>NC_090266.1:200902430-201580284 GCF_040414725.1 Anabrus simplex
TCTATTTGTCTGGTGTAATATTGCGAAACCTCAGAAAACCTTCCTCAGGGGTGTTGGTGGAGGGTTTCGAACCTACTATCCCTCTTGCGCTAGCTATCAGCTACACGATATTTCTCAGGTAGTCATCTCACGTGGTGGATTTGAACTCTCCTCTCTCCTCGGTTACCCTCTCGTCTCTGAGTGCATCTCACTGCAACTCTAGAACTAGGATGTAAATCCTCTATATATGGGCTAGAAATCGAATTTTGATCTGAATATCCCACTTACTTGCCTGATAAAACAACAAAAATTCAATTTCGAACAAACCGGGAGGGAATCTATTATACTAATCGCCACACCATAACGGCAGTACTGCGTCCCATTCGAAATAAATTCCATCTTCAAAACTAAGCTCTCTATTATTTTGGCCTTCCAATAACGTTTTGCTCTTAAATATCCCTTAAGCTTGTGTTTGGCCCAAGATAACTCGTAACCTTATATGGAGGTCCACCTTACCATGAGCAAGGAATGCAATAACACATACAGGAAACCTTTCTTGAAACAAGAGTGTAAGTTCGGGATCAAATCAAGTCCAGATAACAGCAAAGTAAAGTCATGGAGAAGTGGGTCGTAAAGGCTTCCGCTATGTGTAACCTCAACATTAACAAGGAATGTGCATGATATTCCCGCTTAGGACATCAATAAAACTCTCACAGTTGAAGTAGAAATTAGTGTGAAGTTCTAATTTTCGCAATCATGTCTAGTAGCAAGTAGAAAACGACAAAATATTGTCAACCACTTGCGTAAATCTTTTCGTCACTATAAACGTTTTACTGGAAAGCTAGGGGACCATGTGAGGGTCAAGGGACACGTTTCTAACCTTCATGACACATTTGTATTATGATGAATCATAACTTCAGTTATAATCAGTTAACCTCTCCCAAATATGCCCTTATGTTAAAGTAATCTTGGGCAGTATTTGTTACTTTTATCACGTTCAAAATGTGTGTTAAAAATGTACTGAAAATAGACTTCCAAGCAAGTAAAAACTGTTCATGTACTGTTTGTTTTTGGTAAGGGAAACGGTATTGTTTCCAGTACTGCGTTGCGATAGTTCATTATCATGTTCTGAAGCGAACGTACAGAAGGCCTACGGTAATGTAATTTTAGTTTTATGCATACATCTGAAGTTATTTCTTTGTTTTGTTTATCATCCGATCAACATTTTCAATATACAGAGGACTGCAAGCCAAGAGATAGATATATTGTTATTACAAATACAACTGACAATAAGATATATAAAAACCAGTTGCTTTTGCATTTATTATTATTATTACACTGACTGACAGAGCAAATGCAACACCAAGAAGGAGTGGTCAGAACTTTATGCCAATTGCAGGGTAGACTGACGTCACTGAGGTATGCTCATGATGTGAAATGCGCCGCTGTGCTGCGCACGTAGCGAACGATAAATGGGACACGGCGTTGGCGAATGGCCCACTTCGTACCGTGATTTCTCAGCCGACAGTCATTGTAGAACGTGTTGTCGTGTGCCACAAGACACGTGTATAGCTAAGAATGCCAGGCCGCCGTCAACGGAGGCATTTCCAGCAGACAGACGACTTTACGAGGGGTATGGTGATCGGGCTGAGAAGGGCAGGTTGGTCGCTTCGTCAAATCGCAGTCGATACCCATAGGCATGTGTCCACGGTGCAGCGCCTGTGGCGAAGATGGTTGGCGCAGGGACATGTGGCACGTGCGAGGGGTCCAGGCGCAGCCCGAGTGACGTCAGCACGCGAGGATCGGCGCATCCGCCGCCAAGCGGTGGCAGCCCCGCACGCCACGTCAACCGCCATTCTTCAGCATGTGCAAGACACCCTGGCTGTTCCAATATCGACCAGAACAATTTCCCGTCGATTGGTTGAAGGAGGCCTGCACTCCCGGCGTCCGCTCAGAAGACTACCATTGACTCCACAGCATATACGTGCACGCCTGGCATGGTGCCGGGCTAGAGCGACTTGGATGAGGGAATGGCGGAACGTCGTGTTTTCCGATGAGTCACGCTTCTGTTCTGTCAGTGATAGTCACCGCAGACGAGTGTGGCGTCGGCGTGGAGAAAGGTCAAATCCGACAGTAACTGTGGAGCGCCCTACCGCTAGACAACGCGGCATCATGGTTTGGGGCGCTATTGCGTATGATTCCACGTCACCTCTAGTGCGTATTCAAGGCACGTTAAATACCCACCGCTACATGCAGCATGTGCTGCGGCCGGTGGCACTCCCGTACCTTCAGGGGCTGCCCAATGCTCTGTTTCAGCAGGATAATGCCCGCCCACACACTGCTCGCATCTCCCAACAGGCTCTACGAGGTGTACAGATGCTTCCGTGGCCAGCGTACTCTCCGGATCTCTCACCAATCGAACACGTGTGGGATCTCATTGGACGCCGTTTGCAAACTCTGCCCCAGCCTCGTACGGACGACCAACTGTGGCAAATGGTTGACAGAGAATGGAGAACCATCCCTCAGGACACCATCCGCACTCTTATTGACTCTGTACCTCGACGTGTTTCTGCGTGCATCGCCGCTCGCGGTGGTCCTACATCCTACTGAGTCGATGCCGTGCGCATTGTGTAACCTGCATATCGGTTTGAAATAAACATCAATTATTCTTCCGTGCCGACTCTGTTTTTTCCCCAACTTTCATCCCTTTCGAACCACTCCTCCTTGGTGTTGCATTTGCTCTGTCAGTCAGTGTATTATTATTATTATTATTATTATTATTATTATTATTATTATTATTATTATTACTATTGTTATTATTATCATTAAAGTAAACAAAAAATAGCAACATGAAATATAGATTTAAGTATTCAATTCAGTTTCTTTATAGACTGTTCCGTCTCGAAACAAATTTGTCATACTATATTTATTTTTGTGAAACCCGAAGAGAAATAGTATAAAAACAGTAGTAACTCTAAAATGCAGTAAAAAAAATCCTTAAAACTGTTTTCTAAAACAAAGTGTATTTAATTCGAGTTCAATTTATTATATGAATGAAAGGGTAAAATATAAAAACGGAAAGAAATTCGTTATTAGGCATAAAATGAGATATTTCATTTATTATAGTTAGCTCTTCAGGTACATAAAATGCTATCACCCAGGCCTCAGGGTGAGAAAGTTTGTACAACCCTGTTCACGTTTAGAGAGAGTGCGAAATCTAGCACTTCTCATACTGACTATTCCTGGAGAAAATTCCATCACGATCCTATCTGGGAAATTCATGTACTTGCCTTGTAAGTGGTATAATGTGATCAGCTCTATGCCCGGCCACGTTAGTCATCAGGATCAGGATTTGTTTCTTACGAGTTGATTTATGTCGCACCGACACAGACAGGTCTTATGGCGGCGATGGGATAGGAAAGGGCTAGGAATGGGAAGGAAGCAGCCGTACAGCTCCAGCATTTGCCTGGTGTGAACAAGGGAAACCACGGAAAACCACCTTCAAGACTACCGACAGTGGGGTTCGAATCCACTATATCCCGAACTCAAGCTCACAGCTGCGCGCCCCTAACCGCATGGCCAACTCGCTCGGTCTCTCAAGGAATGCTTTTTTCTTGCTAGGGGCTTTACGTCGCGCCGACACAGATAGGTCTTATGGCGACGATGGGATAGGAAAGGCCTAGGAGTAGGAAGGAAGCGGCCGTGGCCTTAATTAAGGTACAGCCCCAGCATTTGCCTGGTGTGAAAATGGGAAACCACGGAAAACCATTTTCAGGGCTGCCGATAGTGGGATTCGAACCTACTATCTCCCGGATGCAAGCTCACAGCCGCGCGCCTCTACGCGCACGGCCAACTCGCCCGGTCTCAAGGAATGAACCTGGCACTCATTTCCGGTGCGGTCTAAGTGAAACACAAGGGCATTTGCATCTCCAGATACAGATAGGTGATTTTATTTCTGTTTGATGTAATTTGAGGAATGTTATTCACTTGATTGAACGAAATACTCGTGTGTCATGTTATGCCTAATTACGTTTTAACGTTTTTCTTTCGATTTTTATATCTTAACCTTTCATTCATATAACAAAATTACTCGACCACAGTTGATTCGTCAATGCTAAAAGGCATAGCTTCTACCTAATCAAACGAAACTCACTATGTTATTTTATGCCTTGCAATAAATCGACCTATTTGCTTGAATTTTTGCTCATACTGTGCCAAGTGACAACCAGACTGCTTGAAGAATGACATCCGAAAAATTAGAGATAATGAACAAATGTAGCGGTAGTTTCTGCTGATACGTAATGAAGCCCGCATGTGATATCGGTATTAAAATTTGCGAGCCTGGCTGGTGCTTGCTTAACAAGCTAATTAGCTGATGACCCTATTTGGTATTGGGAATATATAAGAAGGATGTTCACCTGTGCCAGTTCAGATCTCGTGATATTTCATACCTGAGGTAAGTGTTTACAGTTGGTTCAGTTCACAGATATTGACAAATAACAAGGTATCGGTAGAACAAGGTATCGATAGAATTATCCACTACGTGTTAATATGACCCCTCAGATATAGGGGCATATATTGTATTGTACTGGAGTATTGTGTAGAAGTATGCATTATGAATATGGGTTTCATAACAAAATGAAAATGATCATCATAATATAAAGTTACTTACAAGTATGATCTGAATTTAGCTTCCGTTTATCAGGCGAGTTGGCCGTGCGGATAGGGGCGCGCAGCTGTAAGCTTGAATCCGGGAGATTGCTGGTTCCAACCCCACCGGCGGCAGCCCTGAATATGGTTTTCCCTGGCTTCCCATTTTCGCACCAGGCAAATGCTGGGGCTGCTTCCTTCACTCTACTAGCCTTTTCCTACCCCATCGTCGCTATAAAACCTATCCGTGTCGGTCGGACGTAAAGCAAATTGAAAAAAAAAGGAAGAAAAAATTTCCGTTTAACTAATATCTAAGTAGTCTTCAAAGAATAGCTGGAAGTGCAATGTATGAAAATGAAAATCCTCGGCCTGTTTCCAGTCATTCGACTGGCTCACGAATGGAATGAATGAACCCCCATCTAACGGCGAGGATACGAATTGTGCCGACTGTCGAAGCCTGTTGCACTCCTCTGCGGCAACGATTAACGATTGACCGATGACACTAAGTTATATTGGAGAATGTTCCTGGAATGAAAGACGACAGGGAAAACCGCAGTACCCGGAAAAAGACCTGCCCCGCCCCCGCTTTGTCCAGCACAAATTTCACATGCACTGACCTGGATTTGAACCACGGAACTCAGCAGTAACAGGCCGGCGCGCTTTCCCCTGAGCCACGGAGGCTCCCTGCGGCCCGTATACTTCAAAACGTAGTTCTTACATGCGTTACGTTGTATTATGTTTAGTTTTCTCATAAGCCCAGTTAAAATCTGTGGTCGGCATTACTTGTAAAATGATTGGGGTGTGTAGACGTGCAGTGCGAGCCTCAGTCGAGTTGCCGGTTATTCGCTGTGCCCTGTCTGGGCGAGTGGATGATGCAATAGCCGCCTAGCTAGTCTTCCGTACAGCGTACACGTGACTGCTTCTTGTACAGCAGTAATTTATTGATTTAGTGCGCTTCATGGCTTCTTAAATAAGTGTTGAACAGCTTATTCGCGTACTGTAGATTTTTGAATTCAATTCGAAACTAAATTTTGAAGATTCATGAAGCTGAATCGCACAGAGTGGCCCGGAATATCATCACACGCTACAATGCTTGTCTACAGGCTGAGGGGGATCATTTTGAACGTTTGATTTAATGGAGTAAGTTTCATTCTCTGTTTTTAAATATGTTTATTCATTCATCGAAGGCAATGGGACTTTTAACGGGCGCATGGGAACAGTGTGGTGGCGACCGTGCTCTTGTTGACCGACACATGGCATACAGGAAGGTCGGCAACACTTGGAGGACTCACCCTGTATGTAGGAATTCGGACGTGCCCCTGGCAAGTGAGCGTACAGAACATGTAGCACTGATGGAAGGTTCAGCTTTTCAAGACAGTCAGCGTAGCTCAGGTTGGCCTTTCACCTGACCACGCACTTGGGTGCTGGTTCATGTCCATCCTTGGGCATGTTGTCGTTATTGATACGCTTAACATAAAATTGATTGTTTGGGACGATGACCTTAGATGTTAGATGTTAAACAACAAGCATCATCACAAGCAAAATAGATTGTTCCTCGTTCCATGATAACGTGCTAGACAAACTGATGGTTGGGTACCTGGAGAAGTAAGCATTTGAAATCCTCAACCCAACTGCCACAAGAATATTTAGTACGAAAGCAGTTTAACGCTGACACATGTGCCGACATTAGCATATAATATTTCCACGTGCAAAGCTCTGCAATTTATAAACACTGGACTGAAGGCTGGCGATTATGTTGATCTTACATACGGTATACACACTCCCATACATAGAGGGTGTAGGAAAAATGCCATACAATGATCACTGTCAGTGATAAAGGGGATCAGAAAATCAAAAGGGGGATATGAATCAACACACTAACTCGGAAATTTCATCCACAGTCAACTGGATGAAAGAAGGGCTATTTATTTATGTATTTATTTATTTATTTATTTATTTATTTATTTATTTATTTATTTATTTATTTATTTATTTATTTATTTATTTATTTATTTATTTATTTATTTATTTATTTGCTACACACCTAGAGATCAGGTGGGAGCCTGTGCGGTCGTTCTGTTTGATCTCAGTTCGATTATTACTTTTGAATGACGTTGTGAGTGAAGGGAATAAAGTATTTTATTTATACAAAAAGTGGACATTAGTGGTATAGTGGTTAGTGTGTTTAGCTGCCACTCCCAAAAGCCCGGGTTCGTTTCCCGGCTCTGCCACGAAATTTGAAAGGTTGTACGAGGGCTAGAACTGGATCCACTCAGCTTGGGAGGTCAACTGATTTGAGCGGGGTTCGATTCCCACCTCAGCCATCCTCGAAGTGGTTTTTCACGCTTTCCCACTTCTCCTTCAGGCAAATGCCGGGGTGGTACCTAACTTAAGGCCACGGCCGCTTCCTTCCCTCTTCCTCGTCTACCCCTTCCAATCTTCGCATCTCCTCACACGGCCCTAGTTCAGCATAGCAGGTGAGGCCGCCTGGATGAGGTACTGGTCCTCCATCCCAGTTGTATACCTCCGACCCAAAGTCTCATTCTCCAGGACTCTGCCCTTGAGGCTGTAGAGGTGGGCTCCTTCGCTGAGTCCGAGGGTAAAACTAACCCTGGATGGTAAACGGATTAAGAAAGAAAGAAGAAAAATCGACATCGGGTTGCTGACGGATCTTGGGGTTTCATGACAACAAGACACCAAAAAAGTGGGTTTACTCATCCTCATTTCAATTGTACCGATACACTTTATCGGAAAATATTTTTTTCATAGCTGTAAGCCGGATTTCGGGAGAGGATGAAGTTGAATTTCACCATCGGAAGTCTTGAATATACCTTTCACGGTTTTCCATTTTTATACCTAGCAAATGCCGTGCCTGTACCTTTGTTAAGGTCGCTACTGCACTAGTCCTGACCTTTTCTCTTAACAAGAGCGCCAAAATACAGAGTCAGTGTAACATTAAACCACTAAAGGTGCGTACACACTTGCCGCTCGTGGAAAACTAAAATGTCCGAGCGGCTCGCGAGCACTTCTTGAGCCATTTGCGCGCGAGCAGGATCAGTCTGAGCCTTGTTTCCATCAAAATATGTTTTCTGAGCAAGAAACTCCGCTTTTCCATTAGTGCGACTACTTTTTTCTTTGCTCCTTTCACTCCGGTGTGACCCCAAGAAAGAAATATGTTTTTCTTACATTCATCCGCGAGTCGTCCAATTGTTGTACCAATATCCCCACCATGCATCCTCTTTCACATTATTTTAAAAGTGATCCCCATTTTTTTGAGTCCCATAAAACAGAACGTGTCCGATAAATGTCTATTAGCGTAGGCACATCTTCATCCGACCAGGCCGCCATGCTCGCGGTATGCTCACTGTAGCCGTACACACTTGCGAGCACGTTCCTTGGCCGTCCACACTGAGCGCGAACATCCCTTTGTGCTCGCCTAGAAAACCGACTCCAATCGGCTCGCAGTGAGCGGCTCACAACATGCTCGCTTTACGCTCAGTACACCATACACACTTGCGAGCATGGTAGTGTGAGCGGCTCACGAGCCGCTCGGCTCACAACATGCTCGCTTTACGCTCAGTACACCATACACACTTGCGAGCATGGTAGTGTGAGCGGCTCACGAGCCGCTCGGCTCACAACATGCTCGCCGTACATACTTGCGAGCATGGTAGTGTGAGCGGCTCACGAGCCGCTCGGCTCGCAAGATGCTCGCTTTACGCACAGTACACCATACACACTTGCGAGCATGGTAGTGTGAGCGGCTCACGAGCCGCTCGGCTCACAACATGCTCGCTTTACGCTCAGTACACCATACACACTTGCGAGCATGGTAGTGTGAGCGGCTCACGAGCCGCTCGGCTCGCAAGTGTGTACGCACCTTATTATTATACACTTTTCTGATAAGAATATGTTTACTTTTTTATATTGCGGTATTGTTTAACACAGGTATTTTTGCAATGTAAAGAATACTTCTAGGGGCACACAGGTAAATTACTCCCTTCTGAAGCTCCTCCGTCGTTTATTATAAGGATCTGAACTTGTATGCTCAGAAAAATTCCAAGAAAAGACGTGCAAATAGATTTGTGGAGCTAGACATGGTCATATTGACTGCCCGCTCTCTCAGATATTCGAAACTGAACTTGACATTTCAAATTTCTATTTTTAGACGAGAAACCTAATTAAAATCTTGGAGAATGCAGTTGTGATTTGAAAAAGAAATGGTGCCTTGATTTGGCCAAAGATGCCATACGTGCTGGAAACTCTTCTCATTTGCTGTATTCAGAATGGTTAGAGAACAAAGTTTAACAGTATGGAAGCATTAATGTCGCTAAAAATTATACTTCGCTTCTAATTGAAATTCTTCGACCTACTTTCACCAAGTCGTTCTCTAGCTTGTTTCTGTATTATGCTATTCTCAGGGAGTCCTTTGTTTCGCTTCAGTGTAATTAGCTAAATTCCTTACCAAATAAATCAAACTCTTTCAAGCCTAAGATCACTTCGTGTTTCATTTTGAAATGTATTTGAGTTTCACTTCCTCGTGCTCTCTCAAGCCAAGATGTAAAATATTTGCCTGATGCACTTGGATGGGCTAAAGTTCGATTTTCTACCCATTAGCCGAAAAGTTCATATAAAAGACCAACTACACTCGACAAACACTCAGTCGGTTCACTCGCTTTCTATGGATGTTAACAGGCAGTTAATTATCGGGAGCGATGGCGGGTGGGCGTGGAGTTGACTACTCTTTCACACTTAATTCTAAGATTACAAATGCTGAAAATCTTTGCTCAATTCTTAAGTTCCGACAATGAAGAGATTAATGTTAACAAACGGCTGGAGGAGGAAGTCGAATAAATTGCAAATTAGCAAGGATGTAAGGTACTTCTGAAACAAGCTGCACTGGATTTGGACACCCTTCTCAGAGGAGAATATTAAATTAATATGGCATAAAATTCGATCCAAGGCCTAAGCTCAACAGAGAATCTATAATTTTGATAGGTCTCTTAGAAGCAAAGAAGATAGGTGTCAACTTATGTCAAACAAAGCTTATGATATAGGCATATAGACCACACTAAGGGGATATAAGAGAGAACAACATGAATCCTTTGTCCCGGGAGATGGAAATTTGTACTTCAAACAATCATTCGCACGCGATCATACCCACATGTTTTAAATATACGGGATATGTCGAATACCCATTACAGTACTCCCTGTACCCTTAACAATCTGCAAGACACGCTGCAAGTCTCGAGCTAAAACATTTTTATTGGGGACGAATAACACCCAAAGGCATGGAGTTCGTGCGCATTCCATCTGGTAGCATAGCTGGGCAAGTGTTGTCACCTACATCGAAAACAGCGCCTTATTACCTGCAGTCTAGCAGCACATGTGCTTAGTGTGAGGGAGTGATTGACCTGATGGTGATCGTACTGATCATGGAGTTTCACAAAGACCTAGGACAGTTCGGTGGGTAACAAGAGCGGTATGCTGGAAAGGATGCTCCTTTTTATTTAGCTCACCTTTCTTTTGTCGCAGAAATAGCATGAAGATGAGGCTGGACGATGTTTTGAATGTACCCATATTGCAACGTTCCGTGCATAAACGCCAGAGGTGAATGGTCATTGTAGGCTATATATACTAACGTCAGGATTCCACGCTTGGATTCTGAGTGTAGCTGCCGTAAACACTGCAGAATTTGCCTCCCGTCAGATCGAAAAAACCATCATTACTATAGACGCGGATTCTACTCTCGTCACTGAACATCGTGGTACATAACTATTCTTCCCTCCAGGTTCTCCTTTCTCGACACCACTGGAGGTAGAACACGCGATGATGGGGCGTGAGAGGAACCAGCAATCGTGAGGAGGCTTCAAGCAAATTTTGTGGATGATTTTAGCCAACTTCGCGACTGCAACATTATCTGTAATCAACGCTGTAGTCGCTGTGGGGTTACCTATGTCCACTCATAAAACGTGACACGACGGTCTTGCCATTCTTCATATGTTCTTCTGTTCTGAATCAGATGTACGGGTTCTGCACCTTCCTCTGGCCAACAAAGCACTGTTGAGAACTCTCGTCCAATGTGTTATTCATTGCTCTGGTATGATCTTCCGGCCTCATGGAGACCATTATACGGGGTCAATTAATACCATTAACCGCGCAAACGGCGCAGACTTTCGCCGTGATGGTATGCCAACAACGATCTGCACAGCTTCAGAACACATTACAGCGCTGGAAACTACAGACTACTCTTCCGCCACAGTTTCGTATCTGCTGATATGCCTCAGGTATTCGAAGGTCAGAACTCGATTCCTCATTCCTCCTCTGTACTGTGCTTTTGACATTTTCAGGAGCTTTCCCTCTAATGGCGTCACGTGCTAATATGTCTTCATCAATGATTTCCTTATCTGTTCTTTTTCCATTTTCCTTTATTGTTAAAAGTAAGTCATTTATATTATCCTTAGAGAAAAGTGTTATATATTATGTACATTGATGGAAAAAAGAAACTTGTTCAATACAAACATGATACTTAAGATGATTGTCGTTTCAGATTCAACGATGCTTCTGTATCTGGTGTTGCTCACATTCCTAACTGCGGAAGGAGGTACGAAAAAGTTAAACTTCCGCAATTACAAAGTTTTCCGTACGCTTCCCATTGATGATACTCAGCTTCTCCTACTTCAAAATCTCGCAGGGGAATCCCATGGGGTGAGTAATGTTATAATCTCTTAGAACATCTTATTGACGTTAAACTAACGTCACTTACATCTCGCTTATACTTATCACCATTAAGAACAATAAGAAAATGCTCTTTGTAGAAACGAACAATAGGTATTGTAATTCCCTTAAGGTATCACTTGAAAATGGTATTTGATTGCATATTTCACCTACCTCATGTCACAAACATGTGCATCAGCGTAATATCGAGGAACGCCAGGGAATGCGATACATGAAACTTCCGTCATCACGTTGCTGTACGTATCTTTATTGTTTTTGCAGACACCTGAATGTTGTCCCACACGTGTTCCCTCACGTGTTGATTTATGTGATTTATGTGACTCAGTTATTCCTACATATCACTGGTTCCTTTTATCCTAAAATGAATGAAATCAACGGTTTAACGGTCAAGATTTGCTTTTGCGGTCAGGGCATTAATTTTAAATCTTTTATGCATTTTACATTTTTATACACAAAGTTTGCTCAGGACGACCAACAAAGCTACTCTCTAGGCTAGGAGGTCCGACGGAGTCCCACTACGCTAGAGAAGTCATGGTAGAACCGTCGTGGAGCGAAAAATAAATATTTATTACTTTTGAAAGAAAGAAGACAGTTATCGAAGAGTATGATGGCAGATTACATTTGGGAACTTCCTTGCGAAGTCAACTGGAATACAAAAGAAAATCGAAGCCACGTAAATCTGTTTGCTGTTACAGTCATAGCGGCGTTTAATATCTTCCAAATGATGTTCTCTTATTTTTTTGTTCTCTGTTTTTAATCCAACCTTATTTTTATGTCAATTTTACTAACAGTTGTCAAATATGTTGCTTTAAACACTTGTGCAATAAGAGTTCTAAAAATAAAAACTATAACTTCGTATTTTAATGAGAAAGGCTAGTCTGGTCCACTATTTGAAAGTGCCAATATTCCCTAGAGAGAATATATTGGTATTTGTTAACTGAAACGTATTTTACCCATCCATTTGAATTTGAAGTTTGACTTTGTTTCCAGTAGTGGCTGCTGAGCGGGGGAGGGGGGAATGGAGGAGGGGCACTACTTTTTCACACATTTCCATTCTTATTTATTATTTAGCGTATGATGCTAGAGTTGGCAATCGACTATGTACAAGTTCTCAACAGGCACAAAAATTTGACTCTATATACATAAAATGTATATGTATACAAACTCCACTTTTAAAAGTCCATGCGGGGGTCCTTCAGTCTCATAGAGATGAATGTCAAGCCCTTCCAGCCAAAAGAGTGCCTCAGGGGTCACTCGATGAATGTCCTCGACGGAACCAGCAAACGTTCGTAGAGGGCAATCCTTCAGAATGTGCAGGACGGTTTGCACTTCAGCACCACAGTTACAAGCTGGAGTGTCTTTCCACCCCCACTGATTCAGAGCAGAAGCACTTCTTCCGGCTCTGCAGCGTATCCTGTTGAGTGTGGTCCAGGTGGAGCGAGGAAGATTGAACCCAGGCAATTTTGTAGTTGGATTCCTGATGTTGATATTTCCGTGAGGGTGTGATTGAGACCATTCGTGTTTCCATATTTCATCAGGCTTGAAATGTGAATTAACTAATTCCTTTGCCGTCTTCCATGCAGGTTTCCGTGATTTGAGTCTCATTACTGCATTTTCATCTGTATCCTGATGTATTGGGAGGTAACTGTTCTTCGCTATCATGGTCCACAGTCTAACAAGGGCGCTTTGCCGTCTGATGTTAGGAGGCTGAATGTTGCTGAGTAACGTAACCGTTGAATAGGGGTAGAGCGCAGGATATAATTCTCATTGTGTGGTGTAGTTGGACATCAACCAGACTGGTGTGGGAGCTATTGAGCCATACAGAGGAGCAATATTCAGCTGGTGAATATACTATTTCTGGAGCAGTTGTTCGTAGTGTGCGCGCTTCTGCGCCCCATGAAGTACCAGCTAGTCTATCCAGCAAGTTGTTACGGCTTTTAAACTTAGCATCCAGTTTCTCAAGATGGCATTGATAGGTTAAGGACCTGTCTAAATTTACACCCAGATATGTTGGGTTGTATTACACTGCAGTGTATGGTTTCCGAACCTGATCGTAGGTTGATAGTTTGCCAGCCTGTTGTTTAGATGGAAAGTAGCTACATCTGTCTTTAGTGGACTAGGTTTCAGGCGCCATTTTTAGAAATAATCACCCATTTGTCAAGGTTTGGGATAGAATGTATTCTGCCTTATTGAAGTCTGTTCCTTGTATGGTGAGGTTGATATCACCTGCACAGATGAACTTGCGGGATACGGTTTCTGGGAGATCATGGATGTATATGATGAAGAGAACGGGAAGCAAGACTGATCCCTGTGATAATCCATTATTAAGTTTATGGAATCTGCTGCGGGTATGTTCTGTTTTAATTTGGAAAAATCTGTTACTGAGTATAATTTTTATCAGGGTGGAAATTTTAAGACATGGTATAGCCCCGATGAGTTTCAGGAGGAGGCCTTCTTTCCAAACGGTGTCATAAGCAGCTGTGAGATCAAGGAACAAAGAGAGATTTTTATTTTCCTCTCGAATCCTGTTTCAAGGAAGGAAGTCAAAGCAAGCAACTGCTCACCGCAGTCTCGACCATGCCAGAAACAGGCTTTCTCAAGTGGAATAAGGTGTTCAATTGCAGGAGATATTCTATTGAGGATCAGTTTTTCTAGAAGCTTATACGGTATATAACACTTCGTAGAGCTATGGATCTATAGCTTTGAGGTTATTTGAGATCCTTGCCTAGCTTCAAATAGCGATCATTTTAGCTGTTTTGAAGGCAAGCGGCCCAATTGCAGAACACCACTGGAAAAAGAAGCAAGCCAACGTTTGGTTGCTGGATCACAGTTCTTTATAAGTTCTTGGTATACGCCATCAAGTCCTGCAGCTTTACCATTCCTGAGTCTGCCGAAACTTTTTGTACCTTTTCTGAAGAAAATGGACTTGTATAGAATACTGGTCATTTGGCTGGGTGTTTTGTTTTTTTCTATCTTAGTTCCGATTTAACCTGCTTGGTGAATTTCTTATGACGTGAAATCCGCGATGTTGAGACGAGGTGATTATCTATGCTTTCCACATTAATTGAGGAGTGATTTCTTGACGGTGTGGAAGTTGGATCGAGCTTGCGGATGAGAGACCATGCTTTTCTGCTGGAATGTGTGAAGTTAAGATCCCTTAAAGTTGTTACCCACTTCTCCCTTCTAGCATTATCTAGGGATTTCAGGAGTTCGATTGCTTTCTCTTGACTACATTCTTCCTCATATTCAGCGGACAAGCGACTGGTTTCCTCATTCCAACCTGGAATATAATCCTCCGAACATTTTATTAGACCAACAAACCTACCGTAATTTTCTGAAGTTGGAGCTATCCATCTAATATTGGCATCGTGTGCAATGCATAAGCATTCCAATCAGCGTTTTGAAAGTTCCAGCGAGGTTTAAGTATAGGCCTAATGACAGGTATCTGCAGGACAATTTTGCAAATTATGGGTCTATGTTGACTACGAGGGAAATTTTTCAGTGCCTGCCTGTATACTGGGGAAGTTGCCATGGGATTGGAAGAAACGAAACAGAGATCGGGTAAATAGTCATTATTCCAACGGCCAGAGTGGAATGTCCCTATGTCCTTTGCATCGTAGACTAGCTTAAGGTCTCTCTTGTCCATCCATTCAAGCAGTCTGTCACCATTCTCATCACACTCATCGTATCCCCATAAACTGTGGTGGCTGTTGAAGTCTCCAATGATTATGTTATTTTCTGTAGGTACCAGCATGATGGGATCTGGCCAATTGGCTGTAACATTCTGCACTTGTATAGATGAGGAGATTAAAGTTTAATTTACAAGATTTTCAAGTAACTTTCATCATAGTTCACTATATCTTTCCAGACCAAAGTGACAATGACATATTTAGGATGATTTATTACTGTTGCTAATTGGTATCCAGGAATTTTACCCCTACAGTTCAGCTGAAGGTCATCTTCTGTATGAGTTTCCTGAAGCACAGCTACATCCACGGAGTGAACTAGAAGGATTTTGGATAATTATTCACTTTTGCCTTACTGATTCCTTCGATGTTAAGTTGTCAGACTTTTAACTGAGAGCCGAAGGTTCGGGTATGGGAATGCGAGTCCTCAGAAGTACTGTTCACATTATTATTCTTACTAAAGTAAACAAATGCATACTCTCGTTTTCTTAACCTAATCGTTATGTCAGTTAATCGACTACTGATAAGCAGAATCCAGTTTAGTCACCATACTATATTCCATAGATGAATTAATATGTTAGAAGGATCTTTTGTGATTTTCATTTTTTCTTTCAAGTGTATGTGATCTGTTACTCCAGCTTTCGTCCAAGTCAAGTTCGAATAACATGTATGCAAAACAGAAAAACTCATTATTTGACTCCCAGCCATACAAGCATCCGTGTTCTCTATACACCTCTTGCTGAGATTTACGCCTATATTCGCGTCCTTTATTTTGCCTCACTTGTTCTCGCATTTAAATCATCTGCTGTATCCGCACACTGTATACGACATATTTAATTTTCACTACACCACACTAAATATTATGTAACAGGATATTGACTAATTTAATTAGCCAGCATAATACGTTTCTCAGACGACAAATTTGCAACTCTCGCATTTTAAACACATATTGGACTCGGCACGATAATCCTTCGTGTATTTCCGTTAGCAGGGACTAACTTCATCAGTTGCCAAATCTCCCACTCTGCACGTGTTGAGAAGTACAGTCTAACCTTGATATCTCGAAACTCCGTTACCCGATTTTTCAGTATCTCGCACTAACTTTAATTTCCTGCCCGTTTGTCCTATTCTTCACGTGTATTTATTTCTCTATTACTCGAAATTCGGTTACACAAATTTCTCGATTTCTCGAAGCAAACGTTTCCTTCCTTGAAGCAAAAAATACTGTGTAACTAGAATTTTATACAACATTGACTGTGCAATGCAGCTTTTGTAGTTTGTGAGGAACAGTTAACAAGTAAAGAAAGGGGTAACAGTGAAGCTGGGAGCTAATATGACGGGAATCGAAAAACAAACTTCTAATGATCGGAAAATCGGCGAAACCTCGTTGTTTTTCGGGTGTGAATTCATTACCGGTCACGTACCGTACGAAAGCAACTCCGGAAGTCGTGGATAACAAGCTCCATTTACGAATCTTGACTACATGGTTTCGAACCTACTGTACATACAGAGTCAGTCGCATATAAATGACAGTGTTTCTCACAGCAATAAATGTTGTTGAGGAGTCCGTGGAATAAAATAAGGTGAACTGTAAAACCAGAAGAGAAAAACGGACTTTTTCAAAGGTGTTAACGGAGGAATGTTTCTTGTTTCACTACTGTATGTACTGTATTCCATCTTCTAAAAAGTGATGTCGTAAAATACGAATTTGCTAGTATAGTTTTAAATACTGTAAAAATGTTGTATTCAGTATAAGCTCGTAGATACATATGATTCAATTATGCGCCATATATCTGCTCAAAACCGGTATTCTTTATATCTCGAAATTTCGATAACTCGAAATAAAATTTAGCTCCCGAGGTGATTCGAGATATCGAGTTTCCACTGTAGTAGGCAGTATTCTCTATACCTCGAAATTTCGATAACTCGAAGTAAAATTTATCTCCAGAGGTGATTCGAGATATCGAGTTTCCACTGTAGTAGGCAGTATTCTCTATATCTCGAAATTTCGATAACTCGAAATAAAATTTATCTCCAGAGGTGATTCGAGATATCGAGGTTCCACTGTAGTAGGCCGTATTCTCTATATCTCGAAATTTCGATAACTCGAAATAAAAATTATCTCCAGAGGTGATTCGAGATATCGAGTTTCCACTGTAGTAGGCCGTATTCTCTATATCTCGAAATTTCGATAACTCGAAATAAAATTTATCTCCAGAGGTGATTCGAGATATCGAGGTTCCACTGTAGTAGGCCGTATTCTCTATATCTCGAAATTTCGATAACTCGAAATAAAATTTATCTCCAGAGGTGATTCGAGATATCGAGGTTCCACTGTAGTAGGCCGTATTCTCTATATCTCGAAATTTCGATAACTCGAAATAAAAATTATCTCCAGGGGTGATTCGAGATATCGAGTTTCCACTGTAGTAGGCAGTATTCTCTATATCTCGAAATTTGGATAACTCGAAATAAAATTTATCTCCAGAGGTGATTCGAGATATCGCGGTTCCACTGTAGTAGGCCGTATTCTCTATATCTCGAAATTTCGATAACTCGAAATAAAAATTATCTCCAGAGGTGATTCGAGATATCGAGTTTCCACTGTAGTAGGCAGTATTCTCTATATCTCGAAATTTCGATAACTCGAAATAAAATTTAGCTCCCGAGGTGATTCGAGATATCGAGGTTCCACTGTAGTAGGCAGTATTGTCTATATCTCGAAATTTCGATAACTCGAAATAAAATTTAGCTCCCGAGGTGATTCGAGATATCGAGTTTCCACTGTAGTAGGCAGTATTCTCTATATTTCGAAATTTCGATAACTCGAAATAAAATTTAGCTCCCGAGGTGATTCGAGATATCGAGGTTCCACTGTAGTAGGTTCTACGCATGTGCGAACCAAACTTACCCAATAAAATTTGCAGAGCAGGGCAAAGACTCAGCGTGACCGGCCAGCAAGCTAGAGGAAGCGAATCACGAGTCAGATGAAAACATTGTCCCACTAGCTGCTTGCTGCGGCTAATACTAAAACTGAATGCATTGTCATTCATAGTGTTAGTACTTTTAAAACCATACAATAATAGTTTCTTAGCAGGATAGGCACTTGACCCTCTCCCCTTTAGAGCCAGCCGCTACTGTTTGTTTCGCAGAAAACGTACATAAATTAAAAAAGTTTTTCTTAAAGAAATAAGGTTATAAAATTTTATTTTCCCCTCAGCGATGGTTCTACAAAGCCTTTTCTAGTGTAGGGGAACTCCTATGGGTCTCGTAGGCTGGATATAACTTTTGTTCATCGTCCGAAGCAAACCTCGGGTTAAAAACCCGGAGACGGGAGGGGGGGGGGGGGGAATAAAAGCATAAAATATCAATGTCCTGACTGCAAAAGTAAATTAGGACCAAGCTGATCTTTCTTCATATTTGGGCAGAAGGAACCAGTTTCACAAACGGAGAACTGAATCATAAACAAAATGTAAAAGTTTGTTGCCCAGTATAAGTTATTGACACGAGTTTAGTCTATATAGCACCTAGAAATAATACCAGACCGAGCCGTAACCGTACCTGCCAGCAGGCCTCCATGAATTGGCATTGGCGCTTCCTCAATCCCTTGTTTGCAACCTAAGAAGATCTTTTGCCCCTACTTTGCACCATATGCTGTGAACCTGCGTGCATTTGGAAATGGCGGAAGTGGAAAGTGTTGAATGTGAGGAAAGGAACATTAAGGACGACACAAACATCCAGTCCCCAGGCCAGGGATATTAATCATTGACAATTAAAAATCCCTGACCCAGCCGAGAATCGAACTCGGGTTGCGCCGGGTGACAGGCGGACGCGTTGTCCCCTACACCGTGGGGCCGGACTGTTTGCAACTTACTCCGTAGTCTCGTTTAGTTGTACGTCACTGAGTCTATATTCCATTTGCTATTGGTTTGAACTCTCACTAATACATCAAAGGTTTTCATCGACACAAAGTCCGACTCGTTGGCTGAACGGTCAGCGTACTGGCCTTCGGTTCAGAGGGTCCCGGGTTCGATTCCCGGCCGGGTCGGGGATTTTAACCTTAATTGGTTAATTCCAATGGCACGGGGGCTGGGTATATGTGTCGTCTTCATCATCATTTCATCCTCATCACGACGCGCAGGTCGCCTACGGGAGTCAAATAGAAAGACCTGCACCTGGCGAGTCGAACCCGTCCTGGGATATCCCGGCACTAAAAGCCATACGACATTTCATTTCATTTCCTCGACACAAAAATGGGAAAGGACCAGGGTTGGGAAAGTAGCGACCGTGCCGTTAATTAAGGTACAGCACCAGCATTTGCCTCGTGTGAAAATGAGAAATCACGGAAAACCAACTTCGGCGCTACCGGCGGTGGAATTGGAAACCATCATCTCCCGAATGCGAGCTCACTGCTACGCGACCCGCATCGCGTGGACAACTCGTTCGCTAAACTGAGTCTAATCATCGTTGCTTTGATCTTTTTCTGATTCTCTCACCCTCGATTTTTTCTCTAGGTAACCTATTCTCCTCCATTCACTTGACATTACACCACAACACAAGCCGGTTCATAGGTACAGCTCTATTCATCAGCTTCATTGCAAACTAAATCTTTATCTCCTCATTGCGAGTACCCTCCAGCCATTTCTCCACCTGTTCGTAACATCAATCATTCTCTCAGTTTTCATGTCTGTCTCTTTCAATGTATTATAATATTCCTTGTTCATCATCATCATCTGTTTACCCTCCAGGTTCGGCTTTTCCCTCGGACTCAGCGAGGGATCCCACCTCTACCGCCTCAAGTGTCCTGGAGCTTCAGACTCTTGGTCGGGGGATACAACTGGGGAGTATGACCAGTACCTCGCCCAGGCGGCCTCACCTGCTATGGTGAACAGGGGCCTAGTAGGGGGATGGGAAGATTGGAAGGGATAGGCAAGGATGAGGGAAGGAAGCGGCCGTGGCCTTAAGTTAGGTACCATCCCGGTATTCGCCTGGAGGTGAAGTGGGAAACCACGGAAAACCACTTCGAGGATGGCTGAGGTGGGAATCGAACCCACCTCTACTCAGTTGACCTCCCGAGGCTGAGTGGACCCCGTTCCAGCCCTCGTACCACTTTTCAAATTTCGTGGCAGAGCCGGGAATCGAACCCGGACCTCCGGGGGTGGCAGCTAATCACGCTAACCACTACACCACAGAGGCGGCTATATTCCTTGTTACTAAATAAAAATATCAGTTTGGAGACTAGAAACTCGTTCCTCAAGACCATTGTTTTGGAGTGTGCTGACATACAGATGTGAAACCTGGACTGTAGGAAAACTGGATGAAGCAAGACTGGAAGCCAAGAGAATGTGGTTCTGGAGAATAATGTCCGGAATATGCTGTAGGGACGGAAAGTAAAATGATTCGTTAAAAAAAAATATTGAATTAAAGCAATGTCTACTGAGCATGATCAAGAAATGGAAAACGAAGTTCATTGGTTATACACTCATGCACGAGTCACTTCTCCAGTTAATTTTTGAGGATAAATTTATGGGGAAGAGAACACGGGGACGACAAAGAAAATCCTATATTAAGAACACCATCTATGAACTCCGTTGTGACTCTTACGACGATATGAAGAATCTGGCAGTGGGCCGCCAGACATGGTTGTAGCGACAAGGCCTTGCCTTTTAATGATAACTATGATGTCCACTAAAAGTGGACAAACAAAGTCGGTCTGAAAACGGACTTATGTAAAGACAGTTTTGTCCAACAATTCAATTATTTTTTACGGCATACCGTCGACCACAACTGCGGGCTCATTTTTCACTCGATCTCACTTACCGTCCTAGAAGAATATACATGTATTTCCTACCTAACATTCAATTCTCTCATGTTTCTTCCCAACTGACGTCACTTCAGTCTTGAAAACACTCACTGCACCTCTATTCGGTCCAAGATATTAGATTGCAAGCTTTCAGCACAGTCTGGCATTAAACCAAGTCGTTTGCATAGACTAAACTGCTTATAATATTTCCACCCAACTGAATCTCTCCCTCCCAATTTTTACCTTTCAGTAAGTATTCCATGTAAATTCTGAGCAGCATAATAATTTCGTGTGGCTATTTCTAGCCGAGTGCAGCCCTTGTAAGGCAGACCCTCCGATGAGGGTGGGCGGCATCTGCCATGTGTAGGTAACTGCGTGTTATTGTGGTGGAGGATAGTGTTATGTGTGGTGTGTGAGTTGCAGGGATGTTGGGGACAGCACAAACACCCAGCCCCCGGGCCATTGGAATTAACCAATGAAGGTTAAAATCCCCGACCCGGCCGGGAATCGAACCCGGGACCCTCTGAACCGAAGGCCAGTACGCTGACCATTCATCCAACGAGTCGGACATTCTGAGCAGTAAGGATGACAGATTTCAGTTTGGTTCAATTGTTGGTTTAAATATGAGGATAACAGTTTTTAAATTGCCGCCTTAAAATCAGCTGAAATTACTTTGAACCAAGAATCATTCTACAATCAGTTCTCACCGCTGCCCGATTGTCAACATAAATGCCTTCGGTCGCTTATAATATCCCAGCCTCAATCCCATAATCCCTCAGTATGGCCAACATCTCTTCCGAAAGGAGAAGAAGAAGAAGGAGCTTGGGAGCTCGACTAAGCGGTATATTCCGAGCTATCAGTGGAGAGATGACGTTGAATGACATTAGTAGAATAATGCAATTGAATGCAGCTTTTAAAAATAGGAAAAAATGAAATGGCGTATGGCTTTTATTGCCGGGAGTGTCCGAGGACATGTTCGGCTCGCCAAGTGCAAGTCTTTTGATTTGACTCCCATAGGCGATCTGCGCGTCGTGATGAGGATGAAATGATGATGAAGACAACACATACACCCAGACCCCGTGCCAGCGACATTAACCAATGATGGTTAAAATTCCCGACCCTGCAGGGAATCGAACCCGGGGCACCTGTGACCAAAGGCCAGCACCACTGATCTCTATACAGATCAGTGGCCAGCATGCTAACCATTTAGCCACGGAGCCGGGCTTAAAAATAGGAATGTTCACGATATGAAGATATATTTGGAATTGAAGAGGACAAATTGGGGAAAATATTAATTTGCAGGGTGAGAAATAAGGGATTGGAATAATTTACCAAGGGAAATATTCGAAAAAATTTCCCAACTTCTCTGAAAATATTTAAGAAAAAGGCTAGGTAAACAGTTCATAGGGAATCTGTCAACTGGGCAACAGCCGTAAATGCAGTTCATTGATTGATTGATTGATTGATTGATTGATTGATTGATTGATTGATTGATTGATTGATTGATTGATTGATTGATTGATTGATTTAGAGGACCCTAGTTCGATTCCTGACCGATTGGGGATTTCAGTGCTCATTGGTACTTGTAATTTTCCTGATTACTTGCTGAAAAGTAATTTGTAATAGTAAAATATTTCTCAGATAACTGTAATTCAGCCTGATGACTGTTTCTTGTAATTTCCCCATCACTGGTAGACCTAATAGCCCTACCTGGCACATCCCATGTCGAGTATCTGTCACCATGTTGGTGTTCCAGTAGGTATATAGCATTCTAACACATGAAGTGCTCAAAATATCCAATATTCGCCTGAATGCAAACCTGAACACGCCACCTCATTGATTGTCGGACACATTCGAACACTGCAGGCATTGAACGTATTCCATGGCAACCTTGTTCCACACTCTGGCGAAGAACTGCAATGCCCGTAACGGCATGCCTGACTTGAAACTTAATCCTAATACGAACTATCACCATTCCAGCTAATAACCGAAATAGGCCTAACTTGTAGACGATCGACAGTAAGGAATATGTTCTTAAGGAGTTTTATGTTGCTTTTGGTGTACCATCCACCCCCGATTACTTCCCACGTGTTTCGAAACATCCTGTGTGTGAAATGTTTACACATAATTGCATTTGTTTCAGCTTTCATTTTGGAATGATCCAGAGACTATAAATACTCCTGTGGATGTCATGGTCCCACCAAGTATGCTGCCAGCGTTTCGAGAGTTAGCGGATTCCATGAACATCACAAGTCAGGAGATCATCGAGGACGTGCAAAAGTAAGAAATATTGGCATATAAACAATAACAGGATGTGAAGTCTTATTTATGTCTAATATTATTTATTTATTTATTTATTTATTTATTTATTTATTTATTTATTTATTTATTTATTTATTTATTTATTTATTTATTTAGCAGTGGTGAAGTTAGGGCTCGTGGCCCTCTCACACACTTAACCACATAATTTACAGGTAATACAAATATATAAAAAATGAACTAGTCTATTCTAAAAACAACGATAAGCTAAAATTACAGATTTGGATAACATATAATGAAGAAAGAAAGCAAAGTTCGACAAATAAAATAAAAGAAAAGAAATCCGGAGCGTAAAGGTAAAAAGAAAGAGACAAAGTCATAATGAAAAAGTAAGATACAAACTGAAAAATATAAGCAATGCATAAAGAGAACACAATACGTAGCAGAGTAAATGGAAATATAAGTACGTCCATGAAAAGTGATCTATGTACATGAGTAAGAAGCTAAATATTATGTACACTTACACTATAATAATAATAATAATAATAATAATAATAATAATAATAATAATAATAATAATAATAATAAGTACATTTACACTATAATGATAATGTTAATATTATTATTATTATTATTATTAAAAGTAGTAATAATAACCACAATCACACAACCTATCACACGTCACGATACACACGAAACAATCAGCGGTATTCAACATGTAATCTCAACATGCCGTCTTAAATTTTGGTATTGAGTTTGAGTTCCTGACAGCAGCTGGGAGTGAATTCCAAAGTCGTGACCCTGCCACAACGAAGGATCTATAATACACTGAAGAGTGGTTGACGGGAATAGACACTAGACAGGTTACTTGCCAAGAATACATTGTTAATATTACAATTAAGAAGAGTGCATTCCTATATGTCGTACTTATGGCTCTTCGGCGTACCAACATGTAATTGATGACAGCGGGATAGAAATCAACGTTACCCCGGCTTTTAAACCAACATAGACGGGCTGAGTGGCTCAGACGGTTAAGGAGCTGGCCTTCTAACCCCAACTTGGCAGGTTCGATCCTGGATCAGTCCGGTGGTATTTGAAGATGCTCAAATACGACAGCCCCGTGTCGGTAGATTTACTGGCACGTAAAAGAACTCCTGCGGAACTAAATTCCTGCACCTCGGCGTCTCCGAAGACCTTAAAAAGTAGTTAGTGGGACGTAAAACAAATAACATTATTATTTATTAAACCAACATAGTGATTCATAATATAGCACTCGCCCAGTCTGTCACTGTCTAATCTTACATTGTGTAGGATGCCTTCCCTTGTTTGCCTGGGTTGTAATCTAAGGATTACATTTTTTAAATTGTTGGTTAATCTTATATTGTATTTCTTTCCTACAGACCAAACTGTGTACTATGTTTTACGATTAATTCATTATTCAATGCCTGAGGATATCCGCTCATCCTCATTCTATTCATTAAATGATGAGGGTTGACTTATATTGAAAGGAAATTTTAGGTGATTGTATACTTCTTTGGATTTTATTTCCTCCTCAAACAGAACGAGATTTACTTTCTATTATAGTAGGTTTTTAGGTGGTTGATTTGGATATGATGTACCGGTATTTGCTGTATCTTATAATTTTATGTCTTTTAAAACGGGAACTAGGAAGCTTGTATTTTTACGTGAATATAGATATCGTGATCATAGCTACTGGAATCCAAAACACTCGTACGTAACTTTCCATTTCATAAATCCCACGTGAATTGTCCGGGATTTGAACCATGGCCACCTTCGTGAGAAGCCAGCGAGGATGTCACTCGGCTATCATACATTTTATGACTTTTAAGATATGTATAATTAATCAAGTATTTTATGATCAATTTATTTTATACATTTGATTAGAAGGTATGAACATACTTTTTATGAACGCAGGTTAATAAGGACTTAGACCAGGGTTGACCGGACGAGTTGGCCGTACGGTTAGGGTGCACAGCTGTGAGCTTGCATCCGAGAGATAGTGGATTCGAACATCACTGTCGGCAGCCCTGAAGATACACTTCAGTGGTTTCCCATTTTCACACCAGGAAAATGCTGGGACTGTACCGTAATTCAGGCCACGGCCGCTTCCTTCCCACTCCTAGGCCTTCCCTATCCCATCGTCGCCTATCTGTGTCGATGCGACGTAAAGCAACTTGTAAAAATAAATACCAGGGTTGAAATGAAGATTGATGAGGTCAAATAAGTTATAAGCAATCAGTTAATTGTAGTGTTGTTGGTTTGCGTGCCACTAATTACTTTTACGGTTTTCAAAGAGATCAGTTAATTATTCCAAGGTAATTCGAGAGGGACGACTCCGTTGCTCAGGCGGCAGCGCGCCGGCCTCTCACCGCTGGGTTCCGTGGTTTAAATCCCGGTCACTTCATGTGAGTTTTGTACTGGACGAAGCGGAGGCGGGACAGGTTTTTCTCCGGGTACTCCGGTTTTCCCTGTCATTTCAGCAATCATTGCCCCCAGAGGAGTGCGACAGGTTTCGGCTGATGGCACATTTCCTATCCTCGTCGCTAGATGGGGGCTTCATTCATTCAATTCCTGACCCAGATGAATGACTGGAAACAGGCTGAGAATTTTCATTTTCAATTCGAGAGGGACAAGGTAAGAGTATTAAGTTTTTAAAATTAGATTTGTATGAATAATTATGTTTTTTGTTCTACTATTTAA
Source organism: Anabrus simplex (assembly GCF_040414725.1). NCBI lineage: Eukaryota > Metazoa > Arthropoda > Insecta > Orthoptera > Tettigoniidae > Anabrus > Anabrus simplex. The sequence goes on from NC_090266.1 coordinate 200,928,267, forward strand.
ATGACTTATGATTAACTGGCACATAAAAGAACTCCTGCGGGACTAAATTTCGGCACCTCGGTGTCTCCAAAAACCGTAAGAAAAGTAGTTAGTGGGACGTAAACCCAATAGCATTATTATTATATTATTTAAATGACTTATAGAGCATAACACTGATGTTGTTAGGGAAATTATTTAATATTTAATTATATTTATGAATATTACAATATGAGGTTTTGGACAGAAATAGGATTCGTCGTATAACACACGTCATGACAATCGTTCTTCTATGCACGGCGTTTAAGGCATCGTTACGTCTGCATTTGTGTGAGGTGTACAGTCAAGAGTAGCCGAACCAATGTGTGCCGTAAGTATAGTGGCAATTCTGCAGACTACGATGAACCCTGCGATAGTAAACCGGTTTTTTGCGACATTTCGGAATCCTTCAGAAGGTGTTTGTTATACAAGGCTCTTATTTTACGAGCAAACATCCGCATCGTTCAACCGCTAGCCGACTTCTGCTCTCCCGACCGTACATACCAGCAGTTAATTGCTTCTGAGAATTGTACCGGAACATGTGTGCGTCTGTTGCTTGTGTGTTATTGTGTGTTAGGTAATCGACTGGAAAATGAAGTATTCGGCTGAAGAGCGAATTTGTTTGCCGGAACTTAATTGGAAAAGATAGCTATAGAATAGGCTATGCGATCGGAGGTTTGATCTTAAATATTCTGACTCCAGCATTCCTACACAATCTTGCGTTTCGAAGTTGATAAAAAAGTGGTGTACAACAGGTTCAGTTTGTGATGTACAGAGGAAGAGGAAAAGACATGTTTCAATTGAAGTCAGTCTTGGGGATAATCGGGTGCGGTTAGAAGCAACTCCCAGAAAAACCCTTATTCGCCTATCGCAGGAAACGAACATATCCACGGGGTCGGCCCACAAAGCGAACGGACTGCCGAAATTTCGACCGTAGTTAATAAGGTTTGAGCAGAAAACTTCACCAAACAGATGTCGCTGCGAAGATAAAGTTCTGTAATTCGTTTAGTGAAAGTGTTTACACTGGAAATGTTCATATCTGACGAGGCATGGTTCTATCTTTCTAGACATGTAAATTCTCATTATGGACGATCGTGGAGAACTGAGAACCTGCATATTGTACAGGAAACGCCAATGTCTCCCATTAAGATAGGGGTATTGTGTGCGGTAAGCGCGGCGGATAGTTGGGCCTACATTGTTCAGATGTGCTGTATATTTGAGAGCAGTTTTGCGCCCGTTTTTTTTAATGAACTGACGCAAAATGAAAGGATATGGGTATTTTCTACAGGACGGTGCTACCGACCATACCGTTCAACACAGTCTATTTCCCTAGTGCAACTACTGAAAATGGCAAATAATTTCTTGAAACGATGTGTGGCATGTCTTACTGCGGTAGGAGGTCATTTTTAACAGTATCTGAAATAAATTGTGAGTATTATATCTATCTATATGTACAGTAATTTTATTAATATTTCAATTCGTGGGCTTATTTAACCCTCTACTGCATGAATTATTTTTCGTTGTCGTTTGGTGAAGAAAATTTCAATGTTCAACATGCGTTCAATGTATTAGATGTACCAGTAATTCTTAACTGGGGCTAATAGCTTAACACTCGCACGTTATGTGGATTGCCATAGTGGAATATATATAAACGATTTTTCATGATTTTACGCTAAGCTTTTAACATTCAAAGACCGAACATTACTATCTACTGGCCATGGGTACGTACTGCGGTACAACTTGCACGACCGAAGGTCGGTAATGTCTTTGAGATTGAGCCAGAGGTACTCCTGAAGCCTGTTTTAATGTGATGGGGAGGGCCCACGTAAAATAAACGGTGGTTGGTACGTGTGGATGTTGACGGGGTGGAAGGAGTACCTTTGGTTGTAGGGCTCTTTTGTCTTATGTTATGTAAAAAAACAAGGCATCACTGGGATATGTGTTTAATTGACTGTACAGTAGAAGGTGTGCCGTAAAACTACCTCTGTCTACTGTATTTACCCATTTATACAGGTGAAATGTTATTTGTTGCCTAACGGCAACAGTATGCAGTACTTCATTCTGTAGTCCCTAAATGGCCTGACTTACTCGATAGTAATGCAACACGCTTCCCACCGCAATCACGATCCATTCGAGGGAGCGGAAATCGGCCGGTGGCTGAATCGTGCGGAAGTTTGCTCATAAAATGAGAGCACTGTATTTGTACGATCCGAAATACCTGTGCGCACAAGACGTCTGTCCTCTCATTCGGTGATGGGCCGAGGCCATTTGACACTTTCACATCGATGAGCTCGTCCCTCCTCAATTCACCGTTTCTACTTTTACAACACTGTGAACCCATTTCGTTCAACATGAGTACGAAGGTCTGTAAACAAGAATCTATGGTCCCAGTACGTCACAGTTCTCCCCAATCAAGGTCGTGCATTTGCTGGCATGGCTACCGTATTCTTCGATAAGACATAATCAAGCTGTGAACACGAACGGTGGACAAATACACTTCTAAGTAATTAAGTTTCTAGACTTACGTGACAATTGATATTTTTACGCTGAAACTTTGCATTTAAGGAATTCCATATGCAATATGCGAGATTCAAGCCATGCCCAGTAATCATTCGTTCCCCACGTACCATAATGTTTATGATTATTCAGCTATAACTAAAGTCGCCTATACACAACAAAATACAAATGTAGCATATACCTCTCTCATAAATATAGTTACAGATCTATATCTCTCTTTTATGGACAAGTAATAAGGGAAATTAATTGATGATACGTACGTCAAGCTCCTAGGTTGAATGGTCAGTGTAGTGGGCTTCTTTCAAACGGTCACAGTCACGATTCCTGGCCGGACAGGATATTTTATCTGAGTCTAGTTAATTCCCTTCACTCGGTAATGGGGTATTTCTGTCTTCACATAAACACACCACACTACCAACCACTAGAGAAACACGTGATATTGGAACACATTCCTCCACATGAGGTTGGCGTCAAGCGGGTATCCGGCCGTAAAACACTGGGCCTGTGACATGTGACACTAGGGTGGAGAAACAGCGGGAGAAGAAGAAGAAGAAGAAGAATTGATGGTCTATAAGTCATCTTGATCCAAAGTCATAAGTGCATTATGTTTGCTAAGTCATTGATATTTTCGAATGTTAAGGGACGAATTAACTATTGATTTGTCTTCTTATTTTTTACTGCATCTTCAGGCAAGTCCGAGTAGATTTAGACATTTGCCTATGTATAGTTTATCATAACACTCCAGAATGTAATAAAGGAGGCATGTTATTCCTTGTTCAAAGTAAGAAGAACAAACTAAGAATATCTTACAGTTTGTGCTTTCAGTGTATTTTAGCCAAAGCTGTTGATATCATCGCCCTCGTTGACCTCGTAGATGAAGATCATAATCAACATGGAATATTGAGGGATATTTATTGAATAATATCATCAAATATCATGCTATTTTCTGTTTCAGGCTCATTGATCAAGAAAATTCCATTGATACTGGGAAGTTAGATTTCTATGACTGGAATCATTATTATCCATTGGAAAATGTAAGTACAGTTAAATTAATATTTCTCATATACTAGACCGGCACTGATTATATATAATGTTAACAGCATACTGTGTCTTCTGATATGGGCTGGAATTTTTTAAAAACTTTATTTTCACCGGTCGCTCTCAGTCTGGTTTATGGTTTTGATAATAAAAGAGAGTTAGGTTCGAGGTGGTTTTCTGACATTTCGTTCAATATTCTTCGTTCAGTTCAAATCTCGTCTAATGAATGGAATTGTAGAGATCTATATTAATGTAAAAATAAGCGCCTTTCCATTGTTTAATTGATACAGTTTGGCTTGGAATAAATTTCCAGTTAGTCTAAGGAGCACTAATTGAAATGTTCCGCTCTACTTGCCCGATAGGAGAAGCATCACATTAGACCAAATAATCTTGGACGACTTGCCATCAAACCTGCAAACAGTACCAGTAACACCATTCCCTACAGATACATTCTGAAAGTATGACTTGTGGAGGCCGCTTCAGTGGGCTTGACAGACAGATATATAAAGGGCAATATGGATATCGCTGAACCGAATGTTGGATGATCCAAGGACAATCTCAAGAAGTGGGGGTATTTGGAAGTGAAATACGAAATATGTAACTGTAGGGAACTACAAACTATCCCACATATTGTATGCATAATTATGTGTCGGCTATGCCTCGCCAGTCGTATACTTCAAGACGTCACGAAAGCCACTGAAGAGGGTTTTGCTGTTGCTCGCTTCTGGGCAGACACCGTGTTAACATTGACTGTGTTATGAATGTCATCAACATTCTGTCACGAAATAATAACAATTACCTCTTCAGATATTTACGAAGCAGGTCATAAGTCCTTCAAACGTAGAATCTCATTAAATCTATTTGTAAGAGCCGTGAGCTTCGCAGATCTGATCTGTACAGCAATATTCACTTGAGTACACGATCACAGCAACATTGCTGTAGGTACATTTTATCCTTTTTCTAAGTGTAATCTGAAGTATCTTGTTAAATGATTTTAATGTTTTAAAGGGAATAATCACCCAACGTAATATGTAAGAGATCCCCAACGTCTTAAACATTATCTGGAATCCTGTTTCTCGCTAGACGCATGAGTCATGTGAAATCAGCTAAGCAGATTATTTATTTCGATGAGCAAAGGAATTTTAAGTGTTATCATATGAACAGTCTATATAATGATTCATTTCAGCAAAGATACCGCGAAAATCAGTTGAGTTAACAGATTAAGATAGACGCACATGCAGCTGAGAGAAGACTTACTTCATTTACTTACGAGGTCCTTCCTCTTGTACATTCCGATATCAAAGATTTAAGACCATGGAACACATTGACAGAAGCACTACTGAGCAAATTTCCCTCCATAAGACCATACCTTTTTTTAAACTTGTTTCAGATATGGCATGTCATGCGTTTAAGGATTAAAATAAGTAGTGGAAGCATTTTCCAAAGTCGATGTGTAAATAAAATTTATCTCACATACAGCGATTGCCGCATTCCCGATAAATGGAAATCTATCGAGGAGAAGTCAGGATGAGACAGAACTTCTCTCTTTAACTCTGTAACTCTAAGTATGTAAGTCATTTGATGTGTTTGTATGTGCTGAAGGTTATTCAAGCAGCTGGTGGTGTCCTCTTGTGTTCGTGAAAGATTTACCTTTAGTTTCCTTCAAGTCCCGAAGGATATGCCAGCAGTGATAACTTGGTCTTTGTCGCGGAGTTCACAGGTGACAATTCGCTGTTATATCTCAATTTGAACTGATCTCCTCGATTTCAGGGGTGTCTTCCACTTCCAACTCTACTCATTTTTAAATGTCTTAGGTTTTCGTGCAACTACGTTATTAAAGTTGTCAGGATTTAGAACAATGGAAGAATGAATGTCTCATTCTCAAAGAAGGAAGCAAAATGTTTTAATTCACTGAATATAGTTGTAATATCTGATGTTCTATACAATGAAATATTTTAAAATACTATTCAGATGGGGGCGTAAAAGTCATGTGACATCCTCATTGGCTTCTCACCCAGATCGATTCCCGGACAATGCACGTGGTATATCTGAATTAAATAATATTGTCTCTGTGGTTCGGGTTTCATGTAAAACTAGACGTCTCATGGCTGTCTCTCATGAACAATCACACACATTTACAAGATTACTGCCTACAACTCAAAAGGAGAAATTGAACCATTAAGACGATAGCAAAATATGATTATTTCAGTGGAAATATAGCAGATTTCTCCACCATCAACGGCCACTCCTCAATCAAGCTGACTTTGGAGGATGTGAATTCTTATTCAGAAGGCTGGGCTGAGTGGGTCAGGCAGTAGAAGCGCAGGCCTTCTGGGTTAAAAATGTGTTGGTTTGATTCTGGCTCAGTCTGGTGGTATTTGAAAAGTAAAGAGATACCCTTACATGAAGGACATTGTAGGAGTGGAAGGTAAAGACTTCCACTATCCGTAACCTCAGCACTTAGTGGGATGGAGTGGTGAGTTCTTTGACCTGCCACCGCTGGCTACAGGAATTCAATCTGATACTTATTTCCTGCGTTGGCTGACTAAACCCGAGTACCTGTGCAACATCGAAAGTGGAAGTTTTGTTTCTAAATATTTCGAGTTCATGACGGAGACCCAGAAAAGTAATTCGGAGGACGTAAAACCAATAACATGAATATTGTACAGAAATCTGCTCACCGAATGAAACATGTAAGATAATTCCTCCCTTATTAATTGCAAATGTGTTAACTTCTCGAGAGGTAGTTTTGTCATACGCACGCTTCATTTTATTTATGCGTGTTTATGTCTGAGTGTTTATTTGGTCATTTGGTGTTTACATAAACTAGTTTCAGCGTATGTTTATGTTACTGTATCAAATGTGCTTTTATATTTATTCAATCAATTTCCCGAGCTATAGTTCGGTGGTTTAGAGAACAATATGACAGACTAAAACGACAAGTTATTTAAAACTACAACCCAAAAACGCTGTAAAATATAGCTTACAAATTTCTTGAGTGATACAGAAGTTTTATTCCTCTCTAAAAAAAGTCCAAATTGTTCGCTGTAACGTCTTCCACGCTGTATATGAAACAGAAGTGATTTTCTGTATCTTTCGCAGATCTACGCTTGGATGGATTCTCTCGTTAAAGCTTATCCCGATAAAGTATCTCCTATCATAGGGGGAAGTACATACGAGGGACGTCAAATAAAGGGAGTAAAGCTCTCCTACAAGACAGGAAATCGTGGCGTCTTTGTAGAAGGAGGTAAGTTTGGTGACTGGGGTGGCGTTATTCTCATTCTTAAATCAATCACAATTACTAGTTAGTTATGCACTAGTATATACCTCTTGTCCACTTCTCCGCACTTTTTTGTATAGAAAGACAGTTTGTGAAACAGTGAACAATGAATCTATTGCACTATCGTGAACATTATACTAGAACCTTTCATACAATTCTGTCTCGAACTTAGATTTAAATATTTAGTGTTTTTTTTAGAAAATGATATGCACTATCATCATTAGATGCACGTAAGAATGAAATACGAAAACTTAATTGAGTTGCCTATTTGCAAAATACATTATGTCCCTTTAACAGAATGTTGAGAAATGAAAAAAATCAAATCCTACACTGTAGACAAATATGTGATTCCTGTTGTACAATGTTCACAAGCTCTTTTTTTAAATAAAGTGACAGTGTACACAAATCTAGCTCAAAACACTGGAAATTGTTTGGACATACGGGGACACATTTTTCAGCTGTGCGACAGACATAACTCAGTTTGCATCTGTTTAAATACTGAGGATAAAAATTACCACTCACTGAAACATGTTAGTGTGAAAATCTAAGAGGTCAGTAACAATTTGAAGTAATAAATATGAAAAAGTATTGTATCCATCATCATCACATTTTAACTGAGTGTTTCGTTTATTTTAGCACAATAAACAACTTTGTATGTATGCTCTGTATTATTTTTTATTAACTAAGTTTCAATAACTTACGTTTGCCACTGAAAAGTAGGAAAATGAGGGTATAACTTTACCTTCAAACACAGCGTCATGTATTCTAAATAAGGCGCATAACTCTCCTTGCATCTGTGCCTAAATTTTGCGATCACTTTACCATGGATAGAACACATTCAGAAATGTTATTTGTAAATATGTCGATAGAAGAGGTACTAAGGACCAATATGGCGCCAGAAAGCAAATTTCATTTTCTGATAGAAAGTGTGCAAATGGATTAAGTTACTCAGTTGTGCTAAGCATTCACACTCAGCAATGTCGTATTGGTAAAATGAAAATAAATCATGGAATGTAAAATCATATTTATCTCTTCTGAAACATTTATCCTCTTACTTAACTTTTACCGCCCTTCCTATCCCTGAAACACTTAAAATATCCTATAATGAGAATACACACATTATTTTTTATTATTATTTGTCGTCAGACACATCTGAGTCTGTTAAAATCTGTAATAATTGAAGGGACTGTTAACAAATAAAATTGATCATAATTTATTTCTAAGGTTCTCTCACGCCTGCATAGCTAATACGGCCTGGAAACAGCGATGCAAGGACAATATGACCCGCTTGTATACAAGAGCGGCTTTAATAATATGATGCAAGGCATCGTTCGTGCAATATTTCAAAAGAGTTGAGAGAGAGTTCACAACCTTTGTCTGTTGTATTACTAGTTTGACGATATGTTATTTTATCTATGTACCTGAACATTGTACTGGAAGAATAATATTGCGATTTTTTCAGGTATTCATGCTCGTGAGTGGATTGCCCCATCCACCGTCACTTACATTCTCAATCAGTTACTAACAAGTAATGATAGAGAAGTGCGTGACATAGCTGAGAACTACGACTGGTACATATTCCCGGTGATCAACCCTGATGGCTACGTGTACTCTCATACAACGGTACGTTACGTTTATTTTATACGTTTGCTTGTGTTATACATACGGGAAAACCTCCAAATATGGACATACACGTAACCTCAAGTAAACAATGTATTCCAGATTATCTTATCAACGGTGAATAACAGAAAAACAGTGGAATGTTGATAGCGACGATGTTCAGAGAATAGAACAATGGAAAAATCTAAGCTAAATATACTAAATACTAACAATGAGACGAAAATCTAAGACTCAGGCAGTTACTGAGAGGTAATAATATAGAAGTGCGTGACACTGACTGGTACATGTTCCCGGTGATCAACCCTGAAGACTACGTCATTACATTTGTACTCTCATGCAACAGTCGTATTAAATTAATACGAAAATGTAATGGAAAAAGTTGGTGAACATATGAAACGGTAGTTGAGGTGATTATTATTTTAAGGGGAAGTGCAATACAATTAGCCGATAATCGTCCATTAATACGTATGAGAAGCAGCAGAACGAGAATTATGACTACATACTTTAATTGCCTAATTCACTGTAAAGTATGAACTTTCCACATGTTTTGTTTACGTTACCATTTCATTACTCTAATGTCTAGGAAATGACTTGAGATTTAGATCAGGGTGATATCTGGGGAAGAGGTTCCCTTTATTGCTTAGATGATCTCTGATCTTGTCTCGTTAGCATGAGAATTATTACAGATTGAAAAATCTTATTCAGGTCGAAATTTGAACTCGTTCGTCTCCCAAATTCGACTTCCACAGTCTATCTGTTGTCTAACTTAGATGATGCCTTGCAGTTCTATTGGTCTAAATATGCTCTCCTATTTCGTATTTAAATATTTCATATTTAAGGGGGGAAAAATATTCCTCTGATAAAATTACTGCAATATTTCGTAAGCGTTGAGAGAGATCGTAAGATTTGTCTATTGTGGTACTAGTTTGTCTATATGATATTTTATCTGCGTTCCTGTACATTGTATTGCAAGAGTACATACGAATGAGTTGAGTACGCCACGGCTAGGCAAAGGAGGTTGAAGGTAATTTTCGGCCCTACTGGCGGAGAAAACCAATGCTGGAGTTTCAATTGAGACCATTCTGGTAAATAATATATATTTCGTCCATTCTGAATTTTCTTGTGCTGAGTTAAGAGTTAAGGGGCCCATAGACGTGCAATATTATTGCGCAATATCGGGGTTGTGCAATATAATTGATAGTGTGTATTTAATATTGAAGGGTTGTGCAATATATTGTACGAAATCAAAAGAGTTTGAAATATATTGCGCAAATCACAAAATACTGTGTCGTGTGTTGGCAGTATTGTGCAATATCTCGTCCTCCCGCCAGTTAGTATTAACAAGTGGGGGAGAACGTATCGTGATGGCAAACAAACAGGTACTGAAAAAGTTTATTTTGGAGCTTATCGAAGCCTTCCAGTTCTATGGGACGTTAAGAGCAAAGATTACAGTAATCGCGTTAAAAAAGGCGAACAGAACGAGGTGCTTATTAAGAAATATCGCGAAAAATACCCGAACGCCGACAAGCAAGAAGTTTTTTTAAAAGTCAGTTCTCTGCGTACAAACTTCCGGAAGGAAGTGAAGCAGCATCGTGATACAGAAAAGAGTGTTCACCAAACAAAATACCGGCATGGACTCACTATATATTGCCACGCATATTGTACGTCTATGACCGCTTTTGCACAATATATTGCACAACCAGCAATATTATATCCACACGATTCTATTTATTGCACAAACCCGATTGTTGTGCAATAATATTGTATGTCTGTGGGCAGCTAACAATATATTGTACAATCCATTTTGCGCAATAATATTCCACGTCTATAGGCCCCTTTAGCGACACTAATGACCTCCCGCCTTCCTATTTTCTATGCCTGGCATTAGTCTTCGTGTGTGAGTTTGGCTCTTTAGAACGCAGGCTATAGAACTGGTCTTAGTGAGCGGAGCAAGTTGCTGTTAGTTGAAGATGTAAGTAACTTGAGTTCTTAAAGCATCGTGTTTTGTGGTTGATACAGAAAAGTAGTGCTGCAGTATTGAAACCTGCTAAGCCTGGATGACGGTTTTCAGCAGTGTGTTATTGTCATTCGTTCACCAGCATTAGATAGTAAAATAAACAGTAAGTTGCATAATTCATTCGTATCTCTTTGGACAAGTTTTTGGAGGTTAAGCAATAGATCATCGCCACAACATATAAATAATTACAAATTTGTGTAGAAAGAAATACGGTGAAAGCAAGAGATTTGACAGATATTTCAAATACTTTATTAATTCACTTCGAATTGCACAATACTGATGTTAAAACTTTGTTTTTAGCTCATTCAAAGCTGATTGTGATGTGTACAATGGAATCAATATAGGTAGATGCATCTTCCATTAGTGTGCCTAAGTTGTTTACATCATTTTACAACTCATTGTGAACCAGGTAATATATATGTATGATTAGCTGTCTTCTTACTTCAAAATGAAGTGTATAAGGCAAACTCAGTAGCACTCAACTTGCAACAGTTGTACTAAACACCTAGGAATTTGAAGTTTGGAAATTACCTTAATAAAATCCTGCTTTGTCTCCACTTCAGCATACAACGCCTGTTTAGGCAGGTATAAACATAAAAATTTCCAAATATTGAGTGTGACTTGATAGAACCTGATGATGTTCTCTTAAGAACGAAACATTTCATTTTTGTTTAATAGTGTGTATTTTTATTCCTTGTTTAATAGTGGGGATATTTTTACAGATATATTATAGTGTAATATTTATATTGAACTTGTGTGTTAGACAGACTGAAAAGCTTTTAAGTTACATGTATCAGACTTCACATGCACGAAGTCTAAAGGAATATGTTACCACAATATCTCAAGTCCCTCACATGAAACAAAACCAGGTATCCCCTGCCTTGTAAGTCTAATACTTATTGTCCTTTCAGGATCGTCTCTGGCGCAAAACACGCAGCAAAACTTCAGAGAAATGTTTCGGTGTTGATCCGAATAGGAACTGGGACTTCCATTGGAAAGGTAAGTAGTAATGCTTTGCAGCTTACATGGAAATAGTCAAATTCTTCACATTAAGTATTCTGACAAGCACTAATCCAAATAGTCATCACTATTGTGAAGTCAATGTTCCTCCACATATATGAAACATAAAATTTTCTCATTAATTGATATCCAAACGATAAATCTTCGTAAAGTACTACTTGTGGTGCAATTTGAGCATACTATGATCAGATTATATTCTTGATGTCAGAGCTGTGGGGAACTGCGAAAAGCAAAAGGCAATTGCAGTTGAAATTATCAAAATAAGTTAAAATTAGATTTGATGCACCTTCACAAAACCACCAGGATTTATTGAAAATTATCTTATATATCGAAATCTGCAGGGGCTGGATGATGTATTTCAGTGTAAGAGCCCTTCAGGGAGGTGAAGATGTTGACTATAATTTTCGTTCGTGTGTATATGTGTGTTTGTTTCGGAAGGAAAAACAGGAAATGGCGATGATTATGAAACTATACCTCACTACACGGTTTAGTAAACCGGGCGAGTTGGCCGTGCGGTTAGGGGCGCGCAGCTGTGACCTTACATCCGAGAGATAGTGGGTTCGAATCCCACTGTCTGCAGCCTTGAAGATAGTTTTCCGTGTTTTCCCGTTTTCACAACAGGCAAATGCTGGGGCTGTACCTTAATTAAGGCCACGGCCGCTTCCTTCCCACTCCTAGCCCTTTCCTATCCCATTCTCGCCGTAAGACCTGTCTTGTGTTGGTACGACGTAAAGCCACTAGCAAAAGAAAAATAAACGGTTTAGTAAATATAACTATGGAGGATAAACAATGGTGTGTCCACCTCCGTAGTGAAATTACCTGCCGTCCTCGGAGACCGGGTTCGATTCCAGGTACTGTAAAAAATTAATGATTGGCAGGAGGTCTGGTATGTGGTTAAGAGGATACATACAGCTCATCACTGTTGGTGGTGTGCTGAAAAGAGTTGCACCACCTCTGGACGAGAACACGAATTGGTCCGGCTCCATGGCTAAGTGGTCAGTGTCATGTCTTTGGTACTCGGGAACAAGGGTTCGATTCCCGACCGGCTAGAGGGATTTTAAAATGAAACTCTAATACCCTCGGCTCAGGGACTGGGTGCCTGTGTTGTCCTCAGCATTCCTACAGCTCACACACCAAACACAACACTATCCTCCACCACAGTGCCACGCAGTATCCCAAATATGGCAGAGCTACGCCAGGCTAACAATAGCCACACGGACAAAACTAGAGTTTTAAAACACTTATGAAATAATTCGGCTAGGGACATCATTGGTTCCGGTATAGTAACCATGTGGAGAAAATGTTTTGGGCGTCTCATAGTGATATGTCCCAGTAATAAATTATTACCATCTCTTAAGGACGTAAGTGAGTTATAGTAACGTGTTATTCAATGCTTTCGCAATAGTTCAACCAAAGGTTTCAGTCGGCAAACCATGACAAGATTGCTAGAATGTAATATTTAGTGTAAGGACGGCGTGATTGCAAGGATTTATGAGAGAATATTCAACTTCCAGCGAATCACGCTCCTATTTAAACGAACATCCTTGCCAGACAACGACATGTTGAGTGGCGCCATTAGAAAGTTTTGCTGGCTTTTCATATAATACAGACGAATTTCGCCTTCTTAAACATAAGAAAACACCTCTGTCACTGTCGGTTAAAAGTGCTTGAGGTTCATGTCGATACTTTCACCAGCAAATAAAATAACTTGCACCTGCGGAAAAGCTTCCGGCACCGCGATACATCTGAAGACCACTGTTCGTTGCTGGGAAGTTATTAACCTATCTTCTTCCTTGTTATTTATTTACTATTAATATTTGTATTTAATCATTTATTAATTAACTTCTGTAACAGGGAGGTTTCTACTTCAATTTAAGTGTCAGCATGCACCCGATGCTCAAGTAGCACTTCAATCAATCAATCAATCACTACTGATGTGCATTTAGGGCAGTCGCCCAGGTGGCAGATTCCCTATCTGTTGTTTTCCTAGCCTTTTCTTAAATGATTTCAATGACAATGGAAATTTATTGAACATCTCCCTTGGTAAGTTATTCCAATGCCTAACTTCATCCGTATGCTAATAATAATTTCGTGTGGCTATTTCTAGCCGAGTGCAGCCCTTGTAAGGCAGACCCTCCGATGAGGGTGGGCGGCGTCTGCCATGTGTAGGTGACTGCGTGTTATTGTGGTGGAGGATAGTGTTATGTGTGGTGTGCAAGTTGCAGGGATGTTGGGGACAGCACAAACACCCAGCCCCCGAGCCAATGGAATTAACCAATGAAGGTTAAAATCCCCGACCAGGCCGGGAAACGAACCCGGGACCCTCTGAACCGAAGGCCAGTACGCTGACCATTCAGCCAACGAGTCGGACATCCGTATGCTATATACTATCAAACTTGTGATGAACATATTCCTTCACGATGGAGTTCATACTCCCAAGTCAAAATTTGTTATCAATCACGATAAAGGCGTGACTCGGAAGTCACTACAGAAATTCAATTAAATTAGACTTAACAGAAACAGGTTATAAGTAATTTAAAATGAAGATTTATCGGCGCATTGTTGAGGTTGCCTTTTATGTTAACGTACGTACATCTTCATTATAGACTATTATGCATTTCAGCTTTCAGTCTGCAAGCTTCTAAACGCCTCCATATTCCTCTGTTTATAACTAGCTATGTGGCCTCGTTTAGTTCCATAACTCTTATCTTTAAATCATTAGGAAATGAGTCTGACCATCGTCATCTTGGTCTCCTTTTGCTTCTCTGACCCTCCAAGACCGAATCCATTCTCCTCCTAGGCAACCTGTCCCCATCCATTCGCCTCACAAGACCCTGCCACCGAAGCCGGTTTATGAATGAGCTTCATCCATCGACTTCATTCTTAACTTAAACTTTATCTCCTCATTCCGAACACTGTCCATTGTTCCCGTCTGTTCGTACCAGCTGTCATTCTCGCTACTTTACTGCCTGTTAATTTAAAATTATGAGTAAATTATCGTGAGTCCACCCAGCTTTCACTCCCCTACAGCAAAGTTGGTCTCAGAACAGTCCGATGTAAAGATAGTTTCGTCCACAAGCCGACTTCTTTCTTACAGAATACTGAAGATCACAACAGCGAGCTCACTGCATTACCTTTGTTGCACCATGATTCAGTCCACTTGCTATACTACCATCCTGGAAAAATACATATCCTAAGTACTTGAGATGTTCTACCTGTTACAATTTTGTATTCTCAAACTGACATCAAATTCTCTGTCCGCCTCCGTAGCGTAAGTGTTATTAACTACCGTCCTTGTGGGCCCGGGTTCGATTCCCGGTATAGCCAGAAATTTAAGGATGGCAGGAGGGCTGGTATGTGGTTGAAACGGTACATGCAGCTCACCTCCATTGGGGGTTTGCCTGAAAAGAGCTGCACCACCTCGGGATGAGGACACGAGTTTACTTTGTCCCACTCATTGGCTGAATGGTCAGAGTACTGGCCTTCGGTTCAAAGGGTCCCGGGTTCGATTCTCGGCCGGGTCGGCGATTTTAACCTTCATTGGTTAATTCCATTGGCCTGGGGGCTGGGTGTATGTGCTGTCCCCAATATCCCTGCAAATCACACACCACACATAACACTATTCTCCACCACAATAACACCCAGTTACCTACACATGGCAGATGCCACCCACCCTCACAGGTGGGTCTGCCTTACATGGGCTACACTCGGCTAGAAATAGCCACAAGAAATTAAATGAATTAAGCCAATATTCTTAGGTTTCATCCCCTACTCACCCCATTTTAGTCTTGGAATGGTTAATATTCATACCATACTCGTTGCACCTATTTGCACGTTTCAAGATATTAGGTTTGCTGACTTTCAGCACAGTCTGCAATTAAGACCAAGTCATCAGCATTGGCCATACAGCTCACCATAATTCCATCTAACTGAATCCATGCCTGCCACTTCATAACTTTCAGTAGATGATTCATGTACACTATGAACAACAAAGGTGAAAGATTACAGCCTTGTCTAATCCCTGTAAGTAACTTGAACCAAGAATTCATTTTACCACCAAATCTAACTGCAGCCCAAATACCTTTGATTGCTTTAAAACATCTACTCTTAATCCCATAATCCTCCAGTACGGTTAACGGTACTCTGTTATATGCCTTTTCTAGATCTACGAAATATAAACATAACTTTATATTCCTCTTATGGCATTTTTCAATTACCTGGTGCATACTGGAAATCTGACCCTGACAACACCTCTGCGGTTTCAAATCACACTGGTTTTCATCGAACGTACTCTCAACCACTGATCGCATCGTCCCTTCCGAAATGCCAGTAAACATCTTGTCTGGTATACTGATGAATGATATACCTCGAAATTGTTGCAATGCTTCCTCTTCCTTTGTGTATACATAGGAGCAATTACTGCTTTCTTCGAGTCAGAAGGTACCCTACTAATATTCCATGCTAATCTTATTACACTGTGAAGCCTTTTCATCCCTCCCTGGGCCGATGACCTAGATGTTAGTCCCCTTTTAACAACAAGTATAATCATCATTCCAGCGTTCCCATTATATGTCCCCCTTTCAGGTCTAACTTAATTTATTCTTGTTGCTTTACGACATTTTAACTTATTTACCATTCTTTCCATTTCCTCAAGTTTAATTTCCTTAACATCATTGTCCTCCTCCCCATAAGCTCAGTTGTTCGTGACGTCACCAGGAAGATTTCCATTTACGCTGAAAATTTTTTCAAAATATCCTTCCACCTGACCATTGATTCCCAGAAATATTCTGTGAGTTCACCTGAATTACACAAAACACTATTCTTTACCTCTTTTCCCTTCCTTTCTAACATTCTTTATTACTGACCAGGAAGGTTTCACCGCCGTAAACCTAGCCTTTCCCAAAATATTCCCGTTACTTCTTGAAATCAACAGTTATTTGCTTTGCTCTGTATCTTTCATCTACATCGCGTCAGTCTTGTTTGGAACCACTTCTGATATGCCTTCCTTTTACGTTTACAAGCTGCTCTCAGTTCATCATTTCACTGAGCTGTTCGCTTGTTCCCATCTGTACACCCTGTTGTTCCTAGACATTTCCCTTGCTATTTCTCCTGCAGTATCCTTGTATGCCACCCATTTTCTTTTTATGTTTTCAGCCTGTTTACTGTCTATTGTTTGGAACTTTCCACTAATCATATCCATGTACTTTCTCGTTGTGGAGATTTTCTACCCTTATTCGTCTACAGACAGATTTCACTTTCTCTGTCCTAGACCTAGTGATTGTTCACTGCAGATGAGAAAGTGTTCCGTATCATCAAAAAAATCCCCGAAATGCCCTCACATTCCTAACAGATTTCCTGAAATAATTTATGTTATAGCATATTATGGATCTGGTGTCCCTAACCTCCCTTGGTTGCAGAATGTATTCAGAACACCTAATTTCATCATAGCACAGAAACCCTGTAAATGCTTCCTATTCTTTCCCACTTTTTAGTTTTTTTGCTACTTGCTTTACGTCGCACTGACACAGATAGGTCATATGGCGACGATGGGAGAGGAAAGGCCTAGGAGTTGAGAGGAAGCGGCCGTGGCCTTAATTATGGTACAGCCCTAGCATTTGCCTGGTGTGAAAATGGGAAACCACGGACAACCATCAGGGCTGCCGACAGTGGGATTCGAACCTACTATCTCCCGGATGCAAGCTCACAGCCGCGCGCCCCTAACCGCACGGCCAACTCCCACGTCTTCCCACTTTTACCCACCACCTTCTCATAACTTTCAGTTCTATTTCCAATACTCCGATTTAAATCTCCCATGAGCACTGCCCTATACTTGCTGTTAACCCTGACGACAATGTCACTCAGTGCTTCATAAAACTTGTCAACTTCATCTGCACCCTCACATGGTCAATACACTGACAATGAGACAATTCTCGTCCTAATTCCTCCAACTGATAAATCTACCCTCTTTATTCGCTCATTTACGCGCCTAACAGGAACTATGTTGTGTGCAAAGGTATTCCTGATGAGCAGTGCTACACCATACTCTATCCTTCCCTTTTTAACACGTGTTGAGGATATAATCTCCTATTTCCCACTCGTTATCTCCTCTTACCCAAATATCATTAACTCCTTAACACATCCAGACGAATCTTCTTCGTTCACTCAGCCAGTTCTATATTATCTCTTCCATAAGCCCATTAATATTGGTAGTTCCCATCGAATTCCATTTCGTTCGCCAAGTTGTTTACCAGGAAACTCTCACCTGTGAAGTTGAAGTGGGACTCCGTTACTTACTTAGGTCCGAGGCTTGCTTAAAATGTTCTGTGTGTCCTCAGTAAAAATTCTGTGAAGCATGATGGTACCGTACGTATACATAGTCTCAGTGAGAATCTTTCCCTTAACGGATTGACCACCGGTGAATTGTATATTTCTAGTCGCATGAGCAGAACGACGGTCATGATGTCCGAGATGCCCACTCCCATCGCATAACAACTGATATCCCGATTCTTTGGACCCTTTACTCGACCACTCAGATGTTGCCCATGATTCACGAACTAGGACGTGACTACAGTAACCCTTAGCGCGAACCATTGTTTCATGGCTAAATGGTAACGTGCTGGCCTTTGATCCGGGGAGACCTGGATTCGATTCCCAGCCGAGGTGGAGATTTTAACCTTCATTCTTTAATTCCGATGGCTCGAGGGCTGAGTGTGTGTGCCGTCTTCATCATTAGAATTCATCATAGGTAGAGCCCGACTCGTTGGCTGAACGGTCAGCGTACTGGCCTTCGGTTCAGAGGGTCCTGGGTTCGATTCCCGACGGGATCGGGGATTTTAACCTTAACTGCTTAATTCCATTGGCTCGGGGCTGGGTGTTTGTGCTGTCCCAAACATCCCTGCAACACACATACCACACATAACACTATCCTCCAATACAATAACACGCAGTTACCTACAAATGGTAGATGCCGCACCCCTCATCGGAGGGTCTGCCTTACAAGGGCTGCACTCGGCTAGAAATAGCCACACGAAATTATTATTATTATCATAGGTAGAGCTCCATTCATACAGACGCGCAGGTCGCCTATACGGCGTCATCTCGCAAGACCTGCACCACGCATCTTCGGAGGCCACACGCCATTACTATTACCACGAACCACTAAGTTAAATACTGTAGTAACAATTTTAAATAAGCACACTGCAATAAACTAAACTGACGACGAGTGCACAAATAAGCTGCCTCAGTGGTCTAGGATTGGAAAGGCAGCGACTGTGGCCTTAATTAAGGTACAGCCCCAGCATTTGCCTGATGTAAAAATACGAAATGTGTCGGTGCGACGTAAAGCCCGTAGCAAAAAAAAAAAAAAAACGAAACCACGGGCAAAAATCTTCAGGGTTGCTGACGGTGGGATTCGAACCCATCATCTCCTGATTGCAAGCACACAGCTACGCGACCCTAACCGCACGGCCAACTCGCACGGTAAGTTAAGTGTACAACTGATGGCCCCCAGTTCGCGCGTTCAATCCCGACTGAGGCAGTCCTTTAGAAGGGCGGTCAAAAATGTTGGCACTGAGTGTCGTTGCTGGCAAGTTAAAAATTCGCTTAGTCCGACAAAATTAAATTAACTCAGCATCATGAACTAATAGAATTCTGCCTACGTTGCTGGAGAGCAGCCAGCACATTCTGAATATCAGGATCGGTAGGCAGGTGACCTAGATTATATCACCGGGCGAATTGGCCGTGCGGTTAGAGGCGTACGGCTGTGAGCTTGCATCCGGGAGATAGTGGGTTCGAATCCCACTGTCGGCAGCCCTGAAGATGGTTTTCCGTGGTTTCCCATTTTCACACCAGGCAAATGCTGGGACTGTACCTTAATTAACGCCACGGCTGCTTCCTTCCCACTCTTAGGCCTTTCCTATCCCATCGTCGTCATAAGACCTGTCTGTGTCGGTGCAACGTAAAACCACTAGCAAAAAAAGAAGAAGTTTACATCACGTCAGGAGGCTTGCAACTCAGAAATTGAGGCCATACAATTCTTTTTTTTCAGTTTGTGTCACGTCACAGATAGGTCTTATGGCAACGATGGTATAGGAATGGGATAGGAGTGGGAAGGAAGCGACCGTGGCCTTAATTAAGGTACAGCCCCAGCATTTGCCTGGTGTGAAAATGGGAAACCACGGAAAATCATTTTCGAGGCTGCCGACAGTGGGGTTCTAACCCACTATCTTCCGGATGCAAGCTCACAGCTGTGCGCCCCTAACCGCACGGCCAACTCGCCCGGTATTGTTATTAACAAATACATTGCAATTGGGAAATATCCCGGTGGCAATGATCACTTACAGTAGTGTGATAATGAAGTAAAGTTAAAACATAATTAACCAACAAAAACAACAAAAACTACAACAAGAGTACACAAGAAATTCCCTGGAAAGAAACTATTACAAGAAATAGCCTAATACTAGTTTAACATTCTAAATCCAGTATAATCATATACAAATTCGCATACAACTTAAGTATTTGCAGTGATATTATTATTATTATTATTATTATTATTATTATTATTATTATTATTATTATTATTATTATTATTATTATTATTATTATTTGTTGAAAAACTTAATTAATCACTTTTTACTGAACTGAACGCTATATAGCAAAATATCACTTCAGTAGAGCATATGGAGAACCTTGAAGGCGTTGAAGGTAACGTCTTCACCTCGGCACAAAGTACAATAAACGATTAACTATTTACAAGATAGTCATTGTCTCCAAGAATAACCCTGGTGTTTATTTATTTTCTAGACTAAGTAAACTCTCCTGCAAAAGTTAAAGGTTTGTTTCTAAATTTCTCGTCTTCCTGACCAGAAATCGAATCCACATTTCTCCTAGCGAAACGAGAACGCCTTTGTCGCCTGAGTTAGACAACCCCTGTCGCATTTAATGAGTATTCAATTTTCTTACAGTTAATGGATCACAGCCACCACGTAGCGGATTGGCCGCGCGTATCAACGCGCTGAGGTTTTAGAACCGAGTACTACATCCGGCAGCCGCCTAGGTTTGAAACCCACCGTCGGCTATCCTGAGAATGATTTTCTGTGGTTCCCCATTTTAACTTCCAGAAAAATTGCGGGACAGTTCTTACTCATAGGCCACAGCCGTTTCCTTCGACCTAATCATCCAGTGTTATTCACCACCATTCGTACCATCTTCATCAGCTCCTCAATTGACATTGGCGTCAGGAAGCGCAACCGGCCATAAAAGATAATATGCGACCTCGTATGAAGGAACGACTCTGAGGGGTAGACATACAATCACTTATATCCATCAGTCTACTGCTTAATAAAATGATCTCCTTGGTACAGTTTGGATCTAGATTCAAAATTCATAAGCTGAAGGCAGTTGTAACGTGTGAAAGAGCAAATCTTTCAGTTTCTAGATACTCGAAATATTTTTGCTAGTTAACGGTCAGCATTAAGCCATTCAACATGACATTCATATTTTATATTATAACCACCATTTTCGATGGTCCATGGTGTGGGATACTGTAGTCACGTCCTAGTTCATGAACCATGGGCACCGTCTGAGTGGCCTAGTAACTCGTCCTGAGAGTCGGGATACCAGTTGCTATGGAATGGGAGTGGGCATCTCGGACATATTCTGAGTCATGACCCCCCTTGTGCTCAGGCGGCTAAGACTATACAATCCACCGGTGGTCCATGACCCGTTAGAGGAGAGATCCTGACTTGGACTATGTGTAAGTAGGGTGGCGTCCTGCTTCACGAATTTACCGAGCTCAGAACATGTTAAGCAAGCCTCGGACCTATGGGAGTAACGGAGTCCCACTTCCATTTGACAGACGATGGACTCCTTGGAAACAACTTGGCGAACGAACTGGAATTCGATGGGGAGCTATCAATATTAATGGGGATTATGGAAGAAAGAATGTATAACTGGCTGAGTGAGCAAAAACGATGCATCTGGATGTGCAAGGAGTAAGTGATATTCGGGTAAGGGGAGATAACGAGGAAGAGATAGGAGATTATAAAGTATGCTTGACGAGTGTTAAAAACGGAAGGGCAGGGTAATCAGGAATACTATTCCACGTAACATAGTTTCTGTTAAGCACGTAAATGTGCAAATGATGCGGGTAGATTTGGCAGTTGGAGGAATTGGGACGAGGATTGTCTCAGTGTATTCACCATGTGATGGTGCAGATGAGGATGAAGTTGTCAAATTTTATAAAGTATTGAGTGACATCGTAGTCATGGTCAACAGCAAGGATAGGATAGGGCTAATGGGCGATTTCAGTGTGAGACCTGGAAATAGAACTGAAGGATACGAAAGGGTGATTGGTAACTGTGGGGAAGGTATGGAAGATAATAGGAATGGGGAGCGTTTGCTGCACTTCTGTGCTAGTATGGGTTTAGCAGTTACGGATGTATTCTTCAAGCATAAGGCTATTCGCCGCTACACATGGGAGGCTAGGGGTACCAGATCCATAATAGACTATATTTTAACCGACTTCAAATTCAGGAAATCTGTTAGGAATGTACGGGATTTTCAGGGATTTTTCTATGATACAAACCACTACCTGATCTGTAGTGAACTATGTATCTCTAGGCCTAGGATAGAGAAAGTGAAATCTGTCTGTAAACGAATAAAGGTACAAAATCACCAGGACGAGGAAATTAGAGAGAAGTACATGCACATGATTAGTGAGAAGTTCCGAAACGTTGAAAAGTAAGCAGGTTCAAGATATAGAAAGTGAATGGGTGGCATTCAGCGATGCTGTAATGGAAGCAGCAAGGGAATACCTAGGAACAATTGTGTGTAAAGATGAGAAAAAACTACCATCTTGATGGAGTGATGAAGTAGGAACAGCTTGTAAACTTAAAAAGAAGGCTTAGCAGAAATGGTTCCATAGAAGGGGCTGATGCAGGTAGGAAATTGTACGTAGATTAAGGAAACAGAGCGAAACAAATAGTTGCCGAATACAGATAGAAGTCGTGCGAAGATTTTCGTAGTAACCAGGAAGGGCTAGGTCAAGCAGCAGGGAAACCTTTCTGGACAGTATAAAGAATCTTAGGAAGGGAGGGAAAATGGAAATGAACAGTGTTTAGGGTAATTCAGGTGAACTCATAACAGATTCCAGGGAATCACCGGACAGTTGGAGGGAATACTTCGAAAATTTTCTCTCCGTAAAGGGGAATCTTCCTGGTGGTGACACGAACAACCGAGCTCATGGGAAGAGCAAAATGATGTTGGTGAAATTACGCTTCAGGAAGTGGAAAAGGCGGTAAATAAACTCCATTGTCATAGAGCAGCAGGAATACGTAGATGAAATTGGACCTAAAATGGTGAAGTATAGTGGGAAGGCAGAAATGAAATGGCTTCATGGAGTAATAATATTAGCATGGAGTGTTGGCAAGGTACCTTCAGATTGGACAAAAGCAGTAAGTGCACTTAACTATAAGCCAGGGAACAGGAAGTATTGCAACAACTATCGAGGTATCTCATTGGTTAGTATACCAGGCAAACTATTCACTGGCATCTTGGAAGGGAGGGTGCGATCAGCGGTTGAGAGGAAGTTGGATGAAAACTAGTGTGATTTCAGACCACAGAGGGGTTGTCAGGATCACATTTTCGGTATGCGCCATGTAACTGAAGTAACTGAAAAATGCTACGAGAGGAGTAGACAGTTATGTTTATGTTTCGTAAATCTAGAGAATGCATATGACAGAGTACCGAGGGAAAAGGTGTTCGCCATCCTGGTCGACTATGGTATTAGGGGTAGATTATTAAATTCAATCAAAGGCATTAATGTTGACAATTGGGCTGCAGTGAGAATTGATGGTAGAATGAGTTCTTGGTTAACTTTACTTACAGTTGTTAGACAAGGCTGTAATATTTCACGTTTTTTGTTCGTAGTTTACATCGATATAAAAGGTATAAAGTCGCAGGGATGGATTCAGTTAAATGGAAATGTAGTAAGCAGTCTGGCCTATGCTGACGACTTGGTCTTAATTGGCAGATTGTGCCGAAAGCCTGCAGTCTAATATCTCGGAACTTGAAAATATGTTCAATGGATATGGTATGAAAATCAGCCTTTCCAAGCCTAAGTGATGTCAGTAGGTAAAAAATCCAGCATAATCGAATGTCACATTGGTGATACAAAGCTAGAAAAGGTACATAATGTCAAGTATTTAGGATGTGTGTTACCCCAGAGTGGTAGTATAGTTAGTGGGATTGAATCAGCTAATACACTGAGCTCGCAGTTGTGATCAACAGTATTCTGTAAGAAGGAAGTCAGCTCCCATACGAAACTATCTTTACATCGGTCTGGTTTCAGACCAACTTTGCTTTACGGGAGCGAAAGCTGGGTGGACTCAGAATGTCTTATTCTTTAGTTAGATTTAACAGACATGAAAGTAGCGAGAATAATTGCTGTTAAAAGCAAGTGTGAACGATGGCAGGAGGGTACTCAGAATCATGAGATAGAGGCTAAGTTAGTAATGAACTCGATGGATGAAGCCGTGTGCATAAAGCGGCTTTGGTGGTGGGGTCATGTGAGGTGAATGGAGGGGGATAGGTTACCTGTTATGGATGGTAAGAGAAGTAGAGGGAGACCAAGGTGACGATGGTTAGACTCAGTTTCTAACGATTTAAAGATAAGAGGTAGAGAACTAAATGAGGCCACAACACTAGTTGCAAGTAGAGTATTTTGGTGACGTTTAGTAAATTCACAGAGGCTTGCAGACTGAACTCTGAAAGGCGTAACGGTCTATAATGATGATGTATGTATGCACTATCTACGTTTACAACCGCCAGGATTTTGGTAACAGCAAATGATGATAATAGCAGAGTAGCGGAACCGGTCTCTCCTCACTGTACTAATAAGATGAGTTCATTTTTCTAATTCTCCAAGAGCAATGATTCAGCAGCGTCCTGACGTTTGCATTTCCATACTCCATGCAGAGTGGGAATTCTAATATTACAGGGTCATTGAGGAGCTTATAATGGTGTTCGTAACAACTATTGTTTGAGTTCTGTCTTGTCCGTTTCGATTTCTGGTTAACAAGAGTATCAACACACTAGCATACAACGAAAAAATGCAACAACGCATTTTTCGGAACACGGTAGGCGCCCGGATTCGTTAACTAGTGCGCGAGTAAGTTAATAAATGTGATGGGAACATCCGTTACATAAGTAGTTGAGATTTCAGACCACAAGCCACCATGCCGGTAACTCATAGCAACGAGAGTTGTATAATACCATCTTATATTAAATTTGTGTTGCTATAACAGTTAGCTTTTGAGTTACCTAGTAAAAATTAAAATTTTCGAAAATTCGTAGCACTGAAGTTACTGCATATTTAATCTGAGATGACATTTATATTTTCAGATGGCGGATCTTCAGAGGACCCTTGTCACCCGAAGTACGCTGGAGATAAGCCCTTTTCGGAAATAGAGACTAGAAGTTTATCCCAGTATATAACGAGTATAGCGGATAAGTTTGATATCTACATTGCATTTCATAGTTACAGTCAGATGCTGCTCATTCCATATGGACATTCAAATGAAACGATTTGTAACTATGATTCTTTGGTAAGTAATAACAACGGTCCATTTTCTTTTCTTTCTACCGTTTCTACTAATTTGAACAGTTTAGTAGTACCTTCTTGAAATGTATTATTTCAAATGCACTTCTCCTAGTCATTTGACTTTCTCAAACCTGTCCATTGATCAATAACTTTACTTCCGAAACATTCTACATCCCATATAATGTATATATTTTCCCGTCCTAATTCATAGACATTCTCTTCTTGCTCCTTTGAAGGGCTGTCACACAATTGCTGGTGTAAGAAAGATAAAATTATTTCTTCTTTTTAAATAAGATTCCTCTAACTCACTGTTTCTTTTCCTAATAGTTAGATCTGTCTGTTCGTTCATCAGCCCAGAGGCTGTTTGGATCCTCAAATAGCAAATAGGCTATGCAGTTATAGGAAAACCACAAAAACCCATGACATCACCAAAATGAGGTGTCCTAGGCAAGATGAGAAGTGAGGTATTTTGCTAAAGCTTTCCTCACTGGGCCAGACAGTGACAGTGCTCCTTGTAGCACGACTTTCATAACACTCAAACGCACTGGTTGTGCTCCGAATGGCATCACTCATCACCACCCACATCCCAGCAGCTTCCATTTTGTCTCAGCCATGGACGAGACTGGGACATCGGTGGAAGCTACACTTTATCTGGACTGAGCCAACTGATGGATGCCAAAGTACTGTATCGATCAAGAAATGACAGCAGGCAGAATAGGTAGTTATACGGTAGGAAATATTAAACTTCTCCTTTTCAGAGTTTTCACACAATCGACGGTGAAGGACACCAAAAAATGAATTTGGAAAAGGAATAACAGTCGAAGGAGCGTAAATGAAAACTCCGAGATCTGCTGATTATATCGTTATATTATCTGCATCTGCGTCTTTCAGGAAGTACGCCTAGATGAATATTATTTCTTAGGCAACAGAATAACTAGCAATGACAGACGTAAAGATGACATAAAGTGCAGACTAGCGCAAGCTAGAAAGGCCTATCCTAAGGAAAGAAATGTTCCCACTTCAAACATATGCATATTAGAGTGGTGGCTTTTTTTACTAAGACTTATATTCGAAAGTGAAACATGGCCAATATTGAAAGATTTAAAAAAAGACAATTTTGAAATACAGTGATACAGAAGAGGGTTAGAATGCTGGATGGATCGGATCATGAGTGAAGGGATACTAATTCGAGTTGTGGAAGGAGAGCAACTTGGTGAAATCTCACCAGGACAAGAGGCAGATTGACGTGACACATTTTGAGACACCCAGGACCCTTCCAGACAGTCTGAGGAAAACAATGAGGGTAGAAATAGTGGAGATAGACCAAGTCATAGATTAGAGTAGACTTAGGATGCACTTGTTACGTAGAAATGAAAAGGTTAGCTCAAGGTTAGGTGGCATTGAATCTGCATTAAATTAGTCGGTGGATTGGTGACCCAAATGGAAACAACACACAATGGTACCGATACTAACTATTAGTTTATAGGAATTAATTTGCGTATTCCAAAATAATGTAAGTACTTTACGTCCC
Organism: Anabrus simplex; assembly: GCF_040414725.1. Lineage (NCBI taxonomy): Eukaryota > Metazoa > Arthropoda > Insecta > Orthoptera > Tettigoniidae > Anabrus > Anabrus simplex. Next base: position 200,954,905 of record NC_090266.1, read on the forward strand.
ATTACGATGACTCTTAGTACTTTAAAACTTTGGCCAATTTTTGTACTTTATGTCCATACTTGATCTATTACAGTTCTAAATGTTTAGGGGAAAATATATAAACTTACAGCATTACCACTTCAAGGATATGTATCCATGAAAATTGAACATTTTAAAATATGAATTTCTGCTCTGTTTTTGCCTTTTCATATCGTCGCTGCTGTGCCAAAACCGCGAATGTGATAACGCTCTTCCTATCCATTGTTTCCTTTTAAGACTAATATGCACTGACATGCAGTCCATCAGAACAATTTTCATTGAGTTCATTTTCCTATGATCGAGTATAAACCTTAAGCTCATCATACTCTATGAGTGAGTAAATACGCTATGTCTTGCAAACATACATTCCTGCAGCACGGTACAGAAAGGTGACTTAGACACGGAATGGTTGAAATTTCCCTGGGTGGACAAAGTTACACCAATTTAAGGAATGGATTTAATCAATGACACTACTTCCTATTTTGAACTGTACGTGTGCAGGTTTTCATTATCGTTCTGTATATAAAATACTCCAGGAAAACTCTTAACACATTGTCACTTAGGACATGTTTGTAGTTGTAACAGAGATCAGTATCTACTTGACCAATGAGATACTTCGTTTCCCTGCCCATTGATAGTTGATATTTCTGAGTGCACTATGTCCTCATACTCGGGCCAAAATGTAACGGATAACTAGGAATGAACAATGAGTTCCTATCCTATAGATCCCATATCTCGTTAACCCAGCTCCCTTTATCAGTTTAATGGTGTCCGGCACATTTTTTTTCCATTCTAGTTAAATAGTTATTTCTATCACAATTACTAATGCTATTTCGGCTCATGGCTCAATGGTTAGTATAGTGGTGTTCTCGATTCGCAGCTAGGTCGGGTATTATAAAATTGTCTGCTTAATTGTTCTAGCTTGTGGTTGGGTTTTAATGTTTGTCTTGATACACATATTCATTTACACCCAACATAGATAAAGAAAATGCACAGCCAGTATCCAGTGATTCAACCGGATCGTGAATGGAATAAATAAAGCCCCCATCTAGCAGGGAACATCCGAACTGTGTCGCTACCGAAGCCCGTCGCACTCCTCTGGGGCAAGGATTAATGCCTGTCTGATGAAATGAAATCATATTGGACAGTGTTGCTGCAATGAAATGTGGTAACGAAAACCGGAGTAGGTATTCGGAGAAAAATGTCCCGCCTCCGCTTTGTCCAGCACAAATCTGACATGGAGTGACCGGCATTTGAGCCACGGACCCCTGCTGTAAAAGTCCGGCCCGCTGTCACCTGGGACACGGAGGCTCTCTAATGCATACAACATACCACACTAAAAACCTACATAAAATCATTCGATTGTGAATAAATCCCTCATCAGTCACTACTGATCTGCATTTAGGGCAGTCACCCAGGTGGCAGATCCCAATCTGTAGTTTTCCTAGCCTTTCCTTAAATGGTTTCAAAGAAATTGGAAATTTATTGAACATCTACGTTGGTAAGTTATTCCGAAAACTCCCCCTTCTTACAAACGAATAATTGCCCTATTTGTCCTCTTGAATTCCAATTTTCTCTTCATATTGTAATCTATCCTACTTTTAAAGATACCCCTCAGACTTGTTCGTCTACTAATGTCATTCCACGCCATCTCTCCATTGAGACCTCGAAACATACCGCTTAGTCGAGCAGCTCGTCTACATTCTCCCAAGTCTTCTCAGACCAAACTTTTCAACATTTCTGTAACGCTGCTCTTTTGTCGGAAATCACCCAGAACAAATCCAGCTGCATTTCTTTTAATTTTTTCCACTTCTTGAATCAAGTAATCCTGGTGAGGATCCCATACACTGGAACCAAACTCTATTTGGGGTCTTACCAGAGACGTATATGCCCTCTCCTTTACATCCTTACTACAACCCCCAATCAACCTCATAACTACGTGCAGAGATCTGTACCCTTTATTTACAATCCACCGAGCTCGATAGGTGCAGTAACTTAAGTGCGGCCAGTATCCAGTATTCGGGACATAGTGGGTTGGAACCCCTCTGTCGGCAGTCCTGAAGATGGTATTCCGTGATTTCCCATTTTCACACCAGGCAAATGCTGGGGCTGTACCTTAATTAAGGCCACGGCCGCTTCCTTCTCTATCATAGTCCTTTCCTATCCCATCGTCGCCATAAGACATATCTCTGTCGGTGCGACGTAAAGCAACTTGGTAAAATTTTTTGTTTATTTGCAATCCCACTTATGTGATTACCTCAATGAAGATCCTTCTTTATATAACTTAGGTACTTACAATGATTCCCATCAGGAACATTCCCCCCGTCGAGACAGTAATTAAAACTGAGAGGATTTTTCCTATTTGTGAAACTCACAACCTGACTTTTAACACCGTTTATCATCATCTCACAACATTATCAAGGTCATTTTGCAGTTTCCCACAATCTTGTAACTTATTTATTACTCTATGCAGAATAACATTACCCACAAAAATCCTAATCTCTAATTCAAGTTCTTTACTCATATCATTTATAAATATAAGAAAACATAAAGTTCCAAAAACACTGCCTTGAGGAATTCTCCACTTAATTATTACGGGGTCAGATAAAGCTTCGCCTACTCTACTTCTCTGAGATCTATTTTATGGAAATATAGCCACCCATTCAGTCACTCCTTTGTCTAGTCCAATTGCATTCATCTTTGCCAGTAGTCTCTCATGATCCAGCCTATCAAATGCCCTGGACAGGTCAATCACGGTACAGTCCATTTGATCTCCTGAATCCAAGACATCTGCTATATCTTGCAGGAATCCTATGAGCTGAGCTTCAGTGGAATAACCTTACCTAAATCCGAACTGCCTTCTATCGAACCAGATATTAATTTCGCAAACATGTTTAAAATAATCAGAAAGAATGCTTTTCCAAAGCTTACATGCAAGGCATGTTAAACTGACCGGCCTGTAATTTTTAGCTTTATGTCTATCACCCATTCCTCTATACACAGGGGCTACTTTAGAAACTCTCCATTCATTTGGTATAGCTCCTTCATCCAAACAGTAATCAAATAAGTACTTCAGATATGGAACTATATCCCAACCCATTGTCTTTAGTATATCCCAGAAATCATATCAATTCCAGCGGCTTTTCTAGTTTTCCACTTTTGTATCTTATTGTAAATGTCATTGTTATCATAGGTAAGTTTTAATACTTCTTTAGTATTAGTATTCTTTAATATTAGTATTAGTATTGGACATTATCCTTGTAACCAACAATCTTTACATACTGCTGACTGCATAGTTCTGCCATTTGAAGATCCTCACATACACACTCCCCATGTTCATTAAGGATTCCTGGAATGTCCTTCTTGGAACCTGTTTCGGTCTTAAAGTACCAATACATACTCTTCCATTTTTCACTAAAATTTGTATGACTGCCTATTATGCTTGCCATCATGTTAACCTTAGCTGACTTCTTTGATATATTCGATTTCCTACTAAGCTCCTTCAATTTCTCCTTACTTCCACAGCCATTTCTAAATTTATTTATTTCCAGTCTGCACCTCCTTCTTAGCCTCTTTACTTCTCTGTTATATTGTAGTGGGTCTTTAACATTCCTTACCACCTTTAAAGGTACAAATCCGTTTTCACATTCCTCAACAATTGCTTTAAATCCATTCTACAGCCTGTTTACATTTTTATTTACCGTTTTACACCGAACATAATTACTTTTTTAAACTCCTTCGTGCCTGTTTTATCAACCCTAGGGTACTGCCTAATAGTCTTACTTTTAAGATCTCTCTTTCTATCACATTTATTTTTAACAACGACAAAAACAGCTTCTTGATCACTAATGCCATTTATTACTTCGGTTTCTCTATAGAGCTCATCTGGTTTTACCAGCACCCCGTCCAGAGTATTCTTCCCTCTAGCTGTTTTCATCACTTTCTGAATCAACTGTCCTTCCCACATTAATTTATTTGCCATTTGTCGTTCGCATTACCTTCCCAATTAACATTTGGTAAACTGAGATCTCCCGCTACCATCACATTCCTTTCCATATCGTTTCTCAAATAACTGATTATCTTATCAAATAATTCTGAATCAGCGTCAACGCTATCGTTTCCCGGTCTGTACACTCCAAAGACATCAAGATGCTTATTATCTTCAGAAAAGAGCCTTACACGTAGAATTTTATGAATGTCATCTTTAACTTTTTCATAGCTTACAAATTCTTCCTACACCAGAATGAATACTCCCCGTCCCACCATTCCTATCCTTTCTCTACGATACACACTCCAGTTCCGTGAGAAAATTTCTGCATCAATTATATAATTTCTCAGCCTTAATTCAACTCCAGTTACAATATCCGTTAAGTATATATCTATTAAAATACTTAATTCTATTCCTTTCTTGACAATGCTTCTACATTTCAACACTAATTTTTTTAATGGCATCGCTACTTGACTTCCAGAACCCTGTACTCTTATCACCACTCCCTAGGCCACTCCGTTCCCCTGAATGCAACCACTGCGGTTTAAGTGAAGGCCATCTGAGCGCAGATCCCTATCTCGCACCCACCCGTTATGATCTAGAAATCTGTGTGTGGTTGGCGTCAGGAAAGGCATCCCACCGTAAATCTCTCCTGAATCATTGCAAAGTGCCGGATCCATGTACGTGCGAAAAAGCTGATGAAGAATAAGAATGATACTACTACCTATTGCCGCTCCATAACAACATACCTTCTGTACTCTAGATTGTTGGATCAAATCCGACGCAGCGGTTGGCATTTAAAGAGTAGGAAAATATGATTGGCCTGTGTCAGTACCTTTATTCGTACGTTAAGAAATCTCTTTTTGGGAGAAATTTCTTCCACGCTTGTGTCCCTTAAGACCAATAAGACTTGAATACATAGCATGAATTGATATTCTTTCTTTTTATTCTCTTTTATAGATGGAGATCGGTAAGAAGGCGGTGAAATCGCTCGCAAGACGATACGGCACGGAGTATCAAGTAGGAAACATCGTAGACCTTCTCTGTGAGTACTGTTCAGCAATGTATCTTGCACACCAAGCGATAAAAAATAAGGACCCGGATGACGCTGTCGTATTATAACATCTTGTTTTGTGTGAGTTGTTTAACCATGGCAAGAAGTGTGCTGTAATTCTTCAACACTTCTTCAGCTACTAAGAGAAAAGTTCAGGATTCCGTGACACAAAGGAATTGTTTAAGAGACATCTCACACATTTTGCTAAAACTATCACATATCTTGAAACTAGGGCTAGTTGTTTAATTTCTTACAAATAGATTTGTCTCCAAAGAAATTATGGAACAGAAACAATTTAAAACTAGCAAAGTACCTATCCTTCAATTCAGATAGGTATGAGACATGAGTACGTTCCGGAACTGAAATAACAACCAGTGAAAAGATAAACATGTTGATATACAGTACAAGAGATTACATCTTTACACAACACACAACTGCCGTGAAATGGCAACTGAGTCCAGGCAGCCAAGGGAGATTTGCACCATGCCTGGCCCACCCGCAAGTTGTTTCATCTCACTTTTAAGTATGTCGTATGTCTTCTGTGTTTCGGACAATTTATGCATACCGTGTTTAGCTCTAGCACGTTCATCGCCATTTCGGTTCCATGAATTATCACATCGAAAGGAAGGATTCCCTCACTGAGAAAGTTAATTTAATTCTTAACTTTCAGAAAAGTACATGTCTTTTTTTTGCTATTGGCTTTACGTCGCACCGACACAGATAGGTCTTATGGCGACGATGGGACAGGAAAGGGCTAGGACTGCGAAGGAAGCGGCCGTGGCCTTAATTAAGGTACAGCCCCAGTATTTGCCTGGTGTGAAAATGGGAAACCACGGAAAACCATCTTCAGGGCTGCCGACAGTGGGGTTCGAACTCACTATCTCCCGAATACTGGATACCGGCAGCACTTAAGCGACTGCAGCTATCGAGCTCGGCAAAGTACATGTCGGCTGAAGCAACATCACTTGGATTCTTTAAGGACGAGATCCTATGCCAGAGGTGGAGTAATCGAGAAAGAGATCAAAAGCACTAACAGTAACAATTATTTCTATATATCATTATACTGAGGTGTAATACATAGCGCCAAGGTCATGCAGGATAAGACAACTTCTTTTTGCTGCTGCTGCTACTTTATACAGAGGACTTGGGAGTACGTGTACAGTTGCTCCATGTACTTATTTCCTTTACTTATTTCGTCTTTTGTTGCTGTATACTCGGGGAACTCCAATATGACCTCTTCGCTATTATTGCCCTTTCAGTGTACTTTCAGTTCGAATTCCTGCAAGTGGCACTAGTGTTAGTACTTGTTGTAGTTCCAGTTCATTTCCTTTTGCTAGATGTTTAACATCACACTAACAGAGATAGGTTTTCGATGACGATGGGACTGGGAAGGCAATGGACGTGGCTTTCATGAAGGTACATCCCAAGCATTTGCCTGGCACAAAAATGGGAAACCACAGGGAACCATCTTCAGGGCTGCTGACGTTGCGGTTCGAAACCACCATATCCCAAAATTTCAGTTCTTGTTACTGTTAGTATAACAAGAGGTCAAGTACTGTTATAATTCAGTTCCTGCTAGTAACTTATTAGGACAGCTTGTATTGAGTCCTGTTATTCCAGCTTCTACTTAAGCACCGATTTTCGTGTGGGTTGTAGTCAGACATACGCTTGTTGTTTCAGTTCCTGCTAGTGGCGGCAGTGTCGATTGGGTACGAGGGGTACTTAGGAAGCCAATAACCTTCACTTACGAACTCAGGGATAAAGATTCGTTTATCCTTCCTGCTGATCAGATCATACCTACTGGTGAAGAGACCTTGGATTCTGTGGTTACAATGCTTCAAGAAGCTAGAAAGGTAAGCATAATTTCTATATGTTCTACCTCCATAACATTATTCTCTTATTACAAAACTAGAAATCTCTTCAGTAGAGACAAAATTGCTAGTAAAACAGCTTTTGGTGCACGGTTTGATTCATTGTAGTTTACACAGGATGTATTAGACGTGATGACACAAGCCAAAACGGTTTAAAGTACAGGAGGAGAAGCAAGAACGCTTCAGTGAACACGGGTTCGCAAAAAAACCATTGCGCTCGCGAGATAATGGTGGATGTATGCTGATGCTTCCCTACTGACGGGATTGCTTGTACATAAAGGCATATTGTTTGCTTTACACACTTTGATAACGGTACCGTATTTCTAGTTAGTATCAAATAAGAGAAACACACTTTACACCTTGTTAACAATAGCCTTTTATAACAAAACAAGGACGATATTACACGGTACCATAGTTTTGCTTCTTCTGTCGTGTTGGGTCCACCGTATAGGTTTGTGCCACCACCTCTGATACAACCTGCATGGAGCGGAAATTTGTTAAAATTCTTACAGCGGGCATTTTAGTTACATTGATGAGAGTGCTGCGTTGTTATAATGACAAAACGGAGTGGGCAAATAGAAGGGACTTTTTGCAATCCAAAGTAAACTCTGACGATTTTTTTATTTACAGGTAACCCTCAAAACTCTGGATTGTTGAACGCGCAACTCTTTCCATAGAAAATGAATAAGAAGCAATAAGAAGCACGCCAGGTTCTGATATAGTGGATCTAAATTATTATTGACCTCAGTCAACCAGAAGAAGAGAAACCTATTTAATACGTTCAGTTCTGATAAGAAAATGTTGTTCAAAAATTTGTACAAACGTTTCCACTGTACAATAATAATGAATATAATATGCATGTAGCCTTCATGACAAATACATATTTGTTTACAGTTTAATTTTATTGGATATGAAATCTGAAGAATGCATGCCAAAAACCAACAATTCTTTTTCAGTTTACGTCCTATATTTTTGGCACCATGTTAAACTAAAGGATGTGAAATATTCTACTGTTTGAGAGAGAAAAAGACGCTTTCAATGTGATATTATAAATCTTCCTTTTTTAGCAGTGCCTTCCGTTAAATTTGCTTCGACTCCCCTTGGCTTACATTTTAAGTGGTAGACGTTACAATTGTCGTTTCAACATATTCGTTACTTTACATTACAGACGCATTTTCAATTAGCAAGGGCCATGTCCTACCAAGCGACGGCTGCTCAAAGGCGTAAATAGGAACTTAAGAAGGCGGAAAGAAAGATAGAGTGAGAATCCACGCTCCATCACGTATCCCCATAGACTGATTTATTTATTTATTTATTTATTTATTTATTTATTTATTTATTTATTTATTTATTTATTTATTTATTTAACAGTTTTATAGGTTATGACTGGTTAAGTGTAAGAAAGGAAGTACATCCCAAACTTTGCCAGAATAAATAAAAAGTATTATTTTTAATTTATTGTTATTAATGATTATTATTATTATTATTATTATTATTATTATTATTATTATTATTATTATTATTATTATTGTTCCGGGGATTTCGTGGAACCCAGAGGTATAAGAGGGTGTCGGGGGGGGGTAAGTGGGTGGTCAGGGAAATTACCAGAGCATAATTTAAAACAGTCAATTTTAAAATTTTATTTCTTTCCCTTTTTTATTTTAAATGTGATTTGGAATAAATAACCGCTAAATATATTTACCAAAGAGCCCGTCAGCTCTGTTAACAACAGCGGACTGTATGTCCAAAATCAGGTACAATAAATACATTATCCACACAATAATTTACAGGGGATGAGCAATATAGCTCTGAACAGGTACGCTTTAACACGAGGATATTTGCTCCACTAGTTTACATTCTAGGAGACTGAGCTACAAAAGGTTACCTCTAAGAGGCACAAGCTTCTTACAAATTATGCTTACGACTTTCAAAAACTGTGTTTACAGTCACTTCTGCTCAGCAGTCTGTTACACACTCGTTTATCAATGATTACATCTTAAACGGGGGCAACGAGTGCCCATACTAAATGGCCTTAATAAGAAAGTAAAATATTTAACACACTCGGCGGTGAACAAAAGGCTAGGAGGTGAAACACTTGCGCTCCTTTCAGAAGGAACACTTAAAACCCTAAATGGGCTTATGGCCCGAAGTTGCAGAGGCTAACCCTGTACCCCTACAGAGGGGTGACTAGATGCAAAAATATTAAGTACAAAAGCAGTGTGAAGAATTCAGAGGTTTAGAAAATTTTAGACACTCCATAACAAGTTGAGTGGGAATCAACAGAGGGTGAGCACTCTTTGTTCTCTTAATTTACATGTTTCCCAGCAGGGATTTGAACAGTGTCCTCAGACGTGCCGAAAATTTACATTTAAACAATGACTTTAGAACTTTACATTAAGAAGGAGCTTCAAACATTCCCCTCAAGTTATCTGCCTAGATCTATCACGTGTTAAGAGATGTCTGCCATTACCTTGAGTTGTTGGGTCTTCCAAATGCGGGCCTGCAGCCCCTGCCTCCTAATAACGCCGCACTCACTACACCGGAGCGATGAAGAAGACAATACGGGCCTAAAGCGCGCATTGTTCATAGCACCTCAGAGGGGAAAATTCCAGAATTCTCTTGAGATGGGCAGATTGCCTGTACACACCCCCAATTTTAATTGGTTATAAAAATATTTTTAAAAATCCTAATTAGTTTATAACTAAGGAAGAAGGAAGCCTTAGGACTGTTGACTACATACATACATTTAAAAATAAACATCTGCAAACACTTAAGGTTTGCCACGTTCAAAAAATGATATTCCCTTCAAAATTAATTGTTCTTAATCCCGCCAGAGGGAACACATAGGTCGATAGTAGAGACATTTAATGGTTGAAGGTCCAAGTATCTTGAGTTACATCAGCTGGAGATTCTTAGGACAGATGGCTTCCTAGAAGGCACGCAGTTCAATGGGACGGGGAAGGCGTACCCCGGTACAATTATTATTATTATTATTATTATTATTATTATTATTATTATTATTATTATTATTATTATTATTATTTATTGATCTATTTATGTATTTATGTATCCTGGATTCAGGAGGTCAATTGGATTGTATTGCGATTGACCTGTCTAAGGCATTTGATAGCGTAGATCATGGGAGACTACTGGCAAAAATGAGTGCAATTGGACTTGACAAAGGAGTGACTGAATGGGTTGCTCGGTGTCTAGAAAATAGAACTCAGGGAATTAAAGTGGGCGACGTTTTATCTGTCCCTGCAATCATTAAGAGGGGAATTCCTCATGGCAGTATTATTGGACCTTTATGTTTTCTCATACATATATATCAATGATATGTGTAAAGAAGTGATATCAGAGATAAGGCTTTTTCCAGATGGTGTTATTCTGTACAGATTAATAAATAAGTTACAAGACTGTGAGCAACTGCAAAATGACCTCGATAGTGTTGTGAGATGGACAGTAGGCAATGCTATGATGATAAACCGGGTTAAAAGTCAGGTTGTGAGTTTCACAAATAGGATAAGTCCTCTCAGTTTTAATTACTGCGTTGATGGGGTGAAAGTTCATTTTGGGGATCATTGTAAGTACTTAGGTTTTAATACACTGACTGACAGAGCAAATGCAACACCAAGAAGGAGTGGTTCGAAAGGGATGAAAGTTGGGGAAAAAACAGAGACGGCACGGACGAATAATTGATGTTTATTTCAAACCGATATGCAGGTTACACAATGCGCACGGCATCGACTCAGTAGGATGTAGGACCACCGCGAGCGGCGATGCACGCAGAAACACGTCGAGGTACAGAGTCAATAAGAGTGCGGATGGTGTCCTGAGGGATGGTTCTCCATTCTCTGTCAACCATTTGCCACAGTTGGTCGTCCGTACGAGGCTGGGGCAGAGTTTGCAAACGGCGTCCAATGAGATCCCACACGTGTTCGATTGGTGAGAGATCCGGAGAGTACGCTGGCCACGGAAGCATCTGTACACCTCGTAGAGCCTGTTGGGAGATGCGAGCAGTGTGTGGGCGGGCATTATCCTGCTGAAACAGAGCATTGGGCAGCCCCTGAAGGTACGGGAGTGCCACCGGCCGCAGCACATGCTGCACGTAGCGGTGGGCATTTAACGTGCCTTGAATACGCACTAGAGGTGACGTGGAATCATACGCAATAGCGCCCCAAACCATGATGCCGCGTTGTCTAGCGGTAGGGCACTCCACAGTTACTGCCGGATTTGACCTTTCTCCACGCCGACGCCACACTCGTCTGCGGTGACTATCACTGACAGAACAGAAGCGTGACTCATCGGAGAACACGACGTTCCGCCATTCCCTCATCCAAGTCGCTCTAGCCCAGCACCATGCCAGGCGTGCACGTCTATGCTGTGGAGTCAATGGTAGTCTTCTGAGCGGACGCCGGGAGTGCAGGCCTCCTTCAACCAATCGACGGGAAATTGTTCTGGTCGATATTGGAACAGCCAGGGTGTCTTGCACATGCTGAAGAATGGCGGTTGACGTGGCGTGCGGGGCTGCCACCGCTTGGCGGCGGATGCGCCGATCCTCGCGTGCTGACGTCACTCGGGCTGCGCCTGGACCCCTCGCACGTGCCACATGTCCCTGCGCCAACCATCTTCGCCACAGGCGCTGCACCGTGGACACATCCCTATGGGTATCGGCTGCGATTTGACGAAGCGACCAACCTGCCCTTCTCAGCCCGATCACCATACCCCTCGTAAAGTCGTCTGTCTGCTGGAAATGCCTCCGTTGACGGCGGCCTGGCATTCTTGGCTATACACGTGTCCTGTGGCACACGACAACACGTTCTACAATGACTGTCGGCTGAGAAATCACGGTACGAAGTGGGCCATTCGCCAACGCCGTGTCCCATTTATCGTTCGCTACGTGCGCAGCACAGCGGCGCATTTCACATCATGAGCATACCTCAGTGACGTCAGTCTACCCTGCAATTGGCATAAGTTCTGACCACTCCTTCTTGGTGTTGCATTTGCTCTGTCAGTCAGTGTATAAGGAAAGATCTTCATTGTGGTAATCACATAAACATGATCGTAAATAATGGGTACAGATCTCTGCACATGGTTATGTAGTAAGGATGTAAAGGAGGGGACATATAAGTCTCTGGTAAGACCCCAACTAGAGTACGGTTCCAGTGTATGGGACCCTCACCAGGATTACTTGATTCGAAAACTGGAAACAATCCAAAGAAAAGCAGCTCGATTTGTTCTGGGTGATGTCTGACAAAAGAGTAGCGTTTCAAAAATGTTGCAAAGTTTGGGATGGGAAGAACTAGGAGAAAGGAGACGAGCTACTCGACTAAGTGGTATATTCCCAGCTGTCAGTGGAGAGATGGCGTTGAAGGACATCAGTAGACGAATAAGTTTGAGTAGTGTCTTTAAAAGTAGGAAAAATCACAATATGAAGATAAAGTTGGCATTCAAGAGGACAAACTGGGGCAAATATTCGCTTATGGGAAGGGGTGTTATGGATTGGAATAACTTACCAAGGGTGATGTTAAATAAATTTCCAATTTATTTATTTATTTATTTATTTATTTATTTATTTATTTATTTATTTATTTATTTAATTTATCTGAAAGTACACAGGTTTTACACCCAGTTAAGTACCTTCTTGATATTCAGTGACAATCTGTATCTATAAAGTTAAAGTTTAACAAAAACAAAGTTAAAAATGAACAAAAAACAAAATAGAACAAAATTAACATTATATATGATACCATTTACAGTTGATAATGAATGAAAAATTCAGTAAGAAATCACACGGTAATTCAAAGCAAAAGACAATGCAAAAACAAAGAAACTGAAAACATGAATGAGTACACTAAGAAATATGAAGAATACCAGAAAGAAGGAATAATCAAAAATTTACAGATTGTAAAGGCAGGCTTCTAGTTTCTTACTGAATTCTTTATCCCATTTGGTGAATATATCGACTTCTTTTGTTACAGTGTTATAAAGCGTTGTCATTTTTACGAAAGGTGAATTTGACTGATGCAATATTTTTGACGTTTGAACGTGAAATAATTGGTGCTGACGAGATCTTGTCTGCAGAACATGGAATGAAATGCGTCTTAACAGGTCCAAGGAATAAAATCGTCCTATTACAATTTTTCTTAGTATTTGTATAGAAATGAGGGACCGTCTGGTTTTCAATGAAGTAAATTGAAATATATTCCTTAATAACTGGGTTGATGTGTCGAAAGGGCAAAAAGTATTTAAAGTGACAGATTAATGATGGAGGCATTATGGAGTAAGTCCATTTGTACTAATTTAATAACATTAGTAATCGTGGCATTAACGCATAACTAATGAAATACATTTTGATGACTTCATTAGCTAAATTCAGAAACACTGAAGAAGATATACACGGAATGCAACACAAAACACACAAAGCTAAAGCAGAAACCGGGTGAAAGCACATAAACAGGGACCACACGTGCACCTTGCCTTCTGCTAGCAAAAGCGCATGCGCTTTACAGAGGTGTTGACGCTGTCTGTAGAGTCTTGTGCTCCAGCTTCCCAAAGGGCTGGTAATTATCTCGGATCGAAAGGTCGGGAAGCTACTAACCGCAGACCACATTGACAGAACCATATTTCTTCTCACGACTCATGCATACTTTGCAGAAGGGGCGGTGCGTGGTATGGTTGCAGGGTTGCACAACTCTCAATAACTTTGCACTTCATTTGTCGTCTTTTTATCTAATGTTTTAGTTTAATAAACCTAATATGTATTCGAAAACATGTTAAAATCAACCATCTTCGGTCGTTCGCTGTACTAATGCTTCGTATGGGACCAACAAACGCTGCTGGCTTCGAATCAAACTCAGGGGGTTTGCTTTCCTGCGGCAACTCCCTAGCGGACAGCGCGGTGCGATGTACCTCAGCAGGGACCAGCCTAAGCCTGCATAGCATCTGGTAGCACGCTCGCCTGTATCGGTATCAGGGAGTTGCACGAGACTAGCAAGTCCTCTACCGAGAAACAGTTCCAAATGTCCCCGTTAGATGGCGTCACTCTGCGGAGATTACTCCATTCCTACTTTCTCTCCTCTCGAAAAGCTAATTAATTTCATTTTTTTTAATTTACAAATTTCATTTACGTTTCACCGACGTTACGGCGACAATGGGATAGGAAACGGCTAGGAGTTGGAAGGAAACGACCTTGGCTTTAATTAAGGCACAGCCACAGGATTTGCCTGGTGTGAACATGGGAAGCCGCGGAAAACCACTTTCAGGGCTTCAGGCAGTGGTGTTCTAACCCACTATACCCTGAATGCAAGCTCACAGCCACGCGACCCTAACCGCAGGGCCAATTTGCTGGGTAATTTCTTTTCCACGCCATACCAGACCACCCACAATATTACCAACATCTTGCTTCAATGAAAAACAGGACGGAAAATTTTTGTTCAAGTGAGGTAAAAGTAACTGTGCCAGGTTAAGGTGGCTCAAACGGTTGAGGCGCTGGCCTTCTGACCCTTAACGTGGCAGGTTCGATCCTGGCTCAGTCCGGTGATATTTAAAGGATCTCAAATACGTCAGCCTCGTGTCAGTAGATTTACTGGTATGTAAAAGAACATATCAGATGTAAGGCTTTCCAGGCGTTTGCTCTATTAACCAGCGTTTCGTCTTAGGTCTGACACTAGACTCGTCACTCGACTCAGTTTTTTCATTCCCCGCCTGAAAGGCGGGGCGGACCTCTTTGAGGGTTACGCCCTCACTCAGGCCGGGTGAAGTGGGAAAATCGGGAGAAGCGAAAGAGGAGGAAGATGGGAAAGCGAAGTGTAGAAGTAGAAAAGGAGAGCTGCGCGAGGGTATTATTATTGGGACGTGAATAAAGGGTGAAGAGTTCCAGGTTGTAGTTGAAGGGTGAGGAGATGAAGGGTGGTGGAAATATTCCAGAGGGAGGTGGTGAGAAGTCGGAAAAGTTCAGGTGTTGGAAAGGGTTGACGGAAGAAGCTATTTGGAGGTGGGGGCGGACACACGGGTTGTGGGTGTGGAACAGGAGGAGGGGTCGGCCGGGGGCGACGAGAGGTGGTGCGGGATGGTGAGCGTGCCGGTGGAGGGGGTGAACGAGAAGGCTCTACTCTGTAGCGATGCTGATGAAGGATAGCTCCGGTGGCAATGAGTTGCTGGACGTCGGCGGCAGTCGGGAGGAAGAGACGAACCATGTATGTTGGACCTGAACTGGTCTGGATGCGACACGCACTACGGACTGGGATTCCGGTGGCGTGTAGTTCCTGCATGATGTCCTCGCTGGAGATCGAAAGATCAAGTCCGCGGATCACACAGCTGGGAAGAGGAGGCGGTGATTGCTGCGATGGTGCTGCTGCGACGTTGTCTGAGGGCGATGGCGGCGGCGTGTCGGCGGATGTCAAGGGGTTGTTGGGAAGGGGAGAAGAATGAGCGTTGTAGCGAGTGGGAGGGAGGAGGTCACAATAGGCGATGGATGGCAAGTTGTAACGAGAGTAACGGGGATGTGCGGGGAGGACAAAAGTGTCGAGGTAGAGGTCGTGGTGGTGATAGTCGTGGTAGGGGAGAGGGGAGAGGAAGTCGATGTGGGTTGGTGCGATGGTGTGATCAGTGGCATATGGACCACTGGGACAATGGTAGGGTTGGCAGAAAGCTGGTTAAGGATAGATGAAGGAGTGGGGTCCACGGGGTAGAAACGGTCATGAATGGACACGCCGTAGTCAAGGAGTTTTTGCTGATCCACTGTCGTGAGCAGGTACAGAAGAATCACTGACGATGGTGTGGAGCTTGCGCCGTCTAACAGGCGATAGGCGGCGTGGAGGCGGTAGCCGCCGGAGCGGATGGCGATACAGATGTCATCTTCGGAGATGGTAGGAGCAATGTCGGATATGATACATGTGTACATGACGACTGCCAACGAGGCGTCAGCCTTGGTTTTTGAGGGTCGACTGGGTAGCAAGCTATAGATGAGGGCCACCCGGCCGCAAAAAAGCGAAAAGATGCGTCGAGTCGTCCGTGTGTGTTCGACGGTGCGTGTTGCAAGTATGCGTGCGCCGCAGGTGAGCTATAACTGCATACGGGAGATAAATCTCCACAATGGAATTATTGCCCGCCTAGCAATTCCGAATGGAAAATTCCAAATTCCCATGGAGGGAATTCGATATTTTTCACCAATAGAGCATGTCAAAAACATATCAGATGTAAGGCTTTTCAGGCGTTTTCTCTATTAACCAGCGTTTCGTCTTAGGTCTGACACTAGACTCGTCAGAGTGGCATGTGTCACACCCTACGCACTGACGCTGGGTGTATGCAGGTGAGCTTATCATAAGCCTATATATGAGGCACAGTCTTATAACTGCATACGGGAGATAAATCTCCACAGTGGAATTATTGCCCGCCTAGCAATTCCGAATGGAAAATTCCAAATTCCCATGGAGGGAATTCGATATTTTTCACCAATAGAGCATGTCAAAAACATATCAGATGTAAGGCTTTTCAGGCGTTTGCACTATTAACCGGCGTTTCGTCTTAGGGCTGACACTAGACTCGTCAGAGTGGGATACGTCCCTGCGTATGCGATATTACAGCATAACAGCATTTTTATTATAACTCAGGGCATTTTAGAGTTAGCTTTACCAAACCTTGTATACACATAAATAGGTGTCAGAGGAATGTTTTCCATTAATATGAAAAGATAATATTTAATATTTTTCAAATTCTGAAAATTCAAAATTAGAAAAGTTTGTCACGATGTAAGGAACATTCACTCAAAAACTGTCTTTGCTATAAACTTGAACTTTTGTATATAGACTGTAAGAAAGCAGTTGAAAAATTCTCTCGAACAGAATTAGTCAGAATGTTCTTGTTTTTTATAAATAATATTTTCAATTCTAGGAAAAAATATTGACCTGTTTTATAGGTATATATAAATGCATAATTTCTTTCCAAATTTATTTAGAAAAAACTGTCCGGGGGTATTGTAGACCTAGTTATTTGAAATAACTGTACCAAATTTCAGTAGAATAGCCCAATTAGTTTAGGAGAAAATGTTCCGTATATGTTGCAATATGCAATTTACGGGAAATGAAGAAAGAAAATTTGGAAGGTTATTTACCAGAAACAAACAACTAATGCTGGCCATAACCACATTCCTCTTCTTTTTGTGACTCTTCTAAACCTCTCCTTTTCACCTGTTTCATTTGCCTGGACTCTTTGATGAGCATTTCCCCTGATAGTTCTGAAGCAGCAATGCGTTGGTCGTCTATCTTTCCCAGAATTGTCCGCGTGTAAGCACCAGCATCAAAACCAAGCCTTTCAAGGACCTTGATTCTTCCGTTATTTCCATCATTGAACATCAAACATGCATCATATGCAGCAATTTTAAAAACATCAGAAGCAGAAAATGTTGTTTTTGGACACCTTTTCCATATTAACTGGTTGTAACTCTCATTCGCGTTTTGAGATTTGCCATGGGTGCATTTTTTAACAGATCTGGGTGTGCTAGAATCCGGAATGTGGGCTTGATGGCATTTATTACAGGTTCAGGAAGATTGTGTTTATGTTTATATGATCTTCCTTCTGCCTGTGCTTGTTTATATTTGCACCAGGTTATGCTGCAAAGCGTATGTATTGCATGTTCATCAGTAGAGAGCTTGTGAAAAAATATTGCCCACACTGCTTTTTGCATGGTTTTGACATCTCCAACATTGTCTCTTATGGCCTTTCCATAGTAAACCTGCAGACTGTGTATGTCTTTATCTGTGAGCCTGTGTAAGCCTCCAAGTGGTTTCCCATCTTCAAGCTTTTTGCCTTTCAGTTCACGCTTTAATTTCAGCAGTCTACCACCCATCCTTTTCTGAATGTGACCTACACACTCAAGTTTCTTGATTGGAGCATCTGAACCATAAGGTTCACTTTCAAATACAGATTTGAAAGAAGATGAATCCCCATCTGCTAAATACCTTGTGTATCTTACATTGTGAAGTGTCTGGCTCCGATGAAAAATTAGTTTCATACCAGCAGGTTCCATTCCACCGCTCGTACCTGAATGGTTTCGGGCACAAAACATTTTATGTTTCTCCAACCACCTTTCTTCTTTCACCTTATCTTCAGATGGTTTCCACAAGGCACATGCACTGCAGTATTTACTCATTACCTGAAGATCAAGAATTGTTCCAGTATCTATGAAGGGAGGTGTGGCCACGCTTCATCCAAGCACCATCACATGAAACGGCCAGATCAGTAGCAGGACAATCATTATCTACAAGTTCCCTGTTCAAGATAACTACTTCTCTAGCAGCATCAGCCATACTCTCTTTTCTTTCTATTTCTAGGGCACCAAGAATGTGATTGTTGAGGGTAGTGAACCTGCTTGATGGTGGTGGCATGTTTATCAAACCACAAAACAAATTTGTGCCTTCCCTCCCCACCCCAATGCATCTCATGGCATAGCATAACCTCAAATTTGCTTCAAAAACCTTATTGTGTGAGGTAGATGTAAAAAATGGTATATCAGTCTGACAGTTCTCACAAAATAGATGTAACTTGCGTACTACACCGATATTGTCTTCACTGACAAAGAGTTTCAGTTATGTTTTTCCACAAACAGCACATGCACAAGAAGAAGATATAACACTGCTCAGAATTCCTAAATCTATAAATCTGTAACCACTAGTTGCTTTACGTCCCGTGCTGTCTTCTGAGGATATACGAGATCCAAGTTTCTTCTTTGATGCACTACCACTGTTCACAGGTGAATTTTCAGAGTCATGAGTTGGTTCCTGGCACACGACGTTTGTATTTTCATTTCAAATTCGTAAAATTCGGGCCTTCTTCACTTTTCTAAAAACTCTCGGACTAAATCTGGGCATTATAAAAGGCGAAGAAACCCACAAAAGTAATAAAACTCACTCACTCCGCTCACTTCAGAAATTGGTTTATAATCTGGCAACAACAACAATTTGCAACTCTGTTTACAGCGGAAGTGGGCTATGCACACGCGGCAATACAGAGGAAGTTGTCACAGCCTTCTTTATCGCGCAGTAAGAATTCTCTCAACTTTTGCCCGTCCAAACGAACAAAATATTTCAGTTTATGTCATGATGACTACCACGAAGGGGGCGTGACCTTATGCATGTCGAAACAAAATATTACTTTTGACACACTTTTAGGCTGAATATCATCACGAAACTTTGGGAATGTATTGTCAAACTATCTAAGTAAATAATAACACCGTTTTCAAAAAATCGCATTTTTGACACAACATCGCATACGTCCCTCCTTAAACGATAATAAAGTTTCTTGTTACTGTAAGCTATAAAAAATGTGACATTGAAAATGTTGGTGCAACACCCAGCTTCAGATACGACCAGCCGCCACTGTTTGGCAGTAAGGTAAGAATGGTAATACCTCGACGACGTGCATTCACTACACCACAGTCTGTAACTTGGCAGCATGTAGGGTAGAGTACGGTCCCCTTTGCCCGAGGAAGTAAATTGGTATTCATTTATGTTGCAGGCTAAATGAGCCCCAGGGCCCTGTGTCCCTCTAATAGTAGAAATCGAATTTCTAAACTTCTTGACATCTTGATGGGAGATCGAAATCTTGAATTCCAGGAAAATTACGAGCACCTTATACGCCTCACCTTAACTCACCTTAACAACAATACAAAGAATTTATTTAAAATCATGCACATGTTACATCACTATCAGAACAGACTGATTTCTTTCACATCAGCATAGCCGGACCGGGCTAGTTGGCCGTGCGGTTAGAGACGCGCAGCTGTGAGCTTGCATCCGGGAGATAGCGGGTTCGATCCCCACTGTCGGCAGCCCTGAAGATGGTTTTCCGTGGTTTTCCATTTTCACACCAGGCAAATGCTGGGGCTGTAGGTCTACCATAATTAAGGCCACGGCCGCTTCCTTCCCACTCCTAGGCATTTCCTATCCCATCGTCGCCATAAGACCTATCTCTGTCGGTGCGACCTAAAGCAAATTAAAATAAAAAAGCATAGCCGGTGTAACGGGCTTGCTTTCAGTACTGAATAACATACCAACCCTTCGAAGGGGAGTTGTCTTCCGTAAGTTTTCAGTGTTTCATCCAACGTTAGGAGAATGCTATTGCATGGTAGGTGCTATGTTTACCAGTTCTGATTAAGGTTGTATTAACGAATAATATAATCCATGCTGCTGGTTGAATAAACCTAGCAATGTGTTTATTTACTTACGTATTTATTTATTTATTTATTTATTTATTTATTTATTTATTTATTTATTTATTTATTTATTTATTTATTTATTTATTCCACATTCAAAGGGCTGCCTGGTCAAGGTGGTAAAGGCATGCTTGGTTCACCCGGACTGACGTGGGTTCGATTCTCCGCCAGGAAGTCAAAAACTTAAGGAAGACAACTCCGCTTCGAGGGAATTGTAGTGCCGCGAGATCCCAAGACGGGTTCGGCTCGCCAGGTGCAGGTCTTTTGATTTGACATCCGAAGGCGACCTGCGCGTTGTGATGAGAATGAAATTATGATGAAGACAACACATACACCCACTCCCCGTGCCGGGGAAATTAACCTATGATGGTTAAAATTCCCGACCCTGCCGTGAATCGAACTCGGGACCTCTGTGACCGAAAGGACAGCACGCTAACCATTTATCCATGGAGCCGGACAACCTAGTAATAGTCAATAAGGAGTATGAAAACAAGAAAACCAAGGATGATTACTATTGTAACGTCTATATCATTGGAATAGGAATGTAGAGTATCCGAGTTACTTTCCATCCTATTCAAACACCTGAGTGCACTCACATGTATTTATTTATTTATTTATTTATTTATTTATTTATTTATTTATTTATTTATTTATTTATTTATTTATTTATTTATTTCACATTCAAAGGGCAGCCTGGTCAAGGTGGTAAAGGCATGCTTGGTTCACCCGGATGGACGTGGGTTCGATTCTCCACCAGGAAGTCAAAAACTTAAGGATGACAACTCCGCTTCGAGGGGATTGTATCTTATTCAGTGTTGAAGGCGAGCAGTGGGCCCGTTATGCTAGCGAATGTAAGAACTAACCAACACCTACTATGCTTTTTTATAATCGGCTTTACGTCGCACCGACACAGATAGGTCTTATGGCGACGATGGGATAGGAAAGGCCTGGGAGTAGGAAGGAAGCGACTGTGGCCTTAATTAAGGTATGCCTACAGCCCTGGAGGTACACAGGGCCCTGAAGTTGACTCAGCCTACAGCAAAAATGAGAATCAGTATAATTCCTAGGAGCCAAGGGTCGGACATAGAGCTAACCAGTCTACCCCAACAAGTGCCAAGGTTACGGTTCCGACCGTCCAAGAGCCTTCATGGCCTGTACGGGGATGACATTGCTTTGCTTTTTTCCTTATTCCACGTTTGAGTATAGTCTTTAGAAGAATGAAACCAACGAGCTAGAAAGAGGACTATAGAGTGGCTAACACGTCCTGCTACAGCGCTCTAGGCGGTGCCGAGGCAAAATAGCTACGCCATAGTATATATGCCCGTGTTTTACGGTTTATGCTGGTTATGGTGTGTTCTTATCTTGGTTTATTGCACTGTATCTGATAAATTAACTGCATAAATTATGCCGCCTATATGTGCAACAATCAACTGCACGTTCCGTAGAGGCACCTCAAAGGATATATCATATTTCTGGTAAGGTTTTTTTTTAATAGTAAAGAATGCAATTTTTAGTCGTTAGTAGAGTCTGTTTCCCCGTTGTCAGTGTTTGTAAATCAATCTATGCTTTTCTCTTGTAGGTTCCCTCTGAAAGATAAGGAACTCACGAAACAATCTATATATCTATATATATCTATATATATAAAATAACTTGTCCTGACTGACTGACTAACTGACTGACTGACTGACTGATTCATCATCGCAGAGCCAAAACTACTGGACGTAACGAAATGAAATTTTGGGGATATATTCATATTAAGATGTAGGTGCTCGCTAAGAGAGGATTTTTGGATATTCCTTCGCTAAGGGGGTGAAAAGAGGGGTGAAATTTTAAAATGAGTGTGTCTATATCTCGAAAGTTTAAAAGTTAAAAGATGTAAAAATTGGTATTTAGAATCTTCTTTAAAAATAAGGAAACACGTATTTTTTTGTTTTCAGATAATCCCAATAGGAGGGGTGAAAAGGGGTGAAAATGGGGAAAATGGGTTGAATGCCCTTAATCAGTATACCAGTACTTATATCTCAGAAACTGAAGATATTACAGACCTGAAAATTGGTACTTTTGATCTCTTTTAAAAATAAAGAAACACGTATTTTTTTGTTTTTGAAAAATCCAATTAATGGGAGGGTGAAAATGGGGTGAATTTTTAAAATGAGTGAATCTATATCTCCAAACTTTTAAAGTTTGCAGATGTAAAAATTGGTATTTAGAATCTTCATTAAACATAAAGAAACACGTATTTTTTTGTTTTCGGAAAATCGCAATAGGAGGGGTGAAAAGGGGTGAAAAAGGGGTCGAAAGCCTTTGATGAGGCTACATATATTTCAGAAACTGAAGATATTACAGACCTGAAAATTGGTGTTTGGGATCTCCTTTAAAAATAAAGAAACACGCATTTTTTGTTTTTGGAAAATCCAATTAATGGGGGGGGTGAAAAGGGGGTGATTTTTTAAAATGAGTGTATCTATATCTCAAAACTGTTACAGTTTATAGATGTAAAAATTGGTATTTAGAATCTCGTTTAAAAATAAAGAAACACGTATTCTTTTGTTTTCGGAAAATCCCAGTAGGAAGGGTGTAAAAGGGTGAATAATGGGTTGAATGCCTTTAATGAGGCTGCTTATATTTCAGAACCCGAAGATATTACAGACCTGAAAATTGGTATTTGGGATCTACTTTAAATGTAAAGAAACACGTATTTTTTCGATTTTGGAAAATCCAAATATTGAGGGGTGAAAAGGGGGGTGAATTTTCTAAAATGAATGTGTCTACATCTTAAAACTTTAAAATTTACAGATGTAAAAATTGGTAGTTAGAATCTCCTCTAAAAATAAAGGAACACGTATTTTTTTGTTTCCTGTAAATCCCAATAGGACGGGTGTAAAAGGGTAAAAAATGGGTTGAATTCCTTTAATGAGGATACATATATCTCAGAAACGGAAGATATTACAGAACTGAAAATTTGTATATGGGATCTCCTTTAAAAATAAAGAAACACGTATTTTTTTTTTTTAGTTTTTGGAAAATCCTATTAATGGCGGTTAAACAGAAGTGACAAATTGGTTTGAATTTTTGAAAGATTATCTTGGGAACGTAAAATGTTACAGACGTAAAAAGTGGGTGTTTGGAATCTCCTGTAAATGTAAAGAAACATAGGTGATTTGTTTTTGGAAACTCCACTTAAGGGGAACCCAAAAGGGGTGAAATTTTAAAATGAGAATTTTTACAGTATATCTAAAAAACTTAACATGTTACAGAAGTGAAAAATGGTATTTTTATCTCTATTAAACATAAAGAAACGTGTATTTTTAATTTTCGGAAATACCACTTGGGTGGAGGGGGGGTGAAAGTGACTGAAAATGGTGTTGAATTCTTT
This sequence comes from Anabrus simplex, assembly GCF_040414725.1. Classification (NCBI taxonomy): domain Eukaryota; kingdom Metazoa; phylum Arthropoda; class Insecta; order Orthoptera; family Tettigoniidae; genus Anabrus; species Anabrus simplex. The sequence continues at coordinate 200,978,425 of NC_090266.1, forward strand.
TAATTAGGCTACTGATATCTTAAAAATGAAGATGTTACAGACGTGAAATTTGATATTTGCAATCTGCTTTAAAAGTAAAGAAACACGTATTCTCGGAAAATCCAATGAAGCGGGGGGAGGGGGGTGAAAGAATTGAAAAATTAATTGACTTTAATTGTATGAGAATATATACATCTAATAAAAACTAAAGTTGTTACAGACGTGAAAATTCGTATTTGGATCTCCTTTAAAAACAAAGAAAAACGCGTTTTGGGGCGGAAGGCATCTTGGGGGGCGGGAGTGTAAAGGAGTTGAATTCCTTTCATGAGGACACATAAATCAAAAACTGAAGAAGTTAGAGTCGTGATAGTTGGTATTTAGAAGATCCTTCACTATTAAAGAAACAAGTATTTTTTGCGGGAAAATTCACGTAGGGGGGGGGGGGAGTAGTTTGAAATGAAGTGACAAAAGTAAATTATATTTATGGGGATACTTATATCTCAAAACTGAAGGTAATAGACGTGAACATTGGTGTTTGTAATCTCCCTTAAACATAAAGAAACACGCCTTTTTTAATTTCTTTGGGGGGGGGGGTGGCAGTAAAAACTAACGGCGGTGGGGTGTAAAAGGAGGTGAGGCCAATTGATTTTACTGTTATTAATGTACTTATAAGGATCCTCCGTTGCTCAGGCGGCAGCGCGCCGGCCTCTCACAGCTGGGTTCCGTGGTTCAAATCCCGGTCACTCCATGTGACATTCGTGCTGGACAAAACGGAGGCGGAACAGGTTTTTCTCCGGATACTCCGGTTTTCCCTGTCATCATTCATCCCAGCAACACATAATAGTAATAATAATAAGAAGAAGAAGAATAAGAATAAGAATAAGAATAAGAATAACTTTAATAATAATAATAATAATAATAATAATAATAATAATAATAATAATAATAATAATAATAATAATGTTCCGGACCGTCGTCAAATGTGCGGACCGCGCTGGAAACGGCTCCTGGACGGGTAATGACTAAGAATGCAGCCGGCCGCGGGTTCAGTGCAGCCAAGGCTCCCAATAAGACACCACGCCGGATCTCCTGAAGGATTTTATCCAGATTAAAAATGATTATAGGAATATACGGTAAGTCAAAGATTTACGGACCCAACTGACCGGGAAGAATACCTGAGCCTAGCGCGGGAAGTACGAAATCGATTGCTGGAAAGGAAGATTGAAAAATGGGAGGAAACGTGCCGTAATCTAATAGAAAACGAGTCAGATCGGGAATTTTGGTGGATTCTCGCTGAAAACGTGTCAGATCGCGAATTTCGGCGGATTATATATCTAAAACAATAAGCATTCAATTATAAATTTCAGTATAATACCGTTGCGAAGCACGGGTACCATGCTAGTCTATATATATAAAACTAGCAAGATACCCGTGCTTCGCTACGGTATTATACTGAAATTTATAATTGAATGCTTATTGTTTTAGATATATAATCCGCCGAAATTCCCGATCTGACTCGTTTTCTATTAGATTACGGCACGTTTCCTCCCATTTTTCAATCTTCCTTTCCAGCAATCGATTTCGTACTTCCCGGTCTAGGCTCAGGTATTCCTCCCGGTCAGTTGGGTCCGTAAATCTTTGCCATCTTTTCCTATAATCATTTTAATATGTATAAAATCCTTCAGGAGATCCGGCGTGGTGTCATATTGGGTGCTTTGGCGGCACTGAACCCGCGGCCGGATTGCATTCTTAGTCATTACCCGTCCAGGAGCCGTTTCCAGCGCGGTCCGCACATTTGACGACGGTCCGGAACATTATTATTATTATTATTATTATTATTATTATTATTATTATTATTATTATTATTATTATTATTATTATTATGTGTTGCTGGAAGGGCTGATGACAGGGAAAACCGGAGTATTCGGAGAAAAACCTGTCCCGCCTCCGTTTTTTCCAGCACGAATGTCACGTGGAGTGACCGGGATTTGAAACACGGAACCCAGCTGTGAGAGGCCGGCGCGCTGACGCCTGAGCAACGGAGGATACTTATAAGTACATTAAGAAAAGTAAAATCAATTGGTCTCACCTCCTTCTACACCCCACCGCCGTTAAGTTTATTTACCGCCCCCCCCGCCCCCCCCCCAAAAAAATTAAAAGAAGGCTTGTTTCTTTATGTTTAAAGGAGATTACAAACACCAATGTTCACTTCTATTGCCTTCAGTTTCGAGATATAAGTATCCCCATAAAAATAATTTAATTTTTTCACTTCATTTCACACTACTCTTCCTAAGTGAATTTTCCCGCAAAAAATACTTGTTTCTTTAATAGTAAAAGATCTTCCAAATACCAATTATCACGACTCTAACTTCTTCAGTTTTTGATTTATGTGTCCCCATGAAAGGAATTGAACTCCTTTACACTCCCACCCTCCAAGATGGTTTCCCCACCAAAACGCGTTTTTCTTTGTTTTTAAAGGAGATCTAAATACGAATTTTCACGTCTGTAACAACTTTAGTTTTTATTAGATGTATGCATTCTCATACAATTAAGTCAATTAAATTTTCAATTCTTTCACACACACCCCCCCCCACTTCATTGGATTTTCCGAGAATACGTGTTTCTTCACTTTTAAAGCAGATGGCAAATATCAAATTTCACGTCTGTAACATCTTCATTTTTGAGATATCAGTAGCCTAATTAAAAGAATTCAACACCATTTTCAGTCACTTTTTCCAACCCCCCACCTCCCAAGTGGTATTTCCGAAAACTAAAAATACACGATTCGTTATGTTTAATAGAGATAAAAAATACCATTTTTCACTTCTGTAACATGTTAAGTTTTTTTAGATATACTGTAAAAATTCTCGTTTTAAAATTTCACCCCTTTTGAGTTCCCCTTAAGTGGAGTTTCCAAAAACAAATCACCTATGTTTCTTTACATTTACAGGAGATTCCAAACACCCACTTTTTACGTCTGTAACATTTTACGTTTCCAAGATATTCTGTAGATATAGCCATTCAAAAAATTCACCCCAATTTGTCACTCCTGTTTAACCGCCATTAATTGGATTTTCCAAAAACTAAAAAATACGTGTTTCTATATTTTTAAAGGAGGTCCCATATACAAATTTTCAGTTCTGTAATATCTTCAGGTTCTGAAATATAAGTATCCTCATTAAAGGCATTCAACACATTTTTCACCCTTTTACACCCCTCCTATTGGGATTTACAGGAAACAAAAAAATACGTGTTCCTTTATTTTTAGAGGAGATTCTAACTACCAATTTTTACATCTGTAAATTTTAAAATTTTAAGATGTAGACACACTCATTTTAAAAAATTCGCCCCCCCATTTCACCCCCCAATATTTGAATTTTCCAAAAACGAAAAAATACGTGTTTCTTTACTTTTAAAGTAGATCCAAAGTACCAATTTTCAGGTCTGTAATATCTTCAGGTTCTGAGATATAAGTAGCCTCATTAAAAGCATTCAACCCCTTTTTCACCCCTTTTCACGATTCCTATTGCGATTTTCCGAAAACAAAAAAATGCGTGTTTCTTTATTTTTAATGAAGATTCTAAATACCAATTTTTACATCTGCAAACTTTAAAAGATTGGAGATATAGATTCGCTCATTTTTAAAATTCACCCCCTTTCCACCCTCCCATTAATTGGATTTTCCAAAAAAAAAAAATACGTGTTTCTTTATTTTTAAAAGAGATCAAAAGTACCAATTTTCAGGTCTGTAATATCTTCAGTTTCTGAGATATAAGCACCGGTATCCTGATTAGGCATTCAACCCCTTTTTCACCCTTTTTCACCCCTCCTATTGGGATTGTCTGAAAACAAAAAAATACGTGTTTCCTTATTTTTAAAGAAGATTCTAAATACCAATTTTCACATCTCTAAACTTTTAAAGTTTTGAGATATAAACACACTCATTTTAAACTTTCACCCCCATTTTCACCCCCTTAGCGAAGGAATATCCAAAAATCCTCTCTTAGCGAGCACCTACATCTTAATATGAATATATCCCCAAAATTTCATTTCTTTATGTCCAGTAGTTTTGGCTCGGCGATGATGAATCAGTCAGTCAGTCAGGACAAGCTACTTTATATATATAGATAACTTGTCCTGACTGACTGACTGACTGACTGACTGACTGACTGACTGACTGACTGATTCATCATCGCAGAGCCAAAACTACAGGACGTAACGAAATGAAATTTTGGGGATATATTCATATTAAGATGTAGGTGCTCCCTAAGAGAGGATTTTTGGATATTCCTTCGCTAAGGGGGTGAAAAGAGGGGCGAAATTTTAAAATGAGTGTGTCTATATCTCGAAAGTTTAAAAGTTTACAGATGTAAAAATTGGTATTTAGAATCTTCTTTAAAAACAATTAAACACGTATTTTTTTGTTTTCAGAAAATCCCAATAGGAGGGGTGAAAAGGGGTGAAAATGGGGAAAATGGGTTGAATGCCCTTAATCAGTATACCAGTACTTATATCTCAGAAACTGAAGATATTACAGACCTGAAAATTGGTACTTTTGATCTCTTTTAAAAATAAAGAAACACGTATTTTTTGTTTTTGAAAAATCCAATTAATGGGAGGGTGAAAATATGGTGAATTTTTAAAATGAGTGAATCTATATCTCCAAACTTTTAAACTTTGCAGATGTAAAAATTGGTATTTAGAATCTTCATTAAACATAAAGAAACACGTATTTTTTTGTTTTCGGAAAATCGCAATAGGAGGGGTGAAAAGGGGTGGAAAAGGGGTCGAAAGCCTTTGATGAGGCTACATATATTTCAGAAACTGAAGATATTACAGACCTGAAAATTGGTGTTTGGGATCTCCTTTAAAAATAAAGAAACACGTATTTTTTTGTTTTTGGAAAATCCAATTAATGGGGGGGGTGAAAAGGGGGTGATTTTTAAAATGAGTGTATCTATATCTCAAAACTGTTACAGTTTATAGATGTAAAAATTGGTATTTAGAATCTCCTTTAAAAATAAAGAAACACGTATTCTTTTGTTTTCGGAAAATCCCAGTAGGAAGGGTGTAAAAGGGTGAATAATGGGTTGAATGCCTTTAATGAGGCTACTTATATTTCAGAACCCGAAGATATTACAGACCTGAAAATTGGTATTTGGGATCTACTTTAAATGTAAAGAAACACGTATTTTTTCGTTTTTGGAAAATCCAAATATTGAGGGGTGAAAAGGGGGGTGAATTTTTTAAAATGAATGTGTCTACATCTTAAAACTTTAAAATTTACAGATGTAAAAATTGGTAGTTAGAATCTCCTCTAAAAATAAAGGAACACGTATTTTTTTGTTTCCTGTAAATCCCAATAGGAGGGGTGTAAAAGGGTAAAAAATGGGTTGAATTCCTTTAATGAGGATACATATATCTCAGAAACGGAAGATATTACAGAACTGAAAATTTGTATATGGGATCTCCTTTAAAAATAAAGAAACACGTATTTTTTTTTAGTTTTTGGAAAATCCTATTAATGGCGGTTAAACAGAAGTGACAAATTGGGGTGAATTTTTTGAAAGATTATCTTGGGAACGTAAAATGTTACAGACGTAAAAAGTGGGTGTTTGGAATCTCCTGTAAATGTAAAGAAACATAGGTGATTTGTTTTTGGAAACTCCACTTAAGGGGAACCCAAAAGGGGTGAAATTTTAAATTAGAATTTTTACAGTATATCCTCCGTTGCTCAGGCGGCAGCGCGCCGGCCTCTCACAGCTGGGTTCCGTGGTTCAAATCCCGGTCACTCCATGTGACATTCGTGCTGGACAAAACGGAGGCGGAACAGGTTTTTCTCCGGATACTCCGGTTTGCCCTGTCATCATTCATCCCAGCAACACATAATAGTAATATTAATAATAAGAAGAAGCAGTAGAAGAATAAGTATAAGAATAACTTTAATAATAATAATAATAATAATAATAATAATAATGTTCCGGACCGTCGTCAAATGTGCGGACCGCGCTGGAAACGGCTCCTGGACGGGTAATGACTAAGAATGCAGCCGGCCGCGGGTTCAGTGCAGCCAAGGCTCCCAATAAGACACCACGCCGGATCTCCTGAAGGATTTTATCCAGAGTAAAAATGATTATAGGAATATACGGTATGTCAAAGATTTACGGACCCAACTGACCGGGAAGAATACCTGAGCCTAGCGCGGGAAGTACGAAATCGATTGCTGGAAAGGAAGATTGAAAAATGGGAGGAAACGTGCCGTAATCTAATAGAAAACGAGTCAGATCGGGAATTTTGGTGGATTCTCGCTGAAAACGTGTCAGATCGCGAATTTCGGCGGATTATATATCTAAAACAATAAGCATTCAATTATAAATTTCAGTATAATACCGTTGCGAAGCACGGGTACCATGCTAGTCTATATATATAAAATAACTTGTCCTGACTGACTGACTGACTGACTGACTGATTCATCATCGCAGAGCCAAAACTACTGGACGTTACGAAATGAAATTTTGGGGATATATTCATATTAAGATGTAGGTGCTCGCTAAGAGAGGATTTTTGGATATTCCTTCGCTAAGGGGGTGAAAAGAGGGGCGAAATTTTAAAATGAGTGTGTCTATATCTCGAAAGTTTAAAAGTTTACAGATGTAAAAATTGGTATTTAGAATCTTCTTTAAAAACAATTAAACACGTATTTTTTTGTTTTCAGAAAATCCCAATAGGAGGGGAGAAAAGGGGTGAAAATGGGGAAAATGGGTTGAATGCCCTTAATCAGTATACCAGTACTTATATCTCAGAAACTGAAGATATTACAGACCTGAAAATTGGTACTTTTGATCTCTTTTAAAAATAAAGAAACACGTATTTTTTTGTTTTTGAAAAATCCAATTAATGGGAGGGTGAAAATATGGTGAATTTTTAAAATGAGTGAATCTATATCTCCAAACTTTTAAACTTTGCAGATGTAAAAATTGGTATTTAGAATCTTCATTAAACATAAAGAAACACGTATTTTTTTGTTTTCGGAAAATCGCAATAGGAGGGGTGAAAAGGGGTGGAAAATTGGTCGAAAGCCTTTGATGAGGCTACATATATTTCAGAAACTGAAGATATTACAGACCTGAAAATTGGTGTTTGGGATCTCCTTTAAAAATAAAGAAACACGCATTTTTTGTTTTTGGAAAATCCAATTAATGGGGGGGTGAAAAGGGGGTGATTTTTAAAATGAGTGTATCTATATCTCAAAACTGTTACAGTTTATAGATGTAAAAATTGGTATTTAGAATCTCCTTTAAAAATAAAGAAACACGTATTCTTTTGTTTTCGGAAAATCCCAGTAGGAAGGGTGTAAAAGGGTGAATAATGGGTTGAATGCCTTTAATGAGGCTACTTATATTTCAGAACCCGAAGATATTACAGACCTGAAAATTGGTATTTGGGATCTACTTTAAATGTAAAGAAACACGTATTTTTTCGTTTTTGGAAAATCCAAATATTGAGGGGTGAAAAGGGGGGTGAATTTTTTAAAATGAATGTGTCTACATCTTAAAACTTTAAAATTTACAGATGTAAAAATTGGTAGTTAGAATCTCCTCTAAAAATAAAGGAACACGTATTTTTTTTGTTTCCTGTAAATCCCAATAGGAGGGGTGTAAAAGGGTAAAAAATGGGTTGAATTCCTTTAATGAGGATACATATATCTCAGAAACGGAAGATATTACAGAACTGAAAATTTGTATATGGGATCTCCTTTAAAAATAAAGAAACACGTATTTTTTTTTAGTTTTTGGAAAATCCTATTAATGGCGGTTAAACAGAAGTGACAAATTGGTTTGAATTTTTGAAAGATTATCTTGGGAACGTAAAATGTTACAGACGTAAAAAGTGGGTGTTTGGAATCTCCTGTAAATGTAAAGAAACATAGGTGATTTGTTTTTGGAAACTCCACTTAAGGGGAACCCAAAAGGGGTGAAATTTTAAAATGAGAATTTTTACAGTATATCTAAAAAACTTAACATGTTACAGAAGTGAAAAATGGTATTTTTATCTCTATTAAACATAAAGAAACGTGTATTTTTAATTTTCGGAAATACCACTTGGGTGGAGGGGGGGGGTGAAAGTGACTGAAAATGGTGTTGAATTCTTTTAATTAGGCTATTGATATCTTAAAAATAAAGATGTTACAGACGTGAAATTTGATATTTGCAATCTGCTTTAAAAGTAAAGAAACACGTATTCTCGGAAAATCCAATGAAGCGGGGGGAGGGGGGTGAAAGAATTGAAAAATTAATTGACTTTAATTGTATGAGAATATATACATCTAATAAAAACTAAAGTTGTTACAGACGTGAAAATTCGTATTTGGATCTCCTTTAAAAACAAAGAAAAACGCGTTTTGGGGCGGAAGGCATCTTGGGGGGCGGGAGTGTAAAGGAGTTGAATTCCTTTCATGAGGACACATAAATCAAAAACTGAAGAAGTTAGAGTCGTGATAATTGGTATTTAGAAGATCCTTCACTATTAAAGAAACAAGTATTTTTTGCGGGAAAATTCACTTAGGGGGGGGGGGGAGTAGTTTGAAATGAAGTGACAAAAGTAAATTATATTTATGGGGATACTTATATCTCAAAACTGAAGGTAATAGACGTGAACATTGGTGTTTGTAATCTCCCTTAAACATAAAGAAACACGCCTTCTTTTAATTTTTTTTGGGGGGGGGGGTGGCAGTAAAAACTAACGGCGGTGGGGTGTAAAAGGAGGTGAGGCCAATTGATTTTACTGTTCTTAATGTACTTATAAGGATCCTCCGTTGCTCAGGCGGCAGCGCGCCGGCCTCTCACAGCTGGGTTCCGTGGTTCAAATCCCGGTCACTCCATGTGACATTCGTGCTGGACAAAACGGAGGCGGAACAGGTTTTTCTCCGGATACTCCGGTTTTCCCTGTCATCATTCATCCCAGCAACACATAATAGTAATAATAATAATAAGAAGAAGAAGAAGAATAACTTTAATAATAATAATAATAATAATAATAATAATAATAATAATAATAATAATAATGTTCCGGACCGTCGTCAAATGTGCGGACCGCGCTGGAAACGGTTCCTGGACGGGTAATGACTAAGAATGCAGCCGGCCGCGGGTTCAGTGCAGCCAAGGCTCCCAATAAGACACCACGCCGGATCTCCTGAAGGATTTTATCCAGATTAAAAATGATTATAGGAATATACGTTATGTCAAAGATTTACGGACCCAACTGACCGGGAAGAATACCTGAGCCTAGCGCGGGAAGTACGAAATCGATTGCTGGAAAGGAAGATTGAAAAATGGGAGGAAACGTGCCGTAATCTAATAGAAAACGAGTCAGATCGGGAATTTTGGTGGATTCTCGCTGAAAACGTGTCAGATCGCGAATTTCGGCGGATTATATATCTAAAACAATAAGCATTCAATTATAAATTTCAGTATAATACCGTAGCGAAGCACGGGTACCATGCTAGTTAGGTTATAAAAGTAAATGTACTTCTTGGGGCAGGATGGTGGGTTCGTGGACATCGCAATGAACACATCTCTCCTATGAGATGCACTCCAAGTATGATTTCATTAGTTTCCTCTAACATTAGAAATATGTTTTCAACTGGGCTGGAGTAATACCACATGGTCTTGGTTTTAATTCTTCTATATGTAATACCACACAATCTTGGTTTTAATTCTTCTATATAAGTAAGAATACTTCTAGGGGCGATATGGTGGGTTTCTGGCAAGCATAATAGAAGGATCTCTCCTTTCTGCTACTTAAGGTATCGTTGCATATAATTTTGATATGATTTTTATCGTACCTAAGTCTGCACACCGGGCATGGAAGCGGGACCATATTCGGTTTTTCATGTGTAGATATTCCCAGAATATATGGATGCCATAGGCCTATGTTGTCCGACTCGTTGGCTGAACGGTCAGCGTACTGGCCTTCGGTTCAGAGGGTCCCGGGTTCGATTCCCGGCCGGGTCGGGGATTTTAACCTTAATTGGTTAATTCCAATGGCACGGGGGCTGGGTGTACGTGTTGTCTTCATCATCATTTCATCCTCATCACGACGCTCAGGTCGCCTACGGGATTCAAATAGAAAGACCTGCACCTGGCGAGCCGAACCCATCCTGGGACATCCCGGCACTAAAAGCCATACGACATTTCATAGGCCTATGTTAAGAGAGATTGGGTTAATTTTTAGTTTGAAAAGTTTCATTGCAGAGGCAAGGGATAGCTTGGATAAATGTTGTATGTTCTGCATTGCTCTAGTAGCTTGAATTTTACCCTTTCTTTGGCGTGGGTAGTGAAAACTATTTCCCGAGTTTGAAGAGTTATCCCTAGATTTTTAAATTTATTGGCATTTACTAGCTGCAAGATGTTAAGAGATACTCCTGTTCATCTTTTGATGTAGAAGGGTCGTATGCATATGGGTAAATATTTACTTTTGTGGAATTGGCAATGCAACTTATATCTCCTGTAACCATATTTTTAAAAATGTGGCTTAGAGGATCCCCCTGTAGAACCAGATTGTTTGCTGAATTGGTTGTGATAGAATAACACTATCACAGGGTGAGTTGGCCATGCGGTTAGGGTTGCACAGTTGTGAGCTTGCATCCGGGAGATAATGAGTTCGAACCCCACTGTCAGCAGCCCTGAAGATGGTTTTCTGAGGTTCCCATTTTCACACCAGGCAAATGCTGGGGCTGTACCTTAATTAAGGCCATGGCCGCTTCCTTTCCACTCGTCGCGTCGGTCTTTCCTATCCCATTGTCGTCATAATATCTATCTGTGTCAGTGTGACGTAAAGCAAATAGTAAAAAAATAACACTGTCATGAATTACTACGTTATTATTTTGTAGTATGCATGTACCGTATTTACTCGCGCATTAGGCCCCTTTATTCTCCACTTTTACAACCAAAAAATGTAAAGGGGGTCCAATATGCGATAATCTCAAATTTTGTGCAGTGAACACATGACTTCAATGCCATAGAGCTATAATTTGTTAAAGAACAGTGTAGAATGTTTACATGTACTGTCCCCATATAGCCACCAAAATCTGGTGATGCCCCAACTAGCCAGCCACTCAGGCGTGTCCGGTCCTAACCCTCTATGAAAACTTCGAACTTACACCGCTATTTCAGATTTTGGGAGCATATACTTCGATAAACAGACATTGTATAATGGGTGCAGCTATCTACTGAATGATGGGCGACAGTTGATTTAAAACAGATCCTAATTTATTCAAAATAAACACATAAATAGCAAGGCAAATTAAACAAATTAAACATCCCTGGATTCAATAACTGTGAAACTCATTGCGTATATAAACGTCCAAAGTCCTATATATAGTGAACACGAATATACCATCTTACACTCGAGGATTTTAATTCTTTAATGTTGACGCAAAACGGAAACTGTGCTTGTATTTTATTTCTCGTTGAATGGCGTGAGTAGCTAAATTTCATGCCCACAAACATTGTGGTGAAATCCTATCCGACCTCTACGTAAATATTTAAGGGATGACTAACACTAACTCTAAAACATGGTAAAATGAATCGCAAGAATCAATTACTTATGCATAAACAGTATTATCAAATCACTTATATCATCCCTCACGTGGATTTCAATTTACCACGGACACACATTATTCACAACATAAATTAAACACATGACGCACTCACAACACCTGTAAACATAATGTCAGTCTCACATACAAACCAAAATACATAATAATAACATTCAGCCATGAACACAGTTCGCCTGTCATTCATACCAACGATGACTATCTCTGAAATGAACCTTGCGTAGGCCCTTCCCAGGTCACTTACCGAAAGCACTGTCTAACTCATTAAATAAAACTGTGGGTGATGAATGCGCATGGGCCTTCGTTTATGACAATCCCTGGGGTATTAACTATTCGCTTCGCCCGACCACACTAGCCCTGGCGGAATTTACACATTGGGAGATCACACACGCTCCCTAATCTCTATAACTCGAGGAATTACACTTCTCAATCTCACTATCTCTATAACTTGAGGAATTACACTTCTCAATCTCACTATATCTATAGCTTGAGGAATTACACTTCTCAAGGCCTGTCTGTACACTATAGTCTGATTCCACATGACTACCGTGTCATTACAATGAAGACTCTATCCACGTTTAGTTAGACCATTCTATAATACGAATACCTGTAAATATGGACTCTTCCTACGACAACAGGAATTATTCCCTGAAATTTACATCTGAGTACTTGGTTCATTCCTAGATGCTGAATTTTAACACACCTCAACACACATTTGACGGCCGAACATTTCACTAATTTAATTTAACACTTTGAATTCTCTCGATGATTCTCCTCTTAATTAGGATCGAAGAATTGACAACATGCATGTAACGATCACATTCATTCTCTAGCATACGTAGGAAATCACGCATACCCACGCATGTCCTCATTCGTTTCAAAGCATGCATACTACTAGATTACACTAGACCTGACATTATATTTGAGGCTTGTCCGCGCGTTTATTAAGAAAGGAAAACTATCACTGAATGAAATGTAATTATCCACATTAATTTGACCCTTATTTACATTTTATTTCCAAATGACATGCATCCTTACGTTAAACTCCCACACTAAACAAGATGAAATGAGATGAAATGGGTCGATTCATTTACCAATTCTAGCTTTTACTCTTACGTTACTGGCGATTGCCTCTTTGAAAATACAAAATTTTACAAATTAAAACTACTATTTACATATCCCTCTAAATATCTACGTAAAGTGCTACATGATTAAAATGGTATGTTTGCTACTCAGCCTTCAGGTCACTCCTTGCTTCGGATCGGATGGCCCCATCCTGTTTAAGCCATCATTGTAGTGGGCGTAGGATGTCCAGATCTCAGTTCCGTCTCCCCTGTGGTCCAGCTGCGGTCCTCCATTGTCGTGCCCTCGTCCTGGATAGGTTGCTCCTGAGGCTGCGTCTCCGGAATATCTCGTGCACTGCTGTCTTGTCGGTAGCCTAGTGACACTATAAAATTACGGTCACCTTATGAGCTATGTGTAACTGAGCTCCTGAGTTTGTGTGGCTACTATAGCATCCTAGAATTTGTAATGGTTTTAAATGTCGGTGCTAACATTGTCTATCTCTCCCTCTGCTCACAGTTCTTGGGTCTACCCGTTCATCCGCGGCGCGGTCGCCCGACAGAACATTTCCCGCACTGCCAATTAACACTGTTCTGTATTTCCGGGACACGATTTGGACTTCGACGTCGGTCAAGCCCCGTTAGTCACTTTATGCGGTGAACAATAGCCTTCCACCGTCGCGCATGTTCCAATGGACTCGATTGTAAAATGATAACTCTGATTAAAATAACTGTTTCTCTGGTTATTATTTTCTTATAAGTTCAGATAACTGTGTTCCCGAACTTTGATTCAGAGTGCCTAGACAACTCTCTGACACGAGGTAAATTGATATCTCAATATTAATACGATACAACAGTGTCTCAATGCATCTGTCTGTAAATACGAACGTCACCAGTCAATAGGTAGAATGTACCAGTGAGACGTTCAAAGTAACGCGAACTCGCGTGCCGATTCCCAAGTACAAGAGTCTCACAATCTATGAACGAGAAATAAACTGTTCGACGAATGCTGCTAAGACCGATATTACTAAGAATTCTGGTGTCGATAAGGCTACAACTGCAATTACGATACCACTAAGGATTAAAGAGTGCCTTTCCATGTCTTGCGCGGCTAAATTTATCAACTCGGTTTTCTCCCTTCAGTGTATTCTTCATTTTGGTTTCTCTTGCCTTTAACCAATCCTACAGGGATAATTTACATGACGCTTTTCCTCATTGGCTGGTTCGTGGTGATTCCTTGCACTGAATTCGATTCTTCCCCTGTTTGTGCGGGCTTGGGTTAAACTTTCTACTATTGTACGAGCTTGGTCATATTTTCTAGGCCTCCACTTTGTATTTTTGACGTTAGTTCAGATCTGTTTTGAATGTATCACTTGGGCTCAATTGCGTTACTTTTCAATTGTTTTTATGACACTTCCGTCACACTACTTTTTAACCGTGAAGCTGGATATCGAGTGTATTGTTTGCTCCTGGTCAATTGTCTTTCCTCGCTCCCAACTCGCCTGTTGTCCTTCCCGGTCAGTCCTTGTGAGAATTTATGACCGGGTTGGCATTTTAACTTCTCGTCGAAAACACTTGCACGTCAACCTAGGGTTCTTTCTCTGTTCGCTGTATAAGATTTATTTCCTTGTCCATTCTTTAGGGAATAAACCTAATTGATGCCAGGATACGCTTTCAATGAGCTCGTATTGAAAACGGGCGCAGTACAAAACCTATGAATGTATTTGAGTCATACTGGCTATTTTCGTTGGAAGGCAGTATTTCTAAATGTTAAAAATCAATAAACGGTGAACACTACTTTTAGGCCTACATATAAAATAAATATAATCCGTTTTAGTTACTCATATCACATCATTCGTTCCTCTGATGAGTTCCACGTCGGGAAGGGCCGGACTTGAAAACTCGCTACAAAGATTTGTCTCACTTCATACTCGACCCCATAGAGAAAAGGGATAAGGGTATCATATTATCACATTATGCAATATTGATACAAAATAACTCAATGGCCAGTCTTTTGTCTCTGTCAGTTGAGCAGTAAGCCTACTAACTGCTTTCATTTTAATTGTCTTGTGCAGCTAACTTCCCTGCTACCGGCGTGTCGTCATTCCAAGTGACGTCATCTTCACTGCTACCTCATCAGACATGCACTGCAACTGCAATCAAGACCGAGAGCATTCGAGGTCCTGTCTTTTTGAACCTTTTAAAAATAGTTTCGTTCCCGACTGTAGAGTCCACACTGTGTGAAGCTATTCCCAAATGATTTCTGGAGATGGTCTCTGATATTCCCAGCTGGTGTATTTGTAGCAGAAGCCACTCCTTCTGAATAAAGCCATGTTGAAACGCGTGCCAAAACACCAGCTGATAACTAGGGTATGTTACGAGTTGTATTTACGAATGTAATACATAGTGACTGGAAGCATTGTTTTGATAACTGCAGCTGTTGAAAGTCAGACCCTTATTTTTAAGTATATTTCATGCCTATTTCTCTACATTTATCACATCAGGATCTACCTAAACAGCTGTAAATGAGATAAGAGAAACCGCATTGTTTAGGTTAGGTATGGTATCGCCTGAATGGTGCCAAAAGTTCCAAGACGGAAAGAATAGAAATAAATAACCGGAAAGTTTGCCGCTTTTATGGATATCTACAGGTGTGGCGGTAATGCGTTTTATTATCATAATATTTAATTTCGTACGATCGTTGTCTCCCATTTTTTATTAACGCATACCCTAGTACGTATGTTTTGTTTGGCGTCTCCAAGAATAAAGAAAGTAAGTGGGGACATTAAAAAAATTAATATTATTATTTGTTAAGTACGTTGGCGAGTAAAACAATTGTGATTAGATTGTTCTTATGTTTTAAACCTACTTCCCTCCCAAAAGAACCCTATATTGGCCCGAGTTACGAGATATTAAAAGATCACTTTGTTAATGATCTCGCCTGCCTATATTAATAGGCCTAGCAACAACCGTGAATATTTCTTAACTAAAGTATATTTGTTTCTTCATACCGAGGTGGTGCAGCTCTTTTTTAGACAGACCCCAGTGGAAGGGAGTTGCATGTACCATTTTTACTGCAAATCAACCTTCCACCCATTCGTAAATCTCTGGCAATACGGTACGGGGAATCGAACTCAGGCTCCCGAGAACGGCAGCTAATTGTGCTAACCATTACGCAGGCGAACATTCTTAACTGCAAAACACAGACATATATACATGACCGATGCGTGCTTGCAATGCGCGGGTCAGACACAAAACTGTTCACCTATTTGTACGACATCATCAGAGCTGCAGCAGGCCTACGCTACGGAGGCAAACATTTCTTAACTACAAAACACAGATGTACCGCATGACTTCGACGCCTGTTTTCATTGCGTGAGTCGTACGGACGAAACTATTCACAAATTCGTGTGATGTCATCAGAGCTGCATAAGGCTTGTAGCTGCTTCAAAGCGGAATCGTTGTTTGATGAATTACGTTGAGGGGGTCTTGTATGCAAGTTTTATTTTTTCATTTTCTTCGTCTCGAAAAGCCAAGGGGGGTGTAATACGCGAAGGGGTCTAATACATGAGTAAATACGGTAGGCTAACTATTTTAGTAATTACCAATATGTGGTCCTTTCCTATCATCATGGTTTTAACATATTGTTGTCTGTTAATATTATCAAATGCTTTTGTAAAGTCTGAATACTGTATAGCTTTCCTTTAGCATGTTTCAAGTCATCAGCAATGTAGTCTCTCGGAATACCGCTACATCCAGTAAACTGGCAATTTTTTCCTTGTAGAAAGATCTAGTCCTTATTTGCCAATAGTAATGCTACCGGTAACAGTGGATTGTGTGTATTCGTTTGTTTCACTTTTACTCGTTTCCTCTTTTCAGGAAGTGCTGCACTGAAGATCATAAGAAATGATCATGCATACTGTGTCCCTAGTCCACGCAAAATGAAAAGAATGTATGACAATGCCAATTTAAAGAAAAAATTAAATGTCTTCAACAGAACATTAAGAGAAAAAGGAGAAAATAATTAATTACCAGCAGCTAATTTTAGGACTTAATAAAAGACTATGTGAATCTGCTTCCGAAATTTTAGACAAATGTTTTAGAGGTGTACTGAAGGAACTTCTAGAACTTCAGATCAAGGGTCGTGGTCAGAATTATACTGAGGAGATAAGAAGATTTGCTTTGACACTACATTTTTATTCCTCACGAGCCTATCAGTACCTCAGGAAACACGTTAAACTTCCTCATCCAAGGACTCTCCGTCGTTGGGCATCAGTTCTGGATGGTAATCCAGGCTTCACAGAGGAAAGTTTCGTGAAAATTACACAGGAGGTAGAGGGAAGTGCCGAGCCTATCCTTGCATCTTTAATGTTTGATGAAATGGCAATAAAGAAAGATCTTGTAATCAAATTTGTGGTTATACAAATTTAGGGCAGGGTTTTATTGGAAGTGATGACTGTCCCTTGGCCAGGGAAGCTCTTGTTTTTTATGGTTACAGCTTTACATCGTAACTGGAAGATACCTGTTGGTTATTGCCTTGTAGATGGCACATCAGCTTCTATGAAAGCTAATTTAATAGAGCAGTATCTTACGAAACTGCATGAAACAGGAGTCAGTATAGTAAGTGTAGTCTGTGATGAAACACCTACAATAAATCTGTTATGCAGAAATTAGGTGTAACTATTTCTGGTGATAATGTACAGTGCTGGTTCCATCACCTATCTTTTCAGCAGAGAAAAGTGTATTGTATTTTTGACGCTGCACATATGTTAAAGTTAATGCGGAACTGGCTGGCAGAAAGGGAAGTTCTTGTTGATGGCACTATTCAAGGAGGTGACGAAAATAAGAATAAATGGGAGTATTTTTGTAGTCTAGTTACTCTCCAGGAAAAAGAGGGTTTAGATGCTGCAAATAAACTGAGACGACGACATATCTACTCTGAAACCCACAAAATGAAAGTTGCCCTTGCTGCTCAGACATTTAGCAGGTCAGTGGGTTGTGCTATGTTTTTCTGTAATGCATTAGGGTTTCAGGAATTTGCAAGATGTGAACCCACTGTTAAATTTGTTAAGATTATTGATTTAATATTTGATATCTTGAATTCCTGTCATCCAATGGGGAAAGGCATAAAATCTCCTATTTCCAGAAAGAACAGAGTAACTGTCTGCAATCAAATTAAGGACTGTAACAATTATCTACAACACCTGAAACTTTCAGATGGAACACTTGTTTGCAACTCAAATAGGAAAATGCCGATTCATGGGCTCATTGTTTATCTTGTGGCTGTTAAGGAGTTGGCTGACGCATATGTTTGGAATGATGACCCTATTATGAAATATTTTCTGACGCGTAGGTTGAGCCAAGATCATTTGGAATGTTTTTTCTTTTTTACGCTCTAGAGGTGAGAACAGGAATAATCCAATTGCTTTGCAGTTTAGGTCGGCGTATAGGAAATGTTTGATTGCACGTGTGCAGCCATCTGGAAGTGCAAATTGTGAACTTTCTGATTCTGATGTCCGTGTTCCTGCCAGTGGTATCAGTTCTCTTCAGAATACAATCGACAACAGATTTATGTTAAATACACTGGAACTGGATCATGACTATTTTAGTCGTAACTATGATTCAATTAGTATATATGTTGATAATGTAGTTGAGTACATTGCAGGGAGTGTAGTTCGTCAGGCATCTAAGAAGTTGAAGTGCTTACAATGTTTAGAGGTTCTATTGGCTAATAGCAGTACATACGGAAATAGATTAGCAGTAGAAAAGAATGTGAATGGTTCTCTTGTGAATCCATCTCAAGATGTAGTAAAACTATGTAAAATTGCTGAAAAAGTTTTTAGAAATAATTATGAACTACTGGGAAAGCATGAAAGAAAAGTAATGTTAAAACTTCAGACTGAGGTGTTAAGTTTGTTGCCGAATTGTTTATTTTTCGAATTTGATCATTTGTTCACTGGCGTGGAACCAGGTGAGGAATGTCATTATGCCTCGCTCATTAAATTAATTTTACATCAGTATTTTACCTTTAGACTGCATCATGTTTGTAGAAGCTGATCTGAGAAGGAAGGAGGAAAGCAAGTGAGACAGATCAGATGTTTACAAAATTAATATTATTTAAAGGTCAGTAGCTTGGCCTGTACCATGTGAAATGAGATAGATTTTCTTTTTTCTGTAATATCTTCTAGGCTTTTCCAGTCTTTGTCAAAATACAGGCATAGTTTATTAATTCTTTATGAAATAAACTGTTACCAGTCACAAGTTCTACAGAGGGATCCAAAAAAATGTAGACACTTTTTGATAGTTAATATCTTTGGAACAAATGACATATCATTGCGATTCTTGCACAGTAGCGTACTCCATTGTATTCTCAACAGATGATGATCACGTGAATGGCGCAACAATCTTGGCGCGCGTTTTCCAGCAGATGACATTGCAGCAATGAATGAAGTAAGATTGTCGTTTGAACAACGCAAGGTCATATTGAAGAGGTACTGGAAGTACGAAAACATGGAGGTACAGCGGCAATGGCGTAATGTGTACGGAACTCGGCCACCAACACGTACAGCAATTTATCGTATTCGGGATAAATCTGAAGCCGACGGTACTGTTCAGGATGTGCATAAGGTCTGGCTGACCAAAAACATCAACAAATCCAGCTTCCAGCGCTGCTGTGTTGCAACATTTTACCAGGACACCTCAAAAATCTGTGAAGCAGGGTGCATGTGAAAGCAGGGTAATCCGATTAACCGTGCGATGAATTCTGAAGGCTGTAAAGTGGAAAGTGTACGTTCCAAGATCGTTGCATGCTATGAACGAGGACGACCCGGATCGAAGGACGGAGTACTGCGAGTGGTTTGAAGGTATGCTTCATGATGAACGGTTTGCAGGGATGATTGTCTGGTCAGACGAGGCACAATTCAAACTGAACGGTACTGTAAACCGCCACAACTGCGTGTACTGCGCTCCTGAAAATCCTCACGTTCACGTGGACAACATGTTAATCTACCTGGTGTTAATGTGTGGTATGGTCTGTCATCGCGCGGTTTGATTGGTCTGTTCTTCTTTCAACGTACCGTAACTGGTGAGCTGTATCTTCATGTGCTACGAACATCAATTTTGCCTGCCTTCCAAGAGGTGTTTGGAAATGAAAGATATTACCTACAACAAGATGGCGCTCCACCTTACTCAGTGGCGGTTTCTGGTATAGCGCAATGGAGCAATGAACCTCCAGTTTATATCACATTGTACTTAACTACTTAATTTTCACAACTGCCTTGTCAATCTCGAAGCCTTTGCTAAGCTCATCTATCCGTAATATACTCGTACTGACTTTCAATTCAAGCGAGCCGCACGAAGTCCTGGCTGGATACTCGTCTGGAATGCACCCCCATGCAAGGCCACATCTCCGTCCGTACCATGGCGAAGGGTGTTGTGAGGTGCGGAGAGATACCGACCAACACGTAGACAAGACCAGAATATCACAGAAAAATATCCGTGATTTACGCATGCGCAATATGCCACTCTCTCTCACACGTCTTCGTAATCGCAAGTAGTGTTGTTGGGGTTAGAAAACTAGTATATGCCTGCCATCTGTTGCCCTTACAGGAATTTAACTACGGCAGCAAAGAATAGTACATATAGTTAACACTAGGGTTGGAAAGCATCATTACTACCAAAAGTCACATTAAACTGCCAAATGCCGATTGATATTTTGTCCCAAATATATTACTAATACTTACTGAACATCTATTCATTTATCTTCTTTGGAGTAATTACTTCTTGGAGAGAAACTTAACTTAAAAATCATTGAGGCAAAAAATAGCGGGAAGATAATACCAATGAAAATGCTAACTGCCTAGCCCACACGAGTTCGTAAAATTAAGTTACCAACGTTATCAACAGTGCGAACACACATCCCTAAAGTTTCCTTCTGTTTTTTCAAATGTGATACTAGTGTTTATAAAACTTTGCAGTATTTATCATAATTCGTTATATTAATGTACGCTGTGCAATCGTGTCAGTGTACTATTGTGTCGTACAGAAACTTAATTTTTAGAACATAAAGAAGTTACAATCTTATGTCCGAGTGTGTGTTTTTGTGCATTGTGGTTGCGTCCACAATCTTTGTGCTCGGGAAAGGTAAGGAGCTACAAAATGAGTATGAACAGTGTCCAGATACCTAGAAAGACAAAATTTTCTTCTCTCTCTCTCTCTTGAGCGCAAACTTGAGATTAAGAATGCCGGTCGCCCACTGCCTGATCTTGATATAACGATGCAGATTAAAAGTAAAGAAATCGTGCGTAAATTCAGAATGGATATAGGCCCTATGCAAAAGAATCGAGTGGATGTGTGGGTGCGAAATTACCAACAGGATGTTTTGTTTTCCCTATTTATTTTTTGTGAGTGATGAAAGCGAAGGGACTTGGACCAAAGTCGTAGTGGTACTATGTGGTGGCGAAGGAGGGGGGAGGGGGGGGCGGCACAAGAATTCTTCCTTCTGTTGAATCCCCAGTGACGAAAGTCACGCGCCGCCACCGACCTTACTATCACAGAGATGTCAGAGCCTACTTGGAGTACTGGGTACTCACCATGGCTTTCAGACCTTACACCTCTTCTACGTATGGGGGATGTTGAAAAATGACGGAAGCCAGCTACACTGAACGAGCTACGAGAAGCCATCGAGGCGTCCTCATCCTGTGTGACTATCACACTGGCAACCCTAACAGCCGTAGTTCAGCGGCATCGACGTTGTTTGGCTGGTAATGGGGGTCAATTTGAACACGGAAAATGAACTTCCCTCCATGCAAGGATTGTACGGTGTGTCGTTTTGTTCATTAATATTGACTATCAAAGAGTGCCTACATTTTTCTGGACCCCTCACTCTGAAAAGATTTGCTCAAAGTCTTTAAAATACATAGGGGAATAAATCATTTAAGAAAACTTGTGGCTGGGAACAGATTTTATTATTTTATAAGAATAAATTCATGGACGAGGCCTTTCCTAAAAACATGGTCAAGTTTAAGATTAACATTATTTTTCTTTTGAAATATTTTGAATCAATAATGGCTCCATCAGTTCAGTAGAGCAGATGCGTTCAATTTCATGCCCTTTTTTACAGAGACTGTCATGTTTTTGCTCACTTTCATCTTTAAATCTGTAGTTTCTTAAACCATACACATTAACACAGTACCTGTTCATTTCCTTGACTGTAATGTGTGTGAAATTAGAAACTGCTCTAGATTTCTAACAGTCAAACTTTGAGATTCAGCTGATTGAGAAACCGATTGTGTGTTTTCTTTGCAACTCTCTTACTGTAGCACTTTCATGCACTTTTATCGGCAATGTTCTGTGACTACTTTGGCATGTTTTTGTTATTCCAACAATTTGATTTTCACACTTAAATTATTGTTGTCTTTGAGAGTTATACGAAGTATTATGCTGAGAATAAGTGGCCTCCCCCGACGTTCTTTGTAGGATTTAATTGGCTTTTGAATATATAGGGTGGTTGGTAACAAAGCAAACCAGGCGCATGAGCATGAGTATTGGCCATATTGATGAATAATTCCTTATTCCTCACCGTTGTCAATTTAGCAGCTGCCAAAGTTAGCAAATCAATCACCTCATGGGCAAATTCAAATGGGCTTTAGGAGAAGGTGTTACTAACTCTGCACATGGTTAAGACCAGTTCGACAGCACCAGTTGATGAATTGATGCTGACAGGACGGCGGTCGACACTGACTAGGTTTGCGTTACAGTGCGAGTCCATGTCCACTACTGCTTAATGAACATTTTCTATTGCCCCTCAGGTACCGATGATGAGAAATCAGCATCAAGGACAAACACACCATGGATTCAGCTGGTGTCACTTTAGCATACTTGCTATGGTGCGATACTGTCCGCTCAGAGTTTCAGGGTCTAATTCCTCCCCTGGCGAATTTTTTCTTCGATTGGTGCTTTCAAGCAGTATCAAGTCGTGTGCAGATTTAGCGACACTGCCTCGCATAGCCCATTTGAATTTGCTTGCGAAGTGACCTTCAACAGCTGATAAAAGGACGACGTGAGATACTGAATTACTTTTTTTCAAAATATTTACCAGGTTGACCAACACTCAAATGATCATGTTCCCGGTTCATGTTGTTTTCGACCACCCTGTGGTGTATCTCATGTATTTACATCCCGTAGGCATTACCTGGCAGCATTATAAAGCCTTACTAGAATGCTTGCAGGGAATGAAAAACATTGCACCCATGATGAGCTGAATAACTGGCTATTGTACGTCTCTGTCACCACCTGACCTTTTCCTCTTTTTTCGATTGCCTTTATGTCACACCGACACAGATAGGCCTTATGGCGACGATGGGATAGGAAAGGGCTAGTAGTGGGAAGGAAGCGGCCGTGGCCTTAATTAAGGTATATCCCCAGCATTTGCCTGGTGTTAAAATGGGAAACCAGAGAAAAACCATCTTGTGGGCTGCCGGCAGTAAGGTTTGAACCCACTACCTCCCGAATGCAACCTCACAGCTGCCCGCCCCTAACCACACGGCCAACTTGCTCAGTCCCTATTTCTTTTTCCTGCTTCCTGTATTAGCTTCACTTATTAAAACACGAGCAGAAATTTCAAGCGGTCTGGACACCAGGCACCTCATTGCCAAAATGTGGTCATACAATTGCAGTCCAAAAGACTGTTACCTCAAAGCTAGGTGTAACCGAAAACATTCCCGTTTGATTGAAATATTGCCTTTACTTGATTTTCTAGTGAAGAATCATGTTTAAAATCAAAGTAACCTCAGAAGTTGCTAGTTGCTTTACGTCGCGCCGACACAGATAGGTCTTATGGCGACGATGGGACAGGAAAGGCCTAGGAATGTGAAGGAAGCGGCCGTGGCCTTAATTAAGGTACAGTCCCAGCATTTGCCTGGTGTGAAAATGGGAAACCACGGAAAACCATCTTCAGGGCTGCCGACAGTGGGGTTCGAACCTACTATCTCCCGAATACTGGATACTGGCCGCACTTAAGCGACTGCAGCTATCGAGCTCGGTCATCAGAAGTTGAAAGTCCTTAATAAGCTGAAAATAATGCTGTACATTACTGGGTTTTTTTTTCAAATATTATTTTTGGGAGAAAATATTATTTGAATGTTCGCTCCCCGTGTGCATTTAACAGTTGGTTATTGGCAGGTGCAATATAATTTTTGTTTGTAAATTTAGTGTATGCATATTATTGAACTTTCATGTTTGCTGTAATATTTCATTCTCTGTAAATATTGTATTGCTGAATATACTTAATGCTAGAGTATTATGATTGCTTTTGTAATTAATTATAATGTATGTATGTATGTATGTATGTATGTATGTATGTATGTATGTATGTATGTATGTATGTATGTATGTATGTATGTATGTATGTATGTATGTATAATATATATCAATCAAAAAAATGTTCAGTGTATACGAGATTCTGTTGCTTTCAAGTAGAACCGATATCATATTGCTTCATGTGAAACTTAGTATAATAAGTACAATGAAAATATACTCAATAACTTAGGATCCAGTGTGAAAATTAAAACACTTGGTATGTAACTAAACCCCACAAATTAAAGACAGTTTTTAATGCATCCACAAGTCAATAGCGTGTTTGTCCTCTACAAACCCTGTGGCACTCTTGAATACAGCGGGACATCTTCAGTACCAAATTATTGAACATTTCTTGAGGCAAACAATCCCACCTCTTGATGGCAGCATGTTTCAGGACCTGAATCGTTAGTGGTGGATGTTGATGGTTTGAAATTCCTACTCTAAGAAGGGTTCACGCATGCTTTATGCAGTTCGTGTCCAGGGAAGGTGTTGGCCAGTCCATTCTGACGATCACATATCCTTCCAGCTATGTTCACAGCTGCTGTACGATGTGGACAAGCATTATCGTCTTTTAGAGTAAATACATCTCCTACAGTCTCTGCAAAATTACTTGCTATGGGTCGTAGAGTGTTGTGTTGTACACATCAGCCGTCACGTCGAATGTGAACCAGTGGTGAAACAATGCCTGTCCAGGATAGCGCCGAACCTCCAAGATGTTGGTGACATTCTACCGAGAACAATTTATTGTAACGCTCCTCTCTTGCCCTCCACACACGCGGTCAGGTATTATCAGGGTGTAAACCAATTCTCACTTCATCAGTGAACCACGTTCTGAATCATTGATCTCGTGCCCAAGTTTGATGTGCGCTAGCCCATCGAATGCAATCCACCATGTGGAGGAGTTCTGAGGGGGTTATCATGATTAGTTCCCCACCATGGAGTCTCTTGTGCGCAGTTTGGGTACTTACAATAACTCTTCTGTTGTCTCAAAGCTCGTGGCACAGAGTAGCAGATGTGTGTATAGGGTGTTTCCATGCTTAAATTCATATATATTGCTCTTGAGAAGGTGGTGTTTTTCGTGAATGGCCTGCGCAATGCCCATCTGTCACTGAATGGGAATGTCTTGGAACTTTTCCCACAACTTGGAACCGACACTTTGATTCATGTCAACAATGTTATCGTCAGCTTACCTAGTGTGATACGATCTGCCGTAGACAGTGTAGGATGAGGTATTTCAGTTCATAGAAGCGAGTCACACTGACAAGTTTGCTTGTACACCACTTCAGTTCTACTGTACTGGATTTATTTACCAGTTCTGAGTCAAATGCCCTTAGCTGTGAAGAAGGCAGGGCTGCCATGATTCAGAGGTGCCAACTATTACGGATTGTCTGTAATTATTACGGATTTCATCTCACGACTACGGAGTTACGGTAAAATGGGAAATTATTACGAAAAAGCTGACATTATCACGACGGAAACAAAAGAAAAGGAAAAATGTTGATTCCTTCCGAGCCTTTCTCCTAAATCATATTTATTTCTATGCTTGTGAGTTGGCAACGATACTTATTCGATCGTGACTTCCTTTTGCTACCCATAAGCGTTGTAAAATTCATTGTGAATGAAGGAACTCAGGCGCTGCTCTTCTCCACTACAAATCCTTCAGTAATGTTGTATTTGCTGTGTTAAGTGTACCTGACAAATGACAGAAAGATTGAGGAAGAAGCGAGGCCTACATTAAGCACATCTGCACTGGTATCGCGTATGGTTCAGAAAACGAAAATGTCGGAAGGATGCATCAAGAAAAACTACACTGAAAAGCAGCTGTTGCGTGAGAAACAAGCTACAAGGAATGTTTTATCACAGAACCAACAGGTTGCGTGCAAATGTTATTGTGTAATATGATATACTGTACCGTACCCAAGGGTAAATACCCTCTAGGACGATGCCTCCATTCCTGTATGAACTTCCGACTAACTCAGGGTTGGCCAGAGAGTGGGTTGGTTGTCGGTTGGGTCAGGATAAAAGTCGAAGTTCTACTCTAAATATAAGTAAATGACAGGAAAATGGAGGTATAACACGAATGAGAAACAATCATATGGGGTAAGATGAATTTATTTATAAATATCCCCAAATCATTCTACTTGAAAAATTAATAAAATCAAATAATAAAATAGCATTATAAAATTTCAAAAATAAAAGAAATATCTGAACATTTACAACGTTAATTATATAAAGAAACAAAATTGAAATAAAGTATCAAACACAACATTGAATACTTGTATACTTTCAAACTGATCTTCTATTTTGTCCATAGTCCATGGGATATATGATAATACGTGTACGAATATACTGCTATGTAGTTATTTCGCATGGAGTCACACTCTAACTCATCACAACGATACGGTTATGAATATAATTTAAATCGAGAGTCGCCGAAAATTCTAACGTTAAAGAAAATTACAATAAAAAGAAAAGTTACGATGAAAAAGAAAAAGTAAGACGCTATGGGACGTGATATGAACTATGTAAAATACTAGTGGCATTTCCTACGCTATATTTACAACAAATCAAGTAA
Organism: Anabrus simplex; assembly: GCF_040414725.1. Classification (NCBI taxonomy): domain Eukaryota; kingdom Metazoa; phylum Arthropoda; class Insecta; order Orthoptera; family Tettigoniidae; genus Anabrus; species Anabrus simplex. Next base: position 201,005,015 of record NC_090266.1, read on the forward strand.
GCGACATTAAACATATCTATTTACATCGGATAAAGAGAAAAAGTCTTACGTGCTACACAGATTCCATGTGAATCGCTGTTCACCACAAGGGATCTAGTCAGAACTAGATTGACCATCAATAAAATTCAGCACTCGGGCTGTTCCCCATTAAAACAACGAGACAAGGTATTCAAACATATAACATATAAATAGCCACCAATATCATGTAGAAATCAATGGGCAACATTGCCTCCTTCTGCTGCATTTGAGCGCTCAACAGCGCGAGCATCCGTCATGTATTTCCGGGTAGGCTGCGAGCTGAAAAGAAATGTTGAACTCAACACTGTACTAAAGTATGGATTCTGTCTCCCAAGATTGTCACAAGGAAATACCATCTCATTCGCGCCGTCTAATACAAACACGGCCAATATATCAGCTTGCAATGAGATAACGTCTTTCGTCGGCTATACGGAAAGTCACGTAAAATCATTCCTTCCTAGCATGCTTTTACCATTTAACACACATCAGACTCATTAGTCTGGAATTAATTCCGTCAATTCTGATAACAATATACTCTCAGAAGACAATTGGCAGGTACATATCCACTGCACATTATTCTCTCACATATCAGACATGCAATCGGCCTGCATAAACACTTTATCATTCCGCATGCAATCTTATTTCTCATATCTCTTATGAATCACATTAGCTTTCTACATTATGAGACCCGGTTCGTTTCCTGTGCAAATCATTGGGCAAAAACAGATTCCAACCTAAATTCGAAGATCCTATTCTTTCAACGTTGTTATGCAGCTCCTTCGGACAGCTTCTGAAATACCATGCGTCATGCAATTAGCTATACCTGTCTCCCTGAATAACCAAAATAAAATGACGTAGTAAGTATATAACTTTAATCTTGGATGAATTTGTCAATCTAATCCCCCTAGCATTTATCTATAAGGAAAACTCGGAATATACTAAGTAAACATGCATAACTGAACAACAAACTAATCCTAACAAATCCCTCATTATCCCAACTATCTAGTCATAAATCGAATGAAAATGAAAAGTACATGCATTATTCTCTTATCCGTATATACAACAATATCAAAATGAATCAAACACATGCCGTCAGGCTTACTTTACATGAAATAAAAACCCGATATAAACTGCCCTAGTACTTTAGCATAATTCATATAACATTCCATAATTAACACATGCGTCTTATCTTAAATTGGCGACTCCCGGGATACATGGTAGCAGCTCACATCCCTGCTATATATAGGGATCTACTCTATGTCGATCACAGCTTCAACACGTGGAAATGCACTTCCTTCTTTCATAAGCGAAGCCATCTTCTTGCTGAAAAGTTATTTACACTGGAACACCAAAAGCTTGGGATGAATATCTCTTCACCGCTCAATGCTGCACGTGCCGAACAACCCTTGGTGACGAAATGATCCAAACACACTGTCACATTAATAACGCAAACTTCAACTTTGAGGGTATATACACAGTTTTGAGAGCGGCACGCGGTACGCGAAGATAGTTCCTCGCGAAACGCAACTGGTACGAAAATGTGAGACAATGACACGTCTCTCCTGCACTTGCTACACTGCGGCTAATTATCACCGTCTATGTTGACTTTATATTAAAAAATAATGTAATTTGCAATTTACTCTGGGACAATTATATCTTCCAGCTGCACGACTGAAACACTTGTTTGAAATCATATGCTGTTACTGGTATAACACTTCAATATCCGCGATCACGATAACACTTCTGCACTATCCAAGCTATTCGATCAGAATGACGCTCTCCAGAGCTTGTGTACTGAGGAAACCTCGGTAACGCCGTTTCAACTTTGGGGTTCCCGGTTGTCTAAACAAACCACCAATCAGAAAGCTTGCTATGTATGATGACACAATATTAATTATAATACATTTATGAAACACAGTTCAAACAATAGCAAATCTCTTCCTCTAATTATTAGATCGTATTTCTGATTATATTTTGCTTCTAGACCTATGGAAAACCGATGAATGACAGAAATTAACTCAAGCAACTATACACGTTGGTCAACCTGGGAATTAAGACTTGGCGCGATGTAGACTCCATACTTGCCAAATCCTCACGTTCTCATTGGCCGAAATATTGCTTGGTCATCACCTTGTACACGTGCCGATCCTTCCCAACACTTGGTTACGCTAAGCTATTCTCACGGTCACAAGGAAGTGTTAGGCAATATCCAGCGACTTGATGTCTCCATCGAATTCCTGTCTCAGCTATCTTGGGATTCAATACTTTACCATTTATGACTGTAATTTGTATGAATAAAATTTATATATATTTTGTCAAATAATACTCTGAATACTTCTTATGAGCCGGCAGGATACGGCTCAATACTTTTGGATAGATTGCTATAGGGAAGGGCAAAAGGGGTGTCATTGTCAAGAAGGAAGGAGTATGCTTTGGACTTGACTCGAAATTTTTCTCGGGGGCGGAGGGCGATTACTGATAATCCACTTCAAAGTTGGCACCTCTGGTGATTTAAACAATGTACGTAATAATAATATTGTGTGGCCTCCGAAGGGGTCTGATGCAGGTCTTTTAACTTGATGCCTGTTAGGCGATTCGCGTATCTGCAAGAATGGGGCCTTACCTACGATGAATTCTAATGCTGGAGATGGCACACACATGCCCATTCCCCGAATTATGGGAATTAACTGTTGAAGGTGAACACCCCGGCCCATCTGGGAATCAAACCCGGACCCTTTGGACCATGCTAACTATTTAGTCGTGGAGCTGGACAATGTACTTTATAAATATTTAAATCCATTGCCAGTCACAATTTTTACGAATCTTCTTCACAATGCATTTCAGAGTCTAACCATAAATACAGCATAAATGTTACATTGGTAGGTAAACTGCAAATATCCTTAACATTTTTGATGAGTATATTATGATTTTTTATTTATGTAATAAGCAATTTTGTATTGTTACTGCTTTTCAAAAAATATATTAGAGACTTTAGTGATTTCCTAATGAAGAAAATTGTGTACTGTTCATTTTTCCTGCTCCTTGTGTCCTTGATTCATCACCACGCCCAATTGCTTTAGGCCCTTAAATACTGATGAGCCTGTGCGTGTGGGTAGGTTGTCAACTGTTTAACAGTGTCAGAATCAGGATTAGTGTTGATAACCTTCGTTCAGTAGATTCCAGTCATTTTACCACTGTTGTAATTCACATTTTTCTTTGAAATAATTTCACGGTCCAACTAACACCTGTCTTGGAATATTTTGCTATATGAATATCTGTATATGAAGCAAGCATATATCTTCCTCTTTCTGAAAAGTACTTTTTGCTTGGACATTGACTGTCTCTGTGACATTCTCTGTGTAAAACTAGCAGTATCTTGTTGAAGTACTAGATAGGTGTACCAAATAAAACTGCATCTCTTTATTAATAATGTTTATACATGCATGCAGACAGATGTGTCAGTTATAAGAACATAAGCTGACTGACTTTCTTTCTCCTTAACACATTACATTAAAAAAGCATATTGATCAACACAGAAAATGTAAAAATTTCACAAGACTCTAAATCTCATGATTTTAAGATCACCAAGCTACAGTTTCATTGAAAATCTTGCATGTTACTGGCTCAAGATTTGAATGGCAGCTGAAAAGTGAGTGAAAAACTTATGTCAAAACTGAGCCAACAGGCACTGCTCAAAATGAGCAGCATGTCCCTACAGTACCGGTACAAAGCTATAAAATATGAAATTATAAATATTATGTTACAATTATGGCCATCAGTCTGATGACTTCTGCTTAAGTGGTTTGGTATTTGCAATTAACTAGGGTAAGTGGTAGGAAGGAAACAGTCATAATGTATTAGCAGATTATTATAAAGGCACCATGCTTTCACTGTGGATGAAATTGGAAAGCATTCTAATCCATTAGATGATGTTATGTGGTCTGGAGAGGCCAGAACCAGGCAGGACTTTCTAGCTTATGCTCATGGGCGACTTGTGCATCTGCGTATGACGAAGGTAGGGAGAGGATGAAACCCGGTGTTGGCACTTATCTTACTCCTATCAAGTGGTCTGAGCAAGCCTGACATCCCCATCCAACAGATGAGTCACCATCAGCAGAATCATATGCCCTCACTCCACATAGAAACTGCTCTAAATGCAAATTAATGATGATTGATTGAAATTAAGGTCTCCACAGCTAGCACACCAGTAGTTGGATTGGTTCATCATGATCTATATTGCATGGTTTCACATTGATTTAACATGGTATATGCCATGGTACCTCGGACGCATTTACAGTGTGTACTATAGGCCAATATCTGAGATACACTGAGAATCTAACCCCAGATCAGGTTGATATTTGTCCGATAGGCATTTGTCTTTTCCATCAGTTCAACATCATCGCTTGTAAGGTTGGTGGTATATAGACAGCATGTGTAGGATTTGGGTAAGCACGGCAAGAGTACCCATTTCTGCTACCTACCGTATTCAAATTGTGACACGGGTGTGAAAGTGTGTGTCGCTAGTGTTGGAGTGAGTGAGAGTGATTTCTCCAAAATTTTAAAAAGTTTCAGGGAGAAATAAACTGTTGCTGGTCGACAAAGTGAAACAACTCGCTGGAAGAATCGGTATTTGTTGCATTCGGCATGTCATATGCCCATGCTACTGCCACCTTATTCCATCAGGATCTTCAGAGATGCACTGGAGTGAAGGTGTTAGATCGCCCAGGTGGCAGCTACCCTATCAATAGTATACCTAGCCATTTGTCCAATGTTTCCAAAGAACTTGGAAATTTATTGAACATTTTCCTTTTGCCCGAGTCCTAACGTGCCGCACATTTCACAAATTTGAATGTATGAGCGACAGAAGATTGCATTGGTAGTAAACCATCTAAATCATGACCAGGCAATTTATAATGTTTTAAAAGATAGGCCTATGTCCGTTTTAGAGATTTAAATATAAAACAATTTTTCTGGAGAACTTTAAAATGAACATGAAACGGCAGTTTTACTTGCGAAGAGGAAAGTACATTCCATATTTTGTAAAATAAAAAATAAAAATACATTTACGAGTCGGTTATTGACAGGCACAACGAGGTATAAAGAGGTGTCCTCTTTCTAAATCGTTGGACTGGCCTAATGTACATTTAATACCGGTAATAGGTTTATTGCGGGGCGCGCGGCTGTGAGCTTGTATCCGGGAGATAGTGGGTTCGAATCCCACTGCCGGCAGCCCTGAAGATAGTTTTCCATGTTCACACCAGGCAAATGCTGGGGCTGTACCTTAATTAAGGCCACGGCCGCTTCCTTCCAACTCGTAGGCCTTTCCTATCCCATCGTCGCCATAAGACCTATCTGTGTCGGTGCGACGTAAAGCCACTAGCAAAAAAATGTTTTATTGCAGCTAATGTACATTTAGAGTGTATGTATTTCGTACCTTCGGTGATTTCTGCTCTATTATTTTCATTCTCCATGTGTTGTAATGCTTAATGACAGTGTAGGCCTAATCTGATTCCTTTTGTAATTATGGAACCGTACTGGAAATTCGTTGGTTTCTCTTCTTTATTTAATACGTAATTATGTATGCACTTGCAGGATACATTATGCTCCTTTGAGTACTTTCGCAATGAAGAAAATGTGACGATTATTTTTCGTGCACTTTGTGTTCTCAATCACCAACGAGTTGTAGCTCGATCGCCACGCCCACTTGTTTTGATAGCGGACGCGGCGTTCAAGAAGATTCAACTATGGCGGACGAATACCCACTCTATAGTCCTCTTTCTAGCTCGTTGAATGAAACGTACGAATTAATAATTTTGATCCGTCACTTTGTAGTGTGTGGCCTTCAGAAAAACGTAGCTTCCGTTTCAAAAGATCCCAGTGATATAAGTTACGGAGTTAAGTTATGTCCTCTAGGTATGGAAAGGGGTCTTTAGTGGATGTGCGTTTGAAGAAGTGCAAATAGGTAATGTGTCTCATGACCATGCTTACATTTCTTTTCAGTAATTGAGAAAAGAATATCAGTATAAACCTCGAGCTCTTGCTGTTATCAATTCACTGCGATATTTCGGTATGGTCATATTATCATTATGTTCACACACGGTTAAATTAGGTCAAATGAGGATTTGAACTGGATAACAGCAGATAATATTCATAACTTTCATTAATCCAAGGTGAATTGCCCTCGCAAGTAGTTCACAGTAAGCCCATATCCAATAACTCTACAGCAGTTGATTAGATAAGCATGTTCCAATTTCGCACTGAGGCAAATATCAGTTAAATATGTCGCTACACCAAGCAACATGATATCCGACTATGAATGTTTCGTGAAAGACTTTTTCTCTCATTGAACGAGATTGCAAGGTTTCAGCACAAGTCTACGACTTATACACGGAACGAGTTCCGCATTTAAGAATACATGGCGAGAGGGCACGGAAAAAAAATGTCTACATGATTCCGAATTATTTCTGTTGTTCAGCCCTCCATATCTACTTCACATTTCTGTTGGCGTTGGCACGAAACTATTCTCAGAAGACGGAATTTTGAGCAAGTGCAGAGGCAGTCTATGTCCCAGAAAGTCGTTTTCCGTATCGTCGCATTAATTCGGTGACAATGGGATAATGAAAGATAGGGTAGGGTACAATCCCAGAAGTTTTTAGGTGTGTAATTGAGGAATCACGGAAATATATTTTCAGGCTGCCATGAACGGAGGAGTTCCAACCCACCATTTCCCGAATTCAAGCTTACAGTTACAGTTCTATTGTGGATTGAGTGAATCCCAACTGAATTCTTTCCGGGAGAACCAAGAGCGGTGTTTCTCTCTTGGCTACAGTGAGGAGTAAAGGCAAATTCCTAGCTCCGCCTATTTCCTTGCCGCAAGGGGTAAATATACGTCTGTATACAGTACAGAATTACCTAGTTCAATTGTATTTATTCGCATATTTGATCTCAGATTAACTTCTCGTAAACGGGTGAAGTGTCACGTGAAGGTACGTCTGGTTTAGAATGACATTGAATAATAAGAATAAAAAGAAGACCATACCTAAGAATTAAGACGAGCCCCGTGGTCCCTAGGAGGCCAATAATAATAATAATAATAATAATAATAATAATAATAATAATAATAATAATAATATACAAACATCATTAAGGTCCGACTCGTTGGCTGAATGGTTAGAGTACTGGCCTTCGGTTCAGAGGGTCCCGGGTTCGATTCCCGGCCAGGTCGGAGATTTAACCTTAATTGGTTAATTCCATTGGCCCGGGGGCTGGGTGTTTGTGCTGTCCCCAACATCCCTGCAACTCACACACCACATATAACACTATCCTCCACTACAATTACACGCAGTTACCTACACATGTCAGATGCCGCCCGCCCTCATCGGAGGGTCTGCCTTACAAGGGCTGCACTCGGCTAGAAATAGCCACACGAAATAACATAAAACATCATTAAGGACCTTTATGCCTTTCAGCGTTCAGTCTGCAAGTCTCCGTGAATTTACTAAACGTCGCCACAATCCTCTATTTGGAACTAGTGCTGAGGCCTCATTTAGTTCTATACCTCTTATCTTCAAATCGTTAGAAACTGAGTCTTACCATCGTCGTCTTGGTCTCCCTCAACTTCTCTTACCAACCATAACACTGTCCATTATTCTCCTAGGTAGCACATCTTCCTCCATTTGCCTCACATGACCCCACCACCGTCCGACTCGTTGGCTGAATGGTCAGCATACAGGCCATCGGTTCAGAGGGTACCAGGTTCGATTCCCGGCCGGGTCGGGGATTTTAACACTCATTGGTTAATTCCAATGGCCCTGGGACTGGGAGATTGTGCTGTCCCCAACATTCCTCACACACCACATATAAGACTATCCTCCACCACAATAACACGCAGTTACCTACACATCCCAGATGCCGTACACCCTCGTCGGAGGGTCTGCCTTACAAGGGCTGCACTCGGCCCGAAATAGCCACACGAAATTAAATTAAACCCCACCACTGGAGCTGGTTTATGCGTACAGCTTCATCCATCGAGTTCATTACTAACATAGCCTGTATCTCTTCATTCCGAGCACCCTCCTGCCATTGTTCCCACCTGTTGGTACCAGCAATCATTCTCGCTACTTTCATGTCTATACTTCTAACTTATGAATAAGATATCCTGAGTCCACCCAGGCTTCGCTCCCGTAAAGCAAAGTTGGTCTGAAAACAGGCCGATGTAAAGATAGTTTCGTCCGGGAGCTGATTTCCTTCTTACAGAATACTGTTGATCGCAACTGCGAGCTCACTGCATTAGCTTTACTACACCTTGATTCAATCTCACTTACCATAACGTATTACCATCCTGGGAGAACACACATCCTAAATACTTGAAATTATCTACCTGTTCCAGCTGTGTATCACCAATCTCACATTCAATTCTGTTGAATTTCTTACCTATTGACATCAATTTCGCCTTCGAACGGCTAATTTTCATACCATTCTCATTGCACCTATCTTCAAGTTGTAAGATATTAGACTGCAGGCTTTCGGCAAAATCTGCCATTAAGACCAAGTCGTCAGCATAAGCCGGACTACTTACTACATTTCCACCTAACTGAATCCCTCCCTGCCAATTTTTCCCTTTTAGCAGACGATCCATATAAAGTACAAACAACAAAGGTGAAAGATTACAGCCTTGTCTAATCACTGTAAGTACCCTGAACCAATAACTCATTCTACCATCAATTATCACTGCAGCTCAATTGTCAACATAAATACCTTCGACTGAGTTTAATAATCTGCCCTTAATCCCACAGTCACCCAGTATGGTGAACATCTTTTTCCTCGCTACCCTGCCGTATGCTTTCTCTAGATCTGCAAAACATAAACACAACTGTCTATTCCTCCCGTAGCGTTTTCCAATTACCTGGCGCATACTGAAAATCAGATCCCGACAGCCCCTCTGTGGTCTGAAACTACACTGGTTTTCATCCTGCTTCCTCTCAACCACTGGTAGCACCCTCGCTTCCAAGATGCCAGTGAATACTTTGCCTGGTATACTAACCAATGAGATACCTAGATAATTGTTGCAATCCTTCCTGTTCTCTTGCTTATAGATAGGTGCAATTACTGCTTTTGTCCTATCTGTAGGTAACTTACCAACACTTCTCGCTAATCTCTACTCTATGAAGCCATTTGATCCCTGCCTTCCCACTATACTTCACAATTTCAGGTCTAATTTAATCTACTCATGCTGCTTCATGACAGTGGAGTATATTTACCATCCTTTCCACTTCCTTAAGCGTAATTTCACCAACATCATTTTCTTCCTCCCCTTTAGCTCCTTTCTCTGCGACACCACTGAGAAGATTTTCAAAATATTCCCTTCACCTGTCCAGTGATTCCCTGGAATCAATTATGAGTTCGCCTGAGTACCCAAAACACTGTTCATTTCCTTTTTCCCTCCCTTCCTAAGATTCTTTATTACTGTCCAGAAAGGTTTCCCTACTGCTTAACCTAGCCTTTCCAGATTATTGCCAAAATCATTCCACGACTTCTTTCTGGATTCAACAACTATTTGTTTCGCTCTGTTTCTTTCATCTCCGTACAATTCCCTTTCTGCATCAGCCCTTCTTTGGAACCATTCCTGATAAGCCTTCTTTTTACGTTTACAAGCTGCTCTCACTTCATCATTCCACCAAGATGTTCGCTTTTTCCCATTTTTACACACAGTTGTTACTAGGCATTCCATTACTGTTGCTACTACAGCATTCCAGTATGCCGCCCATTCTCTTTCTATATCCTGAACCTGCTTACTGTCCAGTGTTCGGAACTAGTCACTAATTATATCCATGTACTTCTGTCTAGTTCCCTCGTCCTGGAAATGTTTTACCCTTATTCGTTTGCAGACAGATTTCACTTTCTCTATCCTAGGTCTAGGGGGTACATACTGTAGTTCACTTCAGATCAAATAGTGGTCTGTTTCATCGAAAATTCCCCGAAAAACCCGTACGTTCATAACAAATTTCCTGAATTCGAAGTCGGTTAAGATATAGTCTACTATAGATCTGGTACCCCTCGCCTCCGATGTGTAGCGGGGTTAGTCTTATGCTTGAAGAATGCATTCGCAACTGCTAAACCGATACTAGCACAGAAGTCCAGCAGACGCTTCCCATTCGTATTAGCTTCCATATCTTCCCCACATTTACCAATCACCCTTTCGTATCCTTCGGTTCTATTTCCAACTCTCGCATTGAAATCGCCCATTAGCACTACCCTATCCTTGGTGTTCACCCTGAGTGTGATGTCACTCAATGCTTCATAAAACTTGTCAATTTTATGCTCATCTGCATCCTCACATGTGAATATACGAGACATTTTTGGTCCTAATTCGTCCAACTGCCAAATCTACCCACATTATTCGCTCGTTTACGTGCCTAACGGAAACGATGTTGCGTGCAATAGTATTCCTGATTAACTGCCTTACCCCATACTCTGCTCTTCCCTTTTTAACAGCCGTCAAGTACACTTTATAATCTTCTATCTCTTCCTTGTTTCCTTCCCTTACCAGAATATCACTTACTCCTGGCACATCCAGATGCATCTTCTTTGCTGACTCAGCCAGTTCTACTTTCTTTCTTCTATAAGCCCCATTAATATTGATAGCTCCCCATTGAATTCCATTTTGGTCACCAAGTCGTTTCCAAGGAGTCCCTCGCCTGTCAAATGGGAGTGGGACTCCGTTACTCCCATAGGTCCGATGCTTGCATAATAAGTTCTGAGCTCGTTAAATTCATGAAGCAGGATGCTACCCTACTTACACATAGTCCAAATGAGGATCTCTCCTCTAACGGGTTAGGGAGCACCGGTGGATTATATACCCCTAGCCGCCTGATCACAAGGAAGGCCATGACTCATAATATGTTCGAAATGCCCACTCCTATTCCGTAGCAATTGGTATCCCGACTCTCAGAACCACTTTCCAGGCCAGACAGCCGTTGCCCATGGTTCACGAAGTAGGGTGCGACTAGACTAACATAAAATAATAATAATAATATAGGTCTTTATAGTATGAAGTCCCTTACTCGTGGTTCGAATTCCACGTTAAATTGGTGGTCCCGTGGCTACGGTCACAGTATCTTGAAAACATCATTCTGGAAGCTTCGCTTTAACAATAATAATAATACAGGGTATCAGAAATGGTCTAGTGGTCACTTTAATGAGTTCCCCTCCGGGTGGACCTGGGTAAGATCTCGAGCTGTAGTGTGTAAGACTAGAATGAGCATCTGGGACGAGATACACTCATGTCTCATTACATAACATATAATCAGGTCCAAGACAATCAATGATCTTTTTTAGCTGACATGATGCCCCATCAGCAGTAGCATTCATCACCTTGACTGCATGTCACCCTAAACTACGTCAAGGAAGCCAATTTTACTGAACATGATAGCTGCAGTCGCTTAAGTGCGTCCAGTATCCAATATTCGGGAGATAGTGGGTTCGAACCCTACTGTCGGCAGCCCTGAAGAGGGTTTTCCGTGGTTTCCCATTTTTTCACCAGGCAAATGCATAGGCTGTACATTATTAAGGCCACGGCCGCATCCTTCCCAGTCCTAGCACTTTCCTAACCCATAGTTGCAATAAGTCCTATCTGTGTCGGTGCGACATAAAGCCAATTGTAAAAAGAAAATACAGAAACATCTAATTTAATGGTTCATTGTGTGGGTTACTACAGTCACGTCTTAGTTCGCGAACCATGGACAACGGCTGAGTGGCTTAGTAAGTGGTCCCAAGAGTCGGCTACGGAATGGGTGTGGGCATCTCGGACATGTACTGAGTCAATCAGTCACTACTGTCCTGCATTTAGGGCAGTCTCCCAGGTGGCACATTCGCTATCTGATGTATTCTTAGCCTTTTCTTGAATGATTTCAAAGAAATTAGAAATGTATTGAACATCTCCCTAGGTAAGTTAATAAAATCCCTAACTCCACTTCCTATTAGCGAATATTTGCCCCGATTTGTCCTCTTGAATTCCAACTTTATCTTCATATTTGTGATCTATCCTACTTTTAAAGACACCAATAAGACTTATTCGTCTACTAATGTCATTCCACGGCATCTCTCTACTCACAGCTTGGAACATACCACTTAGTCGACCAGCTAGTCTCCATTCTCCCAAGTCTTCCCAGCCCAAAATTTGGAACAATTTTGTAACGCAAATCTTTTGTCACCCAGAACAAATCGAGTTGATCTTCTTTGGATTATTTCCAGTTCTTGAATCAGGTAATCAAGGTGAGGGTCCCATACACTGGAACCATACTCTATTTGGGGTATTGCCAGAGACTTCTATGCCCTCTCTTTTACATCCTTACTACAACCACTAAACACCCTCATAACCATGTGCAGAGACCTATACCCTTTATTTACAATTCCATTTATGTGATGTGTACTTACAGTGATCCCCATTAGGAACTTTCACCCCATCAACGCAGTAATTAAAATTGAGAGTACCTTTCCTATTTGTGAAACTCACAACCTGACTTTTAACCCTGTTTTTAACATACCATTGCGTGTTGTCCATCTCACAACATTATCAAGGTCATTTTGCAGTAGCTCACAATTTTGTAACTTATTTGTAAGAGAACATAAAGGTCCAAAAATACTGTCTTGGAGAATTCCCCTCTTAATTATTACAGGGTCAGTAAAGCTTCGCCTATTCTAATTCTAGGAGATCTATTTTCTAGAAATATAGCAACCCATTCAGTCACTCTGTCTAGACCACTTGCAGTTATTTTTGATAGTAGTCTCCCATTATCCACCCTATCAGATACTTTAGACAGGTCAATCGCGATGCAGTCCATTTGACCTCCTGAATCCAAGTCATGGCCCTCCTTGTTCTCAGGCGGCTCAGACTATTAAATCCACCGGTGGTCTCTAACAAGTCGGAGGACAGACCCTCACGTGGACTATGTGTAAGTAGGAGGCATCCTGCTTCATGAATTTAACGAGCTCAGAATATTTTAAGCAAGCTTCGGACCTATGGGAGTAACGGAGTTCCACTCCCATTTGATAGCTGAGGGACTCCTTGAAAACAACTTGGTTAACGAAATGGAATTTGATGGGGAGCCATCAGTATTAATGGGGTTTATGGAAGAAAGAAAGTAGAACAGGCTGAGTCAGCAAAGAGGATGCATCTGGTTGTGCTTGGAGTAAGTGATATTCGGTTAAAGGGAGATAATGAGGAAGAGATAGGAGATTTTAACTTGTACCTGACGGGTGTTAAATAGGAAAGGGCAGAGTGTGGGGTAGGGCTTTCCATAAGGAATACTATTGCACACAACATAGTTTCTGTTAGGCACGTAAACGAGCAAATGATGTGGGTAGATTTGTCAGTTGGGGGAATTAGGACGAGAATTGTCTCGTATATTCACCATGTGAGGATGCAGATGAGGATGAAATTGACAAGTTTTATGAAGCAGTGAGAACATCATAGTCAGGGTGAATAGCAAGGATAGGGCAGTGTTAATGGGCGATTTCAATGCGAGAGTTGGAAATAGAACCGAAGGATACGAAAAGGTGATTGGTAAATGTTGGGAAGATATGGAAGCTAATGGGAATGGGAAGCGTCTGCTGGACTTCTGTGCTAGTATGGGTTTAGCAGTTACGAATACATTCCTCAAGCATAAGGCTATTCACCACTACACATAGGAGGCTCGGGGTACCAGATACATAATAGACTATATCTTAACCTGCTTCGAGTTCAGGAAATCTGTTAGGAATATGCCGGTTTTCCGGGGATTTTTCGATGGCACAGACCACTGTCCAATCTGTAGTGAACTAATTATTTCTAGGCTCAGGATAGACAAAGTGAAATCTGTCTGCAAACGTATAAGGGTAGAAAATCTCCAGGACGAGGATATTAGACAGAAGTACATGAATATGATTAGTGAAAACTTCCGAACAGTTGACTGTAAGCAGGTTCAGGATATAGAAAGAGAATAGATGATATACAGGGATGCTGTAGTAGAAACAGAAAGGGAATACATAGGAACAACTATGAGTAAAGATTGGAAAAAGCGAACGTCTTGGTGGAATGATGAATTGAGCGCACCTTGTAAACGTAAAAGGAAGGTTTATCGGAATTGGCTCCAAACAATGGCTCACGCAGACAGGGTTCTGTACGTAGATGAAAGAAAGGCAGCGAAACAAATATCTGTTGAATCCAAAAAGAAGTCGTGGGGAGATTTTATTAATAACCTGGAAAAGCTAGGTCTAGCAGCAGGGAAACATTTCTGGACAGTAATAAAGAATCTTAGGAAGGGAGGGAGAAAAGGAAATGTACAGTGTTTTGGGTAATTCAGGTGAACTCAAAATAAATCGCAGGGAGTCACTGGACAGGTAGAGGGAATATTTTGAAAATCTTCTCAACGTAAAAGGAAATCTTCCTGGTGGTGGTGCGAACAACCGAGCTCATGGGGAGGAGAAAATGATGTTGGTGAAATTACGCTTGAGGAAGTGGTAAAGGTGGTAACTAAACTCCATTGTCATAAAACAGCATGAATATATGAAATTAGACCTGAAATGGTGAAGTATAGTGGGAAGGCAGGGATGAAATGGCTTCATAGAGTAATAAGATTAGCATGGAGCGTAGGTAAGGTACCTTCAGATTGGACAAGATCAGTAACTGCACCTAACTATAAGCAAGGGAACAGGAAGGATTGCAACAGCTATCGAGGTATCTCATTGATTAGTATACCAGGCAAAGTATTCACTGGCATCTTGGAAGGGAGGGTGCAATCAGTGGTTGAGAGGAAGTTGGATGAAATCCAGTACGGTTTAAGACCACAGCGGGTCTGTCAGGGTCCGATTTTTAACACGCGCCAAGTATTTGGAAAATGCTAAGAGAGGAATAGACAGTTATGTTTATGTTTTGTAGATCTAGAGAAAGCATATGACAGGTTACCGAGGGAAAAGACGTTCGCCACACTGGGGGGCTATGGGATTAATTGTAGATTAGGCCTATTAAAATCAATCAAAGGCATTTTTGTTGACCATTACGCTGAAGTGAGAATTGATGGCAAAATGAGTTCTTGGTTCAGGGTACTTACAGGGGTTAGACGAGGCTGTAATGTTTCACCCTTGTTGTTCGTAGTTTGCATGGATCACCTGATGAAAGCTATAAAGTGGCGGGGATGGACTGAGGCAGGCGGAAATGTAGTAAGGAGTCGGTGGTGGCGTCATGTGAGGCGAATGGAGGAGAATAAGTTACCTAGAAAGTAATGGACTCTTTAATGGAGGGTGAGAGAAGTAGAGGGAGACCAAGATGACGATGGTTAGACTCAGTTTCTAACGATTTGAAGACAAGAGTTATAGAACTAAATGAGGCCACAGCATTAGTTGTAAATAAAGGATTGTGGCGACATTTAGTAAATTCGCACAGGCTTGCAGACTGAACGCCGAAAGGCATAACGGTCTATAAAGATGATGAATGTATGTATCTAATTTAATTTTTGCTCCTTACTTAACGTTGTTATATTGTGGGTAATTTTTCAGCGTTGCTTGGATTGAATCATGGACTCCTTTGATAACAAATTCCCTAGGTCCAAGGTAGCCAAGTGTGAAATTGAAACTCCTCTCTGTGTAAACGGACATTCCTACTCGTCCCTGTCTTTCATGGAAATGTTCACATTTTTTCAGAAGCTTTCTTCGTTCACCTGTATTGGCGATCATTTCAGAATAAAGTGAATAAAATAAGAATAATACAGTATACACGAAATGGTCCAATGGTCACTTTAATGAGTTCCTCTCCAGGTGAACCTGTGCCAGATCGTGAGTTGTATAAGATTAGAATGAGCATATAGGACGGGATACACTCATGTCTCATTACATACGTATAATTATCTGTTCCAAGATAATCAATGGTTCCGTAAGCTAACATGACAGAAATGATTTAAGATGCGATAGGGGCAAACATCCTTGGTGTTAAACAGATATCGATACTGGACACACTGGAAGAGGAAAGGAGATTTCATAGCTCTGTGTACACCAGAAACAGTTCCGCCGTTCTTGAGCGTGAGAAACCACTGGAGATCATCATCTCATCGGTGGAAAATACAGGGAAAATAGGCTACTTGTGTTCGAAATGTTGCAGATATCGAATTAAGGAAGAGGTGGTGGCGGTGGTGGTTGTTGTGGTGGTCGTGGTGGTGATTATTGTTTTAAAAGGAAGTACAAATGCGCAACCATCCTTTCATAACACTGATCAGAAGGAAAGTGGAAGCGGTGTCACACTTCGAAACGGAAGGTTCAGGAAGAGTGTGAAAATTAAAGACTCTCCAGACCTCGCAAACCTGATACCGTCCAAGTCTGAAAAGAACAAGAGTTGACCAAGGGAAGTAAGATAAGAAATATGAAAGTGAGGAGTCTGACACAAGTAGAGTAAGTTGATGCAATGCCAGACGCAGCTAAGGAGACCGTGGTCGTCAATCTATGCTTCCAGTTGATAGCCCCTAGTCCTCATTTTAGTCACGGGATGCCGTGGATATACGAAATAAAGAAAAAGATGGAGATATGCAAAAAGCGCGTCAGGGCTGACGTGTTAGTTCCTGTTGACCAGGAGTTTCAGATTTTTATTTATGTGTCTTAATGAGCTAAATGGACCATCTTTAAAACATATTATTTTTACGTCCCACTATCTTTTCGGTTTTCAGAGAAGACTGTCTTTCTGGTGTGTGTGTGTGTGTGTGTGTGTGTGTGTGTGTGTGTGTGTGTGTGTGTGTGTGTGTGTGTGTGTGTAAAAGTTGTGCTACACTGACATGCGTTGGGCTTAAACTACGTAATAATGTACTTTATTTCCAGGAACAGGAGAACAAGGGATATGAACTTATTGCCGTTTTCACTCGTTATGAAAACGTAAAATCGTCACTGTACAAAGAAAGGCGAATTGCACTAGGAGACGATAAGAGTTCAAGGACCGGTCTCGTTGGCCGTGCGGTTAGGGCGCGCAGCTGTGAGTTTGCATCCGGGAGATAGTGGGTTCGAACCCCACTGTCGGTAGCCCTGAAGATGGTTTTCCGTGGTTTCCCATTTTCACACTAGTCAAATGCTGGGGATGAACCTTAATGTAGGCCACGGCCGCTTTCTTCCCATTCCTAGGCCTATCCTATGTCATCGTCGCCATAAGACCGATCTGTGTCGGTGCGACGTAGAGCAACTAGCAAAAAAGAAAGGAGTCCAAGGAACTACTCTGAAATTGCATTTCCCAATGAACTATAAATAAACTATAAACTATAAACTATAAACTCTTCCTGATGGCAGTAGCTTTCTCAGTGTGGACGATTCTTCTGTTACAGACTAAGGTTTAGAGAGGAAGAAGCTCGAGATTTACTACGAGTAAACAATGGCAAGAACTTCTTCATTGGATGGGTGTTTCGATGGCTGCCCAAGGCAGTTCACTCACCGTATAGCATTCATAAGGACATCGGCAAAACCGAAGGTGAGACACACATATAGAGTACCCCATACTTTTCGCTTTGCTTCCGGATAAGTCGAAAAAGGCATACAAATGCCTCTTTATACTTAGGCCCTATCAATAATTGCTCTGGTCTGGAAATCCAAAATTTAAAAACCCGATTTTGAAACCACCGCGATCAATGATTTACAACGCGTCCTTCCGACTGCAGCATTATCTGGCTATAATTTTAATCAGTACATTTGAAGAATTACCCAGGACATCGGCTTGGCACAAGAGTACAAGGAAGACATGGAGACTCAACGATATTGCAAAATGTGCGCAGTACTGGCGTTAATACCACCGGATTTAATCGATGAAAGCTGGTTGGTAATCGCGTCGGACACTCCACATGTACCGCATTTTCAGATTACTTTGCAACCAGTGGCTGGTTGTTGTGAAGGTACCTGTAGAGCTGCGGAATGTTCTTGGGCAGTAACACGGACCAAATCACGTTGCTAAAGGCTGTCATAAGGAGAGACTGCACCAATATCTACTTTTTAATGAAATACCCAAAAGATGAAGCAGTTCGCTCTAGTTCCTTGATTAAACGGGAATAAACAAAAAGAGACCGCGTGCATAAGGCAGGACGAAAGGTTGAAAAGAGTGCTGCATGAAAAATAAACAGTGACCTCAGGATACGTTTGAGAATATTGGCCAACACACAGAGATTTGAATAAGCTAATTGGTTGTAGTATCTCTAAATACTGCAACTACCTAGCTCGATAGCTGTAGTCGCTTAAGTGCGGCCAGTATCCAATAATCGGGAGATAGTGGCTTCAAGCCCCACTCTCGGTAGCCCTGAAGATGGTTTCCCGTGGTTTCCCATTTTCACACCAGGCAAATGCCGGGGCTGTACCTTAATTAAGGCCACGGCCGCTTCCTTCCAATCCCTAGCCCTTTCCTATCCCATCGTCGCCGTAAGACATATCTGTGTTGGTGCGACGTAAAGCAAATAGCAAAAAAAAAAGTATATATATATACTGTAACTGAACTCACAAGGAGATTCCTCTCCGCTTTATAAATATGACGATTTCAGGAATGTGTTTACAACTCCTAGTGAAAGTGAGAAGATATTGTCCAAAGAAAAATTCTGGATGTTATATATTTAATTGTATAACAACTTAACAAGGAGATTGTCGGCAACTTTTAAACACGCCTACATTGCTAGTCCTCAGCTAGGGTAAAGTGTGATGGGAAGTTGTTTCGAGAATTCTAGCTTCAAATCACAGACACAATGGACAAATAAAACAATAAATATAACAATACAATGTCCTTACGCTATGGTACAGTACTTACCTTCATTTTATATTCTGTTGATATAAATTTTAACCGTCCTTTACATGGTGTTCAAAAAACTGAACATTAGAAAGGTAACTAATAGCCTCTCCTATGGTCCGTAATGGGAAATACAGCTTCTGTTTTTTGCCCGTTAACTGTTTCATACTTGAACCCTAAAAGTGCTGTACGCCTCAACTACGGTCCGTCGTATTCTTGAGAAATACTGTACTCCTCGACGACACACCCGTTTCCACGACCAGAGGCTTTCATCCTTCTACATATATTCCCACCACTAGTTTATCAATCTTTGGCGCCTCCTTTGGTATTTTCCCACTTACATGTTCCGCGGTTTAGCAGGTATCTCAGGATTTTCCGTCAAATTCGCAACTTTATTTCTAAAACATTTTCTGTCCTGAATTTCAGCTGGTTTTATGCTTCCATTCTGTACATTTTTGTGCACCATTCTCAGCCAGCTGGGACGGATTTCCCACTTCTCCCGACGCGCAATTATGTATGACAATATTTCCTGTTTCATTCTCTTCAAATGCCTCCTTCGTACTGTGGTGGATATATTTTCTATATTTGCAAACAATTCCTTGTTGGACCTTAGATGGGACCTAAAACCCTTTGAGTCTGCGTTGGGCCCAAATATCCTCCCGAAAAACTTCATTTTCTTTTTCTCAGTCAGGGAGTCTATTTTGTCTAGGGTCTCGGCGGCGTATAGGCACTCTAGTCTAACTACAGTGGATAGTTTCAATTTTGTTTTGAATATTATTATTATTATTATTATTATTATTATTATTATTATTATTATTATTATTATTATTAATAATAATAGTAATAATAATAATAATAATGTTATTTGTTTTACGTCCCACTAACTGCTCTTTTACGGTTTTCGGAGACGCCGAGGTGCCGGAATTTAGTCCCGCAGGAGATCTTTTACGTGCCAGTAAATCTACCGACACGAGGCTGACGTATTTGAGCACCTTCAAATACCACCGGACTGAGCCAGGATCGAACCTGCCAAGTTGGGGTCAGAAGGCCAGCGCCTTAACCGTCCGAGCCACTCAGCCCGGCATATTATTATTATTATTATTATTATTATTATTATTATTATTATTATTATTATTGTTGTTGTTGTTGTACTATTAGTAGTAGTAGTAGTAGTAGTAGTCCTAGTAGTAGGAAGAGAAGTAGCCGGGCCCGTAATTCAGAGGTCAGGAATTTTTACAATGAACTGAAGGCTGGTTCGAGTGCCACTCGGCGTACGTGAGAAGCTATCCAACGATGAGATAGCGGTCCTGGTCCAGAAACCCAAGAATAATGACCGAGAGGATTCGTCGCGATGACAACGCTTGACCTCGTAAACTACAGGCCTTCAGGCTGAGCAGCGGTCGCTTGTTACGCCAAGGCCCTTCAGGGCTCTAGTGTCATGGGGTTCGGGATTTTTACAAGTTGCTTTACGTCGCACCGACACAGATAGGTCTTATGCCGACGATGGGAGGGGAAATAGTTAGGAGTGGGAAGGAAGCAGCCGTGGTCTCAATTAAGGTACAGCCCCAGCATTTGCCTAGTGTGAAAATGGCGAACCACGGAAAATTATTTAGGGGTTGTAGTAAGGGTATAAAGGAGAGGGCGTGGAAGTCTCTGGTAATACCACCACTAGCTCTCTTGGAGCCAGGAGCCGATCTGGTCGGCCGCTCACCATCAGCTTGAAGAGGCCAGAGCTCCGCCTCCATCCTACTACTGTAAAGTGCCAGGCCGTTTTCAGTGGGCATACATGTATTTTAAAATTCGCGTATATCTACCCATGTATACCAAATATCCGCATGAAATTTCCTACATATCGACTACATAGAATACACAACTGGTTTAGAGTGATATAATGAGTAAAAAATGTTCATTGTTGATTTATAATTGTCCATATCGTTCATTTTTAGGAAGAGAAAAACATTTTCGCAATTTCTCTCTCAATATCTACTTTGTAAAAATCATTTACGATACAAAAGAATATACGTAATTATATATAATGTATTCCTAAATGCAATTCTGTAGAATAACCAATTTGAACGAGAAAAATAAAAACGTAAAAAGTAAAAAATTCAAACACATGTCACTAGTGAAAACAAGACAATTTTACTCACCGATAAAATTCGCGTATATGTATCGATGTAAGGCAAAGAAATTTTCTACGTGCAGACAACATAGTATAAAAATAATTCTGAATTATTAGAAAAATAAAAAAATAATAGTTGATATTATAGTTTTTGTTTTCAGCAAAATAATTTTTTCGTTTTCGGTTCTAGTATATATTTGAAAAAGAACTTTACAATACAACAGAATACACGTAATTAAGAAATCTATGGCGCTAAAGCCTTGATTTACTTTGGCCTACCAAGCGACCGCTGATCGGTTCGGAGACCTGCAGTTTACGAGGTGAGTCATGGTCAGTGAGACGAATACTCTCGGTCATCATTCTTGGTTTTCTAGACAGGTGTCGCCCTCTCACCCTCAGATATCTCCTCAACTGCAATCACTTAGGGTCACTTAGTTTGCGTGAAACTCGAACCAACCCTCAGGACTAGGCGAAAATTCTTGATCTGGGCGGGAATCGAACCCATGACCTCCGGGTGAGAGGCAGGCACTCTACACTTGGCCCGCGGGGACCGGCATTTACGTAAAAATAGAGGACTATATGTGACTATAAGGTTTAGCAGAGGGAAAGTAAAACGTAAACTGAAGTATGATATGTGCGGAGAATCTGACGGAGGGCACGTGTAGGTCCAAGAATTTCTTTGAAGGAGACAGGAGGTTGAGGAATATTGTCGGATTCATAGGGACAATTTCAGCAAAATGTTCTCCAGGGACATCATAATCTTCGTTATCACTAGTATCATCTACCACCATATTCAGAGTAGCTTTAGTGCCGTTAGAAACAATTAAACGCCTCTTCGTTAACTGTGGTGATTCCGCGGGCGTGTACGGTATAATTTCGTCACTATTCTCTGAACTAAATTCACTATCGCTATCCGATAAATCATCCGCGAGGAATTCGTTTGTTCCAAATACTGCATTAATTTATCGACATTAATACCTGCTGAAAAAATATCACGTAAAGAACTTGCCATTTTGCTGTCACAAATCCACTCACTGCAAGGAGCAATCTCGTACTGACTGGTTAGCGGTATTTGTAAACATAGGAAACGACTCTTGTGAAAGCTATAACACCCTATTAGAACTGCCGAAGCAAGGTCAGGCACACAATAACGTGTAGCCCCTTCACTACAGGTTGTAACAAAATTATGCACGTCACTATAGGTTGCCTCAAAATTATGTATATCACAGAATTTTAAGCCGGTCGATGCAATCGGCTCTGGCAACTTCCGAATGGATATTTAAAGGCCTACCTGATCGGCTTTGGCAATTCAAATGGCGGATGCTCGCACTACCGCCTGGCACCAAGAAAGCTACAGTATGGTTCAAGTGTATGAGACCCATACCAGGAGAACTGGAAAAGATCCAAAGGAAATCAGCAAGATTTATTCTGGTTGATTTCCGACAAAAGAGTAATTTTACGAAAATGTAAACTTTGGGCTGCGAAGACTTCTCAATAAGGAGACGAGCTGCCCGACCAAGCGTTATGTTCCGAGCTGTCAGTGGAAATATGGCGTGGAATGACATTAGTAGACTAATACGCTTGAATGGGGCTTTTAAAGGAAGGAAAGATCATAAATTGAACATAAAGTTGGAATTCAAGAGCAAAAATCAGAGCAAATATGCATTCATAGGAACAGAAATTAGGGTCCGATTCCTTAGTTGAATGAACGGCTCAGGCCTTCGGTTTAGAAGGTCCCGGGTTCGACTCCCTGCTGGGTCAGGGATTTTAATTACGTTGTGATTAATCCTTTTGGCCCTGGGACTGGATATTTGTGTTTGTTCCAACACTTTCGTCTTCGTATTCACACAACACACCACAGAAACACGCAACATTGATTACAGTATACCCCTCCACGTAGGATTGGAGTAAGGAAGGGCATCAGGCCGTCAAATAGGGCCAAATACACATGTGCGACACAGTTCTAACCCACTGCCTCACTTGTGTGGGAAAAGCGGTAGGAGAAGAGGAAGAGGAATTAGTTGCTGTACCATTTGCTTTACGTCGCACCGGCGCAGATAGGTCTTACGGCGACGATGAGATAGGAGTGAGAAGGAAGCGGCCATGGTCTTAATTAAGGTACAGCCCCAGCATTTGCCTGGTGTGGAAATGGGAAACCACGGAAAAGCATCTTCAGGGCTGCCGACAGTGGGGGTCGAACCCATTATCTCCCGAATTTAAGCCCGCGGCTGCGCTCTATTAACCGCACGTCCAACTCCCTCGGTTCATATACTTTAACTTTTAAAATAAATAAAATAACAGTGTTGGTTACGAAGGTACGTAACGGAGCTTTATTGGCTCTGATTTGAGGACACATTAGGTAAGAATTGAGAAATGAAAATTATACTGCAAAATTAAACGGTTTCTGTTAGAAAAGTGAATGAATAATATCCGAGATAGACTTCAGTGATGATGGTCCAAAAGCATTTGTATGAGAACACGATACAGTATCGCCCGGTTAATTGGCATGTCATTAACTGGACTTGCGTTTAGTGAAGTTATAGGCTAGCGAGAGAGTTGGCTACGAGGTTCGCGTTACGTAATTTTGAGCTATCATTCTGAAAAGGGCGGTTTCGATCTGCATTGTCGGCAGCCCTCCATTTCGCGTCTTCATTTCTCCTGTCATAAAAATGTTGCAAACAGGTCACAGTCACCAACTTCCATTACCTATTTCGTCATACAGGGGAAAATATGCCGTACAAGAATGGGAAATAAAGCCACATGCGTATCACTCTGTAATATGAATGAAACTGGATAATGTAAATAACCCCAGAATAACTAGAGAAGGGTCGAATTTATTTTGTCTTTGGGGTTCTATATAGGAAGAGCACCGAACTTACGAAGTACTATCCACTGGTCAAGGCTGGATGTTCGGGAATTACCGGGCAATGATAAAAGGTACCTAATTCAGATAGTGGAAGATAAAGGCCGATAGGCAATTGCAGACAATTCTCATTGATAATTATCTCAGTATTCTCAGGCACAATTGTTCGATTTTACTTCTGTGCAAAATTAATGTTGCATTATGCTATCTTGATTACTTATAAAGTAGCCTTATCAGCTCGACTAAACATATAAGCTCTCAAAAATCAGCGAGACAGATATCTAATCATGAAGAGCAAACACAATATCAAATCAGTGAGTGAAAAGTCTTACTAGTGTAAATCATCTTAACAATGTTTTATATGCAGAAAAATAGTTGTAACCCCACATATTTTCCGCATTCCGATTATCAGAATATACTACGAGAAAATAATATTTAACGCTGAATCAAACCGCAGAGATAAGAATATAGAAATATGAATGACGACTAACAATCCAGGTAGGAGTGAGATTCGTTTGCAATTTGCCCCCTTCTCTTAAGAGTTATGCAGAATAGATCAGTCAGTAAAGCAAATAAAGGAAGGGAATTTGAAAAAGGATATAGTTCCGTGAGAGGAAACAAAATTCCGAGTGAGTGATAATAGTTCATGTGAGCCTACAGAGGACTGAATGGTGTGGACATAGTCTTGGAGAAGTATTACACGATGAAGTAAATAAATATGCACAATTATAATGATATTTGGTTGAAGAAAGATGTTGCAAGGAATGTCAGATTGAGAAATGAAGTTTTAAATGAATAATGCTGTTAAATGGTTTGTAGAATAACCAATGATGGCAGAAGTTAGTAGGACATAAAGTGTAAACCAGCCTAAACTTAAAGACAATTCCCAGCCTCGAGCATTAATCTGCGTATTAGAAAAATGTTTCTCAGGACGGTTTTTGGGAGCTTTATTATATAGAAGTGAAACATCGAAGATAACTGGTTCTGAAAGAAAGAGAAAGATAATTATTTGAAATGTGGTATTACCGAAGAATATTGAAAGTGAAATAATAAACCAAGTTTTTGGGAGGATAATAATTTGGTCAAATTTGACCAGAAAATTAACAAAATACACACATACGGTATATGCACACTCAGTTCATTTCGGAGAGAAATGTTGAGGAGTTGATGGTAAAAATGATAGGAAGAAGTCAATATATGACAAACATATTAGAGTAAATGTCGGATAAATGTCGGATACACTACTTGCGTAGAGGCGAAGAGCTGAGTGCAGCAGAGGATGCCATGGAAAGCTAAATCTAACCAGTCTATAGAGCGAATACTCAAACTGTACTTAGCTGTATGTTCAAATATTTCCACTGACGTTACCAGTGAGAAGTATCATCAGACTCTACTACTACAGTATACTATTATTTGCTATCACCGATCTATTATACCTAATACACTGACTGACAGAGCAAATGCAACACCAAGAAGGAGTGGTCAGAACTTTATGCCAATTGCAGGGTAGACTGACGTCACTGAGGCATGCTCATGATGTGAAATGCGCCGCTGTGCTGCGTACGTAGCGAACGATAAATGGGACACGGCGTTGGCGAATGGCTCACTTCGTACCGTGATTTCTCAGCCGACAGTCATCGTAGAACGTGTTGTCGTGTGCCACAGGACACGTGTATAGCTAAGAATACCAGGCCGCCGTCAACGGAGGCATTTCCAGCAGACAGACGACTTTACGAGGGGTATGGTGATCGGGCTGAGAAGGGCAGGTTGGTCGCTTCGTCAAATCGCAGCCGATACCCATAGGGATGTGTCCACGGTGCAGCGCCTGTGGCGAAGATGGTTGGCGCAGGGACATGTGGCACGTGCGAGGGGTCCAGGCGCAGCCCGAGTGACGTCAGCACGCGAGGATCGGCGCATCCGCCGCCAAGCGGTGGCAGCCCCGCACGCCACGTCAACCGCCATTCTTCAGCATGTGCAAGACACCCTGGCTGTTCCAATATCGACCAGAACAATTTCCCGTCGATTGGTTGAAGGAGGCCTGCACTCCCGGCGTCCGCTCAGAAGACTACCATTGACTCCACAGCATAGACGTGCACGCCTGGCATGGTGCCGGACTACAGCGACTTGGATGAGGGAATGGCGGAACGTCGTGTTCTCCGATGAGTCACGCTTCTGTTCTGTCGGTGATAGTCACCGCAGACGAGTGTGGCGTCGGCGTGGAGAAAGGTCAAATCCGGCAGTAACTGTGGAGCGCCCTACCGCTAGACAACGCGGCATCATGGTTTGGGGCGCTATTGCGTATGATTCCACGTCACCTCTAGTGCGTATTCAAGGCACGTTAAATGCCCACCGCTACGTGCAGCATGTGCTGCGGCCGGTGGCACTCCCGTACCTTCAGGGGCTGCCCAATGCTCTGTTTCAGCAGGATAATGCCCGCCCACACACTGCTCGCATCTCCCAACAGGCTCTACGAGGTGTACAGATGCTTCCGTGGCCAGCGTACTCTCCGGATCTCTCACCAATCGAACACGTGTGGGATCTCATTGGACGCCGTTTGCAAACTCTGCCCCAGCCTCGTACGGACGACCAACTGTGGCAAATGGTTGACAGAGAATGGAGAACCATCCCTCAGGACACCATCCGCACTCTTATTGACTCTGTACCTCGACGTGTTTCTGCGTGCATCGCCGCTCGCGGTGGTCCTACATCCTACTGAGTCGATGCCGTGCGCATTGTGTAACCTGCATATCGGTTTGAAATAAACATCAATTATTCGTCCGTGCCGTCTCTGTTTTTTCCCCAACTTTCATCCCTTTCGAACCACTCCTTCTTGGTGTTGCATTTGCTCTGTCAGTCAGTGTATATCATGCCAAATAGTCTAATAATATTAATGTAACATGTTCGTCCAGTTACCGACTTGCATTCCTTGATAGGAACATCTTTCACTCACTTGTATCAGAAACATGCAAATGATTGTCACTTGGCATCGACATCTTGCGGATATACGTATTATAAATTGGCTTTTGGTTGCGACCAACTGAGTATGTCGTTCAACTCGTTAACTGCGATGTATATTTGCCCTAACCTATCATCAATCTGAGCCATATTACTTTACTTCATTGCATTCCTTGAACTGTATTTCAAAATAACGGCTAATGGCTACCGATGATTGTTATGCCAATAAAGGAGGCTCAGATAGAGGATTTTTCTTAAACTTTCATTGAAGTATATCACCTTGAAGTGAAATCTCTGAAACTTAGACACCAACCTTGCAAACAAATCGTTGATCGAAAATATTATGAAGGAATTAATTACTCCGCAGGAAATAAGTTACTGTAGACTGGTACTACCTCGAATTCAAAACTCTATTAGAATTGCAGTTTGAAACTTCTACACAATCTCATTATTATTGTTATTATTATTTTTATAATAATAATTATTATTATCGATATTATCTCTACATCGTTCTGTATTCATACCAACTTTGCTGCATCGCAGAGACGCAGGAGATCTTATTCATCAACTAGAAGTGGCAGATATGAAGGTCGTGAGAATGATTGCTGGTACTAACAGGTGGGTATAATGGAAAAAGGATACTTCCAATGAGGTGATAAAAGCTATGTTATAAATGAACTCGATGGATGAAGTGAGTTTGAACCGGCTACGGTGGTGGAGTCATGTTAGGCGAATGGAGATATACATACAGTTTACCTGGGAGAATAACAGACTTGGCCATAGAGGGTAAGATAAGCTGACGTAGACCAAGGCGACTGTGGTTTGACACGGTTTATAGTGATCATAAATTATAGGTGTAGTACTGAACAAAGCCACAGGGCTAGTTGTAAATAGAGGATTAAGAAAACGCTTAGTTGCTGATTACTGAAATGTGTAACAGTCTATAATGAAGATATAGACTATGTATATTTCTTTCTTTCATAATCCGTTTACCCTGCAGGGCTGGTTTTTCCCTCGAACTCAGAGAGGGATCCCGCCCTCTGCCGCATCAAAGGCAATGCCCTGAAGCGTGAGACTTTGGGTCGGGGGGGATACACCTGACAAGGAGGACTAGTACTTCCCCCAGGCTGCCTCACGTGCTATGCTGAACAGGGGCGTTGTCGGGAGATGGGAAGATCGGAAGGGACAGACAAAGGAGAGGGAAGGAAATGCTGATGATGCTTGTTGTATTAAGGGGCCTAACATCGAAGGTCATCGGCCCAGGGAAGGAAATGGCCGTGGTCTTAAGTTAGGTACCATCCCAGCATTTTGCCTGGAGGAGAAGTGGGGGAAACCACTGAAAACCACTTCGAAGATGGCTGAGGTGGGAATCAGACACCCCTCTACTCAGTTGACCTCCCGGGGCTGAGTGGATACCGTTCCAGCCCTCGCGCCACTTTTCAAATTTCGTGACAGAGCCGGGAATCGAACCTAGGCCTCCGGGGGTGGCAGCTAATCACACTAACCACTGCACCACAAAGGCTGGCATGTATTGTATGTATATAGACCCTACTGTGTATTATTATTATTATTATTATTATTATTATTGTTATTGTTATTATTATTATTATTATTATTATAGCAGATCTATCACCATCGATCACAGTTTGAAAGAGTTCACGTCATCAATTTGTATGAAATCAGATTTGCATTAGGCCTAAGAGATATGGCTTATACGTTAAGACGAGATGCTTCTAAGCACGACCGCAGAAGTATAAGGGATGTCACACGTACCCGTAGGCTCTTCAGAATACCATTCATAAAAATGGCTTAAGATATGTCGTTCAGACGACACTTTGAGAACCTTGAAAATATTTGCTCATCACATGACGCGATAAACGGCAAGAAATCATTCACAATTATAATGGTTTGTATCTTTTAACTTTGCAGTATGTTTTCCATCGAAACTGATTTGGTAATCTATCAGCAGGAATTAGCCTGTACTCAGAGGATTAAACACACTAGGCCATATTCCGTGTTGGATCAGAGGTTTGTCGGCAGCTAAAATGTACCCCACTTGTGGACCAAATAAGAAAGGAGGACAGACCTTACTGTTGAGAGACAAGACAGATGAAAAAAAAATGAAATGAAATGGCGTATGGCTTTTAGTGCCAGGAGTGTCCGGGGACAAGTTCGGGTCGCCAGGTGCAGGTCTTTTGATTTGACTCCCGTAGGCGACCTGCGCGTCTTGCTTGGGAACAAGACAGATACTCTAGATAGATAGATGTATAGGTAGGTAGATAGACGAATATGTAGTTAGGTAGTTAAAAAAAGGTAAACTCGTGTCCTCATACCGAGGTGGTAGAGCTCTCCTTCAGGCACACCCCTAATGGAGATGAGCTGCATGTACCATTCCAACCACATACCAGCTCCCCTGCTATTCTTAAATTTCCGGCGATACCTGGAATCGAGCCCAGGCCTTCGAGGACGGCAGGTAATAACATTAACCGTTACGCAATGGAGGCGGGCTGTAGATAGATAAGTAACCTATTGTATTTATTGGCGGCAGAGTTTGGACTCCAGTCACTTTTTACAGTTAGCCTCAGTTACACACAGTACTCGATTAAAATACTGCGAGAATGAAGCAGTGTCCGACTCTGTGGTGTAGTGGTTAGTGTCATCAGTTGCCACCCCCAGAGGCCCGGGTTCGATTCTTGGCTCAGCCACGAAATTTGAAAAGTGGTACGAGGGCTGGAACGGGATCCACTCAGCCTCGGGAGGTCAACTGAGTAGAGGGGCGTCCGATTCCCACCTCAGCCATCTTCGAAGTGGTTTTCCGTGGTTTCACACTTCCCTTGTAGGCAAATGCCGGGATGGTACCTAACTTAAGGCCACGGCCGGTCACTTCCCTCTTCCTTGTCTACCCCTTCCGATTTTCCCATCTCCCACAAGGCCCCTTCAGCGTAGCAGGTGAGGCCGCTTCGGTGAGGTACTGATCCTCCTTGTCAGTTTGGTTCCCCCGACGCAGTCTCACGCTCCAAGACACTGCCCTTGAGGTGGTAGAGGGGATCTCTCGCTGACTCCGAGAGAAAAATCAACCCTGGAGGGTAAACGGATTAAGGAAGAAAGAATGAAGCAGTACTATATTATTATTATTATTATTATTATTATTATTATTATTATTATTATTATTATTATTATTATTAAAACACCATCTTAAAATCGGTGGATCTCGGGTTCGATTCACAGCCGGGTCGGGGATTTTAACCACGTTTGGTTAATTCCTTTAGCTCAGAGACTAGGAGCTTGTGTTTGTAATAACTCGCTCCTCTTAATTTAAATAAAACAAAACACACCACATTGCCATCCACCACAGAAATACGCTTAGATAGATATATACCTTTACATAGGTTTGGCATCTGGAAGGGCATCCGGCCGTAAAACTGGGCCAATTCCGCAAGTGCTACTCAACACCAGGGTGTGAGAAAGGCAACGGAATAAGAATAATCTGAAAAACAATAATTCAGAATATGCATAATCTACGCACACTATATTTGTCCATTCACTCACGCATGTAAGACCTTGCTCATCTTACAGGTCAGTCTAGTAAATCAAGCAAGTACTTTCGACAATCAGTCTTAAATTTTTCAGTAGAAGTTACGTCTGTATTTTCGGTAGGAGAAAATTCGATAACTTGGCAGCAAAGATTGAGAATGAGTGGTTGTTGATAGTAGCAGGTGCAAAGGTATGGTAAGAGACGAACCGGAATTCAAGGTGAGAAGAAAGACAATTTGGTTTATCCAAAGCGGGTACGTCACGAATAAAAGTTAATGAGTGAAGTTTACGACCATCTTGGACTGGAGACCACAATAGCTTTCTGCAGTGTCGTGTTATATGAGTATCATAACGCATATTAACTCCTAGTATACTGGTCAGAAATTATACTTGACTATAACGTGAAATTCCAATTTTTTATGAGTTCAGGACGCGAGACTTCTCCACAGTATGTCCACACAGTAAAAATTCAGTAGTTGTCCAACAATCCTCAGCCTCGACAATAGGTTATTTTAAGAGAACAATGATCACCTTCACCTGCCACACATCCCAAGAAAAACTCTGTAATGCGTTGTGACCGTATATTGGTCCAAAGTGTTCCACTGACTAAGTGTGGGCGTGATTTAACTCTTCCAGCCACACTTGATGCACGCTATTCAGCAATCATGGAATACAGTAAGGTTGTACAGGGACGAACACAGGACGTCATGGTCTCCTTTCCACGAAGAACTCAGAAAATGTGTTAAACTCGCAATATTGTAATATAAAGAATTCTCAGCCAACCGGGCGAGTTGGTCGTGCGGTTAGGGGCGCGCGGCTGTGAGCTTGCATCCGGGGGATAGTGGGTTCGAATCCTACTGTCGGCAGCCCTGAAGATGGTTTTCCGTCGTTTCCCATTTTCACACCAGTCATTTTCACCTTAATTAAGGCCACGGCCGATTCCTTCCAACTCCTAGCCCTTTCCTATCCTATCGTCGCCACAAGACCTATCTGTATCCGTGCGACGTAAAGCCACTAGCAAAAAAAAACTGGAAGTTTTCAAAGGTTTACATTTTAGGGAGTCCACTGTCAGCTAAGCCTGTAAAATACACTCTCAGTACGTACGCCAAACGGTTTTAGGAGAATGATTATTTATGTTCTGTTCTAACACTCACTTGAACCCCGTACGGAAGAATTTGAATGTTTTAAACCCTATCTTATTTAACATCTAGGATGTAAAAGCGACCAACCTGTTAAATTTTGATTTTGTACTTCGAACAATAATGGAGGAATGAATAATTTTTAAGGCGTGAATATTTTAAAATATTTATTAACATCTACGATACAGAAGACCACCCTTCATAAAAAATAATAAGTTCGTACCTGAAGCGGTTTCGAAAAAATGGTTATTGTGTTTTCGAGAAACAATCACCATCTAAACCCCTTAGGGGGGAAATATTTTGAAGTATACACCTAGGACATAAAAGAAGACCTTTCCGAAAAATTACAACTTTGTACGTCAAATAGTTTTGGAGGGATGAATAATTTCGTTTACGCAGCTAATCTCATTTAACATTTTAGGGGTGGAACGATAAAAAGACTTCCTGTTTCACACCTAGGATTTAACATATATACCGCTATTTGGAACTTTTTCTTCATAATTTAAACTGTTTCGGAGGAAGGTATGAATATATTTGTTTCGGATCTTAGCCACATTTAACTCTCTAAGCGGTAAAATTTGTTTCAAACCTTCTGTTATTTTACACCTAGGATATCATTTGAAAATTTTTCATACTTTAAGCGGTTTCATATAAATGCATATTTTTGTTTTCATTCCTAACCCCCCAGTTAAAACCCTCTTAGGGGTGTATTGTTTTAAGTCCACTTCTTATCTGTATGCTCATAAAAAGAATTCAACTCCCTTTGCACCCACCTTAAGTTGATTCCACATAATTCTCCCCCACCACAAAATACGCGTGTCTTTATTTTTAAAGGAGATTCCAAATACCAATATCCTCGTCTGTAACATCCTTCGTTTTAGATGTATAAGTATCCTCAAACAAAGAATTCAACTCATTTTTCAGTTCATTTATCCCCCATCCCCTTAATTGGATTCTCCGAAAACAAAAGAATACATGTTTCCTTATTTTCAAAGGAGTTTCCAAACACAAATTTTCTTGTCTGTAACCTCTTCAGTTTTTGAGATATAAGCATCCTCATAAAAAGGATTCAATCCCTTTATCGGTCCTTTTTACAACCCGCAGCTCTTAAGAGATTTTTCCGAAGCAAAAGTACACGTGTTACATTAGTTTTAAAAGAGATTAAAAAACCAATTTTCACGCCTGTAATATGTTAAGTTTTGGGGATATAATGTAGATATGCTGATTTTAAAAATTCATCCCTTTAACACTTCCCCTTAAGTCAGGCCTTTCCAACTCGAGCACTTAGTGCTGGGGCGCACCAGAGCTGCACTCAGCAGCACCGTTCCCCTCCTTCCCCACCTACCCCACGCAGTGGTCGGTGCATGCGTACAAAGAGACAGTACATTCATTCTCATTCTCTCTCTCTCTCTCTCTGTGTGTGTGTGTGTGTGTCATTCTCGTAGAATATATTTGACAGGTCAGTGGAGCAGTTGGTTTCACCTTCGTTAAAAATGTCGTTTAATCCTTCGTGGGTGGATTCATATTTTGTTCTCAATACCGAAGGGAAAGCTCAGTGTTTAATTTGTCATGTCATTTTAAGCGTAAAATCTTCAACCGTGCGACGACACTACCACAATAAACATGTTTCCACCTATGATGACATTGTTGGCGCAGTTATGAACCGAACAAATTGCTAAGTTAAAATCGGAATTGCTAAGTTCTTCAGAGATGCGTAATAACTTACTCATGAGGAATTTATTGTTTTACATGCAATTTAGGATAATTTTTTTTTCGTTTTGGGTTTTGTATTATTAAGAACTGTTTAGAATTAGACTTAGATGTGCTGCGAAGAAAACACACCGGGCGAGTTGGCGACGCGGTTAGGGGTGCTCGGCTGTGAGCTTGCATCCGGGAGATAGTGGGTTCGAACCCCACTGTCGGCAGCGCTGAAGATGGTTTTCCATTTTCAAACCAAGAAAATCCTGGGGCTGTTCCTTAATTAAGGCCACGGCCGCTTCCTTCCCATTCCTAGCCTTTTCCTATCCCATCATCGCCATAAGACCTATTGCAAAAAAGAACCCACAAAGATAATTATTTTAATTATTTTATCTCCTTGTCCCACAGATACTTGAACCCAACACTTTAGAAGGCGCAGTTCGAGCACGTTATGGGCTATTGTTGCTCTGAAAATTGCAAAAAAACAAACCAGATGTTTTCAATTCTGAATTTAAATAAATGGAGAACTAGGACTTCTCTGTCTGATGCGGACTTAGAGGCTGTACTGCCAAATCGATTGTACCCATTATTGGTAAATTAGTTGCCACAAAACGATCTCAGCAATCGACTTAAATGCTAAATGTACATTAAGGCAAACGCAAAGTATGTACAGAATAAATTGTGTGTTTATGTGTTCACAGAACTGTTATAAATACTATTGTTTTCATAAGCTGCGCGCTGACTTGACGACCTGTGGTTCTGCCTCTGTCACTTCCCCTCCTTCCCCTTCACCTAAACGGTGCTATAGCACAGCACCGGGACTGCTGCCGGGGCCGGCCGAGGCCGTGGGAGCACCTCAGTTGGAATCGCTTGCCTTAAGTGGATTTTCAGAAAAAAAATTATGCATGTTCCTTTACTATTAAAGGAAATTCTAAATACCAATGTTCACTCCTGTAACATCTTTAGTATTTGATATATAAGTATCCGCATAAAAATAATTCTCCCCCCCCCACCCCCACAAGTGGATTTTCCGAAAACAAGAAATACGTGTTTCTTTATTTTTAAAGGAGACTCCAGATGCAAATTTTCATGTCTGTAACATCTTCAGTTTTTGAGACGTAAGTATCC
The DNA here is from genome assembly GCF_040414725.1 of Anabrus simplex. Classification (NCBI taxonomy): domain Eukaryota; kingdom Metazoa; phylum Arthropoda; class Insecta; order Orthoptera; family Tettigoniidae; genus Anabrus; species Anabrus simplex. The sequence continues at coordinate 201,039,241 of NC_090266.1, forward strand.
TGATAAAAAGAATTCAACCCATTTTTCAGTAATATTTACAACCCCATACAGTGAATTTTCCGAAAACAAAACTACGTGTTTCTTTATTTTTAAAAGAGATTCCAGATACCAATTTTCACGTATGTAGGCCTAATGTATTCAGATTTGGAGGTACCAGTATCCTAATAAGAAATTAAATCTCCTTTTTCAGTTATTTTTACCCCTGCCCTTAAGTGTTTTTCCGAAAATAAAAGATACATTTTACTTTATTTTGAAAAAGATTAAAAATACCAATTTTCACGTCTGCAAATTCTTAAGTTTTCGAGATTTACTGTAGATATACTCATTTTAAAAATTTACCCACTTTAACACTTCCCCTTACATGAATTTTCAGAAAACAAATTGTCCGTATTCCGTTACCTTTACAGGAGATCCCAAATATAAAATTTTCACGTCTGTAGCATGTTACGTTTTTGAGATAGGTATATTGTTGATATACTCATTTTAAAAAATCACCCTCTCTATCACTCCTGTTTAGCCCTCTTAAGCAGATTCTCCAAAAACAAAAGAATACGTGTTTCTTTATTTTTAAAGGAGATTCCAAATACCAATTTTCATAATTGTAACATTTTCAGTTTTTGAAATATAAGTATCCCCATAGAAGGTATTCAACCCCCTTTTCGACTGTTTTCACCCCTCTTAGAGGATTTTCCGAAAAACAAAAAATACGTGTTTCCTTATTTTTAAAAGAGATTCCAAATACTAATGTTCACGTCTTTAAACTGTTACGTTTTTGTGATATAGATACACTCGTTTTAAAATTTCATCTCCATTTTTACCCCCTTAGCGACGGGATATCTAAAAGTACCCCCTTATTGAGCACATACATTTTAATTTAAATGTATCCTCAAAATTTAATTTCCTTATGTCCAGTAGTTTTGGCTCGGCGATGATGAATCCGTCAGTCAGGACATGTTATTTTATATACAGGGTGAACAAAAAATGCCGCATTTGGAGGTCGGCATGTGATTCCTCATCCCATTGCAAGACAAAAGTTTCTATAGCGAAATCGGATCTGGTGCTGTTGAAAAACAAATCGAAAACGAGAAGCTGACAACACTGTCACATCCTGCAGCGCATCGGAAGGTAGTAGAGAAACGCGAATCATCGCGCTCTACCGTACCCGCCGTCGCACCTCACTGAGAAGACGGCTGGGTTATCAAACCCACATGCACCATGGAGCTACGGCTCGAATCTGTGTTAGGCTGTTGTGTTTTCTTTTGTGTGTATGTGTGTGTGTGTGTGTGTGTGTGTGACGTCAGGTCCCTAGTTCCCGTCGTGTAACTGCGTTTGTAAGCATGACATCCTGTTGTCACATGGCAATAGTCGAACACATGACAGTGTGATCCATTCAACTGAATGCATGAGTCGACTACTACGCAGTACAAAACCATAACTGGTCCTGTCAAGTGCATGTAGGGCGGCTTCCTGTTGGAGTACACAAACGGCGAATAAGTCGATATGCTTTTAGTGTTGGGTGCATCCGATAACCAAGCTTCTGCTGCTGCTCGTGAGTATGCAGCACGGTACTCTCAAAGGCCCTCCCGATAAGAATATTTTTCGTCGCCTTGAGCAACGCCTGCGGGAAACCGGTAATCTTCGTGCACAAGTAGTGGACAGAGGTCGTCCAAGGACTAGACGTACTCCACAAACAGATTCTTGAAGCCGTTCACCAATCACCTCGGCGAAGTACCCATGATATTGCAGGGCGGTTCCAGCTGTCTCAAACACTGGTCGTTGACATGTTGCACGACGAAAACTGCACCCATATCATTACACGTTAACTCAACACCAGCGGCCAGAAGACCGCATTAAACGAGTACAGTTCTGTGAATGGTTTTTGCAACAAGTTGATGATAACGAGCATTTGATAAAGAATATGATATGGAGTGACGAATGTAGCTTCACTCTGGAGGGTATTTTCAACCATCACAACAGCCGTTATTGGTCTGACCACAACCCACATGTCACCCGTGAACGTGGCTTTCAGGCACGCTTTGGCATAAACCTGTGGGCTGGAATCGTAGGAGGAGTGCTTTTAGGCCCTTACCTATTGCCGGACAAGTTGAATGTGCCCCGCTATCGTACGCTTCTGGGCAATACTTTGCCTGATGCTTTAGAAAACGGTCCACTTGGTGTTCGACGACAGCTATGGTTACAGCATGATGGTGCACCGCCACACTTTGGAATGACTGTGCGTAACTGGTCAAATGAAGCATTTCCCGGGAAATGGATTGGTCGTGGAGGTCCAACGTTTTGGCCTCCACGTTCCCCGGACCTTAATCCACTAGATTTTTATTTGTGAGGACACTTCAAGCAAAATGTTTATAGTACTCCACCAATGGAGGTACAAGGCCTAATAGCTCGCGTGCATGCTGCATCGGCAATGGTGGATGCAGATGTGTTGCGTAGGGTCCGGCAAAGTATGCTCCAGCGAGTGGCGAAGTGTTTGCAAATGCAAGGTGGTCGCTTTGAACATCTGCTATGAAGTGAACATTGCTCGTACGTGTACATACCGGCTCTGTGAAGATAAGACTGGACGTCACACGTACACTATGGAATTATTGTGCGTAGCATAATGGGCAATCCAGTGTAGCCTACCTACTGTACTGTATTGTGTTTCCTTGTACCGCATTGGATAGAGACGATGTTACTGTATCCACTATTATGTTCTAGGCCTACGTATTGGTTTTATTTGTGCCATGGACGAAACAAGGTGGTCATTTACGTATGTTTGAATGTTTAAATAAAGGTAACTGTAACGGTAAGACAGAACATAGTGTATTACATAGTGGAGGTGTACACTGGATACAATTTGGTACATTAACCCAAAACTCAAAAAAAAAAAAAATTGGCGCGAACACGACACGAACATCGGCGCGTCCGCACAACCGGCATTTATGGCATTATAGTTGGGGACAAAACATGACGGCCTCAGTTCTTCGAACCAAGCTGGAAGTCAGCTGTCAATCCCACCCTGCTGAGATAAATGAAATGGCGTATGGCTTTTACTGCCGGGAGTGTCCGAGGACAAGTTCGGCTCGCCAGATGCAGGTCTTTCGATTTGGCTCCCGTAGGCGACCTGCGTGTCGTGATGAGGATGAAATGATGATGAAGACGACACGTACACCCTGTCCCCGTGCCAGCAAAAGTTAAAATTCCCGACCCCGCCGGTAATCGAACCACGGACCCCATGACCAAAGCGCAGCACGCTAACCATTTAGCCATGGAGCCGGACCCTGGTGAGATAATGAGCTCCAAGTGATCTTCGCTTGGTATGGGGAGGTTGCCAAACCACTCCTTTCAGTCTTGACTCTTTCTTCGTCTTTGCTAGTTGCTTTACGTCGCACCGACACAGATAGGTCTTACGGCGACGATGGGACAGGAAAGGGCTAGGAGTGGGAAGGAAGCGGCCGTGGCCTTACTTAAGGTACAGCCCCAGCATTTGCCTGGTGTGAAAATGGGAAACCACGGAAAACTATCTTCAGGGATGCCGACAGTGGGGTTCGAACCTACTATCTCCCGAATACTGGATACTGGCCGCACTTAAGCGACTGCAGCTATCGAGCTCGGTCTTTCTTCGTCTAGTGAGTATTATTAATAGTAACATATGGAATAAGTGATATTTGTAATATTTATAACTTACTAGTTTAGCGCAAGAGCGGTAATATGTAGGTCTTCTTCTGGCCGTGGGTAAATCACAGTGTAATGAAGCGGAATTAACTTAGTTGCCTGGACCTTCTTTTTCTTCGTCGTGTTCTCCTTCACCAAGAACTCCAACTAAAAGTGACAAAAATGTGACTGGCAGAGGTGTTAAATTACGAAAACAAAACCATGATGTTGGTGAGAAACATTAACAATTTCTTACGAGGTATTTTACGAAATGGTGGTGTTATAACTGGTAACAATTTAAATAATTTAGTATCGGAAGCGACAGGAATCTGTGTTACTTCTTCTTCTTCTTCTTCTTCTTCTTCTCAATCTGCTTACCCTCCAGGGTCGGTTTTTCCCTCGGACTCAGCGAGGGATCCCACCTCTACCTCCTCAAGGGCAGTGTCCTGGAGCTTCAGACTCTGGGTTGGGGGATACAACTGAGGAGAATGACCAGTACCTCGCCCAGGCGGCCTCACCTGCTATGCTGAACAGGGGCCTCGTGAGGGGATGGGAAGATGGGAAGGGATAGACAAGGAAGAGGAAAGGAAGCGGCCGTGGCCTTAAGTTAGGTACCATCCCGGCATTTGCCTGAAGGAGAAGTGGGAAACCACGGAAAACAACTTCCAGGATGGCTGAGGAGGGAATCGAACCCCCCTCTACTCAGTTGACCTCCCGAGGCTGAGTGGACCCCGTTCCAGCCCTCGTACCACTTTTAAATTTTTCGTGACAGAGCCGAGAATTGAACCCGGCGCTCCAGGGGTGGCAGCTAATTACACTAACCACTACACCACAGAGGTGGACAGCTGTGTTACTACGGTGAAAAAGTAGAATCAGTGATGTTAATACCTATGAAACCCCCACTAAAAATTTTCGGAAGCAGAAATTTAAATTTGATAAAATAGACTATTTCACCCGGGACTTGCTTCGTCGAACAGTTTTTGAATATTATAGGGACGGTAAATCTCCAATAATAGGTAACCTAAGAGTATCAGTGAAACAGAAGACAGCTGGGAAAGATTATGTTTCCGTATGGGGCGTTGGCACTTTGTCGTCGTCTGAAAAGTATGGGATTTAAATACCTATCTGTACCTAAAAAGTGTTTAAAAGCTGAAACACCTGAAATCATTGCTTGGCAGTACAGATATCATCAAGATATTCAAGACCTTCGGGCGCAGGGTTATGCTGACGTATACCTGGACGAAACATGGTTCGACAGTAACTGTAGCAGAATGAAGAACTGGACAGACGATATCAACAATTGTGCTGTAATAACCCCATTCAACATTCAGTCCACTTTGCTTTTTTTTCCTAGTGGCTTTACGTCGCACCGACACACATATGTCTTATGGCGACGATGGGAGAGGAAAGGCCTAGGAGTGGGAAGCATTTGCCTGGTGTGAAAATGGGAAACCACGGAAAACCATCTTCAGGGCTGCCGACAGTGGGATTGGAACCCACTATCTCCCGGATGCAAGCTCACATCCGCACGCCCTTAACAGCACGGCCAACTAGCCCGGTCAGTCCACTTTGATAATGAGAGAATTTACATACAGCTAACAGATTCTATCAATCGTTGTCGTTCATTTCTGTGGATGGTTTAGTTTTATTGGTGATGCTCTTCTAGTCACACGTACTAAAATGGCGGATGCTCCCGCGGATTACCATGGTGGCATGAAATAGGAAATCTTTGAAAACTGGTTTAAAGACACGATACTACAACGCTTAGAAGGACCATCTGTGATAGTTATAGACAAGGCCTTCTACCACAGCCATGTAACCCTAAACCCAATCAATCCTGGAAGAAAGATCGAATGCTTCTATAAATGATCGATAAAAATATTCCTGTCCCTCATCCCGTTCCTATAATTCAGGTACTTCTGGAAATTATTGCAGAGAACACGCCAATTGGAGAAAGAAAAAAAGGTATGTTGTAGACGCTTTGGCAGTCAGTTATGGGCACACAGTCTTGCGCATACCACTGCGTTTTTAATCCCACTGAGATGGTGTGGCCGGAGATAAATTGGAGGACCGCATCAGAAACTCTTGGAAAGAAACCATTGGAGGAAAATATTCAATCATTAAAGGAAGTCTGTATGCTCGTGACACGCGACAATTGGAGAAATTACATCAGCCACTTGGAGAAAATAGAAAATAGCTACAAGAACATTCAGTCCACTTTTGACAATGAGAGAATTTACATACAGCTAACAGATTCTTCTGGGGAGGAAGACGACGAAGTTGAAGGTAAAACTGCAATGAGAAGAAATTTAATGGGTTAATGATTAATACTTTTTCTGTGGAGCCAACTTCAAATGAAATGATTTTTTTCCTTTTAACAAATATTTATGTCTGTTTGTCCAACCCTTGTCCCGTTTCCCTTCGGGGTCGGGTATGAGGTGAGATGAATCTGTCGTGGCGGGTTTTTATGACCGGACGCCCTTCCTGACGTCAACCTCATCAGAGGAGCTTTTAACAAATAGTTATGAATAATAAAAAGTGAAAGTAAAAAAGTATCAATAATCCAAACTATTTAAGCTTTTCATGGTATGCAAAACACCCTGAAGTGGGACTTAACGTCTTAGTGTGTATTGCTTTCCCTTAACTGCTCCACGGAGGAGCCAGTAATTAAACTAATAACGAATAATTCAGTCGTCTCTTCATTCAGTATGAATAAAGTATTCACTTTTCAAAATGGTTTACATTACAAAGTGTGCAGTCTATTCGTGGTATCGAATAGGGTAATTTGGTCGTTAATTCCGTTAACAGTTATATAATAGCAACAACAATTACAGCCAATTATTATTATTATTATATTATTATTCATGTGGCTGTTTCAGCCTTATAACGTTCCGGAATTTATGTGAAGCTGAAATGAAAAACCACAGAAATAATTTCATGAACAGCCGACGGTGGGATTTGAACCCACGGCACCTACCGCCTTCGGGTTACTAGCCCGTCGCCCTGTCACTGAGCTAGTCCAGTTTTATGTGTCGTTTGCGTTTTGGTATTCAGGGGCCTATTTTTGTAACCTCATAACCTACTTTAGATCGCCGTGATACAATATTAATATTATTTTTTCATATCCAAATCCCCTAATAATAATAATAATAATAATAATAATAATAATAATAATAATAATGTCCGCCTCTGTGGTGTAGTGGTTAGCGTGATTAGCTGCCAGCCCCGGAGGTCCGGGTTCGATTCCCGGCTCTGCCACGAAAATTTGAAAAGTGGAACGAGGGCTGGAACGGGGTCCACTCAGCCTCGGGAGGTCAACTGAGTAGAGGTGGGTTCGATTTCCACCTCAGCCATCCTCGAAGTGGTTTTCCGTGGTTTCCCACTTCTCCTCCAGGCGAATGCCGGGATGGTACCTAACTTAAGGCCACGGCCGCTTCCTTCCCTCTTCCTTGTCTCTCCCTTCCAATCTTCCCATCCCTCCACAAGGCCCCTGTTCAGCATAGCAGGTGAGGCCGCCTGGGCGAGGTACTGGCCATTCTCCCCAGTTGTATCCCCCGACCAAGAGTCTGAAGCTCCAGGACACTGCCCTTGAGGCGGTAGAGGTGGGATCCCTCGCTGAGTCCGAGGGAAAAACCGAACCTGGAGGGTAAACAGATGATGATGTTGATGATAATAATAATAATAATAATAATAATAATAATAATAATAATAGTAATAATAATTCTGTTTACATCGAAATAACAAATGAATTCCACAAAAATATGTTATTCCTGCTTTGGTTCGTCTGGTGCTAATGAGGTAGACGATTTGGCAACTCCGGCTACAGTAGATGAGTAAAACCTATAAGCCGCTAATAGACACTGTATACCTCGTCTTACTGAGCTAATGAGACAGCTCCGGCAGAGCGCCGAGTTCATGCGACCTGTGCTTGGCCACGCTGCACGCCGTTACAGCGTTGCCAGAGCCTCGTTTCTTAACCCGCAAGATATAGCAGATATCCTGGATTCAGGAGGCCAAATGGACTGTTTTGCGATTGACCTATCTAAGAGATTTGATAGGGTAGATCATTGAAGACTACTGGCAAAAATGAGTGCAATTGTACTAAACAAAAGAGTGACTGAATGGGTGGCTATATTTCTAGAAAATAGAACTCAGAGAATTAGAGTAGGCGAAGCTTTATTTGACCCTGTAATAATTAAGAGGGGAATTCCTCAAGGCAGTTTTATTGGACCTCTATGTTTTCTTATACATATAAATGATATGTGTAAAGAAGTGTAATCAGAGATAAGGCTGTTTGCAGATGATGTTATTCTGTACAGAGTAACAAATAAGTTACAAGATTGTGAGCGGCTGCAGGGTGACCTCGATAGTGTTGTGAGATGGACGGTGGATAAACGGGGTTAAAAGTCAGGTTGTGAGTTTCAAAAACAGGAAAAGTCCTCTCAGTTTTAATTACCGCGTTGATGGGGTGAAAGTTCCTTTTGGGGATCATTGTAAGTACCTAGGTGTTAATATAAGAAAAGACCTTCATTGGTGTAATCACATAAATATGATTGTTAATAAAGGATACAGATCTCTGCACATGGTTATGAGGGTATTTAGGGGTTGTAGTAAGGATGTAAAGGAGAGGGCATATAAGTCTCTGGTGAGACCCCAACTAGAGTATGGTTCCAGTGTATGGGACCCTCACCAGAATTACGTAATTCAAGAACTGGAAAAAATCCAAAGAAAGGCAGCTCGGCTTGTTCTGGGTGAATACCGACAAAAGAGTAGCGTTACAAAAATTTTGCAAAGTTTGGGCTGAGAAGATTTGGGAGAAAGGAGACGAGCTGCTCGATTAAATGGTATGTTCCGAGCTGTCAGAGGAGAGGTGGCGTGGGAGGACATCAGTAGACGAATATGTTTGAGTGGTGTCTTTAAAAGTAGGAAAGATCACAATATGAAGATAAAGTTGGAATTCAAGAGGACAAATTGGGGCAAATATTCGTTTATAGGAAGGGGAGTTAGGGATTGGAATAACTTACCAAGGGAGATGTTCAATAATTTTCCAATTTCTTTGCGATCATTTAAGAAAAGGCTAGGAAAAGAACAGATAGGGAATCTGCCACCTAGGCGACTGCCCTAAATGCGGATCAGTAGTGACTGATTGATCTCACATTTCTATTAAACCTATTGGTGGGACTAGGTTTTGCACGATAAACTTTCGTCGTGAATTTCGACGAGGAACCGCATGCCGACCTCTACGTGCGGCATTTCTTATTCACCCTGTATATAAATGAGCTGTGTATTACAATGGAAACAAAACTGAAGGTACATATTTCACTTCTTCTTCTTCTTCTTCTGTTTACACCCCAGGGTCGGTTTTTCCCTCGGACTCAGCGAGGGATCCCACCTCTACCACCTCAAGGGCAGTGTCTTGGAGCTTCAGACTCTGGGTCGGGGGATACAACTGGGAAGGATGACCAGTACCTCGCCCAGGCGACCTCACCTGCTATGATGAACAGGGGCCGTGTGGGGGGATGGGAGGATTGAAAGGGATGGACAAGGAAGAGGGAAGGAAGCGGCCGTGGCCTTAAGTTAGGTACCATCCCGGCATTTGCCTGGAGGAGAAGTGGGAAACCACGGAAAACCACTTCCAGGATGGCTGAGGTGGGAATCGAACCCACCTCTACTCAGTTGACCTCCCGAGGCTGAGTGGACCTCATTTCAGCCCTCGTACCACTTTTCAAATTTCGTGGCAGAGCCGGGAACAGAACCCGGGCCTCCGGGGTGGCAGCTAATCACACTAACAACTACACCCCAGAAGCAGAAGAAGGAGAAGAAGAAGAAGTATATAGATGAGTAGTGTATTAAAATGGATACAAAATTGACGGTACAGATTTCATACAGACAGAAAAACTTAACGTACACAGACTCGACCCGATACTTCATACTCGGTTGTAGAATGAAATACTGCTTTACAGAAACGTTTGGTGGTTCGGCGATGTTAGCCGGGCGTCAGACTATTTCATTTAACCAATGGTCTTCAAAGTCGGCCACGCAGGGCTCTAGTCCCATGTCTTTTGTGTTGTTGTGTACACAGGCTTTAACAGCTGACAGTAGCTTTCGTATGACGGCCGTTCATGTGAAATATTCGTACTAGGGCCGGCTTGATTTCAAAAGGCCAGCACTCTACTATCCGAATTAGTCACCCCCGCGTGCTAAATGAATTGATCACAAACACAGGTAACCTTAATTACTGTAGCTAATCGTTTACCTGTCCGGCTCCATGGCTATGTGGTTAGCGAGCTGGCCTTTGGACACAAGGGTCGCGGGTTCGATTCCCGGTAGGGTCGGGAATTTTAACCATAATTGTGTAATTCCCCTGTCACGGGGACTGGGTGTATGTGCTGTCTTCATAATCATTTCATCCTCATCAAGACGCGCAGGTCACCTATGGGAGTCAAATCAAAAGACCTGCACCAGGCCTTACCAGCCACACGGCATTTCATTTCATCGTTTTTTGTGGGTTTTTTTTTTGCTAGGGGCTTTACGTCGCACCGGCACAGATAGGTTTTATGGCGACGATGGGATAGGTAAGGCCTAGGAGTTGGAAGGAAGCGGCCGTGGCCTTAATTAAGGTACAGCCTCAGCATTTGCCTGGTGTGAAAATAGGAAACCACGGAAAACCATCTTCAAGGCTGCCGATAGTGGGATTCGAACCTACTCTCCCGGATGCAAGCTCACAGCCTCGCGCCTCTACGCGCACGGCCAACTCGCCCGGTCATTTCATCGTTTACCTTCTGTGGTTGTCAGTAAGAACAATTCAAGTGCAATCTCGGTCACATCATCTCCTGGGACCGACGACCTCGATGTTAGGCACTTTTAAACAACAAGCATCATCATCGTCATCACATCATCTCCTAATAGAAGCAAAGAAAAGCAATGGCATGAAGTCCATTGGATGAATGAGAGGTAAGGGCTTCCACTATTCGTCATCATCATCATCATCTGTTTACCTTCCAGGTTCGGTTTTTCCCTCGGACTGAGCGAGGGATACCACCTCTACCGCCTCAAGGGCAGTGTCCTGGAGCTTCAGACTCTTGGTCGGGGGATACAACTGGGGAGTATGACCAGTACCTCGCCCAGGCGGCCTCACCTGCTATGCTGAACAGGGGCCTTGTGGAGGGATGGGAAGATTGGAAGGGATAGGCAAGGAAGAGGGAAGGAAGCGGCCGTGGCCTTAAGTTAGGTACCATCCCGGCATTCGCCTGGAGGAGAAGTGGGAAACCACGGAAAACCACTTCCAGGATGGCTGAGGTGGGAATCGAACCCACCTCTACTCAGTTGACCTCCCGAGGCTGAGTGGACCCCGTTCCAGCCCTCGTACCACTTTTCAAATTTCGTGGCAGAGCCGGGAATCGAACCCGGGCCTCCGGGGGTGGCAGCTAATCACGCTAACCACTACACCACAGAGGCGGACTCCACTATTCGTAACCACGGAAAAACGTTGGATAGAGCAGTTAGCTACATGTCCGGCCGCCTTTATAGCCAGAATTGACCCGGTACTCATTTTAGGTGTAAACTGAGTAGACCTCTGTGTCATGTGCCTCCTCAGAAATGAAAATCTCGTTTCTAATTTTTTGGACTTCCTGAGAGTGAATCGAACTCACGTCCTTCCGGGTCGTCTCATAATATATATTTTGTCCGGGCTGAGTGGTTCAGATGGTTGAGGCGCTGGCTTTCTGACCCCAGCTTGGCAGGTTCGATCCTGTCTCAGTCCGTTGGTATTTGAAGGTGCTCAAATACTTTAGCCTGGTGTCAGTAGATTTACTAGCACGTAAAAGAACTCCTGCGGGACTTAATTCCGGCACCTCGGAGTTCCCGAAAAACCGAAAAAGTAGTTAGTGAGACGTAAAGCAAAATTACATTATTATTATAATATATATCCCAGAACTCACAGAAATACGACCTCATAAGTTGAGAGTTTAACAGAATGCGTCAAGTGCTGTCAATTGATTAGATCGTTGTTTTGTTTTTTAGGGTATGTCTCAGCTCATACTTACTTACGCGACTTTCTTTTTTCTTCAAAGAAGTATATGTACTTATCAGTTAGATATTCGTAGAGTACTTTTGAGGAATAGTTGATGAACTGTACTCATTAGCATGCGTGAGATGTTCCCCACACAACGAAATCACTTCATGACGTAGTCGACAAAAAAGAGGTGTCAGTTGGATTAGTGCTGAAGACAAAGAAATGAGATTGTAAGTCCATTGAGCCATGCGATCTTGTTCTGTTATCGTGCTCATCAATCAATACTGCTGGGGATTTTAATTAAGACTCTGATATCGGTTAGCATCTCCTTGAAGGCCACGCTAATAGCTATATAAGGAAAAGACGAAACTGATCGGAGCACTGCAGGACATTCTGACCAGGTAAGCTTCCATCAACAGAATGATATATTTAAAAAAAAAATCTTTTGGTGCTGATTCACTTCAGTCAGACACATGGGATATTTCACTTATTTCCAGTGTCCACTTGTAGTAGTAGAAACTAGTAGCTAGTCCTCATATGAGGTCAGTGGAGGTACGTGAGACAGTAATTAATAGAGCTATGAGTTGCCTACTTTTGCCGGGATGAATGACTCAGACGTTTCAGGCGCTGGCCTCCTGACCCCAACTTGGCAGTTCCATCCTGGCTCAGTCCGGTGGTATTTGGAGGTGCTCAAATATGTCAGCCTCGTGTCGCTAATTTTACTGGCACGTAAAAGAAATCCTGCTGGACTAAATTTCAGCACCTCGGCGCCTCCGAAAGCCGTGAAAGTAGTTAGTGGGACGCGAAGCAAATAATATTATTATTATTTTTTCTTTTTTTGCTAGGGGCTTTACGTCCCACCGACACAGATAGGTCTTATGGCGACGATGGGATAGGAAAGGCCTGGGAGTTGGAAGGAAGCGGCCGTGGCCTTAATTAAGGCCTGGTGTGAAAATGGGAAACCACGGAAAACCATTTCCAGGGCTGCCGATAGTGGGATTCGAACCTACTATCTCCCGGATGCAAGCTCACAGCCGCGCGCCTCTACGCGCACGGCCAACTCGCCCGGTATATTATTATTATTATTATTATTATTATTATTATTATTATTATTATTATTATTATTATTATTATGCGTGAATGGTCCCTTTCGGAACACACGAAGCTTTATTTATGATTTCGTTTGCGGAGGATCCAAGATATTTTCATCTGTTGACTAAAGATCCTCTTCCTTTCTTCCGTCCACTTGGTACCTGCTCTTTTTGGTACTTCATTCTCTGGAGTAACTTTCCACTTGTCAATTTTCTTTCTATATATATATCGATTCAAAATGTCTTCGGGTTGAATTTGTGCGTTCTTCATGTCCGCTTTTGTTTGTTGTATCCAAGGAAAATTCTTCAATTTATCAACTCTTTCAAGAACTTGGTGGGTTAGTCTGGTTTCTGGAAGTCTTTTAACATGTCCATAATATTTTAGCCTTCTTTTCCTGAGGTCTGCCGCAATTTTAGATAATTTTTCTGTGGATTTCCGGGTTTGGAGGCGGTACCCTTCTCCCGTGTGTCTTGGTCCTAAAATTTTCCTCATGATTTTTCGCTCTTCTTTTAGGATATTTTCCAGCTCGCCCTTTCTATGAAGCGTTAGATTTTCCCCTGCATATAAAGCCTCAGGTTTGATTGCAGTATTGTAATATTTAATCTTAACGTGGTTTTCTGTTGTAGATTTCTCTTGTTCTCCCATAAGCTCTTCTGAGTTTTTGGACACGGTTGTTTTGGGATATTTTCTCTTGTCCGGTTGGTTCGAGGATTTCGCCCAGGTATTTGAAGTGAGGGACTCTGTTGATTTGTCCGTATTTTGTATTGAGACTATGGATGTCTAGTTTTGCACATAAAAATTCAGTTTTCTGGAAGGAGATATGGAGTCCGACCTTTCTGGCACATTCTTGGAGAATTTCAACTTGCTTTATTGCTGTGACTTCATCGCTGGACAAAAGGTCCAGGTCATCCGCGAAGGCTAAGCATGGAATTTCAAGCTTGATTTTTTTGTGTCCCAATGTTTACTGGGTTCCAGCTATTTTGTGCTTTCAGTTCTTTTTCCCATTCCCTCATCACCTTATCTAGGACGAGGTTGAAGAGGAGGGGTGACAGTCCATCTCCTTGCCGAACACCAGTTTTTATCAAGAATTCGTCTGAGATTTCTCCCATGAATTTCACTCTTGACTTCGTGTCAGTGAGTGTCTGTTTGGTCAAGTTTACCGTTTTAGTGTCTAGTCCCTGTTCTTTTAGGATGCTGAACAGAGATTGACGATCAATTGAATCATAAGCCTTCTTGAAATCTACGAAAGTACAGATGATTGGAAGGTTTCTAAGGGCCCTGGATTTAAGAGCGGTTTTGAGGCTGAAGATCTGTTCAGTGCACGATCTGTGAGGGCGGAACCCAGCTTGATATTCACCAATCTTATGTTCTAGTTGTTCTTGTATTCTTTTCAACAGGCATGCAGAGATAATTTTGTATCCAACTTCAAGGAGGGAGATTCCCCTATGGTTGTTGATATCAGTTTTGTCTCCTTTTTTGTGAAGTGGGTGAATCAAGGCACATTTCCAGTCTTCTGGGAGTTTTTCATTTTTCCAGATTTTCTGTATGATTTCTGTAAGTTCCTTGAGTGAATTTGGAGTAAGATTCTTAAGGAATTCTGCAACAATCCCGACTCTTCCTGAGGTTCTGTTGTTCTTTAGTTGTTTACTGTGGCTCTGAATTTCTTCCTGGTTTGGTGGAGGTGATTCTGGCTGAGTGAAACTGGATGCTTCTTCAAGAAATCTTTCAGTGGGTTCGGGGCAGTTAAGAAGTTCTGAAAAGTACCTTGCAAGTTCTTAGCAGTTTTCTTTATTATTATTATTATTATTATTATTATTATTATTATTATTATTATTATTATTATTATTATTATTATTATTATTATTTTCGTTTACGGCCATTAGAGACCACGTTAGGTAACAGTTACATGTTTCTGGAAGCCTTCTTCACAGCCCAAAACTTTAGCATCCTTTCTCTGGCAGCCTGTCTTCTTTCTTCCGTCCACCCACGGTTAAGTTTTGGTTCGTCATGGAATCCCTGGAATTTGTCGATCACTGAGCTAAACTTTGTTCGGTTTCAGATGTCTTCTGAATTTAGTCCCACCTGTTTGCGATCCTTTCTCACCTCCCTGAACCATTTGTCTGACACTTTAGGTCTGCTGTCTAGTACTGTGAAAATTCTTTTCGTTAGTCTCTTCTCATCCATTCTAAATAAATGCCCATAGAATTTAAGTCTCCCTTTCCTCATGGACTCAGTTAGCCTTTCATTGTCAGGGTAAAGTTCTTCCCTTCATCGCAACCTATAATGTCCATCCACAATCTTTGGACCCATTATTTTTCGAAGGATCTTTCTTTCGAATTTCTCAGCTTCTCTCAGTCCCGCTTTCCCTGTCATTTGGAGGCATTCACAAGCATACAGACATTCCGTTTTAATCACTGTATTTCAGTGCCTTAGTTTACCTCGTCTGGAGATGGTTTTCTTCTCGTATATAGGATATGTCCAACGAAAAGCCGCAGCCATCTTCTCCCGTCTGGTGTTACTTGCTTCTCTTTCATTAGTTTTCAATTGCACTGTTTCAACCAAGTACTTACAGCTATCAACTCTTTCTATTTTACCGTGTTCTGTCTTTAGGTACCGAGGGGCTATTTTGATGTTTGTTACATATTTCGTTTTTTCGAAAGAAGACATCTCAAACCGAACAAAGTTTAGGTCAGTGATCGACAAATTCCAGGGATTCCATGACGAACCAAAACTTAACCGTGGGTGGACGGAAGAAAGAAGACAGGCTGCCAGAGAAAGGATGCTAAAGTTTTGGGCTGTGAAGAAGGCCTCCAGAAACATGTCACTGTTATCTAACGTGGTCTCTAATGGCCGTAAACGAAAATATAGTTGCCTGCTTTCTCGTCTTCATTTTTTTTTTTTTTTGTGATCTCTCTACTCCCTTATCTTACACATATTTGAAGAGAGAAAATGGAAAAGAGTGAAATTTCCATAATGGTGAATGTTCCATTTTTGCTCGAAAGGACCATACGGCGTAACATGTCCAAGGCTGGAAGTTGATATTGTGCACCTCCAGACTTCCAGCCTTGGACACGTTACGCCGTATGGTCCTTGCACCCAATTCCGAGCAAATAAAAAATCACCATTATGGCATTTTCACCCTTCATTTCTGCTTATAAAATCTTAAAGAAATTACTCATACAGTAACAAATTCAAGATGGTGAGTCCTAGATCTATCAAGGAGACGTATCATTTCAACGAAATGTACATTAAATATACGTCTTCGCATTCATCATTGCAGGCTGGCATATGTATATAGCAGATCTACGTCACGTAGGACTGTTTCTTAACGAAGTTATTTAATGGGCAATTTCAATTAGAGCTGCGATTTAATGATGTTTTTGGTTCTTACGTCCCACATTAGTACATTATGCAACAAGCCTATAATGGCAATAATTAAGACACGAGTATGTTTATAAACCGAGCGAAGCGAGTTTTATAATTTCCATACGAGTGTCTTAATTACCATTAGAGGCGAGCTGCATACGACTGTTTATGCTCGACGATAATTATAACTCTATTTTTTAAATATTCATAATTTCTGTCGAGATCTCGCTTGACAGTTGAGTTTACTGAACAGAGCGCAGAGTGCATGCGCTGGGTGATTGATTTTCCGCGAGTGGACCAGAGACTATGGTAATGTCATATGTTTTCAAAGCTTCGATAGAAAGTTGTACAGTTGGTGAAGTGAATTTACGGGAATGTGCCGTGTGGTTGTGGAATATTGGAAGTGGAAGGTGTATTGATGTTAGTTAATATGTGTGTCCAACATGTTTGATTTTGCTATCCTTACCTAACTGGTCAAACAGTTGTTTCATAATGAAAAACTGAACTCTGATTGGTGGAGAACCTGTATCATAATAATTGAAATCTGAACTCTGATTGGTGGAGAACGTGTATCATAATGAAATTTGAACTATAATTAGCCTCATTAAGATTCACTTTTCTGGCATATATAATATTTATATTTCGGCAACGTCGAGCATCAACTACCTTTACAGTTTTCGGGGACGCCAAGGTGACGGAGTTTTGTCACAAGACAGTAAACCACCAGCAGGTGGCTGTGCGGTTCGGGTCACGTAGATATCACTTTACTTTTGGGAGATAGTGGGTTCGAACCCCACTCGGCAGCCCTCAAGATGGTTTTCAGTGAGCTTCTATTTTCACACCAGGCAAATGCTGGGGCTGTACCTTACTTAAAGCCGCGGTCGCTTCCTTCCCACGCCCAGCCCTTTCCTATCCCATCGTCACCATAAGACCTATCTGTGTCGGTGCGACGTAAAGCAGAGCGTAAAAAAAGACAGTAAATCAACCGCTATGAGGCTGCCGTATTTCAGCACATTAAAATACCACCGAACTGAGCCTAGATCAAACTCGCCAACTTGATCTCATAAAGCATTCCTCTTTGGCTGAATGGTCTGCGTAGTCGCCTTCGGTTCAGGGCGGCCCGGGTGCAATTCCCAATCGCGTCGGAGATTAACCTGGCTCGGGAACCGGGTGTTTGTACTGTCCGGAACATTCCTGCAAACCACACTCAACACTATACGCCACTACAAAAATGCTCAGTTCCCATACACGGTAGAGGCCGTCCACGCTCGCTGGAGACACTCTCGGCACCAAAAGCCATACGATAGATAAATAAATAAATAGCCTGGCTTGTGATAATAAAGTGTGTCGTAGAAAATGATGCACCTGCAGTAAGAGAACGCCATCCCTGCATGAAGCCAATAAAATGCAGAGTTCAGTCGCTACTGATCTGCATTTAGGGCAGTCGACCAGGTGGCAAATTCCCTATCTGTTGTTTTCCTAGCCTTTTCTTAAATGATCGCAAAGAAATTGGCAAATTATTGAACATCTCCCTATTCCAATCCCTAACTCCCCTTCCTATAAACTAATATTTGCCCCAATTTGCCCTCTTGAATTCCAACTTTATCTTCATACTGTGATCTTTTCTACTTTTAAAGACACCACTCAAACTTATTCGTCTACTGATGTCCTCCGACGCCATCTCTCCACTGACAGCTCGAAACATACCACTTAATCGAACAGCTCGTCTCCTTTCTCCCAAGTCTTCCCAGCCCAAACTTTGCAACATTTTTGTAACGCTACTCTTTTGTCGGAAGTCGCCCAGAACAAATCGAGCTGCTTTTCTTTAGATTTCTTCCAGTTCTTGAATCAAGTTATCCTGGCGAGGGTCCCATACACTGGAACCATACTCTAGTTGGGGGCTTACCAGAGACTTATATGCCCTCTCCTTTACATCCTTACTACAACCCCTAAATACCCTCATAACCATGTGCAGAGATCTGTACCCTTTAACAATCATATTTATGTGATTACCCCAATGAAGGTCGTTTCTTATATTAACACCAAGGTACTTACAATGATCCCCAAAAGGAACTTTCACCCCATCAACGCAGTAATTAAAACTGAGAGGACTTTTCCTATTTGTGAAACTCACAACCTGACTTTTAACCCCGTTTATCATCATACCATTGCCCACCGTCCATTTCACAACACTATCGATGTCACCTTGCAGCCACTCACAATCTTGTAACTGATTTATTACTCTGTACAGAATAACATCATCTGCAAACAGCCTTATCTCTGATTCCACTTTGTTTACACATATCATTGATATATATGTAAGGAAACATAAAGGTCCAATAATACTGCCTTGAGGAATCCCCCTCTTAATTATTGCAGGGTCAGATAAAGCTTCGCTACTCTAATTCTCTGAGTTCAGTTTTCTAGAAATATAGCCACCCATTCAATCACTATTTTTTCTAGTCCAATAGCACTCATTTTTGCCATGATCTACCCTATCAAATGCCTTAGATAGGTCAATCGAGTTACAATTATTTACAGTGTCCCAGCCTGTTCATATAGCCTACGTTATTGTTATCACCTTTACGTTATAATTCAGACAAAACTACGAAATGATTCGAAATTAAATAAGATTTACCTTGTGTTTTACTTGCGCCTTTTAACAACGCTTTGACACAGATAGCTCTTCGGCGACACGTGATGAGAGAGTGCTTTAAATGGGAGGGAAGCAACAGTAGCCTTAAGTATGTTACAATGCCACATTTGCCTGGTGTAAAAATTGGAAAACACCGAAAACCATCTTCAAGACTGCCGACGGTGGAATTCATACCTAGCATCTCCCGAGTGCAATCTTACATTTACTTGGAAGCTGGCACCTCGGCAGAAAAAGCAACTGAATATCACTCAGCGTACAGAACTTATTGTTATGGGAACAATGACAAATTTGCCAGTTTTTGTAAAGCTGAATCCTCACGTGGTGAATGAGTCTAGTCACTTGGTTGTCAACCACATTGAACACTGTGTTTCATGCGTCGTTCTTTCTCTTGTTTCTTTGCCATTAGCTCTGGATTAAATATTTTATGTAGACCTGCGTTGGTTGGGTCAAGTGTATGATGGAAGGAAGAATAGTAAAGGGAAAGAAGTACTGAAACAGAAGATTATTTGAATAAGAAAGAGAGAGTAATACCAAGGAATATTAGACTAGATGGTGTTGAACAAAACCTTCAATAGATGAAGGTACAAAGGTGGTGGAAGAAAATAAAGGAGACGTATGGGACACTACTCTGAATGAGGCCGAAACTTACCCAAGGCTGTGGCGCTAAGGAGGAAGTAGATGACTGTTAGTCAAAACCTTTATATATATGTATATATATATTATTGTTTCCGAAGAATGTCTGTTATCATGTTTCGTTTTTTCTCAAGCGATTTCAAAGTGACGAAAATATGATTCATAACCTCCCAATAATATAATGGGATTCCTCAGTACATCCATCAATCGTGTTTTCAAGTTAATACTGCCCCTCTCACCTTAGCGTATGTGTAATTAAACCTTAAAAGTAAAAGTTCCAATATTAATCCTCCCCATATTGTGTTAAAAGGAAAATAAATTATGGTGTATAATTTGTGATATCATTCCACACAATATTTATAATAGTACTATAAAAACATTAAATATGCATAGTCTGTGAAGTTCCAGCCTGATAGATATATGTATCTACTAGCAAGATACCCGCGCTTCGCTACGGTTTTAAAATGAAAGTTTTCAAAGTTTTACATTTTAGAGAGTCCACTGTCAACTGAGCCTGTAAAATACACTCTCAGTTCGTACGCCAAACGGTTTTGGGGGAGTGATTGTTTACTTTCTGATCTAACACTCACTTGAACCCGGTACGGAATAATTTGAATTTTTTAAACCCTATCTTATTTAACATCTAGGATGTAAAAGCGACCAACCTGTTAAATTTTGATTTTCTACTTCGAACAATAATGGAGGAGTGAATACTTTTTAAGGGGTGAATGATTTTAAATATTTATTAACATCTATGATGTAGAAGACCACCCTTCATAAAAACAAAATAATAAATTCGTACCTTAAACGGTTTCGCAAGAATGGTTATTGCGTTTTTGAGAATCAACCACCATCTAAACCCCTCAGGGGAGAAATATTTTGAAGTATACACTATTTTACACCTAGGATATAAAAAGACCTTCTCCTAAAATTACAGCTTTGTACATCAAAGAGTTTTGGTCGGATGAATAATTTCGTTTACGCAGCTAATCTCATTTAACATTTTAGGGGTGAAACGATAAAAAATACTTCCTGTTTCACACCTATGATTTAACAAATATACCGCTATTTGGAACTTTGTCTTCGTACGTTAAACCGTTTCGGAGGAAGGAATGAATATATTTGTTTTCGGATCTTCACCACATTTAACTCTCTAAGCGGTTAAATTTATTTCAAACCTTCTGTTATTTAACACCTAGGATATCATTTGAAATATCGAAGTATTTTTTTCAAATCACCCATCAGTATGACCAACGCTCTAACGCTCATATAGCTGGTTCAAGTTTGTTTTGTTGTTGTTGTTGTTGTTGTTGCGAGATGATGTTTCTTGATACCTTCTTTTTATAAAAAATGGTAACAGTGAATTCCCTTATTTTCAGTGGCAAGATGGTGGCGTTATACTTGTTGATGGTAATCCTCCCTGTGGTAATGGGAGCAGGGAAGGCCCGCTTCGACAACTACCAAGTGATCCGTGTAGTTCCCCAGACCCTGCGTCAAGTGGACCTTCTGCGTCACCTCTCCGACACAAACCACGATGTAAGTTCTTACTTCGATGTTGTTCTTCTTCTCTTTCTTCATCCTCCTCCTCTTTCTCCTTTTAGCCTTTGAGCTATTGCAAACATTCAACTTCTTCTGCTTTCACATACCGTACACAATTTAATAAGTGTTTCTAGAAAAATGGAAACCCGATTGTGCACTTGAGAGAGTAAATCATTTATATGAAATATTCTTTACATTTTGCCAGATGAAGATGCGCATTCTATTCTCAGCTTCTTCAATAAAATAAGGCAGTGTAAGGTAATGTTATTAGAGGGGAAATAAACGGTAAATTACTATACGTGTTACTCTCTGCTGTTTTCAAATTTAGTTTTCAAATAAATACTGGCTGATAGGGAAGCGATTGATCTTTTAACTTAATATTAAGATTTGGTATTTCGTCGAGAATTTGAAATTGTCAAGAGAACTAACTGCATCTGCTATCAATAATCTCTGTCTTTCATAATCAGACTGTAGAAATTTCATCAGTCGTTCATGACATCAAGATTTATTTTAATTTCTTTCCTCAAACTAAAAGGGGGGAACATCAGATCTACGATTATGTTTCTCTTGTGGAAAACCAATCCAGCCAGCTTCATATTAATGTCAACTTCACTGCTTGAAATCTGTAATTTATTACCTATGTTTCAGTAACTGCAGAATTTAGAATTCCTAGAAGTATTTAGGTGTCATATTATATTTTCTGATGAAAACAGCATCATCCTTTCATCCTAACAATGTAAAAAATTATGCACAGAAAGTATAATAGGCATTGTTTACTCAGTGTTTCGGAGTTCAAAATACTGTTTGGAAAGTTGAACGATTTTAATTGTCACAAATACATAAGAGACTGTTTGCCGATCAGTTCATTCCGACATTCAGCACATCGAATTTGAGCTACGGTAAGTACGATGGTAATGGAGAACAATATATAATGTAATATGATATTCTCCATTCTACAGCGTTAAGAAATTGAGACTACGAAATATCATAGGGCAAAATGTTAACATAAATATTTTGTTTTGTATTTTTATCCAAGATTCATATGTTGTAAACTGGTTGTGAGAAATTTGGTGCATCTTGAAAAGCGAAATGTGATTGTAAGGGGCTATTCTCTGGACGATTAGTGCAGGTCAAAGTCTATTTGTTTCTACCTTCCTTCCTTCCTTCCTTCCTTCCTTCCTTCCTTCCTTCCTTCCTTCCTTCCTCCTAGCCTTTACAAGAGAAATACACATAAACATTCAAAAGAGTACTTTAATTCTTATTACAAACCGTTGTCGTTTGTGGAGGGATCTGAGTACGTAAAACTTTGACTTGTATCCAGGTAATGAAACCTACATGTTTGGTGCTTTCAGGAAAAAATATCAAAATAAGAGTCATTAAAAATATCCTCTGTTCTTGAAGGTTGATGTGTAGTGTACTAAAGTGTTTGACAATTCAAATTAAAAAAAAGGTTATTCAAGTTGATCTGTTCTGGCGGACAACCTGAGGAGATTCATAATAAAACTCATGTTTGTGTTAAACAGCGTGTAATAATCTTCTGAAGTAATATAGGAAATTTCATGTCAGAAATCTTCAGCAGCAGTAATATAATCCTAAATACAGTACCTATCCCGTTAACCACCGTGAACTCCATGGCGACCGGGAGAAGAGATAATATGCAGAACATGATTTTGTTTAACAGATTATTTCATGAGCTGTTTCACATATTATCTACCGTTAGCCAAGTTCCATTATGAAAAGAGTTTAGCTAGTTACTTGAATGTCTGTTGCAGTTAAGCTTTTGGACTGGACCTACCAGGGCGAATGCATCCGTTGACATCATGGTACCTCCTCACAAACTGCCTGAATTTGAAGACATCCTGCAGAGATTTAACTTTAAAAACGAAGTCTACATTGAGGATGTTCAAAAGTAAGATCCTTCACTTTTTGTATTGCAAATTAGTTCTGAACAAATAATGTAACAAACGTAGGCTTTTTTGGTATTTTAAACATAACGAACCGTAACTTCGGTGAAAATTAATAAATCCTGAGTTATATAAACTATTGGAGCGTTAGGGAAATGAGTTGTAACACTGTTCCAAGAAGGACATTCCTGGAATCATTAATGAACAAGGGGAGTGTGTATACGAGGATCTTCAAAAAGCAGAAGTATTCAGTCATCAGTATGCAATGATTGTCGGTTACAAGGATAATGTCCAGATAGAGGAGGTGACTAATGAAAAAGAGGTATTAAAATTTACCTATGACAACAATGACATTTACAGTCAGATGCAAAAGTTGAAAATTAGAAAAGCAGCTGGAATTTTTAAGGTTTCGGGGGATATACTAAAGACAATGGGTTGGTATATAGTACCATATCTGAAGTACTTGTTTGATTATTCTTTGCATGAAGGAACTTTACCAAATGAATGGAGAATTGCTATAGTAGCCCCTGTATACAAAGGAAAGGGTGATAGAGATAAAGCTGAAAATTACACGCCAGTCACTTTGACATGCATTGCATGTAAGATTTGGGAAAGCATTCTTTCTGATTACATAAGACATATTAGCGAAATTAATAACTGGTTTGATAGAAGGCAGTTTGGGTTTAGGAAAGGTTATTCCACTGATTTTTTTCTATTTGCTCTACGTCGCACCGACACAGATATGTCTTATGGCGACGATGGGATAGGAAAGACCTAGGAATGGGAAGGAAGTGGCCATGGCCTTAATTAAGGTACAGCCCCAGCATTTGCCTGGTGTGAAAATGGGAAACCACGGAAAACCATCTTCACGGATGCCGACAGTGGGGTTCGAACCCACTATCTCCCGATCACTGGATACTGGCCGCACTTAAGTGACTGCAGCTATCGAGTTCGACATTATTCCACTGAAGCCCAAATTGTAGGATTCCAGCAAGATATAGCAGATATCCTGGATTCAGGAGGTCAATTGGACTGTATCGCAATTGACCTGTCTAAGGCATTTGATAGGGTAGATCATGGGAGACTACTGGCAAAAATGAGTGCAACTAGACTTGACAAAAGAGTGACTGAATGGGTGGCTCTGTTTCTAGAAAAAAGAACTCAGAGAATTAGAGTAGGTGAAGCTTAATCTGTCCCTGTAATAATTAAGAGGGGAATTCCTCAAGGCAGTATTATCGGACCTTTATGTTTTCTTACATATATCAATGATATGTGTAAAAATGTGGAATCAGAGATGAGGCTTTTTGCAGATGATGTTATTCTGTACAGAGTAATAAATAAGTTACAAGATTGTGAGAAACTGCAAAATGACCTCGATAATGTTGTGAGATAGACAGTAGGCAGTGGTATGATGATAAACGGGGATAAAAGTCAGGTTGTGAGTTTCACAAATAGGAAAAGTCCTCTCGGTTTTAATTACTGCGTTGATGGGGTGAAAGTTCCTTTTGGGGATCATTGTAAATACCTAGATATTAAAATAAGGAAAGATCTTCATTGGGTTAATCACATTAATATGACCGTAAATAAAGGGTACAGGTCTCTGCACATGGTTATGAGGGTATTTAGGGGTTGTAGTAAGGATGTAAACGAGAGAGCATATTTTTCTCTGGTGAGACCCCAACTAGAGTATGGCTCCAGTGTATGGGACCCTCACCCGGATTACTTGATTCAGAAACTGGAAAAAATCCAAAGAAAAGCAGCTCGATTTGTTCTGGGCGATTTCCGACAAATGAGTAGCGTTACAAAAACGTTGCAATGTTTGGGCTGGGAAGACTTGGGAGAAAGGAGACGAGCTGTTCGACTAAGTGGTATGTTCCGAGCTGTCAGTGGAGAGATGACGTGGAAGGACATCAGTAGACGAATACGTTTGAGTGGTCTCTTTAAATGTAGGAAGGATCACAATATGGAGATTAAGTTGGAATTCAAGAGGAAAAATTGGGGCAAATATTCGTTTATAGGAAGGGGAGTTAGGGATTGAAATAACTTACC
The DNA here is from genome assembly GCF_040414725.1 of Anabrus simplex. Taxonomy (NCBI): domain Eukaryota; kingdom Metazoa; phylum Arthropoda; class Insecta; order Orthoptera; family Tettigoniidae; genus Anabrus; species Anabrus simplex. The sequence goes on from NC_090266.1 coordinate 201,064,145, forward strand.
AAGGGAGATGTTCAATAAATTTCGAATTTCTTTGCAATCATTTAAGAAAAGGCTAGGAAAACAACAGATAGGGAAGCTGCCACTTGGGCGACTGCCCTAAATGCAGATCAGTAGTGATTGATTGATTGATTGATTGATTGATTGATTGATTGATTGATTGATTGATTGATTGATTGATTGATTGATTGATTGATTGATTGATTGATTGATTGATTGATTGATTGATTGATTGATTGATTGATTGATTGATTGATTGATTGATTGATTGATTGATTGATTGATTGATTGATTGATTGAGTGAGTGAGTGAGTGAGTGAGTGAGTGAGTGAGTGAGTGAGTGAGTGAGTGAAAAAATCCTATATTAGATGACCTAGTATGATCTAGTACCATATTCTATGATGTGGAAATTATTGTCGAATAACATCAGGGACTTGAAACATCTCCAGTCATCGTTCTCAAGTTCTTTTGTGGAGAACCTTCTTTTGATAACTTCGGCTAATATTGTGTCTGTAGTAATATGACACTAATTATGTGAAGGGGGCCGATGACCTTCGATGTTAGGCCCCTTAAAACAACAAGCATCATCAATTATGTGAAGGATGACCAGACGAAAACGCTCGAATACAGGACACAGAGATCTAAAATATAGGACATTTGATGAAAAATGTAGGACACTGCCACGCTACTAAGTTTTGTCTCTAGCATGTTATGGCGTTCTTTACATTTAAGACTATTTTAAGAACATTGCGCTACAATGAGTGTAATGTAATTAAATGTTATATTAACAGTTTACACATATGTATATTTCTTTTGCTACAACAGGATAGGATGGCCTTTAAGCAATCATCTACAAACATATCTGTCAGGAGAGGATTCTTTTGCCAGCAAATCTGTTTTATGCAACACGTACTTACGAAAGTCCTTACTTTCAAATTCCTTAAAATTGTACTTATCTAATAGTAGACCTTACACTGATCCGGTGTTATCTGATTTCCTGCATCTAACCACTGAACGGACATTACAAAAAATATTCTCTTCACGCTGGTGTTATGTCCAGGTATTAACAAGAAGTATTCAGCAATATTCATAAATTCACTCATTTTTACATTTTATATTTGCAAAAAAATACTTGCTATTGATAAGTATTTATATAAATATCGCAATATCCTAATTGATGGCCTTTATACTATGAGAAATGTGGTTTTGAAATTAATAATGAGGAAAAAGTTAAATGTTTATGTATCATTTGAAATGTAGGATATTTTACACTGTTTTACGGACTCCTGGACTTTGGGCCCAAATTCAGGACGTGTCCGGGAAATGTGGGAAGTCCGGTCACCCTAATTATGCGGGATTGAGGTTGGTGCATCGAGAGGTGATATAAAACTCAAAGGAGAAATGTGTACAGGAATTCTAACCAAGTTACTAGTTTCAAATGAAGAGAACGTGACACCTCATATATCAAAGAATGTGTGACGATGCAGTCAGATATAATATAGTGAGATTCTGCATTCACCTCGAATTTCGTTCGGCAGATCGTTGATAAACGCCGTAAATAGGAATGGCCCTATAACACTACCCCGTACTACTCCCAACGTTATAGAAACTTCGTCGGAGTATTTAATTCCTACCTTTGCCCTCTGCGTGCGGTCTGTTAAAATTTCTGGATCCAATCAATGCTTTTTTTACCACTTTTCGGATCAGAATGTCATATGATACTACATAAAATGTTTTAGCAAAATCAATTACAATAGCATCAACTTCCACAACTTTGTCTAATGACTCGCTAATATCATGAAATAGGGATAACATCTGGCTCTCTCAGGACAAACCTTTCCTAAAATCATGTTGCCGGCCATAATTCCGCAAACTTTTCTCCCATTGTTCCCTTAGATATTCTGAAATGAGGTGTTCCATTTGTTTGCATACAATAGACGTAAGGTTAATAGGTCTATAGTTGTCCATTAGCAGCCTGATGTCCACTTTAAAAAACCGGGACTACAGTTGCTTTCTTCCAGTCTTTTGGAATTTGCGTATTGTGTAGAGACACAGTAAATAGCGTAGAATAGATCTACCTCCCAGTTTCAGGAGCTCCCCAACAATATTATCAGACCCTGTTAACTTATTTTCCCTTAAGTTCTTAATTATTTCCTGATTTTTCCTACGGCTAATTTGGGAAAGAGAACAGTTAGGGTTATCGATAATGTCTATCACTAGGCTAGGATGTACGACGATGCACTCCGATATAATGTAGTGAGATGCTTTTTGTAGACTAGTGTCTATGCTACGAATTCGTTTTATGAAATATTGCAGTCACGTGGCCAGTTATAACTGGATATCACATCATAGACCAGTATGTCGTGACTAACAGAATTATGACTAGTCTGCCGAAATAGTCAGCATAAAGACATTTCCCTTCTAGTAGTCAAGGAGAATATTTAGTTACTTATAACTGAAGTGTAGCAAATTTCCACTTATTTAAAGAAGTCTCTGACAAGGCAAAAACAGATAGGATGTACCACAGTCCTTGCCAAAATAGAATATTTAACATGTAAGTACTTAAGAGTATGAAAAGATGTTGTAACTGTAGGAACTACCGATTGTGCAATGTCTTGAACCAGAGTAGTATTTCTCCTTCATTTGATGACTCCATTATTTATTCTTTCCTGTCCAACTGTGTTGGATTTGCTTTTTCAAAATTAATCGGCAATTGGGTGAAAGGTATTCCCCCTGTCTTTAGGCAATGGCATTATACTTTGTTCTATTACCCTGTTCCATGCAGAACTTCCTCACTCGTACAAATTAAACTAGACACTAATTAGGAGTCGGCTACATGTGCTTGGACGAATATCTGAATTACGAGTACCCATGACGAGGATTTTTCTTATGGTGACCTCGTGAAGGTACTTAGGAATCCTATATTCAGAAATTCGAATACAATTTACCTTTATTCTTTAAATAATTGTTCTCATAAAACACGTGCCTCTAATCACACTATGTATAGTTACTTCATGAAAAGGAATAAATTAAAAAATTGCACCAAATTACAAAATGGCCTCATATTTTAAATATTAGGCATTTTTTTACAGTATCGCAAACCATCCATTTCCACTACGGCATGAATAATTCAAGGCATGTCCAGGAAGTAGAATGGGATTATTTTCATTCTATTTAAAAATAAACATTTAAAAACAGTTAATTCCCCTTAAAGGTTTCTTAATACCGTTAGTAGTTAGAACGAAAGTTAAACAAATTATATTATTATTATTATTATTATTATTATTATTATTATTATTATTATTATTATTATTATTATTATTATTATTATTATTATTATTATTATTATTATTATTATTATTATTATTATTATTATTAAAGGAAAGCTGTGTTGTCATTCAATACAAAGAAAGAATTAACTTTTTCTCAAGGAAAACCTGCTTTATACAAAATGGAATTCAAAATTAATATTTAACTACAACAGGGAATGGACTGTTTGGGTCACAACTATCTTTATTCAGTGACATTTAATCACTCATTTGTCCGGTAGGTTCCCAGCGACTATTGTCTCTTATTCATAGTTCCAATTACCAACCCAAACTCTTCAAATACCCCAAATATATTCTTATTTCAGTATAAAAGATTTACAAAAACAAGGTAGGATTCAGAATCGTGCAGAAGTAAGAAGCTTAAGCATGTGCCTTTGAACGGCTATCATCAATAATCTCTAGCGTAATTGTTCAAATTTGACCACTTCAGTTAAATAATCAACCATATTCATCTGGTAATTTGCACACACATTCACAGCAACTGTGTTCTTTATCAGGAGCATTCGCAACGTCACTTAATGATATATGCACCATTTTGGACAGATGTTCTTGATTCCTTCCAAATACAAATATCAGGAGGGTATTGAGAGTAGAGTTGGTGAACATCATTTCAGTCTCAACTATAGGTAGAGTATTTAAAATTGATGTAATACACCATAAGATATGTAAAAACCGAACTTCCACTCTAGTTTTCTAAATGCCACCCTGAAGTACATAAATGTTGTAGAAAGTTCATATCTTGGTCGCACCAGTTCAGCTTTATTTTTAAAAATGTGTATACGTTTTAAGACATATGACTTTTCTCTTACGGTCCAATAATCACACATCTTCATAGTAAAGGGAAAACGTCGGAGCTGGAAATCTCCAAGGTGTCCCCACACGTCCACCTACCTTGTGACAGTCTGAGGACAAGAAAAAGGTTCATCTGTTACCTGAATGGTGTACATATTCCCTGTACGTAGGCTGTGGATATGCAATGACACCGTTTAGTACTAATACAATGAACACTAACATCCTAGTCAGAGAACTCTCGAGAAATTAAAAAAAATACTTCAATAGTTTATCATTAATTATTATTAATGGTGAGAGAGTCAGAAGAGGAAGAATATTATGCTGCTAGGACACATCTTAACATCTTAGCTGCCATACGAAAAGAAAAAAGGAGAGAATAAAAGTGCGTGAACGTGAGACCTTGTGAAATCCGAATCAACTGAACATGATTTTCAATTTCGAGTGCCCTACATCGTGATTCAAACAGCAACTGGCTTGGTGAGACGTCACTAAGCGTACAGCGCAGTATCAGACAGTAGGTAGGAAGTGCTGTGGTAGAATTTAGGACTCCATGTAATACAAAATTCTGACACTGACCTGGTAAAACTAATAAAATTTAACGACAGACGCATAGGTATGACTCACAATACATTATATTCGCTCCATCGTAAGATAAGGTGTCACTTTAACAGCATTGTTTTTTTTATTGTGGGATGAATTGATTACGGCAAGAACAAAAATTCTCAAAACATCAAAATTAGTAACAGAGAAGAGGAGAGGTACACTAACAAGACGTCATGATACGCCGTCTCCTTGCTCCCATAAGAATGCTCGTAACCTTATGTTAAATTGATATTACTCGAACTGTTGAATTCTGCACGTGGTAAGGAATAGCAAAATTCCTTCTATAATATTCATCTCGAACATAGACCTATTCTAACTGTTAATGTGATGCCGGGCAAGCAAGCACGATGACCTACAGTACCTCGTGAGTGGAGGTCCCAGAGCAGCACTCATTTTGCTGTTTAATGCATGTTTCAATCTACTCATAAAATTATGGAGTGACAACACATTTATATATTTCTCAATCAATTTCATTTCATTCATCCAGGAAAGTGTAACTCCGTTTATCCTATGATTTAGGACATTAAACAGTATGAAAAACGTTCCATAACGTTTTGTCCGTCATAAAAGTTACGTTACAAACCTTTTATTTTATTATACAGTTATGTAAGTTTGCTTGTTTTCATTCATTTAATAATTTGTCTATTCACTACTTCGTCATTTTATACCATAACATCAAAATCATCACAACAAAAAATATTTACATTTAAGTTACTTGCAATGTGTAAATGAAAATGCTAGAGAAGCCTAATGGAGGAGTAATACAAAAATATGCATTAGAGAATGTAGTTATTTTTTGTTTAAAAATGTCGATAATTCCCACTTTCAGAAGTTACTTCCATTATTTTTCTACAGAATTTTCACTGAATCCAATTGTACCGGCGTCTTGGAGGGATAAAAACGAATCATTAAAGTCTCTTCATTTTATTTTTCCAGGGTGATTGACCAAGAGCAGGGTGCTACTCCAAGATCTGGATTTGGATGGACCAATTACTACCGACTTCAAAATGTAAGTTCTAATGACTGAGGTTTGGTTTCCAACTAAAGCTCATGGTCCTGACGTTTAAGGCTTAACATTACAAAATTGTCTTTTCATTGCTTTTTTATTATTTACTGAACGGTGCATATCTGCACAATAGCATCTTATGTTCCACTCTGTGATATTTCTACTCTTTATGACTGAATGGTTCATGTTTTTGGGTTACTGTAGTCACGTCCTAGTTCGTGAACCATGGGCAACGGCTGAGTGGCCTAGTAAGTGGTCCTGAGAGTCGGGATACCAGTTGCTATGGAATGGGAGTGGGCATCTCGGACATATTCTGAGTCATGGCCCTACTTGCGCTCAGGCGGCTAGGACTATACTATTCACCGGTGCTCCATAACCCGTTAGAGGAGAGATCATCACTTGGAATATGTGCAAGTAGGGTAGCATCCTGCTTCACGAATTTACCGAGCTCAGAACATTTTAAGCAAGCCTCGGACCTATGGGAGTAATGGAGTCCCACTCCCATTTGACAGGCGAGGGACTCCTTGGCAACAACTTGGCAAACGAAATGGAATTTGATGGGGAGCTATCAATATTAATGGGGCTTATGGAAGAAAGAAGGTAGAACTGGCTGAGTCAGCAAAGAGGATTCATCTGGATGTGCTAAGAGTAAGTATATTCGGGTAAGGGGAGATAACGAGGAAGAGATAGATTATAAAGTGTACTTGACGGGTGTTAGAAAGGGAAGGGCAGAGTCCGGGGGAGGGCTGTTTATCAGGAATACCATTGCACGCAACATAGTTTCTGTTAGGCACGTAAATGAGCAAATGACGTGGGTAGATTTTTTCAGTTGGAGGAATTAGGACAAGAATTGTGTCCGTGTATTCATGATGTGAGGGTGCAGATGAGGATGAAATTGACAAGATTTATGAAGCATTGAGTGACATCGTGGTCAGGGTCAACAGCAAGGATAGAATAGTGCTAATGGGCGATTTCAATGCGAGAGTTGGAAATAGAACTGAAGGATACGAAAGGGTGATTGGTAAATGTGGGGAAGATATGGAAGCTAATGGGAATGGGAAGCATTTGCTCGACTTCTGTGTTAGTATGGGTTTAGCCGCTTAGCCGAATACATTCTTCAAGCATACGGCTATTCACCGCTAAACATGGGAGGCTAGGGGTACCAGATCCATAATAGACTATATCTTAACAGACTTTGAATTCAGGAAATCTGTTAGGACTGTACGAGTTTTTCGTGGATTTTTCGATGATACAGACCACCATCTGATCTGTAGTGAACTAAGTATCTCGGCCTAGGGTAGAGAAAGTGAAATCTGTCTGCAAAAGAATAAGGGTAGAAAATCTCCAGGACGAGGAAATTAGACAGAAGTACATGGATATGATTAGTGAGAAGTTTCGAACAGTAGACAGTAAGCAGGTTCAGGATATAGAAAGTGAATGGGTGGCATACAGGGATGCTGTAGTAGGACCGGCAAGGGAATGCCTAGGAACAACTGTGTGTAAAGATGGGAAAAGGCGAACATCTTGGTGGAATGATGAAGTGAGAGCAGCCTGTAAACGTAAAAAGAAGGCTTATCAGAAATGGCACCAAACAAGGGCCGAGGCAGACAGGGATTTATACGTAGATGAATGAAACAGAGCGAAACAAATAGTTGTTGAATCCAAAAAGAAGTCATGGGAAGATTTTGGTAATAACCTGGAAAGGTTAGGTCAAGCAGCAGGGAAACCTTTCTGGACAGTAATAAAGAATCTTAGGAAGGGAGGGAAAAAGGAAATGAACAGTGTTTTGAGTAATTCAGGTGAACTCATAATAGATCCCAGGGAATCACTGGAGAGGTGGAGGGAATATTTTTAACATCTTCTCAATGTAAAAGGAAATTATCATGGTGGTGTTGCAAACAGCCAAGCTCATGGGGAGGAGGAAAATTAAGTTGGTGAAATTATGCTTAAGGAAGTGGAAAGAATGGTAAATAAACTCCATTGTCATAAGGCAGCAGGAATAGATGAAATTAGACCTGAAATGGTGAAGTATTGTGGGAAGGCAGGGATGAAATGGCTTCATAGAGTAGTAAAATTAGCGTGGAGTGTTGGTAAGGTGCCTTCAGATTGGACAAAAACAGTAATTGCACCTATCTATAAGCAACGGAACAGGAAGGATTGCAACAACTATCGAGGTATCTCATTGATTAGTATACCAGGCAAACTATTCACTGGCATTTTGGAAGGGAGGATGCGATCAGTCGTTGAGCGGAAGTTGGATGAAAACCAGTGTGGTTTCAGACCACAGAGAGGCTGTCAGGATCAGCTTTTCAGTATGCGCCAGGTAATTGAAAAATGCTACGAGAGGAATAAGCAGTTGTGTTTATGTTTCGTAGATCTAGAGAAAGCATATGACAGGGTACCGAGGGAAAAGATGCTCACTATACTGGGGGACTATGGAATTAAAGGTAGATTATTAAAATCAATCAAAGGCATTTATGTTGACAATTGGGCTTCAGTGAGAATTGATGGTAGAATGAGTTCTTGGTTCAGGGTACTTACAGGGGTTAGAAAAGGCTGTAATCTTTCACCTTTGCTGTTCGTAGTTTACATGGATCATCTGCTGAAAGGTATAAAATGGCAGGGAGGGATTCAGTTAGGTGGAAATCTAGTAAGCAGTTTGGCCTATGCTGACGACTTGGTCTTAATGGCAGATTGTGCCGAAAGCCTGCAGTCTAATATCCTGGAACTTGAAAATATGTGCAATGAGTATGGTATGAAAATTAGCCTCTCGAAGACTAAATTGATGTCAGTAGGTAAGAAATTCTACAGAATTGAATGTCAGATTGGTGATACAAAGCTAGAACAGGTTGATAATTTCAAGTATTTAGGTTATGTGTTCTCCCAGGTTGGTAATATAGTAAGTGAGATTGAATCAAGGTGTAGTAAAGCTAATGCAGTGAGCTCGCAGTTGCGATCAGTAGTATTCTGTAAGAAGGAAGTCAGCTCCCAGACGAAACTATCTTTACATCGGTCTGTTTTCAGACCAACTTTGGTTTACGGGAGCGAAAGCTGGGTGGACTCAGGATATCTTATTCATACGTTAGAAGTAACAGATATGAAAGTAGCAAGAATGATTGCTGGTACGAACATGTGGGAACAATGGCAGGAGGGTACTCGGAATGAGGAGATAAAGGCTCATTTAGGAATGAACTCAATGGATGAAGCTGTACGCATAAACCGGCTTCGGTGGTGGGGTCATGTGAGGCGCATGGAGGAGGATAGGTTACCTAGGAGAATAATGGACTCAGCTATGGAGGGTAAGAGAAGTAGAGGGAGACCAAGACGACGATGGTTAGACTCGTTTTCTAACGATTTAAAGATAGGAGGTATAGAACTAAACGAGGCCACAACACTAGTTGCAAATCGAGGATTGTGGCGACGTTTAGTAAATTCACAGAGGCTTGCAGACTGAACGCTGAAAGGCATAACAGTCTATAATGATAATGTATGTATGTATGTATGTATGTATGTTTATGACTGAAATGTATGCAAAAACAGTTCACTTTGTAACATATTACTTCAGCTTGATGTTAAAGTATGTATGATTCCTTCCGATTATTGAACACATACAAATACATTTTCCATCTTCAACTTTTGATATTTTCAGAAATGTTCGTACAAAATCGTATTGCCTATGAATTTCTCTCAACGTTTTTTTATATCACAGAACTTCTCGAACGGTTTCTTTGCATGATGTAAGCAACGGCGTTTGTTAGGCACTGCAGAATACACAAAACATATTTAATATTCCTGGTTAATTTAATCAGCATAGCATAAGTAAATTCTAGTTCAGTTGAGCGTTTCATTGTCATATTACAGATTATTTGAGACTTTTCACAGTTCAATTTTAGCCGCAGCCCTAATACGCAGAATTTTTTTAAATGTTATTTGTTCGGGGCGTCGACCTAGAAAGATCTTTTGCCCCTACTTGCACCATATGTTATGAACCTGCGTGTATTTGGAAATTGTGGAAGTTTAAAGTGTTGAATGTGAGGAAAGGAACGTTAAGGACGACACAAGCAGGACAGGGATGTTAATTATTTACAATTAAATGCCCCTGACCCGACCGGGAATCGAACCCGGGGCCGCCGGGTGACAGGCTGACGCGTTGCCCCTACACCGCAGGGCCGGGCAATACGCAGAGTTCGTTAGGCAAACATTCACGTTCTGTAAGGGATCAGAACTGAGCGACAGGTAGTTCTTCACACCGAAAATAAATCAAGTATATCTTAATTCATAGCTACAAGTAGTTTTCTCTTAATACTTATTAATACTCTTAACACTCTTAATAAATGTTCCAAGATCAAAGCAATTGTAGGAAATCAGGACACCCCATTTCTTACAGTTAAACCCCTTAATCATTTTCATTATGAATAGAGGAGGTCAGAAATTAAATGCATTTTTATTTTCCACCAAAGACGTCCTACCATACTCCCCACAATTAGATTACTAGGCCAAACATTAGTGATCCAATTCCGATCTACAACGAAGTTTAACGGCCATCCTAAATACGGTATCCTCAAGACTTCTGACACTCATTTCCATCAAGTTCTAGTACAAAACCTTCTCTTGAGTCGTCAGGTAACGATCCCTATCCGAAATAAAAAAATTGTACCTACATACACTTCCATAGAACCATTACAAACTATGGTCGTAATACTGAGAAATAAAATGGAAAATGAAATGTCGTATGGCTGTTAGTGCCGGGATGTGTCCGAGGACTTCGGCTCGCCAGGTGCAGGTCTTTTGATTTGACGCCCGTAGGATGAAATGCTGATGAAGACGACACATACACCCAGTCTCCGTGCCAGGGGAATTAACGAATTATGGTTAAAATTCCCTACCTTAGACCAAAGGCCAGCACGCTAACCATTTAGCCATGGAGCCGGACACTGAAAGATGAATTCTAACAGTTCATAGAGGGAGGTCCGTTTGCTGCCTGCCTGAGTGGGAAGAAGGGAGTAGGGAGTATGGTTGCCATGGAAATGTGGGCGTGCCCACTGCGGTTGCCATGGAGATAAGCCTGATGGCCGGGTCGAGTTGCTTGGAGTTGCCAAACCTCTCACTTCTGAGCGGTCTGAACGAACGAACACCGTGCAGTGGCAAGTGCAATGCTCCTCCCTCCAGCCCTAACTGTCGGAATGCTTCTTGAAATATTTCGGGTATAGAGGAAAGAACTCCCATACACAGAAATATGCCTTGATTCATTTCTAGGTACATATTGAATCTTATCATACTTCTTACTTGTAAATCGTTCTACTGCCAGTAGCTTACATTAAACGAAGTGTTATTGCCCTGAAATAATTCATCTGTAATTCGTGAAAATCTACTCTATGACCAATTTCTACTATGAGCATCGCCCTTTCAGTATATTGGCCATAAATGTCTACGTTTTTCATTCTGTCTATAACATACTTGTATAAACACAAGAACATCTTCGGATTCTACCCAAACCATCACTCTTTCAGATATACGACTGGTTGGATTCACTTGTGAAACAGTACCCAGGCATTGTGACATCCATAGTGGGAGGAAAGAGCTATGAAGGTCGCCAGATTAAGGGAGTCAAAGTCTCATACAAATCTGGAAACAAAGGAGTCTTCGTTGAGGCAGGTGAGTATAAATGTAGCATCTCGATTAAATATTCACAGGAATATTGGTCTTTATGCATTATTTGCGATTGAACTGCTCGTTTTACAGTGAATTCCCTTCTAAAGCTATCAAGTTTATCAGTTCAGTGAATACTATAAGAAACGAATCGAAATATTAAAAAAAAAAAAAAAAATCAATCAATCACTACTGGTCTGCATTTAGGGCAGTCGTCCAGGTGACAGATTCCCTGTCTGTTGTTTTCCTGGCCTTTCCTTAATAGATTGCAAATAAATTGGAAATTTATTGAACAATTCCCTTGGTAAGTTATTCCAATCTCTAACTCCCCTTCCTATAAACGAATATTTGCCCCAATTTGTCTTCTTGAATTCTAGCTTCATCTGCATATTGTGAGTCGAGCAGCTCGTCTCCTTTCTCCCAAGTCTTCCCACCCCAAACTTTGCAACATATTTGTAACGCTACTCTTTTGTCGGAAATCACCCAGAATAAATCAAGTTGATTTTCTTTGGATTTTTTCCAGTTCTTGAATCAAGTAATCCTGGCTAGGGCCCCATACACTAGAATCATACTCTAGTTGGGGTCTTACGGGAGACTTATATGCCCTCTCCTTTTCATCCTTACTACAACCCCTAAATACCCTCATAACCATGTGCAGAGATCTGTACCCTTTATTAACAATCATATTTATGTGATTATCCCAATGAAGATCTTTCCTTATATTAACCCCAAAAGGAACTTTCACCCCATCAACGCAGTAATTAAAACTGAGAGGACTTTTCCTATTTGTGAAAATCACAACCTGACCTTTAACCCCGTTTATCATCATACAATTGCCTACTGCCCATCTCACAACATCGTTGAGGTCATTTTGCAGGTGCTCACAATCTTGTAACTTATTTATTACTCTATATAGAGTAACATCATCTGCAAAATGCCTTATCTCTGATTACACTTCTTTACTCATATCATCGATATATATGGGAAAACATAAAGGTCCAATAAAACTGCCTTGAGGAATTCCACTCCTAATTATTATAGGGTCAAATAACGCTTCGCCTACGGTACTCTAATATACTGAGTTCTATTTTATTTTTAAATACCCAAATAAGATCATCGAGATACGCTGTGTGAATTCCCATCGTTGTATACCAGGTCGTGAGCCATAGGTAAAGGCAGAATAACCTGAGGAATGGAATACCAATTACTATTGAATAGGGCGAGCATTTTGTACATGCTGTTCTGAGTCGTGGTGCTGTTTGTATTCAGATGACTAGGACTTCCCAATCCACCATCAACACCAAAATACAGTATATTATATCTATTCTCTTCTATTCTATTCTATTCTATTCTATTCTATTCTATTCTATTCCATTCTACACTATAAAACTTGAATTTTTTACTTTTCCGATAATTGCCATGGACTTACATGCTTTACAGCGAATGTAGACATTATTTCCCATGCAAATTAACGACAAAAGAGTCTTTAGATCCAGAACTCTTTGCACTACTTGGTTGCTAAAGTCCGGAAAAAGTTATGACCCTAGTAGGATACAGGACTATAAACCTGTCAAGCTTAAGAAATAAGCATATTTATAAAATACGTAGTTCCATAGAACGATATGCGTACTCCTGCATTTCATGAATCGAACACTTTAATTTAATTTCATGTGGCTATTTCTAGCCGAGTGCAGCCCTTGTAAGGCAGATTCTTCGATGAGGGTGGGCGGCATCTGCCATGTGAGATAACTGCCTGTAATTGTGGTGGAGGATAGTGTTATATGTGGTGTGTGAGTTGCAGGGATATTGAGGACAGCACAAACACCCAGCCCCCGGGCCATTGGAATCAACTAATGAAGGTTAAAATCCCTGACCCGGCCGGGAATCGAACCCGGGACCCTCTGAACCGAAGGCCAGTACGCTGACCGTTCAGCCAACGAGTCGGACAATCGAACACTTATTTATGTCAAGAAAGTGTAATGAATTCTGGCCCATCCTTCGTATTCACTGACTGTAACATCAGTTTTGGAAATGGCGCTGGATTCTAAAATCTACCTCCCTTTTCTATTCTAACCAATTTTCAGGAATTTATGTTGGGTTTCCACAACTGGCACACATATTATGGATTCCTTTTAAAGTCGCGCTGCAGTTATGTCACAGACTATAAGCGCTCGGTCACGGTAGACCTACTGAGAGTGTGACAAAACTGGTGAATTTATTTAAAGCAAATTTTAAACTTCCGGCTTTAGGATACCCCTTTTAATCAACAAGTTGACAAGACTTGTTTGTAAGATAATTATAACATTTTTTAAACGATTAGTATTCCTTCATTCTGAAAAATGTTCATATCCACTTTGAATCGCCATCTAAAACGAAAACATTCCCATTCTATGTATTTTTGACAAATACAGTACGTACAATGAATGTATTAATAACGGAGTGTACAAGAGAGCCAGAGCCTCCTTGGGTCAGGTGGCAGCGCCCCGGCCTCTCAACGTTTGGTTCTGTGGTTCAAATCCCGGTCAATCCATGTATGATTTGTGCTGGACAAAGCGGAGACGTTACAGGCTTTTCTCCGGGTACTCTGTCCTATTTCATTCCAGCAACACTCTCCAATATAATTTCATCTGTCATTCATTAATCATCGCCCCAGGGGAGTGCGACAGGCTTCGGCAGCCGGCACATTTCCTATCCTCGCCGCTAGACGGAGCTTCATTCAATCAATCAATCAATCAATCAATCACTACTGATCTGCATTTAGGGCAGTCGCCCAGGTGGCGGATTCCCTATCTGTTGCTCTCCTAGCCTTTTCTTAAATGATCGCAAAGAAATTGGACAATTATTGAACATTTCCCTTGGTAAGTTATTCCAATCCCTAACTCCCCTTTCTATAAACGAATATTTGCCCCCAATTTGTACTCTTGAATTCCAACTTTATCTTCATATTGTGATCTTTCCTACTTTTAAAGACACCACTCAAATTTATTCCTCTACTGATGTCCTCCCACGCCATCTCTCCACTGACAGCTCGGAACATACCACTTAATCGAACAGCTCGTCTCCTTTCTCCCAAGTCTTCCCAGCCCAAACTTTGCAACATTTTTTGTAACGCTACTCTTTTGTCGGAAATCACCCAGAACAAATCGAGCTGCTTTTCTTTGGATTTTTTCCAGTTCTTGAATCAAGTAATCTTGGTGAGGGTCCCATACACTGGAACCATACTCTAGTTGGGGTCTTACCAGAGATATGCCCTCTCCTTTACATCCTTACTACAACCCCTAAATACCCTCATAACCATCTGCAGAGATCTGTAGGGCCTATCCTTTATTAACAATCATATTTATGTGATTACCCCAATGAAGGTATTTTTTTATATTAACAGCTAGGTACTTACAATGATCCCCAAGAGGAACTTTCACCCCATCAACACAGTAATTAAAACTGAGAGGACTTTTCCTATTTGTGAAACTCACAACCTGACTTTTAACCCTGTTTATCATCATACCATTGCCCACCATCCATCTCACAACACTATCGAGGTCACCCTGCAGCCGCTCACAATCTTGTAACATATTTATTACTCTGTACAAAATAACATCATCTGCAAACAGCCTTATCTCTGATTCCACGTGTTTACACATATCATTGATATATATAAGAAAACATAAAGGTCCAATAATACTGCCTTGAGGAATTCCCCTCTTAATTATTACAGGGTCAGATAAAGCTTCGCTTACTCTAATTCTCTGAGTTCTATTTTCTCGACTCGGTCGAATGACTGGAAACAGGCTGTGGATTTTCACAGGAGATCCAGTCGATGAGAAATATGCCATACGAAACACTTCAGACGTTATTGTAGCCGTTCATTGTTCTTTGAAATTACATGACGCCTGATACTAGTTTTAGCAAGGCATGTCCGTGGCATGCTACACATTCCAGGTCTTATCACGTACCATTTGAAGTGTCTAGAGTTCAGTAGAAGTATTATTGATGGATATTAGGACCGAAGGAGTTACTGCAAAGCTTAAGAATTCTTCTAATACATTACGTAACTGTAATATATAACTTTTATTGTCCAGATTAACTCTATAGCCTACGTCTTTCTCGAATTACCGAGCTCTTCAGTACTATAATAACGTTCAAACATCTTCATGTCAGTTTCACGATTTATTTTTAATAGGCTTGGATACTGTTCAAAAAGAAAATCAGTTTTGAGAATGGGGAAGTGTCCATTCGGTTAGAGTCGCGCAGCTGTTGGCTTGTATTTGGGAGACAGTGGTTTCGAACCCCACTGTCGGCAGCCCTGAAGATGGTTTTCCGTGGTTTACCATTTTCAAACTAGGCAAATGCTGGGTATGTACCTTAATTAAGGCCACGGCCACTTCCTCCCCACTCCTAGCCCTTTCCTATCTCATCGTCGCCATAAGACCTGTCTGTGTTGGTGCGACGTAAAACAAATTGTAAAAAGAACGGGAGGCCTAGTTGAACTAGATTACTCTTTGACTACAATATTTCGTGAATGATTCTTTAAATATTATTCATCGACTCATCGGCCCCCTTTTGGGGATAATTTTATACTTTATGTTCAGTAACATCTGATTATTCAATGTTGTGTAAACGGCTGAAAAATCCCTCAGTGAAAAATGATATTATTTAAAGTAACTTATACGTTACCTTCCATGCCGGAGGTTATAGTAACTTCGAAATCCTAACTCACTTGCCCTCAACTTTACTTAGAGAGTTTTATTGCAGTTTATGGTATTTTCACACATCTCACATGTTATGAAGACGACATTTTGAATTACCTTTTCCCTGCTTGCAGCGTTACTAAGAGAAGCGGAGTGGGAGACAAGTGATCGCAAAAACTGTTCTTTACCACATTACATTGCGACATCATTTTAAAAGTCGTCAGGAAGAGAGTTCATGGAAAGTATTATTTTTAGTTTATCGAGTTATTTGAATGAAAAGAGGTATTTGACTGCGTTTCTGTTGCCTACTTAAAAATATATTTGCATTGTTTGCGCCAGCCAGGGTCGTGATGTATCTGCCCTTTCCCCACATGTGCCACGTTCTATTTCTGGCGTGAGATTTGGAACAGGGTTCGCGCGACCTCGTGAGGTCAACTAAGGAGTCAGTGATATGAGAGGCGTTCTTGGCCTGATACGTTGTCTTTTATATCAGTAGTTTATCAGTTGGGCTCACGAGCCAGAGTAAACCCTCAGTCCAATAATAAAATCTCTAGTCGTGTCGGGAATCGAACTCTGGGCCTGTAGGTAAGAGGCACACACACACACACACACACACACACACACACACACACTTTTTCATGAACTCTCTTCCTGAAGACGTTTAAAATGATGCCGCAATGTAATGTAGTAAGGAACAGTTCTTGAGATCACTAATTTTACGTCCCACTAACTAATTTTACGGTTTTCGGAGAGGCCGAGGTGCCGGAATTTAGTCCCACAGGAATTCTTTAAGGTGCCAATAAATCTATCGACACGAGGCTGACGTATTTGAGCACCTTCAAATACCACTGAACTGCGTCAGGATCGAACCAGCCAAATTGGGTTCAGAAGGCCTGCGCTCTACCGTCTGAGCTACTCAGCCCGGACTTTTAAAAACTCCTTGAAAATTAACATATATAAGAATAACACATTTTTAATTGATACTTTCCTTACAATCCTCTTGTCTAATTAACTTTTAAAACATCTCCGTAATGGCCCTGAGGACCCTTGGAGGAAGACGGAAAGTAAAGGCCCCCAGTATCCGTAATCTCAGCACAGTGATAGAGTGGTCAACTTTATAGATCACCGCTTTTCTCCCCGGGAATTAGCCTGGAACTCAGTTCTGATGTAGGCTGAGTGAACGCCATAGGCATATGCCTCATTGGAAGTCTTGTTTCTATTTTTTTTTCCGAATTTCCAATCGAACCCACGCCCTTCTGGGTGAGCCAAGCTTACCCTTACCCATCTTCAAGGCAACTTCCGTAATTTACTAACAGATTTGTGAATTTTAGGTATCCATGCCAGGGAATGGATTTCTCCAGCTACTGTGACATACATTCTTAATCAGCTACTGACCAGCAAGAACGCCTCAATCCGAGACATCGCAGAGAACTACGACTGGTACATCTTCCCAAGCACAAACCCTGATGGATATGAATACACACATACCACCGTAAGTACAACAATCAAAACTCCATACCTCTAGAGCTAGAGAATAACGCTTGACTCGTGGTGTACATCCTGCTGTAAACGTGTCGTAAGCTCAGACCTCAAAGTGACATGAAATTTGAGACAGTACTTATTGAGAAATACCTAAATAGCGGTAATGCTGATTTTAAAAAATAAACAAAAACTGTGCAAACAGTTGTCCGTAAATGCAGTATAAACGTTGAGTGGAATACATTAATTTAAAATGCTCTTCTTTTTCAGAACCGCATGTGGCGCAAGACTCGTAGCCGTGGATTGCTCTGTGTAGGTGCTGATCCTAACCGCAACTGGGGATTTCATTGGATGGGTGAGTACACACTGCAGTGCTCTTTTCGAAAGATGGGGTGTGGGATTACCACCTCGGTTGGAAGAACAACTGTCATCAAGCGCGGAGAACTACAACTGCTACTACTAATACGTCTTCACTCCGTCTCTGAAGAGGACGGCAGGCCTCCTAGACGGTAACGCCACATCTCAGGCCAGGAAGATGGAATAAGATGAAGGAGATGTACGGAGAAGATGAGAGGGTTGGCGGCCGTGGCCTGTACTAGGAACTTACCGCCTTAGTGCAGGAGAATAGAAAACCATGGAAAACCATTCTCAGGACAGCCGACTGTGGGAACCAGCCCCTCTCCGTCTTACGAATGCAGAGTCGTAGAGTTACGGTCACTGATCTCTATAAATGGATCGCTGATGGCAGCTCTCCGCTGCAGGAGAAAGTACGCCACGTTGAGCGCGCGGTTCGCCATGTTGGCGTACCCATCCTAGAGCTCTCCTTATGGGGAAGCAATGATAATATAATCAATTTTAAATCGCAATTAATGACGCTTTGGAATAATTAAAAATATAGGGACATGTTCACTCAAAGCATAAGGACATTGGGATCACTGACACGTCGTTCCGAGGTCAGTAAATCTCCGGGATAGCAATAAAAATGAGTGTATGATAACGGCCGACTAATATTAACTTAGGTGCTGAATACATGCAATTAGCGATCGGTAACGCAATACGAGTGAAAATCAGTTTCTGGAAACATTGCTGTAAATTTTATACATGTATGTCACGAAATTATGCATTCTTAAAATGATGTACCTATAAACGTAGCTCACTATACAGGCCTAGATTCGACATACCATAATCGGTGCTTGATAATGAATTCCTGTTTCCTGTTTCTATGAAATAACGCGCAGTTTATCAAATTAAAATATAATTGAAGCAAATGTACACATTCATAAAACCAGCAAAAATTCAAAACTTGTCAATATATCACATTACCTGCAGCTTAATTTACTATTACAGACCTCTTTAATTAAATTCAGCTACCAAAGCAATATTGATGGTCATCATCAGAAATATGTAACACCCGTTAAATGAGCCCCAAATACCACAACTAGTATAATGGGATAGCCTAAAACACCCACAACACTTTGCCTTTTCCCACCACTCCAGTGTCTGAAACCCATAATTATTACTGATGTAAATAAGGTCTAGAATTGCTCCAGACTTCATTTTCTAAGATTGTTATAAGGTCACGTCAATTATTTCATCAAAACCGTCAGTTTAATTATGACAAATAAATAAAAATATAAGTAAATCTTTTCTTGCAATTAATGTTCAGTAAAATTGAAAACAGTTGGCTATACATCACTTCTAAGGCGTGCAGTTTGTCCATTTTTATCTAAACAGTCTTCCTCAAAGTGATGGGAGCAGAGAACAGCTGTTTTAGAAGGCTCCCAAGTCTCCCGCCTGATACTCCTAATCCATGATCTTAGATGTTCGGATTTCGAGAACGGAAACCTAGAAAAATTGCCATTTTGCTCCCAGAATATGCGAAATAAGATGCAATAACCTAAAACTCAAAACACTACCCTAGGAAGATTATTATGTACAGTATAAAACTCACCGATGAAATGATTTCTCCTTCTGCTGATCGTTTCTGTTTGTACATCCATAAGCTGAACACTGCGGTATGTTAATACCCGGTAGGATGTTTCTTCATTCGGATTTCACATAAATACATGCACATTTAAATTTAATTTTGTAATTTACAAGCAGTGTCCTGTGGTGTAGTGGTTAGTATGATTAGCTGCCACCCCCAGAGGCCCGGATTCGATTCCCGGCTCAGCCACGAAATTTGAAAAGTGGCATGAGGGCTGGAACGGGGTCCACTCAGCCTCGGGAGGTCAACTGAGTAGAGGGGGTTCGATTCCCTCCTCAGCCATCCTGGAAGTGGTTTTCCGTGGTTTCCCACTTCTCCTCCAGGCAAATGACTGGATGGTACCTAACTTAAGGCCACTTCCTTCCCTCTTCCTTGTCTCTATCCCTTCCAAACTTCCCATCCCCCAACAAAGCCCCTGTTCAGCATAGCAGGTGAAGCCGTCTGTGCGAGGTACTGGCCATACTCCCCAGTTGTATCCCCGACCAAAAGTCTGAATCTCCAGGACATTGCCCTTGAGGCGGTAGAGGTGGGATCCCTCGCTGAGTCCGAGAGAAAAACCAACCCTGGAGGATAAACAGATTACGAACGAACGAATTTACAAGCATACTACAAGGCAACAAACCTAAATTCATAAAATACACTACTATTTCTTTTGAAATAACACAGCACAGAACACCCGTGGAACTACAATCAAGGAGGTTGGCGTCACTGAACTAAGCATAAACAAACCAAGCGCGCTCCTCGTGGTCTATTCAGTGGGTCCTCTGCACCGTGCGCTCGCTGCCATCTTACTACGCCAGTCATCTTCTATTCGGCTTACTGCTACCCAAGCCACCAGCCATCCATGTATAGAGATCAGTGGTTACGGTAGAGCCGCGGCCACCCCTCCTCTGCTCGGTTTGGTGTGTCGCTGGGAGTGCAGAACTGTCGAACCACGGAGCAGTCAAAGCCTACTCTGGAACCGGAGCTTCTTCCTATGAAAAAAATGACCAGGTGACTGACGTCACCATATCGTGAATGCGTCCCAGTCGTTTGCTTGTCAGCACCTGTATTCATTGGGTTAGCTATGCGTCATACTTCCTTCTTTGTTAGTTTAATTCTGTCTTCAGTTATGCTAAGGTAGTTTCCGCTTTATCATTTTTTTCGATAGTTATTAATTTTTAGTTTAGAACTGTCTTATTATTGCTCCCCGATTAATATAGGCCTACTGCATCACATAATGTCCTCCTTAAGTGATTTCAAAGTGGCATATTTTACATCTGCTCCATAACCTGTCGGTATTTCTAGTATATCCACAAACGTTATTCTTTTCTGTTTAATGTTGATTCTTTTGGGATTATATGCGTGTGCTCTTCGTCTCTGACAAATCTGCTATGTCGCTATATTACTCCGGTTTAGGGAGAGGGACCGATGTATTTCATAATTGTAATAAAAGCGACGGGATGAATAAAAATAATCGTAAGGGGCTTGTAAACCACCTGGTATAGTATGCCTACATGCCAAAGAATTTTAAGTAAAAAAACAAAAATGGTTAACCATGTGCCTTCAAATTTCGCATCCGATGTTCTACCCGTTGAGCTAGAGCCAATTCTATCCTGAGTGTTATTTCTCACCAGATTCTTCCATACACACATACTGATATCTATGGAGGTACTAAATTTTTAAAAGGAATCAGCATTAATTGTGCAGCACTTTTCTTCAATGTCACCATCGTTTGTACTTTTACATGCAATCGGAGGAGCACCTAGGGCCAGTTTTGGACTTATTTTAAGGCACCATACCCTTCCTGTTGCTACACGCTGGTGCGATAAACCAATGCTAACTGCTTCTAAATAAGTACACTCGTGTCCTCGTTCTGAGGTGAGCTGCATGTACCATTTTAACCACATACAAGCCCTTTCTGACAGTACCCTAACCGTTACGCTACGGTAGAGCATTTTGATCCGTACAGCTATACCGGGTGTATGCATAAGTTTTTGTCGATTTTGTGGTAAAGAAAACCCGTAATTTTCAAGGGAAATTAATTTTTTGTTTATTCAAAGTATTGGCCATCGCCTTCTACACACTTCGCCCATCTTTCAGGTAAGTTCTGAATACCATGCCAGAAAAACTGCTTGTCTTTTGCGGCAAACCATTCGTCGAGCCATTTTCCAACTTTCTCGAAATTGCTGCGAAGAGGTGATAGATGGCGGGTGTGGAAGGATGAGCCATCCAAGCGATTTCCAAGTGTCTTTCACTGGTTTTGCTGTATGAGACGGCGCATTGTCGAGTAACAAAATCACTTTTCCATGTCTTCTGGCCCATTTCGGTCGTCTTTCGGTCAATACGTGATTTAAATTAATCATTTGTTGGCGATAGCGTTGTTTCGCCTGCAATTGCTCGTCTTCGCATTGTTGTGGTCTACCAGAGCGCGCACTGTCTTTCACATTGAAATCACCACGTTTCAATTGTAGAAACCATGTCTCACATGTTCTAATAGATGGAGCGTGTTCACCATATGTTTCTACCAGCAAACGATGACTTTCCACAGCCTTTTAATTTTGATTAAATAAGGAAAGCAATGCGTGCCGCAAATGTTCTTTTTCAGGCACAATCGTCGGCATGATCACTGAACAATACAACACAGACACTAGTATTCGGCGGGCTCAACTTTTGTGTGTTGGTAGGTTAATGTCAGACGAACAAACTGACGCATATGCCCAATCCATACGCTGCGTACTGTTCGCTGGAACGATCTCTTAGTGAAACCGGAAAAGACTTATGCGTACACCTGGTATACAGTAGAGCTCACGGTGACTTAATGTGGATAATTGAAGATATTTTTTGTTTATAGATGGTGGTGCAAGTTCTAACGAGTGCTCTGAGACATATGCTGGGTCAAAAGCGTTCTCTGAAATTGAAACCAAGAGTTTGTCCGAGTACATAACCAGCATCGCTGACAAGATCCAGGTCTACCTTGCATTCCATAGCTACAGTCAGCTTCTGCTTATTCCATATGGTCATAGCACTGAACACATCTCCAACTACGACACACTGGTAAGTACTTCCTTCATACATTGTAAATATTTATCTCTGTTTCCCTAAGTGTAATTCATAGAGAAAGAAATGTGAAGTCCCGAGAAGGCCCGGGTTCGATTCCCCACTCTGCCACGAAATTTGAAAAGCGGCACGAGGGCTGGAACAAGGTTCACTCAGCCTTGGGTTTCATCTGAGTTGCTAGTTGCTTTACGTCGCACCGACACAGATAGGTCTTATGGCGACGATGGGATAGGGAAGGGCTAGGAGTGGGAAGGAAGCGGCCGTGGCCTTAATTAAGGTACAGCCCCAGCATTTGTCTGGTGTGAAAATGGGAAACCACGGAAAACCATTTTCAGGGCTGCCGACAGTGGGATTCGAACCTACTATCTCCCGAATACTGGATACTGGCCGCACTTAAGCGACTGCGGCTATCGAACTCGGTCATCTGAGTTGAGGTGGGTTCGGTTCCCACCTCAGCCATCCCCGAAGTGGTTTCCCACTTCTCCTCCAGGCAAATGCCGGGATGGTACCTAACTTAAGACCACGGCTGCTTCCTTCTCTCTACCTTGTCTGTCCCTTCCGATCATCCCATCCCCCAAAAGGCCCCTATTCAGCATAGCAGGTGAGGCCGCCTGGGCGAAGTACTGGTTCCCTCCCCAGTTTCATCCTCCGACCGAAAGTCTTACGCACCAGGACACTGCCTCTGAGGCGAAAGAGGTGGGATCCCTCGCTGAGTCTGAAGGAAAAACCAACCTTGGACGGTAAACGGATTGAAAAAATGAAATGGCGTATGGCTTTTAGTGCCGGGAGTGTCCGAGGACAGGTGCAGGTCTTTTGATTTCATGCCCTTAGGCGACCTGCGCGTCGTGATGAGGATTAAATGATGATGAAGACGACACATACACCCAGCTCCCGTACCAGGGAACGGATTAAGAAAGATGAATGAAAGGTAATGAGAAATTCATTCTTGTGTTAAAGGGTATCTCTATCTATTCAGGAAGTGCGGTATTACACACGTTATTGCACGTAGAATGATAACAATATCAATGTGGAACCTGGGTGCAGTCCTTCGTGGAGGTTTGGCTGCGTGTGAGCTACAGCGTAATAAAAAGGAACGTCTTGAAGTTTGTGCGTTTTAGAGCATAACACCCAGTCCCCGAACGACGGGAAGTAATCCTCTTTCTTTCTTCTTTCTTAATCCGTTTACCCTCCGGGGTTGGAAATTTCCTGGACTCAGCAAAGGATCCCACCTTTACCGCCTCAAGGGCAGTGTCCTAGAGATTAAGACTGGGTCGCGGTACACAACTGGGGAGGATGACCAGCACCTCGCCCAGGCGGCCTCACCTGCCATGCTGAATAGGGGCCTTTTGGGGGGATGGGATGATCGGAAGGGATAGACAAGGAAAAGGGAAAGAACCAGCCTTGGCCTTAAGTTAGGTACCATCCCGGCATATGCCTGGAGGAAAAGTGCGAAACCACGGAAAACCACTTCGAGGATGGCTGAGGTGTAAATAGAACCCCACCCCCCCCCCCCTCTACACAGTTGACATTCCGAGGCTGAGTGGACACCATTCCAGCCCTCGTATCACTTTTCAAATTTCGTGGAGGAGCCGGCAATCGAACGCGGGCCTCCGGGGTTGGCAGCTAATTGCACTAACCACTACACCGCAGAGGCGGACGGAAGTAACCTTCTACGGTTAAAATCCCATATGCCGACCAGAAATTGAACGTGGTGCCCCGCAGACCAAAGGCCAGCACGTTGTAACTAAGCCACGGAGCCATTCACCTAAAATGATCGATGTTGTTACTACTGGTTTTCTAGTGCGTGTGCAGCCTGCCCCATAAAACTTCGCTGCTGCGGTATCTCTCCTGGTCGGTGGATGCTTAATTGGTGAAGTGAAGTGAGAAAAATACTGAAAATCACCACCAGCTTGATTGAGAGCGGGATATTGCGCCCACCTCTACTTTAAGATGTATTTCTGAAGTTAAGTACACCCCCGATCTAGATCCGGAAACTAATACCAGATACGTAGCAGAATACAACCGAGCCTGCCATGTGCGAGGCAACTAATGCTTACCTCTAGACCAGTATGGCGGCATAAATAAATAAATAATTATCCACTGCTTGACAAAAAATTATGCACCCAGAAGAAATGGTCGGATATCAATGTAACTTCATAGACGTACACATCATCGGCAATTCTCTGTGACAGGTAGAACGGTCACTTATATAAGAGGCGTGAACAGCGTCCGATGTTGAGTGATCACTCTGAAGGACATGGAGATGTCGTGTACTCGTGTGAGACAGCGTTACTAGCACCTGATAGAGGTTGAAAGAGGCCTTACTGTGGGGCTCCATTTCGCCGGCTGGTTGAATTGTATAGTATCCAGATTTGTGGGGCATTCGGACGTGACAGTGGCCCGATGTTGGACTGCACCGGAACGTAAGGCCAGGCATACTCGTCGTCACGTCTCACCGCCACAAGGGAGGATCGCCGTATTGTGCACCAAGCACATCGTAAACGCTACGCATCTACGCCTGGCTTCCGAGAACAAGTAATGGACTTCCTGCAACATTTTGTGCCATCCCGCACCATTGGTCGGGGACTAGCAGCAGCCAGACTAGGGAACGGTAACACCACAACACAAACGGCTACGTTTGAAGTGGTGCCGTGACCGGGAAGCGTGGACTGCTGATGAATGGCGTACTATAGTATTCAGCGATGAATGCGGTTCTGCACTACCCAGGATGACCATCATTGCGGCGACCTAGGGAGAGGTCCCTTTCTTCCAAAGTTTTGGAGAGGCACAGCGGTGTACTCCTGGCGTCATGGTGTGGTGAGCCATCGGCTATCACTTCAGTTCACGGCTGGTAGTGATTGAGGGAACTGTGATGGCATAACGGTACATCACGGACATCCTGCTTCCTCATGTGTTACCTCTCAAGCGACAGTATTTTGGTGCCATTTCTCAACAGGACAATTCTCACCCATACACGGTACGTGTCTCTATGAACAGTCTGCTTGATGTTGCGGTACTCCCGTGGCTGGCAAAATCCCCAGATCTGTCCCCGATAGAACATGTGTGGGACCAGCATGGACGTAAATTCCGTCCCAGTGCCAATATCCAGGATATCAAGGACTAGTTTCAACAGTTGCGGGCCAGCTTGCCTCAGGAGAGGATATAACGTATTTACGACACCCTTCTCGACCGAATGAGCGCATGCATCCAAGCCAGACGGGGTGCAACGTCATACTGATATTGGGGCTCGCACTACTAAGTTCTTCGTAAATTTGACTTGGGTTTGTAATCACTGAAATAACATCACACACCCTCTCAACACATGAAGTTACATTTCGTTTCCTCCTCCCCTTCTGAGTGCTTCCATTTCTTGTTAGGCAGTGTAATAATATTAATAATAATAATAATAATAATAATAATAATAATAATAATAATAATAATAATAATAATAATAACAGCGCAGGCTACGTCTACAACATAAAGACATCTGAATGAACCACCAATGAAGTCCCCTCCTCTACATGGATGACCTTAAGCCAGGGCCTCTCAAACGCCCAAAATCTCACGCGTGCAAACAGCGGTGCAGAGTTCCTGTGCACGGTGCATCGGTCCCGCTCGGATCGGCTCGGACCAACGCTTCGTCTCCGGGCTACTCGGCTAAGCTCGACTCAACTCGTCTCAACTCAGCTCGGATTTGGAGCGCTACGGAGCAAGTGAGGAAGAGGGAGACAGGGGGAGCGAGCGAGACAGGCGTGGGGAAAGAGAGAGACAGCGCTATTGCTCCAAATCGAGGAGTGGGGTTCTACACTCTGGTCAACCAAGCGAAGTCGTCTTTTGCACCGTGCACAGTGCATGCACCCTGAGAGGCCCTGCCCTAAACTGTACACCGCTAGCAACGTACAACCAACCCAGCTTCTGGCCTTAACGAAGAGATTCTCTGATGATACACACACAGAGTTCGGAATGGAGAAATGCAGAGCAGTTCATCTGAAACAAGGAAAATTTGAGCCTACTGACGGATTTCAGATCACAGAGAAGAAAGTAATGAAAGGTCTGGAATCAGGAGAATTTTAGCCTACAGGTATTTGAGGTTCTATCAGTTTAAACGGATCAGTCACTCAGCCATCAAAGGAAGACTGAAGACCAGTAGCGACGATTAGGGGGGGTGGGGGGCAAGAGAAGAAAACATTACATTTTTATTCCATATTAACCGGCTGAAACTAGGAATTATACGAATTATTCTAACAAGCAATTTGTGCAAGCCATGTTGTCTCACCGGATAATTATTTGTTTTGAAAATGAAAATCCACAGCCTGTTTCCAGTCATTCGACCGGTCAGGAATGGAATGAATGAAGCCCCTATCTAACGGCGAGGATAGGAATTATGTCGAAGCCTGTCGCACTCCTC
Source organism: Anabrus simplex (assembly GCF_040414725.1). Lineage (NCBI taxonomy): Eukaryota > Metazoa > Arthropoda > Insecta > Orthoptera > Tettigoniidae > Anabrus > Anabrus simplex. Next base: position 201,091,122 of record NC_090266.1, read on the forward strand.
TGGGGCAATGATTAATGAATGACAGATGAAATGGAATGATATTGGAGAGTGTTGCTGAAATGAAATATGACAGGGAAAACCGGAGTACCCGGAGAAAAACCTGTCCCGCCTCCGCTTTGTCCAGCGCAAATCTCACATGGAGTGACCGGGATATGAACCACGGAATCCAGCGGTTAGAGGCCGGCGCGCTGCCGCCTGAGCCACGGAGGCTCTTAATTATTTGTTTTATTTTCTTTAATTAACAGAATTATTAGCGCAAATACGCAAAAATATCGTTCGTCGCGGTTAACCGATTTGTATATCGCCACAGCAAGTATTGGATACTTCGCGTGTGCTGTGAGCGAGGGTATCAGGGGTACATTTTTTGGGTCAAGGTCATGGACACTGAGGTATGAATCACCCGCTTGCCACGCGCATTCGTCAGTCTGGCAGTCTCTTTAGTGTCCGTTAGTTTCTTAGTGTGCAGTTAAATAGGCCAAACTCCATGGTTTCTAGTTATACATCAGATTTATTTATTTATTTATTTATTTATTTATTTATTTATTTATTTATTTATTTATTTATTTACCCCCAGGGTTAGTTTTTCCCTCGGACTCAGCGAGGGATTCCACCTCTACCACCTCAAGGGCAGTGTCCTGCAGGGTGAGACTTTGTGTCGGGAGGATACAGCTGGGGAGAAGGACCAGTGCCTCGCCCAGACTGCCTCATCTGCTATGCTGAACAGGGGCCTTGTGGGGCGATGGGATGATTGAAAGGGATAGACACGGACGAGGGAAGGAAGTGGCCATGGCCTTAAGTTAGGTACCATCCCGGCATTTGCTTGGAGAAGAAAGTGGGGAAACTACGGAAAACCACTTCGAGGATAGCTGAGGTGGGAATCGAACCCTCCTCTACTCAGCTGACCTTCCGAGGCTGAGTGGACACCGTTCCAGTCCGGCAGAGCCGGGAATCGAACCTGGGACTCCGGGGATGACAGCTAATCACACTAACCACTATACCACAGAGGCGGACTATTTATTTGATTCATTTACTTATTTATTTTATATTCTGAAAAGATTAAATCTAGCTAGATATAGCATAATCGTACAACGAAATACATTACATAACATGATTCTCCAATTATTATCCAATGTGCAGTATTTCGTCCTTTAAGTTGCAAAACTCTAGACGGACCGAGTAAGTGGCTGCGCGGTTTGATCACCTAGCTGTCAGCTTGCATTCGGGAGATAGTGGGTTCGAACCCCACTGTCGGCAGACCTGAAGATGGTTTCCATAGTTTCCAATTTTCGCACAAGATAAATGCTGGGGCTGTATCGTAATGAAGGCCTCGGCTGCTTCCTTCCCACACCTAGTCCTTTCCTGTACCATCGTCGCCATAAGACCTATGTGTGTCGGTGCGATGTAAAACAGCTTGTAAAATAAGTGAAATAAGTTATATGTCCAATTGATTTGGTCCTTCTCTTTAGATGTCCATTGGTACGAAGGCTAAAGCTGCCCTGGCGAAGAGATACGGCACACAGTATACACTTGGCAACATCGCAGAAACCATCTGTAAGTATTATATTGTTGTAGGTTCCTCATTCAGTGGTTAATTAGTTTAAACTTTCTTAATTTCTTCAAGACCAGATCGTATAAAGAATTCCCAAATATTACTCTTACAAGACCGATTGGAGATTCAGTCTGTCATTGTTAGAGTTAGTTTCAATCGTTCGTGATCTTACGAAGAACGATGCTCAAGAAAAGTTGAGTTATTCTTTTATAGTTTAATTTGCAGGAATTCAAATGAATTTATTATAAATATGTCTAAATAATTTATTATAAGATTTAAAATTGTAAGGAGGGAACGTGAATCGTCATTAACAATTCATTCTCATAGTTAACGAGGCTTTCGCTGTTTTTAAGAATAGGCCTCTATCCTAATTCTAGAATGTCATGATATTAGCAACTTACCTAATGATCTATTATACGATATTGATGCACTTTTCAGAAATGAATTGTTGAGTAGTAATTTCCATTTTATTTCAGACGTAGCAAGTGGTGGCAGCATGGACTGGGTGCGTGGTACCTTCAACACACCTATTACCTACACTTATGAACTGAGAGACACAGGCCGATACGGTTTCACTCTGCCTGCTTCACAGATCATCCCTACCGGAGAAGAGACACTGGACTCCGTTCTCACTATCTTACAGGAAGCTAGGAAAGTTATTCGTTAAAATGTAAAATACGTTACCCTTGTTTGCTTCGTTCATTATTTGTTTTAGAGAACATATACAATTGATGGAATGACAATCTTCAAGCAGAATGATGAACTCCTATCTTACGTTATTTCGTGACAGAATGCATCTTAAACGAAATGTTCTTTGGAAATACTTAATTGTAAAAGACCCTGTTGTTGAAAAATTAGCATTCAATAGAATTATCGATGAAAGAGCAAATCATTAATGTACAAGAAAATATGTATTGTATGTAACGACTGAGAGAAAGAAAATATATTTGAATATATGAACAAAGATATATATTTATTAATGAATTGTCTGCGCTGTAATGAGAATAAGGTTAATCCTAGAAGGTATAATATTAAATTTATTTTAAGAACTATATTCTTATTGCTTAAATACAGTATGTTCATAAAAAACAGAACACCTTGAAAGACTAGAGATAGGAAGTTCATATTCACAAGGCATGTGCATTAGTATGTTCTGAAAAAATGATTAGCATTGAACCATGTCGGCTCTCAGGTTCAAGGTCCACATCGATACCTCGGTGCACCACCACCGACTGGTAAAAGGTGCTTGCGGCTCTCATTGTCGCTATAAACCGAGGCTTGAGCAGACGTGCAGGATGCCTCGCAGACGTATGCGAGAATCGTACCGTCAAATGAGTGAGTTTGAAAGACGACGCATTATTGGCATGAGAGAATATGATGCATCCATCTGGGAAATTGCTGCTGGTGAGGGACGAAGAGTGTCGACAGTGAACGGGTATGTACAGAATGGTTCACAGAAGGCAGAAGAACACGACGAGATGGGTCTGGCTGCACCACCCACACCACTCCCCGAGAAGATCGACACCTCATCTGAATAGCATTACAGGACAGATCTTCGTCGTCCTCGGCTCTGGAGCAACAGTGAAACAGTATAACACATTGTACACTATCAGGAGTTACCGGCGTCGTCCACCATGCTAGACTGCAATGACGTATGGAACGGCGTCACTGGGGACAGGAATGGTAGCAGATAGTGTTTTTGCACGAATCCAGGTTCTGCTTGTTTGAAAATGATGGCCGCATTTTAGTTTGCCGCAGATAGGGGAAGAGGTATCACATTGACTGCATTCGCACAAGACATACAGCGCCAAAACAAGGCCTTATGGTGTGGGGTGCTATTGGGTACAACCACAAATCACAATTGGTGCGTGTCCAGGGCACTGTGACAGTTTGACTTACGTGAATGACATCCTACGACCCGTATCCATACCCTTTCTGCACTACATCCCATACGCCACATTCCAGCAGGACAATGCGCGACCACATGTTGCTGCACGAACACGTGCCTTCTTGTTGTCACAGGATGTCAGACTGTTGCCATGGCCCATCCTATCACCGGACATGTCGCCAATCGAAAATGTGTGGGATATGGTGAAACGACGGGTGCGGCGCTGTGACCCGGTGCCAACCACCAAAGATGAACTGCGGAACCAGCTGAATGCAGCAGCGATAGTTATACCCCAGGACACCATATACGCATCGATGCCATCACGCATGGAACAAGTTATCAGTGCTCATGGAGGACTCAGTGCCCTTAGGTAACAGGACACATGATGAACCAAGGTGACTGAAATGCTAATCGTTTCTGAAGAACATACTAATGAACATGTCCTGTGAATATGAACTTCCTATCTCTAGTCTTTCAAGGTGTTATGTATTTTTTAATGAACTGAGTGTAAAATAATTCTATGTATATGCTAAGTGAAAGGCATAGGTTATATACAAGAAATCCTAATACTGATATCAGTAGATCGGGAATAAAAGAATTGAGAAGTAGCTCCCGGTGAGACAGAGATGATATACCAAATGAACTTTACCAAATCCACATAAATAATCTTTGTCATAAATAACGAAATATATCTCGTAAAGAAATACTGTTACGTGGAAGAGAAGGAATATTTCCTCTAAAATGCACAACTACGAAATTGAATTCAGATACAACTTTTTATTGTTAGTATTTCACTGTATTCTTTTATTCTCGACGACGACGACGACGATGATGATGATGATGATTGTTTTAAAGGGCCTAACTACTAGGTCATTACCCTTAATGGTAAACGATGGGACGAAATATAATGATAATTAAAATGTTTAAATTTGTCCTTTGACGAGAAATTAAAACGAATTATAATAAAAAACTGTTATGAGTTCAAAATAATCAGTGGATCTAATTCGCAATGCCATATTTCCTGATAAAGTGATAGAAAATACAGATTACGGTAGAACAAGGCATTGCTTTGAAGTGCAGTTATAAATATTATACAAGTTAGAAATTAAAATAACTTATTAAAGTACACAGAGTCAACGTAGTTAAAATAAAAACTAATAGAAAATACACATTGTACACGATAAAACAGGCCACTGTCCCTCATAAAATGGCTGACGAAATCTGCTGACTACTCGTCATCTCATTTTATTCTCGTCCACCCCCTTGTGGAGCGTGAAGGCCCAAGGCAACTGCGGTTCAAATCCAGAACAATGCACATGGAATTTTGAAATTAGACTTATAATCGTAATCTAAGGCCTCGGCTACCGTGTACAGGCACTTCAATTCGACGCTATCTAGGCTACCTGCTCGTCAGTTGTAACGTTCCACTTTACTCTGTAGAATAGCAAAGAAACATGGATCTCTCTTTCGACATACTGCGTTGATGGGATGAATATTCCTTAAGTACCTGGGTGTTGATATAAGAAAAGGTCTTCATTGGGGTAAACGCATAAACGGGATTGTAAATAAAGGGTAAAGTTCTCTGCACATGGTTATATGGGCATTTAGGGGTTGTAGTAAGGATGTAAAGGAGAGGGCATATACGTCTCTGGTAAGACACCAACTAGAATATGGTTCCAGTGTATGGAACCCTCACCAAGATTACTTGATTCCAGAACTAGAAAAAATCCAAAGAAAATCAGCTCGATTTGTTCTGGGTGATTTCCCACAAAAGAGTAGCCTTACGAAGATGCTGCGAAGTTTGGGCTGGAGAGACGTGGGAGGAAGTAGACGAGCTGCTTGACTAAGTGATATATTCTGAACTGTCAGTGGAGAGATGGCGCGGAATGACATTACTAGACGAAAACGTTTGAGTGATGCTTTTGAAAGTAGGACAGATCACATTACGAAGATAAAGTTGGAATTCAAATGGAGAAACTGGGGAAAAAATTCGTTTATAGAAAGAGGAGTTAGGGGTTGGAATAATTTTCCAAGGAGGACGTTCAATAAATATCCAATATTCTTTGCAGTTATTTACGAAAAGATCAGATAAACGACAGATAGGTAATCTGCCACCTCTTTGACTGTCCTAAACGCAGATCAGTGGTGATTGATGGTAGCTGATCGTACTTCATGGAGTGTCGAATGTCGTCCCTCGGAATCCGACTACGTCACGATCGTGGGATCCCGAGGCCACTGACCTAAGGACGGAGAGGAATGAAAAGTCATGCAGAAGCATGACACAAGGTATAATTGGTTTGTCGCAAATTTCGTTATAAAAGGTCAGTCGTCAGTTGAGCTGTATCCTTCAGAGTGAACAATTTAGAAGCTGAACCACCTGTCATCAACGAGTCATATATCAGTGAAATGGACACACGTTTCTTTTATTTGACCATTTTTCTAGAATAACAATCTAACATTTCTTATTGTTCTATTCCCGAACAGCTGGAAATGTTAAATGTAACGTCGCTCTAACACTGTGAGACGGCGATTGAGGAATGAGACAGGACTACGAGAGGAAAGATATCGTCAATGATCTTAGTTCAGGTACAGCTGCAACATTTGCTGTGAAAATCATCTTCAGGGCTGCCTATTGTAGAGTTCGAACCCACTATCTTTGAGTGCAAGCTATACTAGCAGTTTCTGTACTCACATTCCTGTCCTTTTGACAAAATTTCAGTCCAACCTAGGTGTAGGAGGGAACTGCGTCTAGACTTGAACTAGTAACACGACTTTTAGGCCCATGTACTACAGCCCTTATTATGATTTTCGTACTGCGACGGAAATAAATGAGAAATAAATAAATAACCTCACCGGACAAAAAATTCGTCACCTCTGGAGAAATAATTTCAAGCATCATTTAATACCATGTAACTCCACCTCTGGACTTGATAATCGCCTGGATTCGGTTGGGGAGTGAGTTCACAAGCTTGTGCAGGTACGTCGTATCCAGATTGAGCCATTCGCTGAGGATGTGATCGCGCAATTGCACCAAAATGCGGGGATGCTGATTTCGGCGTTTTATTCGCTGTTCCAACATGACCCACAGATATTCATTGGGGTTCAAGTCAGGTGAATCTGCAGGCCAATCGAGATGCAATAGAGCGAGGGACTGTTTATAAAACCAGTCAGATATGCGTCTAGCCCGATGAAATTTGCTGTTGCCATCTTAAAACTTCGGGTCATCAATAGCGTACTCATCATATAGATGTTAACTGAAAGGCAACACCTGATCATCCAGAATGTTTAAGTAAACATGCTGGTTCGTGTTAGTGGTCGCTTCAGTGAGCGAGCCCAATCCATGGTGCGAAAAACACCCCCAAAACATCACAGACCCACCTCCGGCTTGAACCTGTCCTTGCACACATCCAGGATGAAATGCTTCATTTGGCCTTCGATGGACTCGACCACGTACTGTACCGGTAAAAGAGCCCGACTCTCAGATTATATTTTAAAGTAAGCAAGAATATAGTTCTCAGGGCAAAAACTGGGTGACTGGTAGCTAGGGCTCGGTACAGGAGGTAGGGTCCTATCTACAAGAAAACTTTGACTCTGACTGAACATGAGTTTATTCATATAAGACATGAAATTGCACATCACCTCCAGGTAGATATAAGTTGTCTTCCACATAGTCCTATAATATGGCTCGGATTCTCCAGTTCACCAAGCCGGGCAGGTTGGAACACACTCCAGAAGATTCCAGGGACTCCGTACAGAAGCGGCTGGACTGTCTGGGTTGGTAGAAGGTAGTGATGCCTCGAACTTTCAAGGCCCAGGTTGAACCCCGATGATCCTGGTGATGTTGCAGATAATCATTTACTATCTCAGTCCAATGTGACTGAGAGGGTTGATGTCTCCAAGGTCACTCGCAGTACTGATAAATCTGAGTTCATAAGAACCTTGGGTGATTAACCTATTAGCGAAGTCACTGGTTATTATTCATCAAAACTTTCAAAATTTAACACTCGTAAAAATGATATGTCTCTGTATACGAGGAAAATAATTTCAGAGTTCACCACTAGCAAAAGTCTTCTTCTCTGAATAAATACTGGCAAGAAAAACACAAGTCCCTTCTCATGAAACTATGACCAAATTTTAAGTTCACCATTGGCGAAGGTACAATTCTTTGAATGAACACGGACGAAAAACATAAGTCCATCCACATGAAAATCTGAATAGATTTAAAGTTTATCACTGACGAAATTTATAAAGTTTTGAATCAACACTGGCGAATGTACAAGTCTTTGAGTGAACATGTACGAAAAACACAAGTCCATCCACATGAATAAATTTACAGTCTATCACTGGCAAAATTTATAAGTCTTTGATTCAACACTGGCGAATGTACAAGTCTTTGAATGAACATGGACGAAAAACACAAGTCCATCCACATGAATAAATTTATATTCTATCACTGGCAAGGTATCCAAGTCTTTCAATAAACACAGGTGAAATCCTAAATTTATGTTTTAAAGACGTTGAATGAAGTTAGAGTTCATCACCGGCAAAGTTTATAAGTCTTTGATCCAGTACCAGCAAAATCACAAATTTATGCTTACGGGAACTTAAAGCACATTCAGAGATCATCACTAGCAAAGTTTATAAATCACTGTTTATTAGAGGAATGAGTCTCTTAACACTCGCAAATATTGCAGGTTCAATTTATGAAGAATTCGTTCTTTAACACACGTAAATAATACAAGTCCAATTATGAATTTAGCACACGTAAATAATACAAGTCCATTTCATGAATAATTGGAAAAATTCCAATCTCGAACACCCGTAAATATTGTAAGTTCAATTATGAAGACTTAGAAAATGTTCTTTAACACTCGAAATATTGCAAGTCCACTTGAGAATACTTGGAAGAATTCGTTCTCCTACACTCGAAGAAAATACAAGTTCACTTTATGAATACTTAGAAAATTACAGAGTTCCTCGTCGGGACTGTCACTACACGACGATAGTAGCAGCGAGAGTGTCCACGCTGACTACTCAGCTGTAACTGAGTGAACAGGCTACAGTGGGCCCTCCTTTTATTCGATCCGGGGCGTCTACGTCACAATACGGCTTGACTGAATATCTCCTAAATTCCTCGATGGATTTACTTGAAACTCGAGCATTGCGACGTTCAGGTGATCCCAAACAAGATGACATATGCTCAAGCCGCTAGCATAATTATTACGGGAGTTACAAAATTTTCCCCGTCGAACAATCTGGAAGATGTGACGTGGAATCTAGAATATATGAGTCCAGGCTGGGAACACGTGGTGTGACGGGCGGGCGGTCTAGCTAACCCCTGTGGCTACGTCACAGCTCACAGCTGTCCTTCACTCGCTTGCTTCCCCGCTGACGGTAAACAAACCAGGCGTGCTCAGAACATCACGCGTGATAATTAAATGTCATTTATACTCAAAAAATACTCATGTACAGGTCGTAACCGGTACAGTACGTCATTGGTATACAGGCAAAAATGTGATTCGTCAGACCACATTACGTTCCGCCAATCAGCCACTATCCAAGTTTGATGATTTCTAGCCCATTGAAGACGCGCAACTGCATGTACCTGTGTGAGTAATGGCCTCTTGCGAGGTGACCGACTCCAAAATGTTATTCGCATGCGATTCCCGTCGCAATATTATCTCGCTAACAGGTTGGGATGGATCTTTATTCACTGACTGCAGCAATTTCTGTCGGGTTTGAGGGCGATTTTGATTCAAAAGCCGTGAAACGCGTCTCCGGTCCCTCTCAGTCAGGATCTTTCTCCGACCACAATTCTGACGTCGTGTTTCGTGGTCACGTGTAGTATACCACTGCTTGTAGACACGTTGAACAGTCCGCTGCGAAACCCCAACAGATCGAGCAACTTTACGCACCGTATGGCCATGGGGACAGTGAAACACGATTACCCCTTTTTGCCACTATGTTACATCCGTACATCTACGCATGTTGATGTGCACTCCGCTTGAAACATCAATGTCTCACCGATCGCTACTGCCTTATGCGCACGTAGAGGCAGTGCGCGTGCGGTTGAACACGAGACTCGTTCTCTGCGCCATCTGTACAGGTTTAACGATCCATCTGTGCGTGCTCACTAGGGAGAATAATTTTTTGTCCGGTAAGGTTATTTCCGTAAATGTAAAATGTCGTAATGTTAAAAACCTAAACATTTTTCGACTACCCAATATATTCGTACTGTAGCTTTTGTATCATGTTGCCATTACTGTTTAAAACCTCTAGTATGGTGCTGATGATAATGAAGATGTTGTTTCTATAAAGTTACTCTAATTTATGATTAGAGTAGAATTTAGGGTGGCGGGTTCTTGCACGGAGGTTCTTTAACGTGCCAGAAACTAATGACACGCGGATGCTGTACTTAAACACCCTCATAAATCAATCAATCAATCAATCAATCAATCAATCAATCAATCAATCAATCGGTCATCATTGATCTGCATTTAGGGCCATCACCGAGGTGGCAGATCCCCCATCATTGGTTTACCTAGTCTTTTCTTATATGATTTCAAAGAACTTAAAAAATTATCGAACGTTTCCCTTCACAAATTGTTCCGTTTCCCAATTCCTCTTCCTATAAACGAATATTTGAAACAATTTGTCCTCTTTAATTTCAATTCAGTTTCATATGTTATGATTTTTCCTCCATTTAAAAGGTCCTCGAAAGCGTATTCGTCTACCAAAATCATTCCACGCCATCTCTCCACTGACAGCTCGGAACATAGCGCAGCCTGCCTCCTTAATCCCAAGTCTTCTCGGCCCAAAGTTTGTAACATTACTCCTTTGTCGGAGTTCGCCCTTAACAAAATCCTGCTGTTTTTCTTTGGATCGTTTCCAGTTCTCGTATCAAGTAATCCTGATGTGGGTCCCGTACAGTTGAACCATACTCTAATTAGGGTCTTACCAGAGACTCATACGCCCTCTCCTGTACATTATTACTACAGCTTCTAAATACTCCCAAACCATGTGAAGAGATCTGGAACCTTTATTTACAACATCGTTAACGCAATAACCACAGTGAAGAGATTTCCTTATATTAACACCTGAGTAGTTACAGTGATTCCCTCGAGGTACTTTCACCCCACCATAACAGTACTTAAACTGAGCGGACTTTTCCACTTGGTGAAACATACAACCTGACTTTTCATCCCGTTTACCATAATACCACTATCTGCTTCCCATCTCACAATATTATCGAGGTCGTTTTGCAGTCGCTCACAATATCGTAAGTTATTTACTTTCATTTACTTTTGTGTACCGCAAGCACACACCTCACCTGTCAACTCACTGAGGGTCAATTTCTCCTTTTTCTTTATAATCTTTATGTGCTAAGGCTGGATGAAATATTAGCGGTCTCGACCACAACTTTATTATCAAATGGCATCGCACTCAACCATTGTTAGAAAAAATGACCCATATTTCCGTTAATATAGGCCCTATTAAATTAAACTGCTTTAATACTTTCGCGAGCTTTACCGAAAGAAGAATTCATATACAGTATTTTGCACTAAAATATACACGGACATCAAATTTGAATGCAAGAAATTAAGATGAAATAACCTTCACTAAAAACTTAGTACCGGTAATGTATTTCATTTAAAGACATACTCTCCTACTAAAATATCATACCATGCTTTTTTTCTTATTATAATTATGGCGAATGAGGTGAAATGAAATGGGATAAAATGGCATATAGAAATAAGAGATAGAGACGGTCCTTACATTTACAAAGGCTTGTAAATGAAGAATTCTCCTCACAATCCAAAATAAATGAGGAATAATGATAGGTGACTTGTAATAAAGAAAAATCAAATGAATTATTAACTGTATTATTGGGCTTTGAGATATAAATTCTGTAAGCTTTGTTCAACCGCTTTTGGTGCAATTAACTCGAAAATTAAAAAATCCGCTATGACAACAATCAGCTTATTTTTTAAATTTATTTCTTAAAATGTGTGCTTAACGAACTCAACGTTGGTTTTAATTTTCTCCATGATTGGCATTCGTGGCCGTGTTCCTATATGAGGTGCGGTGTGTGAGTCTGTTGGTCTGTGATCATTCCTCTATGAAGTTATTGTGTTTTAGTAATGAAGAAGTTAAAATCTCAAACGTAATTTAATTTTCTTTCGGAAGAAACTAAATTTTGAAGATAATTCATGCAACTACTGTAGATTGTAATAGTGAAACAAGTTCTTCAAGTTGTTCTTCCACGTTGTTCAACCGAGGACATTGTTGCTACCCGAAGGGTGCAAGAACAAAGCGGTCTTGAACATGAATTCAAATATCAGCATAAATGGGAGCGTAAGTACGAATGGCTATATTCTGATCAAAATGGGGGTGGTGCATTTTGCAAATTCTGTGAGACTCATTTAAAACTGATCTTGGAGCTACCGGTGTATAAAATGAGCGCTGGTGTGTTCATAACGGTTCCTTTATTAAGATTCGGAAAGATACAGGAAGAACGGGACAATTAGAGAAGCACGCGCATTCTGAAAAGCATGCCAAAGGTGTGACTCTGGAAACCTGTAGGTTACAGGGATCGAATAATCCTGTCCATGCACAGTTAATTAAATAAAGTGAAGAAGAAAACGCTTTGAATAGTCAGGCTCTCTCAACTTTAATCGAAAGTGTGCATTTCCTCTGGAAAGAAGAAATCTCCCATACGACAAAGTATGCGCCGTTAATTAACAGAAAAGTTATAAAAAAGTAACAATGACCCTGAAAACTGGGTTAGATCTCAAAGTGCACGAACTACATATGTTAGCAGGAACGCAGATTCAGAACTAGAAAATCGTGCTAGTGAGGTTTACGACGCTCAAGACGAAATTATTATCCTTGATAGATACTTTACTGTAATGGCAGATGAATCTACTAAGGTAAGTAGCTCTAGCGAAATGTATTTGTTGGTTCGATATGCTGCAAAATCCCCTGTTGAAGTTGAGGAAAGGTTTCTGTGTATGTTAGAATTGAAGAGTTTCAATTCTGAATCTGTATTCATGAGTCCGTACTAGCAGTGACGTTTGATGGAGCTGCCAATATCAGTAGATGTGTAAATGGCGTCCAACCTCGACTTTCGAAGTAAAACGGAAATGAATTGCCATATATGAGAAGCTTATTTCCAAAAGGTACCAAATCCAAAATGTAATATTTTACAGGAGAGGGGAAAAACACTCAGAGTGTAAAATTTCAACTGAAAATTCATTTGAGTACTTTTCTTATGTTCAGATAGAATAAATGCATTGTTATACAAAGTATTTCTGCTTAACCTTTTGAGGTTTAGGAAATATTCGAAGAAAATGATGGATTTGGTACTTTTGGCACTGAAACTCTAAATACTTTCACCTGAAAGACATAAATTTCACTGCAGTCATCCGAATCTTCGAAAACTGACTAAATTTAGTTATACAATAATTACATTTATTTGCAGCGAAGGCGTAGATTATTTAAATAATATTTTAAAAAATTGAAAAAAACAATGAAAATGATGCAAAGTACCAGTACTGAACTTAAGGAATTATGATTATAGTTTGTGTCTAAAGAACATGAATATACTAAATAACTTGTGAAATAACCAAAAGATAAATAAACAATGAATTTCCTAATATATGACAACAAAAGCATGCAAAATTAAATTTAACTAGTCAAAATTTTAACCAAAATCCAGACCCTTTCTTCTATAGGCCCTACTTCTGTGGTCTCTATGCTATCATAAAGTATTTCAGTGTCACTAATATCATTATAATTAACAACAGTAGCGTAGCCAGGATTTCAGTTTGGGGGGGCCCATTCAACCAGAATTTTATTTTGATAGGTGTCCAAACATCCAGAGTTCAGGTGGTGTAGAATACATAAAAGGAAATTAGTGTCCTTGGATCCAAGTAAAAGTGGTGGATTCGTGCGGATTACGGAAGCTAATAGTAATATTATTATTATTATTATTATTATTATTATTATTATTATTATTATTATTATTATTATTCCACGCCCCCGCACGCTTTTCCCACATCTGTGGGTTCGCGGGTGCGAACTGTGCCGCACATGTGGATTTGGCCCTGTTTTACGGCCGGATGTCCTTCCCGACGCCAACCTTATATGGAGGGATGTAATCACTGTTGTGTGTTTCTTTGGTAGTTGGTAGTGTAGTATGTTGTCTGAATATGAAGAGGATAGTGTTGGGACAAACGCCTAGTCCCCGAGCCAGAAGAATTAATCAGACGCGACTAAAATCCCCGACACGGTCGGGAATCGAACCCGGGACTCTCTGAACCGAAGGCCTCAACACTGATCATTCAGCCAATGAGTCGGACTCCGGAAGCTAATATTAAAATACGTTATATATGAAATGCTTCAAAAAAAGTAGATTCGTTAAAACGCCTGGGGTGTCTGGACTCCTTGGACGATCCCCCCCCCCTCCCTCAGCTACCACTGTTACTCCCATCCCAACATAACTGCAGTATTTGATATACTCCGAGTACAAGTGAAATGAATGCAAGAATAAACAGTGTGAGTAAAGATGCAATATTCTGGTTTAGAATAAATACGGTAATTTTATTATGATAATGGTCATGTGATAAGAAATAAAGAAGGGACATTTTATACAAATAATGCGGCAAAGAAATACACACACACGTCGAATACAGGTTTCTCGCCCTTCTTGTCCATGGCTAGATGTTGAAGCCAAGAGAATTATGGCCCACCATGACTCGTTATTTCGATATTATAAACAAACCCTAGATGACACAGACTTCGAATCTTACCGCATCTTAAAACATCGCACAAAGAAGTTAATCAGAAATAAAAGAAGTATATATTTCCTGAATTTAGCTAACCGCGCATGGGACCATCTTAGAGCTCTGGGAATAGGAAAACATCAACAGAGACAGACGACTTCTGACATTCCACTTGACGAACTGAACGATTACTTTAGTAGAATAAATATTCAACTTACCCCAATTAACTGCACCGACTCACCGCCCTCCCCTCCAGCCAATCCACCATTCACATTTCACAGTGTCACAGAAAATCAGGTTGAAAAGCTTTGCATTCCATTAAATCAAAGGCTACAGGTGTACAGTAGACGATATTCCTACTAATTTTATACATAACATTATGGATGCTGTCCTGCCTATACTACTGACGCACATACTGAACTACTGTTTACCAAACAGAAATTTCCCTACTGTCTGTAAAACGGCCAATATTATATCGATACCTAAGAGTTTAGACCCACAATCACCCTCTGACTATCGTCCTATGTCTATACTCCCTGCGCTTTCGAAAGCCTTTGAACGTTTAGTATACGAGCAAGTTCTGGAATACCTAAATCAAAATGCTATTTTGGACCATTTGCAAATCTGGATTTAAGAAGGATCACAGTACCGCGACAGCACTTTCGAAGGTTGCTGAAGACATTAGAAACGCTATGGACAAACGACTGCTCACTATACTTATACTTCTTGACTTCAGTGGCGCCTTTGACACTGTAGTAATTCCGAATATGATAAAGAAAATCAAACTGCTAAATTTCGACCTGGCTGCGCTTAAGGTTTTTAGTTCTTTCTTGAGTAACCGTCAACAGCGTGCAACAGTAAACGACAAAGCCTCTAAATGGAAAATGAAACTTAGTGTTGCTCCACAGGGCAGTATTCCAGGGCCTCTAATTTTCTGTATTTATATCGTTTCAGCAGGTACGAAAGTATCACACTGGCAACAAACTGAAGTTGGCGTAGTTCAGGGCAGTGTTCTAGCGCCACTGCTATTTTCACTGTACTTAAATGACCTACCAGAACATATAAAAACGTGTAATGCCATTTCTACGCAGACGACATACAACTTTATATACAAACAAACCCGAAAGACATCCACCTAGACATTAACAAACTAAACGATGACCTGGAAAATATAAAAGACTGGACTAAAAATAACTCTCTTAAAGTCAATCCATTCAAATCGCAAGCAATCATAATTGGATACAAAAGTAATCATACCAAACTGAAAAGTGTTAAAATTCCCCCAATCCTATTCCACGCAACACCAATACAAATAAACGAAACTGTAAGAAACCTTGGCCTCATTTTTGATAAGTACTTAAACTGGACGGAGCACACGACAAAAATATGCCAATGAGTATTCTTTTCTTTGCACTCTCTTAAACCTTTACGGGATCTCCTTCCTATAAATACGAGAAAGTTACTTGTTCAAAGCTTAATTCTACCCACCTTCGATTATGGTGACGTAATATACAGCAATCTAAACACCAGACTTAACGCTAAACTTCAGCGGGCTTTTAATACATGCATCCGTTTTGTATTAAATATGCCCAGGTATTGTCATATATCACCTTGTCTTGAACAGCTGTCGTGGTTATATTTGGCGGAGAGAAGAAACCTTCACTCTGTTTCGCTTATTCACAACATCCTCCGTACAGACACACCAAATTATCTGACAATGGATCTTAAATACTTATCATCTCCAAACAGTATACCTACAAGGTCAGAAACCTCTTCCCTGCTGAGCTTCCCAGTTTACCGCACGACCGGTTACGGCAACTCATTCATACCTGCAACCATACGCTCTTGGAATTCCCTTCCGGCTGTAATTAGAGACATACATAGTAGAAATGTATTTAAAAAATATGTTATAAATGGTACATAGACTTAAGAAATTAGTATTTAATTTTTTTATAGTGACTCTAAGAAATTTACCTTTTGTTTATAACTATTATTTAAGTTTAATTTTATAATTAATTATATGTAATTACTAATTATAAATGTTAATACCCTGTAGTTTGTACAATTGTAGTACATATGAGATGGTTTGGCATAACAGCAGGCTTCATAGCCTGAGCCGCGCCATATAAAACAAGTCAATAAATATGTGACAGGATATAACACACACCACCTCTATGCTGACGATCTTCAAATACATCGACATTGCAAGACAAGATATTAACAATGACCTCCGACGACTCAATATATATGCACAACGAAATCTCAGGCAAACAGAATTGGATCACGAAAATTACTGAGCTGCTCAAACAATGTCGCAATCCCGCCTATCCTACTGAATGGTAACATTATTCCCTACAGTAAAACGGTTAAAAATCTCGGCGTAATTATGAATGAAACGGTTGATTGGTCTGATTACACGAAAGAAATACGTAAAAAGATTTTTGGAGTGCTTCACCCTCTTAAACGGCAGAGGGATGTATTTCTATTTGAGCTACAGGCCAATTTCATACAGACACTCATTCTCCCTATTCTTGATTTTTGTGATGTTGTTTTAGTTGACATGACGAGAGAAGAAGCACTTAAACTTCAACGAGCACTGAATTCCTGCCTGCGATTTATTTACAATACCGGGCACGATGTCCATATCACCCCATACTAACAGGCTGTCTCATGGCTGATGTCTGATAAATGTCGGCAGCTACACACTTTAACGATGGTGTTTAGAATGGTAACTGAAAGTCAGCCATTGTATATTTCTTCTAAATTCGCTTCTTTATCATCATTTCACAGCTTAAATACACGTTCTAGATTCATTCTTTCTATTCCACTGCGCCCCACAAATAAAGTTAATAGATCATTTGTGGCGACTGTCGCCAGATTATGGAATTCCCTGCCAGCTCAGGTCAGAGAAACTAGCTATTCTTAAATCACGATTTAAGGTCACCTGCCGAGACTACCTGCTGAGGGCAGCTGACTTAATGGTTGAATATGAATGTGTGCGTGCCTGAGGATTAGTCATTTTAAATATTTTTTATTAATAATGAGTTTTAATATTAATTTAGTAATATATTTAAATTTATTTTTTCAATTCTATTAATTCATGTAATTTAAATATTTTAGGTATCTCAGTAATTTATTTAATATTCTGATTAGTATGTGGTTAAGTATACGAGAGGGCCTGGAGCGCTAACTTCGCCACTGTACAGAAGGCACTAATAAATAAATAAATAAATAAATAAATAAATAAATAAATAAATAAATAAATAAATAAATAAATAAATAAATATAGAATGTAAAGCGAATGGGTATATATATTTTGTTAGTTGGTAAAGAAAAACCGCATTGTCGGCAGCCCTGAAAATGGCTCTCCGTGGTTTAAAATTTTCATACCAAGCAGATGCTGGGGCTGTACCTTAATTAAGGCCACGGCCGCTTCCTTCCCACTCCTAGGCCTTTCCTATCCCACCGTCCCCATAAGACCTATCTGTGTCGGTGCGACGTAAAGCAAATTGTTAATCAGTTTCCCTCGCAAGTCTGGGATACAGAATATAGTAGTATAAAGTTACAGTGTTGTGACGCTAATATTCGTATTTATAATTTTTATTAACGGTCCATAACCAACGACACGGAGCTGTTGCCATTTCAACACCGTTTTAAGGGCCACCGACCCAAGCCGGGATTTGAACCTGTGAACTCAGACTCAGAAGGACAGCGACTCAACCAACTGAGCCACATGAAAAGGAGGCGTTTGTGATTATTGTTATTAGTATTGTGATTAGTATTTTTACAAATGTTTTTTGAGGAGCATTTATTACGACGTACGTTTTTCAACTGTCCTATGTGCACGAGGCCGGACAGAAGAACTAGCTGGAAGCTAAAGAACCTTGCAGGGGTGTCGCTTCCTTCTCTGTTCACTTTTCCAAACCAAACTCCATGGTGTAACAGCCCCGAAGGGCCATCGCCTACCAAGCGCCCGCTGTTCAGCCCGGAGGCCTGCAGATTACGAGTTGTCGTGTGGTCAGCACGACGAATCCTCTCCTCCGTCATCCTTGGCTTTCTAGACCGGGGCCGCCATCTCACCGTCAGATAGCTCCTCAATTATAAACACGTGGGCTGAGTGTACCTCGAACCAGCCCTCAGATCCAGGTAAAAATCCCTGGCCTGCCCGGGAATCGAACCCGGGGCCTCCGGTAAGAGGGAGGCACGCTACCCCTACACCGCGGGGCCGGCTGGTTACTTTTAGGTCTCCTTATTTTAGAATTTGACTTAAGGCATCCTGCATTCGATTCCCGGCACTGACAGAGTTAAGAAAGTCATGGGATGGGGAAGACACAACCTTGTTTGTGGGTGCAGTAGAGTTGGACTTGAGTCTCCCGTAATCGAAATATCTACGACCTGGAAGGTAGTCACCTTCATTGGGTGTAGTACCAACGTGGTTCCTTTTTTTAAGAAGACAAATTAAATGAAAATGCTACTTCCTCACAAACGAAGAACGATATTATCAATTTTACCAACAGTTTCAATAATGCGGCCGGTTTATGTTAAGAGTACAGAAGCTATGATTGTACATGGTAACAATCAAAACCATCAATATTTACTGAAGATCCGTCACTGCACTCGGTAGGACCGGCTTTTTTTCCATGTCCACCGGGCGAGTCGGCCGTGCTGTTAGGGGCGCACAGCTGTGTGCTTGCATCCGGGAGATAGTGGGTTCAAATCCAACTGTCGGCAGCCCTAAAGATGGTTTTCCGTGGTTTCCCATTTTCACACAAGGCAAATGCTGGGGCTGTATCTTAATTAAGGCCACGGCCTCTTCCTTCCCACTTTTAGCCCTTTCCTTTCCCATCGTCGCCATAAGACCTACGGTGCGACGCAAAGAAAATTCTAAATAAAAATTTAAAAACCTTTTCACAACCCCTTCCAAGGAAAAGTTGTATCCACACTACTGGCCTCGACTTCAATACTCCTGCTAAGACTTTATTTACTGCAACTTTAATTTTAGGTACACTTATTGCCGCTACGTCAACCTCGTGACTAGGAGTGTGAATAGGGTTTGAAATCAATCTTCTATCCTTTATCCCCTTGATAACTGATACAAAAAACCTTATATCAACAGAAGCCTCCCTAAAATACTTCTTAGTGCAAGCCTTGGCTTCTGCTGCACTACTTTTCTCTATTATCTTAATATTTGCATTCTCTAATAATCCCTTCTATATAAATACCCAAGTCTTTTCAACCCTGATATGTTCAGCATTATTACTCACCTTTTCCTGTCCGGTTCCATGGCTAAATGGTTAGCGTGCTAGCCTTTGGCCACAGGGGTCCCGGATTCGATTCCCGGCAGGGTCGGGAATTTTAAACTTAATTGGTTAATTTCGCTGGCACAGGGGCTGGGTGTACGTGTCGTCTTCACCATCATTTCATCCTCATTACGACGTGCAGGTTGCCTACGGGCGTCAAATCAAAAGACCTGCATCTGGCGAGCCGAACTTGCCCTCGGACCCTCCGGCACTAAAATTATTTTGTGGGTGCGCCACTGCATCCACTCACCATTTAAGGTACAAGGTAAGCCCGAAGAATGGTTGGATACTCAAAATACACCACCATAAATGACGCGGTTATGGCTCAAAAGTATAAAGAAAGGTAAGGGACGGGATCTAGTGTTTTAAGTAGAATCCATATCAATACAACGTGACTTCCAATTTTTAAAATGTTTCATGCATCGATTGCGATTCAAGCCTGGGCCGTCCTGATGAGAAGATAGAACCATTGGAACTGACTTATCACGCCCGCCAATTACAAAATATTTACCTGCACATTTGATGGTGCAATTTGATGTTCCAATCAATCTCCGGCCATTTGACAAAATATATAGGCCTTCATATCGAACTTAGGCACGCATCCGCGATTGTCTTGCTACTGTTAGAATTTTAAAAACTTTTTCATAACCTACCGAGGATGTACATAGTTTTGGCTTCTCAGTGACGAAATGGCCCTCTTCAAAAAAATTTACTTATATGGCAAAAAATGGGGAACTGACGTGCAGCTCAAAATCCTGTCACAGGCTTACCAAGACTGCAATTTAAACACAGCACATCTCTCAACCACGGTACAACCCGAGGATCCCTTGGACATTGTTGTTTCCCAGAACTGATGTGCAAAAATCTGACACTATGTTGTAAGCTTACAGCTGTTTCTGGCCGTGGCCCCAGTTATCTCGGTGGTCACGTTCCGGCCCCAAACTGAGTAATCCCTTGGTAATTGCCCTTTTCCTGTCCGGTTCCATGGCTAAATGGTTAGCGTGCTAGCCTTTGGCCACAGGGGTCCCGGATTCGATTCCCGGCAGGGTCGGGAATTTTAAACTTAATTGGTTAATTTCGCTGGCACAGGGGCTGGGTGTACGTGTCGTCTTCGCCATCATTTCATCCTCATTACGACGTGCAGGTTGCCTACGGGCGTCAAATCAAAAGACCTGCATCTGGCGAGCCGAACTTGCCCTCGGACCCTCCGGCACTAAAAGCCATACGCCATTTCATTTCTTTTTTTACCCCTTTTCCTCATGTCTTGACATTTGTCAACAAACGGTTACATTCCCAATACTGATGCCTCTACAGGGAAATATCGCCGCGCATCACAATGCTAAGTGTTTTCCTTTCATTCAAGCAATATAAATGTGGAAAATTATGATTAGACCTATTGAGCCTTGCTAGCAGATTCTTTGTCGCTACGTCAATTTAACATTTCGGCGTAAGTTTCAGGAGATATTTTGGGGGGGAGCCGGCCCCACTTGGCCCCCATTGGCTACGCCAGTGATTAACAACACCATCATCTGGCAAATTTAATGCATGTGAATAAACGGGGAAGTTGTAAACCTTGTACCCCATGTCCCTGAGAAGTTGGATTACATCATTTTTCTCTGCAGCCTTGATATGACTTTGACTTTCAATCTGCTTAAGCTGTGTTGGAATGCTATCATATTTCAGAACTTTCTTTAAGATTCTATGTTCACAGAATGGTGCAAGGGAATAAAAAGGATGCAATCCAACCAGACCAGTTCTTGGCTCCACAGTGATTCTTCTTCCCTTACTTATTCTTAAGTTTCTCCCTGGTGTCATAAATGTCTTAGACGGTTCTTGCCGATTTACCCAATGAAAATTTACATTGTACACATGAACTGTTCCAGTTTAACCAAACAAAGCTTCATATTCCTCAGGAAGCAGAATGTGAATTTTTCCTTAACTTTTTCTCTACCATTCCAAATGGTATGTAGGCATGTAAGAGTGTCCTCTTGCAGGAAAAAGCCATTCTACTTTGGAGGTAAAATGATTGGCAATAAGTTAGTGCATAACAAGAAAAGTTTACAGTAGTTCTTGTTTTGTGATGAGCAGCTGTCATAGAACACACGAATGATTGAAGTATTATTTTTGTCACAGTAGGGTTTCTGCACCGTTAAGAGAAAGTCCCACAGACATGAATTTATTTCATTGGGCCCTCTCCCTCCCTCACATTCTAAGCAGAGATAGAAATGGTTAGTATGTGGAGTTTCATGAATCACTATTCTTAGTGCATAATACCACATCTGCCAGGCATAATATGCTTCACTAATGTTAGTTTTGGGAAGTGGCTGGTTTTGCATCAGATCAAAATTCACTAGAATCTCATTAAGATGCTGAAAAAAGGTCCTTGGCTCGATGCTTGTGAACAAATTGAATAACCAGGCTTTTCTTTTCTGCTTCATTAGTGGATGCTTTCAAATTCACTTTTAACTGAAGGCATTTACTGCAAACATCCTGTTCCACACTTCCAAATCCAAGATTAAACTGGGTAACAAAAATCTGCAATGGAAGATGTTAATAAAATGCTAGTGTAAGTTTAAGTTTAAGCAACTACATGATGATAAACATAGCGCAGCCATTTTGCTCCTGTTCATGTGACACAGAAATGGCCTGTCATTGGCTGTACGGATACAGTATGTATTGGCACATTAAGATTGCAGGATTTGGTACTAATTGGCATCAAACGAGATTTTTAATGCCCTGTGTGATATGGATTTAGGTCGTTTGGCTATTTCTTTTTCTTTCATACGATGGAGCTACCTACCAACATAAGTTTTCCATCATAATCTCAATTTAGATTTTTTGGATTTGGTACCTTTTGGAAATACGCTTCACATATTCACTTCAGAGTATATATTTTACGGATTTCTGCCACCAACTGTCGAAAGAAACATCCCATGATAAGACGTACATTGCATGTTAGCAAGGATATGTACAAACACTTCCATACTTCTCCTCAAACAGAAAGAATACTAAATGAAGTTCAGTTTGCTATCGATGAACCAGTTTTAGAAATTCCAGAAGTTGTTGACATCAGTTTGTTGAGTACCTATCGCACAGTTCATAATGTACTCCTGTGCAACAAATTCATTATGATGACATGGACATTATGATGCTATGGATGGTGCTGATTTGTCAAGTTTGGAGAGGAAGTCTATTAGAAACGAATAATTACAATTTATTAGCA
The DNA here is from genome assembly GCF_040414725.1 of Anabrus simplex. NCBI lineage: Eukaryota > Metazoa > Arthropoda > Insecta > Orthoptera > Tettigoniidae > Anabrus > Anabrus simplex. The sequence goes on from NC_090266.1 coordinate 201,113,866, forward strand.
GGTTTGGTTATTTTAGACGACATTACATACTGTCTCAAACTTAAGCAAGACCCTGAAAAATCAATCACTTACAGTTTCACAACTTCATGTTCTTATGTCTGGAACTCTGGATCACTTAAGAAGCATAGAGAATTGCTGTGAGGAAGATGGTGAAGACGAAGTAGTATGTGAAATTAAAAATCTAGAGATCACTGCAGCAGAAGTGAAAAGAGGGTGTTCGAAAGAAGAGAAAAAAATGCGAAGACATTTTAAACGACCATGATCAGTGAAATGGAGCAAAGGTTTAATGACAAGGCAGTGAAGTTAATCCAGTTAATTTCATATTTTGGAAAATTTTAAAAACTTATCAGCGACTTACAGAAAATGTCTGTAAAGATATTCATGATGTTATTGCAGACGTCCAGACTTTTAAGTATGTGGCTCACAATAAATCAGAATCTGAGACTGATGTTTCTTCCTTTAATTTAAGTGCCGATATTGGGTATGAAGCTCCAAAGACACATTCTGAATGTGGGTTGTGTTATTTATTTCTATCTTAAGTCTTTACATCTCCACATTCAACAGAAATTATGCATGAATTGAATAAATGAATAGCTACATGAATAAGACTCTTCTCTCCCAGTCACGGATAACCACCAACTGGGGGGTAGAGCATTCATAATTGATGAGTAGATGCATGAATGAATAAATAAATGAATTGGAGGCACTCGGCCTATAGCTGCGGAACCCCAGCAACTACGGAGAGAATATTCTATTCTGAATGAATGAATGAATGAATGAATGAATCAACGAACGGACAGAATTAATGCATGCATGAAATTTTTTTTTGCTAGGGGCTTTACGTCGCACCGACACAGATAGGTCTTATGGCGACGATGGGACAGGAAAGGCCTAGGAGTTGGAAGGAAGCGGCCGTGGCCTTAATTAAGGTACAGCCCCAGCATTTGCCTGGTGTGAAAATGGGAAACCACGGAAAACCATCTTCAGGGCTGCCGATAGTGGGATTCGAACCTACTATCTCCCGGATGCAAGCTCACAGCCGCGCGCCTCTACGCGCACGGCCAACTCGCCCGGTCATGCATGAAAAGAAATGGAACCTATTCACTCCCAGTCACGGATAACCAGTAACTGCAAAGAGAGCCCTCATTGCTGAATGATTGAATGAAAGAATGTTCTCATCCTACAGCTACTGAACACCAACAGCTGGGGAATAAACATTCCATCTATTGGACCCTGATCCATTAGATACAATTTAACAATTAATTACATTAAGGAATAACAACAACGACAATACGACGTAACAGATACTGGGGAATGATGTGGTTCGACCCACTCTTCAATCTCTATTTTATTTAACATTTTTAAATATCTCCTGTACACACAACCAAATCAATTACACTACCTCCGTGCGTTGTAATATACGTCAGGTTTCCCATTTCATCCCTCACCGGCATCTATTCAGAATCTATAATTTTCTGAAGCACATAGTTCTAGGACTTTATCCCTACACACATTCCGTTCTTTATCCTGACTACTTCTGCTTCCTCTCATTGACTCCATTCACTCTTTACTATATGCTGGGATTGACTCCCCAGTTCGTGCATTCCAATTTTCCAACATAATAATTCATGCTTCTTCGAAGTTACCTCTCATTTAATCTTCTCTAAGAATCCTTAAAAACAAAAGACGTTTGTAAATGGTGACCCTGACGAATGATTATATAGGAAGCCTATACATATTGTACCAGGAAGGCATAGGCCCTGGCACATACTAGTTATAAATTGTACTCATGAGCGTACAGTTAAGTTCCGATGCAGGAACAGCTGTGTGAGAGAATGTTCTCGTTCTCACTGCGCTGCGTGAGGGAGAGCGCAAGTCGAGCAAGGTCAAGTGACGTCACCGCTGCCTGTAGCTTCCCTCCCCTTCAGAATTCCCTCGAAAATTATTTTATGAACATTTTAACGCCTGGACCAATTAACACGAGACCAACGCTGAATTGTAGCCACTATTCTGGTAGTGAAACCCTGCAAGTTTGAGATCAATCCGTCCAGTGGTTTTCGAAATATAATAAGTTAAACTTTGGAAAGAATTATCACCCCATCGTCACCTGATTCCGATCGCTGCTCGCAGACAGGTATAAATAGGTCAGTGAACCAAGGTTATGGCCAGTGTGCAGTAAGTGTGTGTTCTGCAATTATGAAGGACAGTATGCTCCGTCGCGATCCGCGAGGACATCGTGGTCACACTCGAACTCTTTGAAAATAGTACGAAGACGTCGCTAGTAAAGTTTCTGCCGCGTCGCGACGAAGGAAATATTCTAAACGTTTCTCCGACTAAATCGCCGTTAGGTAATGCTCAGAAGTGTGTTAACTGAGTGAAGCTATAATATAAATTGTGAATTGAAGTGTCAAGTATTTCATTTATCAGTATACGACATTGTGAACTTTACCATTTATACGTAATTCTGAACTGTATTTTTGAACTGTGGTAAGATTCTAAGTCATTGCGTGTGGTGAACTAAAATCCTAATTTGAGACCATTTCAGTCATTCTGAGACGTATTTCTCCTACAATAGCACTATTGTGAACTGTATGAGGCATTATTTCACTAGACATTCGTCCAATAACAAGGCTAGGATTGACTATTTTTAATGTGCATTTTCTCGATCTTTCGATCGCTACTACAAGAAACTCAGTGAACATTAAGAACTTTTTATGACAATATTAAGTAGTACAGACTCGTGTGTTGCAAATCCAGCCATAAAATCGTCTTAATCTGTGAACAGTGTTATTTCAGAGACTGTTGTAGAGACTGTTGTTAATAACATTTTTCAAGTGCTTATGAACTGTGATTATTATTCTACGGTCGAACTTCAGACATTATATGAACTGTGAGAGTGTTGAATCTTAATTCCATAAACTGTGTGTATATAAAAACTGTGTTTTCCGTAGTGAAAACAATTGCAAGTCCTTACTCCATTAACCTGACTTACAAACCATAGGGTAGCATGGACACCGTAAAACTAATATGAAAATAGAAATGTGCATTACAACCTGTGTCGGTGTATTATATCAATTCTAGTGATATATGAGAAATATATAGTGCCAATTGAACTTTCCGTGTTCCGACATTACCTCAAAGAACAACGGAAACCTCGGCAAAGTACTGTGAGATTCTGCTGCATCGAACGTCGTTTCCAACGTGGAATTTACGTGATTTCTTCAGATATGGTACCCATCGAGGGACGTCGAAGAGGGAAATTAACGTGGTATCTTCACTGAACGCGTCGCCGTTGCTGAGTTCGAGCCTTGGTTGCACGCTGCGGAATGTTCCAGGCACCGAGCCGCAGTACAGCACAACACCAACACTTATAAGCAGATTCCAGCTGATGTTCTCATGTCCTGAGTGAGTAATCTTACTGACTGACTTTTAACAAAGTACTCAGTTAATTACAGTGCTCTGCGTGAATTTCACCTTGTAATTTGCAATAATTCAAGAAAGGTTTATATCATGCTTTTAAACTGTAAATTCCTTTTCAAAATCATTCATAAATTGAATTAATTTCACATAGATGAACTTTAGGATTTGCAAATGCACTACTTTAGTTTATTTTTCAACTTAAATGAACTGTAGAGTCATACAGCAAGTGATCAATAATTTCATTTAAACTATCACCTTTTTCATGACAGTGTGTGTTCATTTTAGGTTCAAAATATTAGAAAGACTGTAGGTCAGCGCCATAAGTGATGAACTTTATGAACTTCAAGGTGCAGAGTGATGTTTTTGTATTTGAATTCATATTAGATGAACTGTAGGGTGTATACGATATCTATAAAAGAGTGATTTATTTTGGACATTCCGAAGCAAATAGACGTCTCAGAAGATAATAGCATCGATCTTTTATTTTGCACTTTTTGGAAAATATTGACTGGAAATTTGAGTTTGAAATTCCAATTGCAGGGTGCTTTTCCTGTGAATATTTTTAATGAATTCTATCAAAAGATTTACCATCTATACTATCCATCTCTGTACCTGCTCCAAGAAGAAACCGAACACTAACTGAGATCCTTCCCATGCTCTGGCTCCACAATCATTTCCTGGTACAGTATATCTCTCTGTCTTCTACCATCTACCATCGAGCTTCATCCAAACTGCATCCTCTATATTGTTAGGTAATACTTCTATATGATTAGTGATCTCCTCCTTTATTGGAAGTGATATTCCTCCTGGTTTCCTCCCTCACGCCCTTCGCTTTCTTTTCATTACACTTCCCGTAACACACCCCTTCCACGATAAGATCTTCCCTTTGGGCATCCAGGTTTCTAAAAGACAACTATCTTAAAATTTTCTACAAGCTCAGACACTCCATCAGTCCCCAGTTTACTTAATAAGCCTTCTATATTAACAAAGCCAACAATCCATTTCAGTTATTTCGCTTTTCTGTTACTAGTCACACTTCCTGTTTTACTTCTTGTATTCAATGTCCTGTCTATTTCAGATTCTGTCCTTGTTTCTTTTCTTATGATCATCTATTTTACTACTGCTTTTTACAGCTACCACCGAGCTCGATAGCTGCAGTCGCCTAAGTGCGGGAGTATCCAGTATTCGGGAGATAGTAGGTTCGAACCCCACTGTCGGCAGCCCTGAAAATGGTTTTCCGTGGTGTCCCATTTTCACACCAGGCAAATGCTGGGGCTGTACCTTAATTAAGGCCACGGCCGCTTCCTTCCCACTCCTAGCCCTTTCCTGTTCCATCGTCGCCATAAGACCTATCTGTGTCGGTGCGACGTAAAGCAACTAACAAAAAAATTACAGCTACCGGTGTTCTACTGGTGCTATCCCACGATTCAACCTAAGATGTTCAGCATTTACTCACAGGACGCCATTCGCCACTGGTGACAATGTCCTCATTCTCTTCAGTTGTCAGTAAACTCATTGACACGTGCTCCACTCCTATTTCATGCAAGTCATCATCCATTCTTCCGCGTTGTGGTGATGACACTGCAGTGACTTCTCGAGCCAAAGTTTCCAGCTGAGATGTCGAATAATTCTTTCTCCAACCATTGCCTATGATGATAAGTCACTTGCACTTTATGGACGCTGTAAGACCCTCTCTTCTGGCTTTTCCCAGGTGAAAGCAAATAACTCTAATCTCCTTTCTTTCTTCAACTGCCAACTTTCTCTTGATTCATAATTTCGACCTTTTCAAGTAACCGTATTGGCATTCCAGAGAATTTGATAGACTTTCGTCCCGAATACCATGTGCAACTTAATCGACCTATTTTCATGAGTCATTCCTATTCTCTGCACGTCATCCACATCGGATTCCGTGCAATTCACTCTCACCAAGTCGTATAGCCCTGTCCCTGACGGTTGCTTCCCATGTTGTCTGCTTCTACGCTGACAGTTTTGTTATGAAATGGCTATGACGAGTGCATTCGTTGGCTCCTATGCGTGTGCTGCTACAAAACGGTGGAACAAGACACTACTTACACGTCACTACCTTCAAAAGTGTAATATGAACCATACCCAGACGTACAAAAAATAAAGTGTAAAACAATATAGTACGCCCCTCGTAGTAATTAAGATTAGCGACATTTCTTTACATTTTACCTTGAGTAGCTCCGTTGGCTTCGGTAGATTATGTGTTGTACGTTAGGATTATTCTGTTTCGATTTTAGGTTGGGGAAATAAGAAATGACATTCACTTTTGTACGGAAATATCGGTAGGTTTGTTGATAGGATACGTACAAAGACAGGATATTATAAGGAATTGTAACTTTCGCAGCCTATACATTCATACAGGCAATGGACACGGTATTTCTTATAGAAATTCACCGGTTCCGCCTATCACGAAGAAAATACATTTAAAATCAAATAACACGATACCCTTGTAAATTTTGTTTAAAGAACTAAATTCATCAGAATATACAGTATTTCACTGGCGATATAGTCAACAGTCATTGTATTGTTATCGATTATTGCCGCTCTTCGTATTCAAATATTGCAGTGTTGGCTACGGTCGACAACAAAGTCTCTTGCCCCTTATGAACGCTGTAATAATCAGCTGCTCCTGTATTCCGACAAAATATTTGTAGCTTTGTGTGGGTAGTTCAAGTCTACGGCGTACTTTATACATTGCACCCTCGAAATTTTAGCAATTAAGGGCAGTTTTAATTTCTGTTAGATTCTAGGAATAAAACGAGAAGACTTTTTACTGTCTGTATTTCTCTTTCGTCCATTAGATTATTTCATTTCCTATGTGGAGAGCAATAAGCCGTTCACGCTTGCCGCGAAGGGAGATTTCAACCCACTCGATAATATCCTACGGAATCCAACTTTAATAGATTTTATAGTTTCATCCTTCCAAATTTCCGTAGTAGTGTTCCTTGCATTTTCCCACGTTTCATCAAGGAAATAAATAGATCTACCCTCTTCATGAAATGTCTTAATCAGACGAAAATACTTTCTTCTCCACAACACTATTTCATTCTTTTCAATAAGGCCCACTGGCGATTTCGTGACACGTAAGTGAAGTTCTTAATTTTTAAAAGTCTGTGAAGAGTTGCACGAGAAAATGTAGTCAATGTATTGCCTCTATTAACTGAAGCTAATATTTTATTAAGAGTTGGTATTTCATTTCTTAAAAGAAGGCATGACTTGTTTTACGGATAATGATTGTTTTGTAAAACGATCGTATTTTTTCACTTAGCTTTGTCGCTTTACGTGTTTTCTTAGGAGAACTGGAAACAAGCTTCCTATCAATCTTAAGCTCGCCTTAGTAGAAATACTTGTTACATAGGCCACTGTACGTGTTACTTCATCCAAATCAGGCCTACTTCCAGGATTCTATTATCGAAATTTGGAAAACACATTCAACACACGTGTTTTCTCGCCACTCGTTAGTGATTTTCCTTTTTATGTTTAATCACAGACTGGTCTGGTTCACAAATTGTTTATTATTACGGCAATTTCTCATACACACATCCACATATACTGCACGGACGCTTGCATTTCCATCTTATAAAATATTATAAATGATAAACGTGGTGTATTACTTTTATTCACAATAAACTTAGAACAAGCAAAAAAGAAAACCGTACAAATGTGCTTCGGATCAGTAAACAATGAACTACTGGACTCAAAGAATAATGTGTGCGAAACGGATCATCGTTTCCCGCCAGCTCTTCCGTCAAGTGACATGCCTTTCTACGTCGATGAATGTAACGCAGTTGTACATACATGTGGGAAGAATAAGGAGTACTCAAATGATATTAGTAATAATGAGCAAAAGCATCATATGTTAGGCTTGTTATATTTTTCCCAACTTATGTAAGATGAGCAACGTTAATTTTTTTTGCTAGGGGCTTTACGTCGCACCGACACAGATAGGTCTTATGACGACAATGGGATAGGAAAGGCTTAGGAGTTGGAAGGAAGCGGCCGTGGCCTTAATTAAGGTACAGCCCCAGCATTTGCCTGGTGTGAAAATGGGAAGCCACGGAAAACCATTTTCAGGGCTGCCGATGATGGGATTCGAACCTACTATCTCCCGGATGCAAGCTCACAGCCGCGCGTCTCTACGCGCACGGCCAACTCGCCCGGCACGTTAATTTTTGTGCAGATGTTCATATAGGGAGTGCGTTCCTAAAACCAAACCTCGCACAGATTGCATACTCCGACTCTCAAACATGGTGGACAGACTGTAACAAGGATTTAAGTTTTAAATACATTTATATTGTTTCAGTTAACCAACTGTAATTACGATAATTCTCACTGCAGTTTAGAATTACTCTAGAGTATTTTTTTAAGAAATGTTTGTGCCTATTTTATTATTGCATACTATTTGTGTAGTAGGAGAAAAATCTCTCTAGGACTATAACTTGCTAGATATATATCGTTTCAGTGAACGTGTTGAAATTAGTATAGGTTTAATTGCAGTTTATAATTATAGCGTAGCCTTTTATAATCATAGTATTCTGATTCCTTTTCTGTTTGCAAATAATAATAATAATAATAATAATAATAATAATAATAATAATAATAATAATAATAATAATAATAATAATAATAATACGAATAATAATATATAATATAATAAAGTAAAGACAACCCTGGAGGGGGCACGTCAAGATCTTTTCGACCGGGTTCAGAGATAAATGTTTTTAGTTCTTAACGTAGCCTAGGAACTGTCTAATGTGCCTCATCCAGGTTGCTTTGTGGAAATTTGGTATAGCTGCAATTTTGACTTGGTTAGGCCTAATACCATTTCCGTCGATCATATGACCAAGAAATAACGTGCCCCTTTGGCAAATCTGGGATTTCTCCGAGTTTACTTTGAAATTACATCTGTTCAGATCTGCCAACAGTAAATCGATCTCCCTGAGGTGTTCTTCTAATGCCTTAGAGCTGAAAATTATATCGTTGATATAGCGTACCGTGAGGTCCTTTACTTCAGAACTGAGGTTTCGTTCCAATGCTCGAATGAGCGCAGACGTAGAGTTCATCAAGTCGAACGGAAGCCTTTGGAAAATATAGGTCTGGGTATCTAACATGAACGGACAGAGCTCAAAACGTGCTTAATTTCCAATTTTTGAAACTCGCGCTTGAATACAGGAGAGGTAAATTGTGGTCCTTGGTCGCTCAGGATACTTTCTGGTTTGCCCATCTCAGGAATGATCTTGTTCTTAATTTGGTTTGGTGCCGATCTGGTGTTGGCTTTCTGTACTGTACATATGGTTACAAATTTGGAAAATACGTCCATACAGATGAGAATGAATCTTCACGAAGTCAGTACAATTTTCTATCCAGCCGGTCGGAAAATCGGTAGCCCCATTTCCCCCTTCTTCTGCTGTAGCAGTTCAAATCCTCTCTTCACCGAACTCGTCGTCTGCCTGGTCTAATTTGATCTCCACTTGAGTGTTTTCAGTCCGAAATATCACGCTGTTAGTTCCCATGTTTATTAATGCATTATAATCTCCCAGAAAATCTGTCCCTAATATCAGATTATACGCCATCTTCGGTGAGATTAAGCATGGATCCGACATAACTGACCTTCCGACTTCAGTATCTAACAAGGCTCGTTCCTTACATACAGCCGTTCTGTCAGGAATTATTCCTCTTACTTTCAGTCTAGCGATGGGAATAAACGGAATATGAACTCGAGTCTTCAGTTCATTCATCAACACCTGTGAAACCACACTAACTGTCTGTCACATCTGTGTCAATCATATTGCGAATTCGAAGGGTCTCAATTCTCACGTAGATAATGGACAATCGTTTAAGAAACTCAGGATTTAAATTAACATTTTCATCAATCAAATCTTCCGGTTGTATAATCCAGTTATCCACCGATACCATGATCCATCCGTCTGCTAACTTGTCCACTGCCAAATTTATTCCATCTTCTTCATCTAGTTTTGAGTATTTTTGGTATGCGTCCCCTCTGGCGTCGCAATCTGGAACAATCGGGTTCAATCTCTGTCGATTGTCGATAATTTCTGTATTGGTCGCTCTCAGCACCAAGACACTTATCGTTCGTATGACCCTGGAGAGCATCTCTCCACCTTGCCACTTCCTGGTGTTTACCTTTTGGTTCAGTCACATCTATACAGTACGTGAATCTCTATTTCGCTCTTCAAAATCTGGACGGTAGTTTCCTCTGCTATTACCGTTCATAATATTCCTGTCATTCCAGTGGTAATATGGCCTTCTTTGCCCAGCGAGGTTGCCATATCGATATCGGTACGTCCAACCGTGGTCCACTCGGATAATTCCCCCTCTTGAATTTCCTGTAGTCCAGCCTTGGTCAGTAACTCTCATGTACTTTATCCGGTAATTCGGTATCCAAGTTCTATCCTGTTCTCCCCCTTTCAATCAATCAATCAATCAATCAATCAATCAATCAATCAATCAATCAATCAATCAATCAATCAATCAATCAGTCAGTCAGTCAATCAATCAATCAATCAATCAATCAAATCAAAATCTCTTTATTTGCAAATGAGGTGTCTACCTCGGTGGCAAATGGTACACTAAAATACATTATTGTCAAGCACTAAATATTAAATTAACAAGAGAAGAAAATTTTCCTATAATACAATATTATAAAATTTATGCTAACAAGTTTTTCTATTAAACACACAGCTCAACCTTAATAAATTTATATTGTTCAGAAAATTCTACTTATAATATCTCCTGTACTACTTACAAATATAGTCAACTGATATACAGTACGTGGAATTACTTCAAATGATACTGTACAACTGGTATAAGATTAAAATTTACATTGCATTTATTTACTTTTTTCTTTACCCATTCTGGAACCTAAGTAGCATAACGACCTGCTGCGTCTTAACCAGAGCCCCTTTTGCCACCACTTTTCAGAGTTCCTGAAGGGCCTTCACAGCTACCGTAGCGGTCCCAGGGCCATCGAAGTCCCCACTGTACTTCACGCCTACAGGCAGTCCCCTACTTTGGCTGTCCAAACTCCTTAGACCAGGGGATGGAATTAATTTATTCACACACATTTTTATTTACATTAACCTGCACTGGTCGAATGCCCTCTAACATTTCATTTATTTTCTCTGTTGCTGTTTATTCTCTTCTTGAATATCTGTACAGATTTTGAAAAGGATCAAAAACTACCCCTGGTAAACTGTTCCACTCCTTCACACCCTTTCCAATGAATGAAAATTTACCCCAATCGCTTCTGCTAAAATTCCTTCTAATTTTACATTTGTGGTCAGTCCTGCCGATATAATTATTTTCCAACTGAAGCCTCTCATGGATATCTCCCCATGCTGCTTCTCCTGTATAGGCTCTATATAATTCTATAAGTCTAGTTTTCTCCCTTCTCTTACTTAAAGTTTCCCACCCTAGTTCCTTTAACATATCTGATACACTACCCTTTCTCCTGAAATCCCCTGTTACAAATCTTGCTGCTTTCCTCTGCACACTATCTATTTCTTTTATTAGGTATTCTTGGTGAGGATCCCAAACACTGCTTGCATATTCCAATAATGGACGAACCATACTTAGGTAACTTTTCTCTTTTAATTCTTTGTTGCATCCTTTAAGTAGCCTCATTATGACATGTAATGATCTGTATGCTTTCCCAACAATGTCATCCACATGACCCTTCTAATGCAAATTACTTTCAAATCTTACACCTAAGTAGTTGCACTTGCCATCTTTTGGGATAACTACCAAATCCAAAGTATATTCAAATTCAGTTTTAAAACTCCTGTTTGTAAATGTTGTAACAGTTGATTTGCCTCCATTAACCTTCATATTATTCTCTTCAACCCATTGTTGGATACTCTCAAGGTCCCATTGTAATTCTGAACAATCCTCAATGATATTTATTTCCCTATCAACAATTATGTCATCTGCATACAAACTTATTTTTAATGTTATATTATTCACTAAATCATTTATGTATATTAAGAAAAGTAACAGACCGATTATACTACCCGGTGCAATTCCCTTCCATACTTTCTCTTCCTGCGATACGTTATTTCCTATTTTGACTTTCTGAACCCTTGAATTTAGAAATGTTTTCACCCAACGTGTAACCCTTACGTCCAATCCTATTCCCTCCAATTTCTTTAATAATATTCCATGTTCAACTCTATCAAAGGCTTTGGAAAGATCTATGGCTATGCAATCTAACTGGCCTCCTGAATCCAATTGATCTCATATGTCCTGCTGAAATCCCACCAGTTGTGCCTCACAAGAAAATTTCTTTCTAAATCCATATTGGCTCCTCATGAACCAATTTTTATCATCACATATCCCTCTGATGTAATTTGATATTAAACTCTCCAGTATTTTACAAACTATACTGGTTAGGGGATTGGTCTGTAGTTCTCTGGTTTCCTTTTATCACCCTTTCCTTTATAAATTGGTATTATTATAGATTCCTTCTATTCCTTTGGTATTACACTATTATTTATGACATAGTCGAAGAGAAATTTTAAATAAGGCACCATGTACCACCCCATTGTCTTTAACACCTCCCCAGTAATTTGATCACTTCCTGCTGCTTTTCCTTGCTGAAGCAGTTAGATTTCTCTGAAAACATCTTCATTTGTGAATGAGAAGCTTCTTGTTTCCCTCTGTGTCTCCCCCACTGTATCTTCTGTTTCGGTTTCCAACTCCTGACAATCATCTACTGAATCTTTGAATTCCCTACTAAAGAGGTTTGCTTTCTCAGTATCTGTTAAATAGTATTCACCTCCTTCTCCCACCATTGTAGGAATTTGCATTCCAATCAATCAATCAATCAATCAATCAATCAAACAATCAATCAATCAATCAATCAATCAATCACTACTGATCTGCATTTAGGGCAGTAGCCCAGGTGTTTTTCTCCTATTATTTTCTTAAATGATTGCAAAAAATTGGAAATTCATTGAACATCTCCCTTGGAAAGTTATTTTAATCCCTAACTCTTCGTATAAACGAATAATTGCCCCAATTTGTCCTCTTGAATTCGAACTTTATCATCATACCTTGATCTTTCCTACTTTTAAAGACACCACTCAAACTTAATCGTCTACTGATGTCATTCCACGCCATCTCTCCAATGACGGCTCGGAACATACCTCATTGTCGAGCAGCTCGTCTCCTTTCTCCCAAGTACTCCCAGCCCAAACTTTGCAACATTTATGTAACGCTACTCTTTTGCCGGAAATCACCCAGAAAAAATCGAGCTGCTTTTCATTGGATTTCTTCCAGTTCTTGAATCAAGTAATCCTGTTGAGGGTCCCATACAATGCAACCATACTCTAGTTGAGGTCTTACCGGAGACTTATATGCCCTCTCAGTTACATCCTTACTACAACCATAAATATCCTCATAACCATGTGGAGAGATCTGTAGCTTTATTTACAATCATATTTATGTAATTGCCTCAATGAAGATCTTTCCTTATATTAACACCTAGGTACTTACAATGATCTCCAAAAGGAACATTCACGCCCTCAACACAGTAATTAAAACTGAGAGGACTTTTCCTATTTGTGAAACTCACAACCTGACTTTTAACCCCGTATGTCATCATACCCTTGCCTACCATCCATCTCACTAAATTATCGAGGTCATTTTGCAGTTGCTCACAATTTTGTAAATTATTTTTTACTCTGTAAAGAATAACATCATCTCCAAAAGCCTTATCTCTGATTCCACTTCTTTACACATATCACTGATAAATGTAAGAAAACATAAAGGTCCAATAATACTGCCTCCCATGATCTGCCCTATCAGGTCAATCGCGATACAGTCCAATTGACCTTCTGAATCCAGGATAGCTGCTATATCTTGCAGGAATCCTTCAAGCTGGGCTCCAGTGGAATAACGGTTCCTAAACCCAAACTGCCTTCTATCAAACCAGTTATTAATTTCGCAAACATGTCTAATATAATCAGAAAGAATGCTTTCCCAAAGCTTACATGCAATGCATGTCAAACTGACTGGCTTGTAATTTTCAGCTTTATAACTATCACCCTTTCCTTCATACACAGAGGCTACTATAGCAACTCTCCATCCATTTGGTACAGCTCCTTCATGCAAACAATAATCAAATAAGTAATTCAGATATGAATCTGTATCATAACCCATTATTTTTAGTGTGTCCACGAAACCTTATCAAGCCCAGCTGCTTTTCTAGTTTTCAACTTTTGTATCTTACTGTATATTTTATTGTCGTCATAGGTAAATTTAAATACTTCTTTAGTGTTACTAACATCCCCTATCTGGACATTATCGTTGTAACCAACAACCTTTACATACTGCTGACTGAATACTTCTGCCTTTTGAAGATCCTCGCATACACACTCCACTCGTTCATTAATGACTCCTGGAGTGTCCTTCTTGGAACATGTTTCTGCCTTAAACGACCTATATATACACTTCAATTTTTCACTAAAATTTGCATGACCGCCAATTATGCTTGCCATCATGTTATCCTTAGCTGACGTCTTTGCTAGATTCAATTTCCTAGTAAGATCCTTCAATTTCCCCTTACTTCCACAACGATTCTTAACTCTATTTCTTTCCAACCTGCACTTCCTTTTTTGTCTCTTTATGTCTCCGTTATAATATAGTGAATGTTTACCATTCCTTACCACCTTTAAAGGTACAAACCTATTTTCACATTCCTCAACATTTGCTTTAAACCCATCCCAGAGTCTGTTTACATTTCTATTTACCATTATCCACCGATCATGGTTACTTGTTAAAAACTCCCTCATGCCTGTTTTATCAGCCATATGGTACAGCCCGATAATCCTAATTTTAATACCTCCCGTTCTTTCACATTTTTTAACTACCACAAAATCAGCTTCGTGATCATTAATACCATCTATTACTTCGGTTTCTTTATAGGGCTCATCTGGTTTTATCAGCACCGCATCCAAGATATTCTTCCTTCTAGTTGTTTCCATCACTTTCTGATTCAGATGCCCTACCCATATTAACTTATTTGTATTTTGTTGGTCATGTTTCCTGTCGTTCGCATTACCTTCCCAAATGATATTTGGTATATTGAGATCACCTGCTACAATCCAGTTCCTTTCCTTATCGTTTCCCACATAGCTGATTATCTTATCAAATAATTCTCAATCAGCATTCTGTTCCTTCGGTTCGAACTCTTCGAGGTACGGTCCGAGAGCCTGGATTTTACCTTTTCGTACTTTTCCTGACCTTGGGTAGTAAGCTACGGTCTCCAGTTAGATCTAAAGTATGCATTGCCTCAGCATGACGTAACCTAGGATGACTTTGGCTGGATGTTTGATCCAGCTATCGGAGTGTCATTTCAGCTTCCGCCGCAGTTTTTACACTTGCCGCGATTAGTGTCCTCTGGACTTCGATCGGTAGTTGCCTAGATATTGCAGCTATGATCTCAGTCTCTAATGGAGGGACATCTAAATCAGGAAATTTAATAATTTACGACACAAGAAACTGTGAAAATTTACTAGGGAATGTGGCAACATATTTCGGAGATTATAGCTCCATTCTCAACACCTGCTGAACAGTGTCATCCAAAATATTTTTTAAAATGCCTTTTTGATCTCTTCGTACGTATCTAAATGCCACCATCCATTTCAATACAGAGTTCCCTAGGAATTTTTCGACAGTTCTCAGCCTCCTCTCTGGCTGTATCTGGTAATCTTGAATATGTTCGTCCATCTCCCTCAAGAATGCTCGTGGCGTCATGTCGTCCGATTCCGGTATATTTACTTGACTTAGCCTCGGCCGTACGAACAATGTTGTACACCGGGATCCCTCCTTACATGTTGGGAGTCGAAGTTCGTCCCTCTTGTCGTGGCAAGTTCAGCAGCTCACTCAGTGCAGCGAGTTCGCTATTCTGGCTATGTTCCGCGTTCAGCATACGATCTCCTTCTCTTGGCTTTCTTGCTGGATAAAGCATTTGATCTTACTGAATTCTTTATTTGTGCGCAAATCCAAGAGTTCCATTTTGTCTCTCATGTGTTCTAATTCCTTCTCAAACACTGTTAGTTTCACCTTTTTTCGCTCAGTTCCGCCCATGCCTGTACACTTGTCTCTATTTCTTGGTTATTGGCCTTAGCAGTTTCACGATCTGCCATAATCATATTTTTATTTCTCGTCCCTTGTCCGCTATACATTCAGTTACTTCCTGCATTATCTGGCTTTTCATCTCTTTCATCTCCTTCTCCGTTTCAAGTTGTATTTCCCGCATCTCACTTTCTATTCTCTCTTCCGTTTTCTGTTGAGCGCTGGCTATGCGGTCGCTTACATCACTCGACATGGCATTAAATTGCTATTCTGTGTCCTGGGAAAGTTTCTCAAACGCACTACGATTTTTCCAAATTTTGGTTCTCGCTTCGTTGATACTAGAAGTTATCTTACCTAATCGTTTATCCGTGCTTTCTGCATTTACCGCCATCAGGCATTTTCATTCTTCAACGGATCCTCGGAGCATTCCTATCTGCACTTGTGCCCTATTCTCTACCTCACCTAACTTCTTCTCTAGCCTATCCATTCCTTTCTTACAACACCGTTGAACGGTATCAATGTTCACTTGTAATTTTCCGAGTTTTTCTTTCGTCAACTTAGTGTCTTGTGTTAACTGAGCTAATGTGTCATTATTTCGGTTTAACTGTTCACTCACCTTGGATAATTCCTTGCGGTTTTCCTCTGCGGCTTTATTTACACGTTCACTCGAATCAGCGGTTTTCCCCGCGGCCTGCTTAAATTGTGCATTCAACCCGCTTAAAAGTTCAGCTTCATCCTGCTCCGCTTTATCTATACGCTCCTGCTCACGCTGTGCAGCCTCGTCCGCGGGCTTGTACATCCTCAACAGGTCCTCCAAAGTTACGGTCATACTTCGTTAAAAAGCGACGGCGCGCCTGATCATCGTTACTGATGGATTAATTTCATGTAAAATCCATATTAATTCATGTCTCTTATAATTTACCTTAATTTCCCAGCTTCTATCATTCTACGTTGACAAAATCAAACAAATTTGGCTCAAAACTCGCCATTTAGAAGCTCCCCAAAGATTTCATTCTATGTTTTTATGCAAGCATATTAATATTATGTATAACCGATCGCATCCGATAATTTGGAAAATTTTTAAGCATTATAGCTCCAAATACGTTTACGAAATTGCCTGCATTCCTAATTATGGGCTCAAAGCTATATGCTAGACACCAACAAGCGTAACCACACTTACATCTATATCTCCGACTTGAGGCTAATATATTCCGAACAGTGGTTTATAAGCTCCTAACCTTCAAAATCGATGCAACCATCGCTACACAATTTCACGTGAGACTGAGGTGATCTCGTGTGTCTAATTTACTATAAACAATCATAAATCTAAACTAACTGGCTATGCAGATTGGCCGTACAGAACAGATTCTAGGCTGTGTCGGCGTCAAATACCGTCCAATTTTACCTCATATGTGAGAATTCGTTTTCTGGTTCTCGAACTCAAATTGAGTTACTCAATTTTACTTTGACACACCTAACTAATCGCCTCAATGGTTCTCATTCACTTCCTATCTTACAATACAATCTACGTAACTTAATTGCCGGTTTACACCCAACGTGACTCCATGTATGTAGGTTTTACTGATCTCTTCTAGACACTCGGTTTCAATAGAAAACTTGCCCTTTTACATTCGCATACCAAACACACGTGGTATCGAATTTAGGACTACTAGACACACAACTTTTTCTAACACGTTAGGCTACTATATTTTATGACTCCGTCTGGGCATCGAACAAGAGACCAGACTTCGCCATTTCTAATGCGCCAGGTTCGAAGTTACCTATCCCGTTTCGAAAATCTATAATGCTTGACATGTTGCCAACAAAACACTGCAACTGCCTGATACCATACGTACCATATTTATGGTCACTTCCAGGATTCGAACCTACGACCCTACTATTTAAAATGCCTAAACGTTGGGCGCCGACTTTATATGTACCGTATCCTGTCCTAATTTCGGCCTAGCTCAGGGGTGGAAGCGCGTGGTGCGTCCGGATAGGGTCAATAGCAAAGAATATATATATATATATATATAACTTAAAAAATGCACTTAAATATATGGACAGGTAATACGTACATAAATCTAGTGGATGAGAACTTCAGAAATCAGGTAAAATGGATTTATTATACTAAGAACATAAAAATAAACCATAATAAATCAAAAATCAAATAAAACAACCGACAACTGGTTGTGTCAATCAACGATAATCAACCGAATTTTTACGTGAATTACAATTATCAAACCAATTATTTTAAAACGATGCGGGTAACGAATATGATATATTAAGTGAGGTCACATGGAATAGAATATGGAAAAATTTACATAATGTGCTTGCGCGCTTTGAAGTCCCTAGTTCTTTGCCAGAAGGCTCGATTTCCGAAACCGTTCATGACATGCGACAGTAATACCCTATCCAGTAGTAATGGCCTAAATTACATACATATTCCGAACACTAGGACACAAACATATAAAATGCTTGTTCAGGACTGCATCTGAATCACCCTTCCAAAATTTCTCATAGTTTCTATTTTATGGGTCCAAACCCATGATCACAGATGAGGACAGTCCCTCTCTTCCCAAAAATGGCCTTCGGGCTATGTATCCGCATTATAGAACAAATGACAACATTACAACAAAGAAATAACACACTGGACACAAAATATAAAACCACAATATGAAAATAAACAACACCTGGAAAATAAAACACACAAAATATATGCACTCAAGTTGATAGAACTGCCGGGCAATGGACGTCGCATATCTCATGCAGATACAGCATAGTTGTAGCATGTAACACAGCAGGAAAATCAGCTGATGGGCGACAAAAATAAACAACCAACTAGGTCCTTATGGCTAGGCGATTCACAAACGTAACGGGACTATTTGTAAAACTTCACTACCCCCTCTGACCAGCGTACTGCTGAGTCAAGGGTCGCCAGCTACCTGGGGCAAAAATGAACGGCACATCCGGCCTTGGCAACATTCGCAATGCTAAAAGTAAGGACACAAAATCTGGCCAGCAAACACGGCTCACAGCCTCTTATAATGAACTGAAATGTAACGGCGTATGGCTTTTAGTCCCGGGAATGTCCAAGGACAATTTCGACTCGCCAGATGCAGGTCTTTTGATGTGACTCCCATAGGCGACCTGCTCGTCGTGATGAGGATGAAAAGATGATGAAGACGACACATACACCCAGCCCCATGTCAGCGAAATTAATCAATTACGGTTAAAATTCCCGGCGCCGCCGGATTCGAACCCGGAACTCCTATGACCAAAGGCCAACACGCAAACCATTTAACCATGGAGCCGGACAGCCTCACACAATTTCATATGTAATATGCCGGTCCATTATCTCATCATCATCACGTCTGCACATATAACTTCACGGCTTTCATAGCCTATCTCTTAGCATCTAAGCCCCAATAAATATCCACAGCTAACTCTATAGCCTCACATATAAATAAACCTCGGTTCGACGACCGGTACATATCCATGAATTTGCCTGCCACCACACTTAAAGACCCTATTCTACTCTCGACGTTCAAAATTCTCACCCTTGCACCTTTTCACTGCTGAAATGTATGCGTCATGCAACGTAACATCCTAGCCAACACTGGATCTAGTCTAATCCGCTCTCCCGGTTCGATACTGGTGGCGTACAGTCCACTAGATTTTCATGAAGAATCTACCCATACAACTCTATCTTAACTCAACATAAAATGGAATAAAACACAAATAACAGTAACAGACACCTACAACTAACCTATTCTTTTCCTTATTTCCCATCTAAATATTTACAATACACAGCTCGGGGACATACATGCATGCAGCCCTAAACG
This sequence comes from Anabrus simplex, assembly GCF_040414725.1. Lineage (NCBI taxonomy): Eukaryota > Metazoa > Arthropoda > Insecta > Orthoptera > Tettigoniidae > Anabrus > Anabrus simplex. The sequence goes on from NC_090266.1 coordinate 201,133,251, forward strand.
TATTTAAATTTACTTCAATAAGCAATTAAGGGATATAAATTTCATGCTTAATTGGTCCGTACTGAACTGTGATTACATTAATAGTTAAATTAATTTTATCAGTTCCACCTTTTCAATACAAAATTTTGCAACGTGTTTACATCACAAGTTAATTTAATTTGGTACCAGTTTCGACCTAAGGTCAAGGTCATCATCAGCCATAACACAAATTACACAATATATCAAATAGTCCAAACACAATGTACAATAAACTGACATTAAAATAAACATGTGAGAGATAAAATACTCGTAGAAAGATTTTTAATATTGTAGTGTACCGTTGCAAAGTTAAAAGTTAAAATAAAGGGTGGTCGCAATGATAATAAATAATTAAATCGTGCACAAAATATATTAACATAAGGCAATTGAATATCGCTAAGGAATGTTTCTGGTTATTCGTTATTAGTTATTTTGATACTAAAGATTCTTAAAAATGTGTTGCATTCCATTGCAAAGTTCTAATATTCAGATGACGTTGTGTGGTAGCAATGACATTTTGGATTTATTGTGTACATAATATGATTAATGTTAAAACAGGGTACATTGATGTCATTAAAAGACTTCCAGTTGATGTTCTTAACGCTGAGGGCAAATGTTGCGCATGAAGGCAATTTGTGTTATGGCTGATGATGACCTCGTCCTTAGGTCGAAACTAGTACCAACTTAAATTAACTTGTAATGTAAACACATTACAAAATTTTGATTTGAAAAGGTGGAGCTGATAAAATGTATTTAACTATTAATGAAATGAGCAATACAAGTGTCACTCTGGCTTACATTTAAGAGTTAACTTACATATTTAAAATGGCCTTTCCTTGTGAATCTGGCTATCACTTCACATGCTTAAAGAACAAAAGGACATAACTTGGCGGCAACCTCTCCATCAGCGGCGAATCACATGCCACTTTGTTATGCGGGCTTAGCCCATGATTACGACACACAGCACAAGAATGGACGTCCTCATGTCGATTCCTGGGTAGTTCATAGCTGCTGTCTTCATGATGTTGGGCCGTATTGGAACTGTTGAATTAAATTAGCTCCATATACTTCCCCGCTTAGCGTGCTCGAATGCGCGATCGCAAACTTACTATTGGCTAACAATTAACTATAGCCGCCGCATAGATATTAGTCCGATATACGCGGCACTAAATTAAGGGAACTGGGCCTGGATGCTTAAGTACCTAGGTGTTCATATAAGAAAAGACCTTCATTGGGGTAATCACATAAATATAATTGTTAATAAAGGGTACAGATATCTGCACATGGTTATTAGGGTATTTAGGGGTTGTAGTAAGGATGTAAAGGAGAGGGCATATAAATCCCTGGCAAGACCCCAACTAGAGTATGGTTCCAGTGTAAGGGGCCCTCACCAGGATTATTTGATTCAAGAACTGGAAAAATCCAAAGAAAAGCAGCTCGATTTGTTCTGGGTGATTTCCGACAAAAGAGTAGCGTTACAAAAATGTTGCAATGTTTGGGCTGGGAAGATTTGGGAGAAAGGAGACGAGCTGCTCTATTAAATGGTATGTTCCGAGCTGTCAGAGGAGAGATGGCGTGGGAAGACATCAGTAGACGAATAAGTTTGAGTGGTGTCTTTAAAAGTAGGAAAGATCACAATATGAAGGTAAAGTTGGAATTCAAGTGGACAAATTGGGGCAAATATTCGTTTATAGGAAGGGGAGTTAGGGATTGGAATAACTTAACAAGGGAAATGTTCAATAATTTTCCAATTTCTTTGCGATCATTTAAGAAAAGGCTAGGAAAACAACATATAGGGAATCTGCCACCTGGGCGACTGCCCTAAATACAGATCAGTAGTGATTGATTGATTGATTGATTGATTGATTGATTGATTGATTGATTGATTGATTGATTGATTGATTGATTGATTGATTGATTGATTGATTGATTGATTGATTGATTGATTGATTGATTGATTGATTGATTGATTGATTGATTGATTGATTGATTGATTGATTGATTGATTGATTGATAATAAAATAACTGCACGTAGTTTGAGATAACCAAATTCAGCTAGCAACTTGCCTTTCATTGCTATATTCCCATCTCTTTTTGCTCTTTTAATACTCAAAACACGTTGAATACTTGTCTGTTGCCGGAGTCTTGAAACTCATGTTGTACTTAGTTGTTAACATATGTTGAAAGAACTTATATTTGAAATTTACTTCAGTACTTTGTCCTGCATTATATGTCCGCCGTAGTTGTTTAATAGTCAGATCACTTGACAAATACTGCCTCATTCATTTACTGCAACATTAGTGTGACTCATTGTAAATCAAAGATTCAATGAAATTTCTCACGATTTCAGTACGTGCCTCGAAATTTCTTGGAAGAATATCACTTCCTCTTCTTTCCTTTGCTGAGATACCTTTCTCCAGATGTTCCCTTCCAAGTCTCTGAACACGAAACTTCGAAATTCCCAAAACTGAAACAAAGGCATTTTGACATACCTTAACCAACAGACTTCGTTTCGGAAACAAATCTAAGAATATAGTACCTCAAACTCACTTGCTTGCCTTTGTTGTTTGTACGTAATCGTGGTCGCTTTCTCTGGGGAGATTCTTATGTCACATGCCGGAGAATGAATGAATCTTCACACATTTTATTGCGAGAAACGTAAAATGACTGGTGGACACGTCTGACATCCTGCAACCCAAGATCATTACAATTGAACCCGAATATGGATGGAGGAATGCAGTTTGGTTCTTTCTGAAAAGATTTTGATGAATTCCTCAAATAAATAAGTGTTGTGATAATTTCGAAACCATAAGTAAATTGTTTTGATTTATTCTTGATTTTAAGTCTAGTCTAAGGCTAGTCTAAGTCCATGATAATTTTAAAAAGAAATATTTTAGATACAGTGCTCATATTGCTCGCTTATCTCTAGTTTCCTTCAATGTATAGACTTCTTTTCCTACTACGTTCTGGATAGGCAGGTATAATGCTATTTTCACAGACTCAAATCTCTTGTTCATCATCCATTTTACTAGTTATAAAAACTATGCGAATGTGCACACTGGCTTCGCTGTAATAAAAGTGGTCAATGTCGAAACATTGAACTACGCCTTAACAGCAAACCTTTCTCACAACAATAAACTTCATTCTGTTATCAGGTTACTTTGGACATGTCAAGTTATGGAAAATAAGATGTTGTGGTCATACTCAGTTTGGAGCAGAACTGAAAATTTAAGGTTTAATATATATGGAATGAGAAGAGTTGTATAAACAAAAACATCACATATTAAATAGAGAGCTCCAAATGTTATGAAACATACCATATCTCATATTTTGAATTTTTGTGGACATGTTGAGTTTTGGAACTAACTGACATGTCATGAATTATTTTTTACTACTGTGCTTCCTGGAATCTTCCACGTTTCCGTATGTATCTTCTTACAAAAAGGCAAGTGATTTTGATTACAAGGCCACTCGCTGGGACAGATCCCGGGAATGGCCAAGGGGGGCTTTAACACCCCCACCGATTTCTAGTTATATTTAAATGTTTAAAAGTTTGATTAAACTTTCAAAAATTCCGGATTCAGGGGTTTGATGCCGGAGCAAATATGACCGATTTATTGGAATCCAAGCGTTGGTATTAATTGAGCAACCTGTGGCATTTTACACAGACTACTTCAGCCATCAACTGAACGTGTGCATTACAAAAATATGTGATATTAGGCGAATTAGTAATATGTTAGGGATTATCTCATCAGTGACAACATTTGTCTCTGTTTCTGTGAAAAGAATGTCTGCACTTCAAAGTGTGTCATTAATGAACCTGATATCAGCGAGTCAAAAAAAGACCAAGTTAAAAGTCCTACTCATTGAATAGAAAGACATGATACCTTCATTGAATTTCAGGAACTAATGTTACGTACGGTAAGGCTTCTTGAACAAAGAGAAAAGATCCAAATAGTGAGACGTTAAGGGAAGCTGTTGCCTTAGGCACGACTTCAAGAAGAAGTGAATTTATCATTGGTTTGGAAACAGCTGTTCACTCTTTGGCCCAAACCGTAAAACTAAGAAAGTCTGTTCCGTCCTCTTAGAAAATTTATACAGAGCGCGCTCTTGTCCGCGTCTCCATTGAGTGTCCAGAATGCATCTGGTTTCCGGCAACAAAAAGAGACAGACTCGAACAAGACAACATGTCGGCGAGAGATGTATTCGCGGCCACATGGCCTCTAACTTAATCAATAGCCATCCAGGCATTTCAGTTTATTGTTAATGTGTAAATAATTTCTACGCAGTTTGTTAACTATGTTTAATTGTAATAAAAGTTTTATTTACGTGTAATATTGATGCATGACTCGGCCCTATGGTCTTATCACGTGCTTAACCAAACTACAGTCCACTACCAGAGTAATCATCGCTGTTTAGTAATACAACATGTGTGCTACAGCATTCAATTCGTCATCCAACATTTTGGTCCATTTCCGGGCCCGATATTACACGGTAAAAGTGAAACGCGTGTGAAATATCCGCAGGATTGGAAACATACAATGCAACGTGGGACTCTTCAGTTTACAAGGTCAGATTCCCTTTAATTACCTTTTCCTTGCATTATTTACATTTGTGTGAGCCAGTGCTTTACCATCGACGAGAACGAAATCGCAAAGCTGATCAAGCAACGGGGTTATCTGAAAGGTAGAATCACAAAAATCAAAACTTTCGTCGAAAAGTAAGACACTACTCAAAACCTAGCAGACATTAGGGTTAGATATGATGCACTTATTGACTTAGAAAGCAAATACGATTTAGTTCAATCGCAGCTTGAGGTGGAGGATAGTAAACGAGATCATGGTGTAGATAGAGATGAAGTAGATGACATTGTGTACAGTTTGAAGGCAAAAATGCAGGTATTATTGTCGCCAGACCAACACGAAAATGCCGGTAGTACCAGAAGTAACACTTCCAATTCGTCGCATGAAAATATCAACATCAAATTACCCGCGATTAAACTACCCATGTTTAGTGGTAACTATGAAGATTGGATGTCGTTTGAAGATAATTTCAAACTATTGGTGCATGAAAATTCCAGTCTAGCAACCATTCAGAAATTTCACTGCTTACTAGGAGCAGTTCAAGGTTCAGCTAAAGCATTAATTCAGAACCTTCCAACTACTGAAACAAACTATACGGTAGCTTGAAACCTATTATGTGATCGGTTTCAAAACAAGAGACTAATAGCAGCAAAGCATGTTAGGGAAATCTTAAACATTGCAACAGTGGAGAATGAAACCGCTGAAGACCTCAGGCAGTTCATCGGCACATTCTCAAGCAACTTACAAGCACTTAAAGCATTGAAATTAGATACTCCTCTCGAAGAAGTAATATTATCACAACATATTGTTGATCATCTTGATTATGAAACCAGGAGGGGCTGGGAACTAGAAGCAAACGCCAACAAACATTCCTCCCTCAAACAATTAACATCTTAGATTGAACATCGCTGCCAAGTCCTTGAAAGCATGCAAACATCTGTCAGTCAAGTCAAGGTGCGCGGTAGTAAAGAAAGCTCACACAAGAAAAAACCGTCGTCCTATACACATGTTGCATGCATTAACAATCAGTGCTCTTATTGTAAACAAGGTCATACACCAGGACTTTTTGCATGTGAAGCATTTCTCAAGTTAACAGTGCCAAATCGCATTCAATATGCTCGTGACAACAAACTCTGTTTAAACTGTCTTAGAGCATCACATAAAACGTCAGAGTGTACATCCAGTCACTGTCGCAAATGCAACAAGGCCCACAACACATTACTACATCTTGAAAATCACAAGTCTAGTACAACTAACGAAACTACTTCTAACAACAAGGTGGTATTTGCCAGCGTTCACACAACCACCAAGAATGAACATCCATGTACTCGAAACAAACCATATGTGTTGTTATCCACAGTTATTGTCAAAATCAAGGATCACAGTGGTAAATTTCGCAAGGTTCGATGACTCTTGGACAGCGGCAGTCAGACTCATCTCATTACTACAGACACTGTCAGCAGACTAAATTTAAAATGTAAAGAAGACACCACTTCTATTGTAGGCATTAACAATTCTTCGTCAACTCTGAAACACAGTGTGGATATTCACCTCCAGTCCACAACATCAGATTTTAACACTAACATAAATTGTTTAGTGGTTCCTGCCATCACAGGAGAAATGCCTTCCATGGAGTTAGACTACAAATCGTGGAACCTACCTAATGACATCACACTAGCAGATCCTAAATTCTACAGTCCAGGCAAGGTAGATTTAATCATTGGTGCAGAGATGTTCTTTAACATTTTAAAGACAGATGGGAAAAAACGTGCAGGTGATTACCCGGTATTGCAGGACACTCATCTGGGTTGGATAATTTCTGGTAAATGCCCTCAGTCAAACAGCCATCCTGCATGCAACACAGTCACTTCTCTCTTTGTCAAAAGGGAAGATCAACTCGACATGCAACTTCGTAAATTTTGGGAAATAGAAGAATTGCACACTAAACCTAAAACTCAGGATGAACAACAGTGTTTACAGCACTTCAAGGAAAACACCACACGCACTCCTGAAGGAAGATTGGTTGTCAGGTTACCTCGTAAAGAAACTCGATCACCCTTGGGCAATTCTCGTGATATGGCAACACAACGATTTCAACAACTGGAAGCAAAATTCGAGAAAAATCCAGTATTGCATGAACAGTATGCAAACTTCATGTCCGAGTATGAACAGTTATCTCACATGAGGGAGGTAGGCCTACATGCAACAAATGATTCTGAACATTATTACTTGCCACACCACGCAGTATTTAAACAAAGCACAACTACATCAGTCAGAGTAGTTTTTGACGCATCAGCCAAAACTACTACTGGAGTGTCGCTTAATGATACATTGTTAGTAGGGCCTACTATACAACAAGACCTTTATTCCATTGTGTTGAGATTCAGGACACACAACATTGCATTTACGGGAGACATCACGAAAATGTACAGACAAGTTCGGGTTCATGAAAATGACACGCAGTTGCAAAGAATTATTTGGAGGGAATCGTCACAAACAGCTATCAAGACTTACGAACTATTGACTGTCACGTATGGTACAGCTTCAGCTCCATATTTGGCAACACAGTGCCTCAAACAATTGGCAGAAGATGAAGCAACTTCATTTCCACTGGCATCAACGGTTTTACAAAGGGATTTTTATGTTGATGATGCCCTGTGTGGTGCGTCCAACATCGCTGAAGCATTAAAATTGCAAGGTGAACTCATAGCCTTACTCAATAAAGGTGGTTTTCCCATCAGGAAATGGTGCTCAAATCATCAAGCTATACTTGCCGCTGTTCCACCTGAAGACAGAGAAATTAACTTACCTTTCCAGTTTGATAATGATAACACCATACAAGCTTTAGGATTATCATGGCATCCTACGTCAGACAAATTCTTAGTGGCACACAGAATCAAACACATTCCAGGGAACAGTAACATTACTAAACGCACCACAACGTCAGTTGTAGCATCTATATTTGACCCATTAGGATTGATCAGCCCATTAGTGATACTATACAAGATATTTTTGCAGGACTTATGGTTACATCAACTTCACTGGGACGACCCACTGCCAGATCCATTAGCATCAGACTCGGCAAAATTACAAATGCAGCTAGCACACATTGACAATATACAAGTAGAACGCCGCGTATTAATTGAGGGTGACTTGGCAAATATTCAAGTTCATGGATTTTCAGACGCTTCCGAGCGAGCTTATGGCGCATGCATTTACCTTCGGTCAGTGAATCAGGAGGGTGAATTATCAGTCAAACTGCTATGCTCTAAATCGCGCGTAGCTCCGGTTAAACGAGTCACCCTTCCTCGTCTAGAACTTCTCGGTGCAGCATTATTAGCTCAGTTGGTACACAAAACCATGCCAGTCTTAAACTTGGCCATTAATGAAACACATTTATGGACAGACTCCACTATCGTACTGTCATGGTTAGCATCACCAGCATCACGTTGGAAGACCTTTGTAGCAAATAGGGTAGCTCGCATTCAACAATCAACGAACACTAGTGACTGGCATCATGTACCATCACAAGATAATCCAGCGGACTTGATTTCTCGAGGCGTCAGACCAGCAGATCTGCAAAACGCAACCATTTGGTGGTCATGACCCGCCTGGTTGTCCACTTCTGAGTTAAATTGGCCGCAGAACAACAATGTTGAGGATTCGCTTGCCATAGCAGAGCAGCGACAATCATCCACACTATTAGTAGTGCCACAAGCTGAAACTATTATTGAGAAATTCTCATCATTAATAAGACTGCAACGAGTAATAGCTTATTGTTACAGATTTTTGCATAACACTAAGCATGCCAGGGACAAGAAAATTGGACCTTTAAATGTTGAAGAATTGGAACATTCATTAGAAGTCTGCATTCGTATTGCACAAAATGCAGCCTTCTCAGAAGAGATTGGAGACCTGAAAAACGGAGGCGTAGTCTCTAAGAAGAGCCAGACAAGGAACCTATGTCCCCTCTTACACAACAATATTCTAAGGGTCGGAGGCAGGTTGAAGAATGCATCGATTCCGTTTTCATCCAAACATCCAATACTGTTACCATCAAAACATCACCTGACGACTCTAATTGTCAAACATGAACACTTACAACTAGCTCATGCAGGACCAGAATTGTTGTTAGCAACCCTTCGTCAACGTTATTGGATTCTGAATGGCAGAAATATAGCCAGACAGCAAGTGCACAAATGCGTAATATGTTACAAATTGAAAGGCGTAACTAGTCATCAACTCATGGCTGACTATCCTGAGCATAGAGTTCAACCAGCACGTCCATTCAGTGTTTGTGGCATTGATTATGGAGGTCCTATTCTACTTCGCCCAATTAACAAGAGGAGCAATGTCCGTATCAAGGCATACATCGCACTATTTGTTTGCTTCACGACAATGGCTGTACATTTGGAAGTAGTCAGCAGTCTTACTACAGATGCCTTCTTAGCCGCACTTCGCCGTTTCATAGCCAGAAGAGGAAAGCCCGCAGATATCTACAGTGACAATGCTACTACGTTTATTGGAGCCGATAGAGAATTAAAAGATCTTCACCAATTCATGGCATCACCGCAGCATCAAGAGGAAGTTGTAAGCAATCTGGCAAACAAGGGTATCAACTGGCATTACATTCCACCTCGTTCACCCCATTTTGGAGGATTATGGGAAGCTGGCATCAAGTCAGTTAAATATCATTTGCATCGAGTTGTTGGAAACTCATCATTAACATTTGAAGAGCTTAGTACTGTGCTCACACAAATTGAAGCCTGTTTAAATTCTCGTCCACTTACAGTCCTATCCTCAGATCCGACTGACCCTCAACCCTTGACTCCAGGTCATTTTCTTACTGGTAACAGTTTGAATTCCATTCCTGAATCCAATCTGACACTTGTACCCAGCAATAAACTTTCAGCATGGAAACGGTTGCAGCAAATGGTGCAACACTTTTGGACCAGATGGCATAAGGAATACTTAACCCAACTACAAAACAGGCCAAAGTGGGCCTCCCAGCAACCTTGTATACAACTTGGAGCAGTGGTGGTTATCAAGGAGGACAATTTACCCCCGCTTCAGTGGAGACTAGGTGTAGTTGAGGAACTTCACCCAGGTCTCGATGGACTTGTGCGAGCAGTCACCATAAAAACTGCTCATGGAAATTTCAAGAGACCAATAGTGAAGTTGTGTCCCCTTCCCATCGAGTAGTGTTTTCTTTTTAGTGACAATATGATTCCTTACAGTGTCAGTGAGTTGATTGGTGTATAAAGTTGTATTTGTAGTTATATTGTACAGTCATTTAACAAAATGAACAATTCAAAAACTCTCATTGTGCAGCTGTGAACAAAACAAACAATGCATCAGCCTGCACACCAGTGTACAGTTCTGTTTCATTTTATCTATGTTAATTTGTGATTGACGTTCATTTAAGTGCAACATTTATTATTATGTATTTGTATTCTGATGACATTTTGTTTTATGTTAGTGTTATTTTCATTAAAACTGTATTTTGTCTTGATTGAATGCAATCAACAGAGGGGAGAATGTTCCGTCCTCTTAGAAAATTTATACAGAGCGCGCTCTTGTCCGCGTCTCCATTGAGTGTCCAGAATGCATCTGGTTTCCGGCAACAAAAAGAGACAGACTCGAACAAGACAACATGTCGGCGAGAGATGTATTCGCGGCCACATGGCCTCTAACTTAATCAATAGCCATCCAGGCATTTCAGTTTATTGTTAATGTGTAAATAATTTCTACGCAGTTTGTTAATCATGTTTAATTGTAATAAAAGTTTTATTTACTTGTAATATTGATGCATGACTCGGCCCTATGGTCTTATCACGTGCTTAACCAAACTACAGTCCACTACCAGAGTAATCATCGCTGTTTAGTAATACAACATGTGTGCTACAGCATTCAATTCGTCATCCAACAAAGTCCTTGCACGATCCTAAATAATACTTATCATATGCGTTGCCTTACATTGGCACCACAATACGAACGTTGATTATAATGAGTAAAAATACTCATGAAAAGCGTAAAGGCATTTGTATTGCAGCAAATGACACGGATGCTTTATTGGGTAAAGAAATCCGGCTCCCAGGTATTTGTAGCAGGCAAACTCAATGAATGAATGTGTCAACCAAGGATCCTGAAGAATAATTCAGGAAGATAGCAGGCTATTGCTGCTTTTGTCGACCTCTTAATAAGCATTTGTGATAATGATAACGAAGTGACCCCTTTAGAAGGGATTATTCCCAGTAATTTTTCTATGATTCTGTAGACAAAGTTATTAAAGCAACAGTGATGTATAAAGCAGATTGCACAGCAGAAAGTGCTGAATTAAGAGCAGAAATATCACTATGGAGAGATAATGGGACAACGTCTCATCCAGAAGAAAATAGAAGGCCAGCAGTTTGCATATGATGTAATGTAATGAAGACTTCTTTCCCAATATTAGACTGGAGAAAACTTAGGATAAGAAATCGAAAGTTTTACGGGAATAAAGAAGAAATCGGGTTAAGAGGAACAGCAGTTACAACATTTAAATGATATACTGAGTAACAACAAACCAACAAATCAAAGCAGAAAAAAGGCCACAAATTTAGGTGTTTGACCTTGAGCATAATTGCCACCGGTTTTGCACGACGAATATTGAATACAATAGAAGACTGTTGTCTTGAAGCTAGAAGGTTCAGTATAACTGATCATGCCTAATATATTCAGATCTAGGCTGACCATGGTCAACCAAAAAGTTTACTTGAATGGAAAGCCATAAAGGGCAAAGAAATCTTACAAGAATTAAAGGTTACAAGAACAGTATTAAATTTGAAAAAGATAATACATTAAATATAATGAATTGGATTATCAGCTCCTTGAACAGGAAATATTCATGACATTCCATCACAATATACGAATGACTAGAATAGAAACTCTCAGAGAGTGAAATTTATGATACTCCTCCAGGGAGTGCAAAGTCCAGCTAGATCTTCATTAAAAGTGATATTTAAAATGTTCGGCCACGCATTAAATTGACTGGCGATTAAAGATCCCAAGGATGAATAGAAAAGCCAGCCTTCTTAAAGAAATGTCCTCTCAAAGGAAACTCTTGTTGCACTCATTTTTGTTGGCAGATACGCCGCGAATCGAATAAAGCCCATGTCGATCAAGACATAGTCCAAATGGCCATGCAATAAGTCCAGTTGCTTACATCAGAGCAAAAGATTTGCCACAGCAATGGCAGTAGTGTAGTGAGTTAAGTCGGCTACTGCATGAAGTGCGGATGATTCGTGCCTGCCACAAGAACAAGCAAGCAAAGCTAGGTGGATCACCTCGAGCAAAATGCGGCCGGAAAACGTTAGCGGCGTGTTCCGATAGGGAGCTGCCGTAGAGAGTTTGGCCGAGAAGAACTCGGCTGATGAGTGCGGAATAGCAAGTCAGGAGCCGACGTTATGTAGCAGCGGAAAATGAAAGTAGTGCTGAAGAAACTAACAATAACATTACTATAGAGCAAAACAAAGGAATAACAAAAATACAGAATAATCGGAAAAAATGTACTGGAGAAATATTAACAATAAAAAATGAATAAATAATCCCAAGGGACCGAAATAATAAGTTACAAAAAGTATCCAATGAAAGCCAGGACAGCGACGGAAGGATACATTATCGGTACCAATCGGCGAGAAAGTTGCCGATGACGTAAACAGCCATGTCCAGGTGAAAGTAGCCAATCAAACACCGAGAATGAATGCAGCAGGGTCAACACACCAACAGAGTAAGGAGGCGAAATAGTTTCCATTAAACCTTCGACATGAATGCACGCCAAAGGGAACTTGTAATCTTTGAATAGAAAGCTACTAAAGCAGATACCAGACTAAGGGTAAGATAACAATATTTTAATAAAGCGAGAGGAACTGAAATTAATACAAGAATAAAATGACTGCCAGCGTGTTCATACGAAGCGTGAACCATTCTGGGGGGGGGGGAAGAGGAACCATAAAAGAGAAACTCTTCCAGGACTTACATATAAGTCATGAAGTATCTAAAGGCAGAGGACAAAGGGATGTAATAGGTCTAATAAAGACTCCACCATTTGTGCGGATCTTAACAACCCGTATCATTTTATCACGTCCAGCAAAATGCTGGATAACTCTACCCAATTGCCAAACTAGAGGAGGGGCTTGGTTCATGAAGGAGAACCAAGTCGCCCTCTTTTAGGTTAGGTTGATCCACCTTCCATTTATTCTTTACCTGAAGCTGCCCCACGTACTCCAGCCGCCAGCGCTGCCAGAATCTATCACGAGCAACTTCCACCTTCTTCCATAAAATTGGTAAAGGATAGTCAGGTCTCCGTAGCGAGACCGGAGGAGAGGGAGTCAATGACTGACCTACCAAATATGCAAGGGCTTGAGAGGAAGGATATCTAGTGGGTCCTGAGACAAAGGAGTAAGTGGACTAGAATTAACTATGCCCTCAATAAGAATGAGGAAATAATTAAATTATTCATAAGAAAAGGAAGATGAATTCAAAATTATTTTCAAATTAAGTTTGGTAAGTTTAACGCAAGATTCCCAACGACCAGCATGATGAGGTCTATATGGGGGAATGAAATTGCACTTAAATCCTTTCGCATAAGTGAAATATTGTATTTCCTGTTGAGTTGAGGAAGAGAAAATAGCTCTCTTCAATTCTTCGGAAGCTCCAAAAAAGTTCTAGAATTATCAGAAAAATCTTCTGAAGAAACACCTCTACAAGAGGAAAATCGAGAGAAAGCAGCTAGAAAATAAGAAGTAGAGGCATTAGTCACGAGTTCAAGATGAATGGTACCAGTGACCATACCGATGTAGGCCTTACCTAAGGTCTTCGATGTAGACCTCATAGGGTTAGCGCGACATAGAAAGGGACCGGCGTAATCAACGCCAGTGAATTGAAAAGGCCGACAAGATTGAGACCTAAAAGAAGATAAATCACCCATAAGCTGAGAGGCAGGTGATGGCTTAGCCCGAAAACACCTTACACATTCGCTTATCACGGAGTTGACCTCGTGAATTCCATTAATAAGGCAATAATGTTCACGAATGAGATATAACGATGTGCGAGCGCCAGAATGCAAATCCTGATAATGGAATTGCCGTATGATCTACTTAGTGACATGATGCTTAGAAGGCAAAATAATAGGATGTATCTTATGTTCCGGCAAAGCAGAAGCAGAAAGTCTGCCACCTACTCTTATAACGTTGTTGGGATCGAGATAAGGGTACAAACACAAAAACTTGCTACTCCTGATCAAGGGAAGACCCTTGCTCAGGGATCGAAATTCTTCAATAAATGTTTCCTGCTGCACCAAAAATACAATTTTTGCAGTGGCCGCTCGTAATTCTATAGCAGTTACAATATTTGAGGTTTCAAAGGCTGCTCTAACACAAAGAACTTCTATCTTAAAATATAGGCCATCACTCTCACAAGTTTATGAAAGGTAGAAAAGTTTCCATAGAAACATGTACAGCAACCAGAACTTTACGAACTTCGGTTAGTTTAACTACCTCGGAGCTGGGGTAAGTAGGCCATGGTAAGGGGGATTGGATGAGTCAAGAAGGACCATACCAATATAAATTAAAGCTTACTAATTGTTTAGGAGTACATCCTCTCGAAATGACGTCAGCAGGATTTTCGTGAGTGGGAATATAATGCCGCAAATCAAGAGGCGCGACCCTGAAACGCTGCAATTCTGTTAGCAACAAAAGGCTGCCAATGAGAAGAAGGCTTTGCTAACCAAGATAGAACAACTGTAAAATCAGTCCAAAAGGAAGCTTTATAAATACACACTTTCAAATTCTGAAGCAATTTGTCAGCTAAATTCACGGCCAATAAAGCAGCACAAAGCTCTAGCCTACGTAGAATGATAGTTTTTAAAGGAGCGACCTTAGATTTAGAAGACACGAGATTAGAGAAAGATGGTTCCTTCCTCGAAACGATATATGCATAACACTCGTACGCCTTTTCGGAATCGTCAGCAAACAGATGAAGCTCTAAATTTTCCGCGGAAGGGTGCCCAATAAGAACTCTATTAATAGAAAGAGCAGGAATTTCAAGAAGACCATTTCTGTACTTGAGCCATCTTTGAAGGATGGCTGGTGGTACAACTTCCTCCCAATCTGCTTTCAAAGAACACAATTGCTGCATAAGTTCCGCTATAACCACTATCGGAACTAGAATTTGCAGAGGATAAATTTTTTAGCGATTTCCGATAGAATTTGACGCATAGTAGTGGGAAGATCTGGCGACAGTGAGACTTTATAGGTAAATGAGTCCTGCTTAGGACACCAATATAAACCGAGAGCCTTAATAGTAGTTTCATCCTTACATATTTCCAAGGAATTAAAAACAGGATTCTCATTAGGAAAAAAGTTATTTACTACAGTTGGAGCAGCATTTACGCAAAGAAAATCCACCACCCTTAAGCAACAGGACCAAGCCTTCAGCCACCCGGGTACCTTCCGACACATAAAAGAAGCTAAAAAATAATCCACATAAAAGGAAGAAGTCAAAGCTTGTATAACTTCTAGGGGAAATGAGCAGCCGTCAAGTTTAGCGAGATGTTAGGGGGTCCTAATAGTTAAAAAGGCGGACGGTTTTAACCCATAAGCGAGGGTTTTTAACCTAAAGATCTTCACAGGATTGTTTAGGTTCATCGCGCCAAAGAATTCTTAGCAAATCCTGTTGAGTAAGATCAACCAGAATCTGACGGAACATTTGTTGGATATCAGCTATAACCTCGACAGGGAACAGTCGAAAATTCAAAAGAAAAGTGGATAAATCAGCTTGAATTGGGGGGCCGGTCAACAAAGTGTCGTTTAAGGAAATTTCTTGGCTGTACAAGGCGGAGCTATTAAATACTACTCGAAATTTCTAAGTTTTCTTTTCCGTTTTTCCAAACAGGTTGATGGTTAAGGTATACCGAATTTGAAAGACCGGTGTCCTCAATTCTCTTTACCACCTCCAAGTGGTTTAAAGCGTCATACTCTTCCATAAATCGAGAGTATTGATGTTTAGGAAAGGAGTCATTATTAAATTTAGATTAAAGTGCAAGGGAGAGGAAGCTGGACCACAAATCTGCCCTCTAGGTTACGAGAAGTGGTATGTTAGGAAAGCTGTTCGCAAATGTCCCCTTGATCGGAACGCTGGGAAAGTTCTGAAGAGCATTCCTCCAATTTCCAGAACCTTTCTAAATCAGGTTGATCACTAGTAGTGATGAAATGGCATTGGGATTTGGAATGGACCAAGCTTTTAGGAAGACGTCCGGTAAGAATCCAACCAAACTATATCTGCCGTGCAAAGACATTAGGCAAAATTCTAACCTTCTCAAATAATAGTATTTTCCATAAAATATCGGCACTTAATCGAAGCTCTAATAAGAGCACTCTCAAAAAAGTTGGGATCAGCCAACTTGACATGAGATGGAATAGTCCAATTACGAGTATCAAATGAAGAAAGAAGGGTATTATTGCCTATAATATCGATAGCTATACAACTTAGATTAAAAATGGTATTATTCAGCATTGAATCTTTGACAGGAATTCTTACAAAGCTGGTGGAAGAGGTTTTATTATTATCATCATTTAATATTTAACTAGGGTATTATTTCGGATTATAGAATTAAAAATAACGACATTATGTAATAGATTATAACATTTATTTCACAACACTTCCTTCCAGACAATTTTCGCTGTGCGTCGACCCTTAGGTTTAATTTCTACTTTTACTGCTTTAAATGTTTTCCCTCGGGATAAAGCAACATACAATTGTCCGTGGCTAAAAACATGATCAGGCAAATAGATTCCAACTCCATGAAGCGTTTGACCTTGCGCTTTGTTGATTGTAATACAAAACGCTAATTTAATAGGAAATTGCCGTCGTTTAAAAGAGAGGGGCATTGTAGTGTCAGATGGTGAGAAATCTAGGCGAGGTAGCAGTATTCGTTCCCCACTGTTTACACCAGTTAGAACTTCTAAATCTATTATATTGTCGTGCATATTTATATTAGCCTCGTCCCGTTCCGTAATCCCTTAGTTGCATTGAAATTCCTAAGGAGTATTACAATAGCACCTTCTTTCGAAGTCAGGGGAGGTAGACCACTCATCTCAAGGCTGTTCAAAAATTCAATGGGAAACTGCAAAACTTCACTTTCTTCTTCAGTTACCAATGTATTCACACT
This sequence comes from Anabrus simplex, assembly GCF_040414725.1. Taxonomy (NCBI): domain Eukaryota; kingdom Metazoa; phylum Arthropoda; class Insecta; order Orthoptera; family Tettigoniidae; genus Anabrus; species Anabrus simplex. Next base: position 201,150,060 of record NC_090266.1, read on the forward strand.
CGTGTAAGATCTTGAAGTTCCTGGAAATAGATCTGAAACTACCCTATTAATTTCATGGCAATGTTCAATTTTCGGTGCAAGAATTGCAATCGTGGAGAGATCGAAGGTGCCATGAGAGGATGAAAATAAATTTTTGCCATAAATTTCAGTGACGATATCTGTATTTGAAATTATCGAAGAAGGCAAGTCGATAAAATTCTCATCATTATAAGGGTATTCACCATTACCGATTTTCAAAAGGAATCTGCAAATTCACATTCATCCGCCTTAGCTCACATAGCCTTGTGAAGTTTAAATATTTTGAAAAGTGGCCACAGAGGTGAAAACATAATTGAATTTTGTACTATAGCAGCTCTTGATGAACGAGGAACAACAGGTAATACTTGTCGGAAATCTCCTCCTAGTAGGATAATTTTTTCAACGAAAGGTACCTCATTACCCATGATATTTTGCAGTAACCGGTCTATACTCATTGAAGAATATTTGTTTGCCATGGGTGCTTCATCCCAAATGATGAACTTAGCAGGACGAATAATATTAGCCTCTTTGCTATTCACATTCGAACCTGATACAGAATGTCCAAGTAAATTTAGAGGTAATTTAAATCGGGTGTGAACTGTACGACCATGAGGAAGCAACATAGCGGAAATTCCAGTCCACGCTATAGAAATGACTTGTATTCCTAAATTAATGCAACTGTGGATTAAACACCGATACACAAAAGTCTTTCCGGTGCCGCCTGGTCCATCCAAAAAGTATGCCTTGCAGTCACTTGTAGATGCATCATTATTCAGGAGTAAGTGAAGAATTTCGTCAATGACAACCCGTTGTTCTTCATTAGCTGCAGCCGTCATCTGTGTTAGTTCACCAACTTTGATTTTCCCCCGAGTTTCCTCTTCATTTTCAGGGGGATCCTCAATCTTAGGTTAATCGAAAGACGAAAGAGGAAAACCATGTAAATTTAGTGTAGTGGAAATGTCTTGCATAGCTAATTCGTAAGCTACTGTATTTCGGGTATGTATGATTTAAAGAAATCTTCAGACATAGCCGCTTTGAAGACATTCCATAAATTTGAAGCATTGGAAGGTGAATGGAATATGATTATGTAGGCAAATGACTGTCGAAGCTGATGCGACATTTGAAAGGTAGAGGCCTCTTCAAGACCACGTTGCCATTCAATATAATTCAATATTAGCCCTCGTGCTGTGGCGGCTGCTTTGAAAGTATGGTACGTTACATTTTTAAAAGTCCTCAAATCTTCGAAACCTGTGGCTCCTAGCATATGTAGCAATAATAGACGTAAATGCTATCGCTCCGAATCAGAAGGTAAAACATTGTATATTCGGCCTATAGTTTTAGTATAAATTTTATGATTATGCCATTCATTCTTACTCCATGCATAGTGAACTGGTGTTTCAGGATAAACGATATCATCTTCCAAAGCTACTTGTATATTACAGCAATCATGACCTTAATAGACATTCTTCTGCACATATTTGACCGAACGCACACTTGAACAGATCTCAACATTGATATGAGCACGGAAATAAAGCAAAACGAATGGATTGTACGGAACTTCTTGTCGCAGGATTGCTGTTCAGTTTGAACCATTCAGCTAAATGTGTCATAAGTAACTCAGCTTGGATCAATACTTCCTCAGGAGAATTATTCTTGAAGTAAACGTTGTGAGAGTCTGGCAAATGAACTGGCAATCGAACTATAGTATGCGACTGATCGTGCATAGGATATGCATTCTCCAAGCAGCTTCACTTGGCCCAACATATCGAGCATTCAAGAATACATCAATTTCATCATGAGCAACGGTATCATCTTCCACAGCTACTTGTATATTACAGCAATCATGACCTTTATAGACATACTTCTGCACATATTTGACCGAACGCACACTTGAACAGATCTCAACATTGATATTAGCACGGAAATAAAGCAATAGGAATGGATTGTACGGAACAATGAACTGATTGGTTACTTCAACATACTCTCCATGAATACGTTTATTTATGGTTCTACCATTATCTCTCCGTCGGTAAAAGGGATAGCAATCGACATTATCCTTTGTTTCCTCATTGAACGATTTGGGAAAATCCTTTTTACATTTACCATCTTGCATACACACACAGGAAGGATTAAGACGACCGCATGGTCCATGTGCCATACGAGCTTTAACCCCTCAGCGTCGCAGCCGTTTAAAGAGCTTCCTATCCCGCGGCCGGATGAGATTTCAACTACGCGCGACTGAAATACATTGATTCACTCAAAGCGTTACTACTAGTATAAGAGTGGCCCGATATTCACGAAATTTGGAATTCCTTATGGTAGAACTATGTACATGAAGATAATTACATAATTGTTTCACATTTCCTTAGTAATTTAGTTCCGTGTGATAGAGTTCGAAGCACTCTTCGAGACAGAGACCCAAGACACACTCCTGGCAGCAGTGCACCGATGTCTTCTTTTCACCGTGTTTTGAACACACGATACGTCTCTGAGGTTTGGATTTCTCACTCTTGGGTGCTAATTTCCTGATAAAACGTATTTCCTGCAACCTTGGAACTGTATTATCTGATGCGCGCCGGCCTTGAATATTTCGTTTCCCGCCCGAGAAGCGTATTTTGTACTACGTAAACAAACCTTCCATCAGCTGAAACTGATAAGATAACTACTCAATGTTTGTCCCTGTGACTTGTCTGAATATTATTGGAGAATCTAGGAATCATAATTCACTGTTGAAAGCTTCCCTTTGACCTGTATGCGTATCTATAGCCTCCTACACGAAATTTCCAAGTACTGGTTCCTCCTCATCGTCACTCTCATCATTTACCACTGCTACATCATCTATTTCACTATCACCACTGCTAATACTGCCACTACTACTTCCGACTAAACTTTCATTTGAATTATACAATATTTCAAGCACGCTACACTCAGCAGGAGCTAGCCATTGAGCGCGGTGCGTCACACAAGCTGATGAAGCTGCAGCGGGACCGAAAGCGGCAGGACGAAACTGAATGAGGGGAATAACATTTATGACGAATCAAAACAATTCGATACATATTTCAGATTAAAAGGTCGATACATCGTCTTTCAAACGAGATATATACCATGCACAACTGCTTCTCGTGTCGTATGACAGAAAGCAGCACTATCTGATGCCTATACAGAGTACTTGTAGAGAGTTACGAAAAGACTACAAGCTGAGAAATAAAGACAAATATAATAAATAAACCGCACTCTTAATACAAAATTAGAGCAAAGAACATCACACGAAAAGACAAACTTCTCAGATCATCATTTCTTTATTTTATTCTGTGGGAAAGAATGAAGCAAACGGACTATTAAAAAAGCAGGGATTGGTGCTCAGACATAATTGACATATACTTATCCTTGCAAAAGCAGCTACACTTTAACGATTTTCAATACTTATTTAGAACACGGATAAACCCGAAAATGTCTTCTTGGAAACAAAACAATTAGCATATCCGTAACACCAAAACTCTTCGCGCTATAGCCGTAAATGCGAAACCATGTATGGGTCTATACCACGTATAGAGGTCGGCGGCTACGGAAGAAAAGGGGGTCTATACCACGTATAGAGGTCGGCGCTGAGGGGTTAAACATTTCATAGAGTTCTTCATTAGAAATATCAGGAATTTCAGCTGATGCAAGTTTATCTATGTCCTCTGTGTTCCTAAATTTCGAATTATCTTGTAAAGTTAGTAAGAAATTAATGTGAAGCAGTCCACGTTTTTGAAATTCCACAGTGTACAAGAACGCTTTAACTATTCCAAAGATTTCCACTTTATAAATTAGTCGTATTAATTCTTGCACCTTATAATGGAAAACTCGTAGCACAATGTCCGGTCGATTATTTGGTGTCTCCCAAGGATGAATACTATTTATTATTTCAAGCCATGCAGGGTTACATATCAATGTGATAAATAGATCGGGTTTCTCAAACTTCTGACTACTGCCATAGCATCCTGGTAATTCTGCATCATTTTCCTTGGACTCCCAGTGGACGAAGAAGGCGGAACTACCATCCTACCTACTCTGAAATTCTCCTGTTCAGCTCTCACACGTACGGCATCTGCTAACCCTACATATGCCTCTACACGCAATGTAGCTTGTTCCCTCCGAATGTACTTTAGTCTGTCCCCTTCAATACGGCAGTAATAGTCCAAAAAAAGTTGTTGAGTAAGTTTTCGAGCATTTACGGCAGGATTGAAGGCACCAGAAGGACCACCTCCTCTCACTGCAATTTTATATAAAATATACTCTCGCATAGTAACAGTCTTCCTTATTGGTTCAGCATTTGTTGGGTCATTATAACGTCCCTTATCTGCAGATGGTTCATGGTAGAACCGCATAACAAAATTGAGTCCAGGACAATTTTCTTTCTGAGCAAGAACTTCTTCCTTTTTGACCTTCTGATGCACGGTCTTGTATGAACGAACATAAGGATTAAATTTATTCAAAAAATCATTCAAATCTGTAAGTGTCTCTTCGGTCAAATTTCGGTTAGCGTCACGGGATATTCTTACTTCATTAGCTTTGACGAAGTCAAGAACATATAACTGAACATACGAAGCAATTTGCCCATCTTTAGGGTATAATGTTGAAATTCGATGATGAACCATACTGTGTATTCTGAAAGTATAAGGACCATAATTTGGTGGCAAGTCAACTTTCCCACCAAACGAAACAAATGACATTGCATTATTGTACTGCCGAATATTCTGTCTAAAGTTTTGGATTTCCATCACTACCAGTGAAGAACTGTTCCAGTTTGTCAACAATTGTAATAGGTGGAAATTTTACTTTTCCATCATAACAACAGAGAGTGAACCGTCCTGCTGCGTTCCTCTCGTATTTAAAATACAGCACAGAGCAATATTGACAAACCTCTTGAATATCACCTACAGAAAAGGACCTTACATTTGGAATAACATGTGAAACAGCACACCTTGAAGCAATATTAAATTTCAGACCGTCAATTTTGTGATTACGCTGTCTTACAGACTTAGCAGTTGACTCACGACGACCTGTTAAAGTGGCTTTACGTTTAGGCCTCTGAACTTCAGGAGTAAGAACTGTATTGTTGGGTTGGAGTTTTTCCAAGATATTATAATGTCTATTGTTCAAATCCCCAGTAAATAATAAGTCATGAATCATGTGGCCAGAACCGTAATCCGTTATTACATCACTACTTTCCCTGTGAACTCTGAAGAGGTGTTCAGAAAACAACTCACCCGCACTGCGAAGTTCAGCATGTCCACCTTTCTGCCCATTGCTAATCATTACACATTCATAATCAGCAACCTTAGTAATACTTTGTCCATAGGACTCATCACCAATAATAAAATTCCGATATGCAGGCCACTTTTTGGTAATATTGTCTACAACAATTGAGCGTATTTCAATATGTCTATCTTCATTTCCATATAAACAATATGAAATTGCGTGGAATGAACAATTACCATCATCAATAATAATGGGAATCACTTAAGAAATTGTTTGTATTTGAAGGACCACACGTCACTGAAAAATTAACATGCACAAGAAGTCGTCTTCGTTTTGTAGAAGAAGGACCACACGTAATCAAGTTGCACTCCGTATGAGATTTCTTGCCATTTTCCAACTTCCGGTTTTCATACATCCGCTTAGCATTCTTCGTCTTCCTATCAACACACATAATGTATTAAAAGAAGTGAAACTACTTACAAAAATGAAATGTTTACATCCTCATGTAAAACAGCATCTTACAGTACCATGTAACAACAAACTCTCTCACTCCCTAAGGCGGCTGTGTAAACGCTTCTCGGAAGAACATTACGTGTCGAGCTATTTCATCCTTGAATATGCGATGGCGTGAGTTCCTTCCAAAGGCAACTGAGTCTTCGATGTGGTATTAATGCTATAAGGGCTGAATAAACCTTCCTTGGAAGAACACTGCGCGTCAAGCTGTTTGCTCTTTGAATATGCAATGTCTGGACTTCCTTTGTTAATAACTTCCGTTTTTCATACATCCAACACCGAAATTTAAATAAGAAAAATGACTCGCAAAAATGGAATGTTTACGTCTTCATCTAAAACAGCATCCTATAGCCCGTGTAACAAGAAACTTTCTTACTCCACAAGGTAGCTGAGTAAACGTTCCTTGGAAGAACACTACGCGTCGAACTGTTTGATGCTTGAATGTGCAATGGCGACAGTTCCTTCCCAAGGCGGCTGACACTACGCGCTGAGCTTTTTGCTCTTTGAATATGCAATGGCGGGAGTTTCTTCCCAAGACGGCTCAGTAAACGTTCCTTGGAACAAAACCACGCGACGATCTGTTAAAAAGTCCTTCAAAGGTCTTCGTCATGGAGACAACTGTACTCATAACTTTTCTCAGAATCTACCAATTTAAGTAGTCAATACCTCAAAAGAAAGCGCTTGACCCACTGGGTGTTTTTGGACCAATACGAACTGCGTACCGCAATTAGAACGAATGATATTATTGCTAAATTTTGAAGAAATAAGACGTCAAATTGAATGTGCACTCATAACGTTCCTCAGAATTAACCAATTTGAATAGTTAAATGAAAGCTTAAATGAAAGAGCTTGATCCACTGAGTGTTCTTAGGCCAAAACGAACTCCATACCTCCATTACAACCAAAGATATGATTGCTTCAAAGAGACAAAACATTGAAAAATCAAATAATTTGAGGAAGGCGTGAGTTAAGTGATTTATAGTACTTGATGACAAATCTGTGCATGAATACCTTTCAGTTAAAAAATGAAGGAAATCGTCCGGATAGAATGGCCGGACTGACTGACTTTAGTATTCATAATTCTTTAAATGTATATATACCTGTGACTTCGCCATCAGAAGGAATTTTTTCCAGACCTAATCTTGTCAATAAATATTCACTGATAAAATCGTGAGTAGCAGCATTGTCCAAGAGACATCGAACTGATGCCCATCGGCCACTAGATTCTTCGACTTTAACAGCAGCGGTAGAGAGCAAAACTTTAGAACCTCGAAGGGAAGAAGCCCCTTTAGTTACAATTTGTGCGCTGTTAGATGGAACATTGCTTTGAACAAGCTCATCAGGTAATGAACCGGTACTAGTGCCCCCATTATGCCTATGTAGTAAGGAATGGTGCATTAATCCACAATGTTTGCAGGAATTCTTATAATTTCATTTGTTCAATAAATGATTCCCAGATAAAAAACTGAAACATCGTTTGTTCGCTTGAAGCGTTTTCCTTCGGTCGTCTACAGACAATGATTGAATTGAGGACAATAATACAAAAGATGGTTTTCGGAACAACATACACATTTGGAGGTTTTAGTCTGAACAGTCAACACCTGAGTTTTAGGGAAAGATTTAAATTTAGAAACCTTAGAGGGATGAAACTGTTTGCTAACTAAAATTAAAGGAGTGGTTGCCCATCTGAAAGGCAACAGCTGACAAAATTTGACACCTTTTCTTTGTGGAAACCGAATTATCGTATTATAAGAGACTACTTGCAAGTTAGATACTTCAAGCTCCCAGATCCTTAGTGTGTCCGAGTCAAACTTAGAAGATATTAAATACACCAGAAAAGAGTCCCAGTGTTGGACAGGTTCATTCAGAGTTAATAAAGCTGTTACTTGCAACTCCACGGTATGCAATAGCACATGAAACGATTGCCCCTTATCCGCCTTGGTGGAAGGCAAGTTAAACAGGGCTCGTATGTGTCGCTGAATTCTTGCGTGAGGGTTACCAAAGCGCTCTTTCAACAGATCAAGGACAACAGAGCAATTATCGCTAGTAAGTGAAAGGGACTCGATAATCATTAATGCAGAACCTTGTACTATGAAGCAAAGGTATGAAACTTTTGAATGTTGGGAAGTAATTCATTTCTATGAACTAGGGAATCAAATAACTCCAAAAAAAATCCCAGTCTTCTTCACTACCAGAAAAATAAGTAAGTTGTATTTTAGATAAAGAAACTTGAGGAGAAATCTCGGAAGCTTTCAACAACCCAGAATTAGGATTAGAGTTACATAACTCTTCTTGCTTTCAAGTTTGAGTGACTCGCCTGATAATTTGTACAGCCTGAGCATGACCCTCAAAGTAGAGATTGTCTAACTCCCTGTCCAGTGCCCGTTCGGGAGACTGAATTTCCAAATTAGTTCGAGTCTCGTCATAACGATTATAAACTGCCTCATAATTGATTAATCTTTGAATAAGATTATCAACATTACCGGTTTCATCTTCCCATGTGGAAAGAAACTTACGAAATAGGTTGATTTGGCCCTTATAGGCAGCACGGGCTCGGATTAGTTTATCTTCGGGCGGCATTCTAGCATCTGGAGCACCGTAGGTATCGACAAGGTGCATCGGCATCAGGCAGGATATATTCACAAAAAATTGAAACAGTTACAGTTGTAATTAGTATAACCCAGTTTTTAAAATATGCTGTCCCGGGTTTCGGCACCATGGAGAAAACTTAGGCTAAAACATCGAAAGTTTTACGGGAATAAAGAAGAAAGTGGGTTAAGAGGAACAGCAGTTACAACATTTATTGAAATTATCTACTGATTAACAATAAACAAACAAATCAAAGCAGAAAAAGACCACAAATTTAGGTGTTTGACCTTGAGCATAATTGCCACCGGTTTTGTACGACGAATATTTAATACAATAGAAGACTGTTGTCTTGAAGCTAGAAGGTTCAGTATTTTGGCGCCCCTGATGGCGCTAGCCGGTCGTGTTGTGCCTCAAGCTGTTGAGAATTTTCAGAAATGTAATATTTTAATGGAAAGTAGTGGGTGTGCAGAGTTTAATGACGGGAAGAAGAAAGTTACCAGTGGAAGTGTGGATCAGGACTTAGGCCAAAGGGAAAATAATTTGCGAAGTGTTTGTGTATGTGACGCACGCATCGTGCCTGCGGAAGCGGGAAAGTGTGTTGACTGTGTTAATTTGTTATCAGAACTGGCCACAAGGGATGAAATTGTTCGAATGTTTAGGGAGGACATTGAAAGTATTAAACGCAATAGACTTAGTTTAAATGGTGTAACTGAAATGCAAACTGAGACATGGTCGGAAGTAATTACGAGGAGTTGCAAGAGTAGGCCTAAAACTAATCATGATCGGGGCGTAGGCCTAGGTATTGAATTAAGAAATAATTTCCAGGTCCTTGAATCAGTTACCTCTAGTGAAGAAAAATGTGTAAAGATTAATAACGTTCAAGTCATTACAAGGAAGCCTGCACTGGGTTTGAGGAAGAAAGAATGTAAGGTAGTTGTGTACGGAGATAGCCATGGTCGAGGTATTGCTGTCGAACTTGGTGATATGCTACCGGGGATTGAAGTAGGTTTTGTCAAGCCAGGTGCTATGTTCAAAGAGGTCCTTAAGTCAAATATGGAAGAAGAGATGGGAAAACTTAATGACAATGACTACGTGGTTATTATGGCAGGGACGAATGATATTGCTAGAAATGAAGTATCAAATGTGATTTCTGGGGTGAAGAGAGAACTTTGTAAATTAAAGACCACCAATGTAATATTATGTAATATTCCATATCGACATGATTTAATTGAATGATCTTGTGTAAATAAGTTACTTAATGATACAAACAGGCGGCTACATAAGATTGTCAAATGCTTTCAAAATACAGAAATACAATATGGATCGAGGATATTTCACAAATCATGGGTGCATCTGAGCTGAAGGGGGAAAAAGCAGCTATGTAATATGATAAGGAAAAAATACGACAGACCCCAGGAACAACTATCATGAATAATGCCATACTATTTTTGTTCGATAAAGATGAGGAAGTTGCACAACATTTTCAGGTAATGAAAGTAAGAAGAGTTGAGGAAGTAGATGAGGTGAGTGCTACCACTAAAGAAGGATCCCCAGGAGAAGAAAATCAGCTGATAGGGATTAATGTGATTCTACCTCAATCATCAGAGGCAGCAACACGAGAAAGCACCGAGTACACAGGGAAAACTCGTTAGGAAACCACTGAGCTGGTCAGTAGCAGTCACTTGGATGAACGAGGAGAGGAGTTACTGGAGGAGCTGAATGTTGGAGCACCATCAGGACGAACTGAAGGAGGGCAAGCTAAACAGCCAGAAATAAGAACATCAAGTAGGACAAGGAAACGACCAGTATTACTAGAGCAGGATTTTAAGGTAAAAGGTAACAATAGTAATAATCTAAAGGAGAGCTAGATTTGTTCCACCAGAATGTTCAATCTTTAAGAAATAAAATTATAAGTATGGAGGTTATGTTGGCAGATAATCTACAAGGGTATGATGTTTTATGTTTAACTGAATATTGGCTGGTAGAGGATGAGATTTCAAACTTTGTTTTAGGAGGTTACGCTCTTGTTTTGTAGAAAGAAAATGAAGTGTGGAGGTTCACGTATAAATGTGAATATCAGATGCAAGCAGTTGGATAAATTTGAATATCTGAAAGTAGAGGAGCATATCGAGGCTAGCCTTGTTGAACTACTGGATTATAAGATAATACTTATATGCATTTATAGAAATCCTTCTAGTAATGTTGAAATTTTTTATAATAATATTGAAATTATTTTGGATGACCTACAGAATAAGAACAAAAATGTAATAATCATGGGCGACTTTAATGTAGACTTTTAGAGAATAATGATAAGCAAGATAAGCAAAAGCTAGAAATGTTACTTTCCTTGTATGGTCTAAACGCAGTTGTAAACCAACCAACTAGAATATCTGGGGATACCAAGTCAGCAGTATATCAATTTGTATTGAATGAGGAAATGTGGAATTATGAAATAGAAGTTTATGATACAGCTTTTTTCAGATCATTTTGCTCAAAATGTGCATCTAAATTTTAGAGTAATAGGAAACCGTAATTTAAAAATAACAATATAATTTACAGGGAGAATAGAATGAATAACAAGGAAAATATTTCATATTTTAACAAGTTATTGGCCAAGGAAACTTGGGAGAGTGTATATGGTAATAAGTCAACTAATGAGGCTTTCAGTGAGTTTTTGGGTTTGTTCAACTATTATTATCAAGTGGCAATACAAGTCAAAAGGGTAATTGTAAAGAATTATGGGAATAGATGGATTACAACAGGAATTAGAAATTCAAGTAGACGATTAAGATTTTTTAGCAAAAGTGTGAAAGGGAATAACACCTCATCTGAATTGAAGGATTATTATAAGAAATATAAGAACATATACCGAGAAGTTTTGAAGGCTGCCAAAGGATTGCATAATGTGAATGAGCTAAAAAATCTAAAAACAGGTCTAAATGTATGTGGAATATTATAAAACGGGAGAAAGGTACTCTAGTTCCAATAAAAAAGAATATTACTCTTACAAATACAGGAAAAGAAGTCACTGATCCAGAAGAAGTTGCAGAAATCTTTACTAACTATTTTATAGAAGCAGTTTTAAGGTTAACGGAAAATTTTCAAACATCAGTGACAAGATCAAACTTGAATAGAGTTCACGGCAATGTATCATCCATTTTTCTTACTCCTGCGACAAAACAAGAGATAGAGAAGGTAATAAAATAGATGGGTAAAAAGAAGTCTTCTGGTTTAGATGGTTATTCAAACTACCTTATTAAATTCTGTTACCAACACATAATCAAGCCCCTCTGTTATTTGATAAATTTGTCAATAACCACTAATAAATCTCCAGACAAATTCAAGGTAACCAAAGTTGTTCCGATATATAAAATGGGTAGTGAAGAAGATGCTGGTAACTATAGGCTTGTCTGCCTCCCATCTGTATTCTCCAAAATACTGGAAAGAATTTTGTACGCTAGACTATCCATGTATGGAGTTCGGGGAATGGCCTATAACTGGTTCAAACCATTTTAGGGGATAGAAGACAGATTGTTGAAATACCATAAACCGGTGCTGATTTGAGCAAAAATGTAATTAAGAATGTGTATTCCTGTACCAGAAACATAGCTCATGGCGTTCCACAGGGGTCAGCTTTAGGACCATTATTATTCTTAGTATTTATTAACGATATCGTCCAAATTGCTGATGATATTCAAGGAGTGCAATTAACTTTGTTTGCAGTTGATATTATTGTTTTTGTAGCTGATGAAAGTTCTGATGGGTTAGAATTGAAGGCAGGCAATATAGTGAGTAAGATCCTGAGCTGGCTTGAAGATAAGAAATTAATTTTAAGTAAACAGATATCTTCTGTGATTAGATTTCATCATAAGATTAGTCTAAATATGGAAATTAATCCAGTATCGTTTGGAGAAACCATAGTTGAGTACTCATCATCAACAAAGTTTCTTGGCTTATCGATGGATGAACCATTAACCTGGGAAAAACATACAGAGTTTATAGGGAAAAGCTTAATAGAATTTATTTCATGATAATAACTTTGAAAAATAGTTTTAATTTAGAGGCTTGCCGAATAATGTATTTTGCATATGTCCATCCCATACTAACCTATGGAATCATTTACTGGGGGAATTCACGATATAGTGAAGTCATCTTTAAGTTACAAAAGAAAATAATTAGAGGAATAGCCGGTGTCGGCCGGAGGACAATCTGCAAGAAATAATTTAAACATTATTTTATGTTACCATTGCCTAGCCCCTATATCTTCCATACACTTGTATATATGAAGGAGAATGTAAACAGTTTCACCATAAACTCCGATTTACATAGGCATAATACTAGAAATAGACACAGTCTGCATATAGAACTATATGAAACTAAGCTTTATGAATCAAGTTTGAGTTATACGGGGGTACATTTGTTTAATAAATTGCCAAACTTCATTAAGCATATAATACCATGTTAAAAATTTAAGAAAGAATTATTCAAATTTATTTCTAACCATTGATTTCATTCTATTGAAGAATGCTTAGCTCTTGAAAATTAACTTATGTATCGCACTTTTATATCTGTGCTTCTTTACCACATTGTATATTTTTTATCTTCACATCTCATGGCATGTATATTACTGTTTTATCCTTTTGACTGTAAATATGATTATTGACGTGTCCCATATCATTGTATGATCAGTTGGATGAAATAAAATACAATACAATACTATTACTGAACATGCCTGATATATTAATATGTAGGCTGACCATTTTCAAACCAGAAAATTTACTTGAATGAAAAGCCATAAATGGCAAAGAAACGTTACAATAATTAAAGATTACAAGAACAGTATTAAAATTAAAAAAGATAATACATTAAATATAATGAATTAGGTTATCAGCTCCTTGAAGAGAAGATATTCATGGCATTCCATCACAATATACTGTGACCGTATCAGTAATGTGGATAATTAAGTAGAAATTAATGTATTGGAAGAAGACATGTTCCGAGCTTCTTTGTATGTATAGAAGAAATGGTTGCATCATATTGCGCAACATACCCGACCGGATGGCGCCGAAGTCAAGAGTTTCACGGCTTGAAAAACTCCCAAATTGAGAGCGTAAGCCAAGGAAAGACAAAAAAGGAAAATATATCTGGAGAATTCCGCCAGAAAACAAATGCCGTATCACGGTAGTGCCAAAGTGAGAGTGTGATTTTAGATGATTATTTTGTAGAACCTCACCTAAATTATATAAGAAAAAAGTCATGTCAAATTTGAGAATATTAGATCGTCAACAAAATTATATGAATGCTTAATACAGCACTGTGAGTGAAATTATGCCGCCGAAGATGATGTAATCGGCAGTGGCGTGCCCACACTAGTAGAGAACCCAAACGCCCAATGGGGATTCCCAGGGATGGGCTTGAATTTTGATCGCGGATAATAATTAATCTACCGATCGATTTGATTTCCGCCTCATAGTAAGTGATATTGATCGATAGGCCACACAATCAATCTCATCGCAATATTGTAGGACTGGTAGAACGTGAGAAATACAAATTGGAGTGGGGACCGCTCTTCAGCTCATCTCCGAACCGGGGAGAAATTTTAAAAGGACCCGCCTGTGAGGGGAGAAAGACACTGACGTGAAGTTTTCGAGGAAGTCACACGGCCGGCGAGTGTTCTGACTTGGCCTTTGTTCGGACGTAAACTGCGCAAGTTATCAGTAATTCGGTTATAGAGATTTTATAAAAGTGCATAGATAAGCGCGGAAACATTGTAAACAGTGGTGAAAGTTCGACTCACGGGACGATCGCGACGATTGAGACCGTGTCGTGAACTCATGGCGCGAGATCGTGACGTGACAATGCGTCGTGGTTCGAGAGAGAGAAACAGTTCTCCAGACAGTGCCATGTATTAGAGACGAGGCCCGTAGTGGTGATCGCGAACAAATCTTGAGATGGTGTGGATAGACACGCGAATTGAGAAGGGATAAGTTCCAAGTACAGTTATAGTAATAATCTGAAGTGTAAACTGTGTTCGTATCAGAATGTCGAGATAGATTTTTTGTCTGCAGAAGTACAGAAACTGCGACAGGGTCTCGAACCATAATTTTTTGGGTCGCATAAACTGTAGCAGTGAACATACCATAGTCTGGCCTGAAGTAACTTTGCGTGAATAAACCAAGAGGTGGAAGTAGCTATTTCATAGACGGATCATGCAGAAACTATGCTAGAGAAAATTTAAATCACTTAACGTGATAGCCTGTGACACGGCTATTGCAATTTTAGAATTGTCAATATTGACGCAGAATTAACTGTGAGGGTGAAGACGGATTAACAGTGCACGTGTTGTTGTTTAGTGTGTTTCGAGTGCTTATGAACGAAGGATCATGAAGACACCCAGAGTGGACGCAAGACGATGTGAACCAATGGTCTGCAACAACATCATCATGGAGTACACAACGCCAAGAGTCCCTCGTGGCTCCAACGATGGACAAACCACATGACGTAAAGTACATTCATTGGAGATATTTGTGAATGCGGGGTCCGACTCCGTGGCTAAATGGTTAGCGTGCTGGCCTTTGGCCGCAGGAGTCCCGGGTTCGATTCCAGACGGGGTTGGGAATTTTAATCATAATTGGTTAATTTCGCTGACACGGGGGCTGATCCTGATCACGACACGCAAGTCGCCTACGGGAGTCAAATCAAAAGACCTGCATCTAGCAAGCCGAACTTGTTCTCGGACACTCCAGGCACTAAAAAGCCGTACGCTATTTCATTTTTGTGAATGCGGGGTATTTCCTTTTTTGTAAATATGTAGATAATATTAGAATAGAATTAGAATATTATGATGAATTTAGATTTTCCAAGAGGGGATAGCTTGAAGTGGTCAATAGGATACTATTTAAATAATGTTAACTTAGTTGGGAATGGAGACTAGAGAAGCGGATTTTATTTCAAGCACCTTAACTTTATTCATATTAATGCATGCGCATGAGTTAAATTTGTAATGTTTTGAGAATGTTTTAGATAGAGGGGAAAATATTAATGTTGATGTTAACTTAACGTAGTAGATTTCTTCTGGTTCAAATATTCACTATATTTTATGATAGCATGATGACAGGGTCCTCACAATTTCCTGTTGAAATATATCAAATGCGGGGATATAAATGCACTCTGTCTGTAAAGTTAAATTGCTTTGTAGTTTAGTTTACATGAATAGACATAGTGATTGCTGTACATCTGTATGTGAAGATACTGCGTTCCTGGATTCGAAGCACCACCCGCCTCCATGTAGTCAGGGCCCCTTTACTTTTACTAGGTGTGTTTAAATGCTTTTATTTATTTAAATTCACTATAGCCACTATAAAAATTCTTTGTATTACTGTTATGTATTCTACCACTGCTCTCTCTGTTGAATGTCTGAATAAAAAGAGAAAATGTCTATTACATGCAACAGAAAAAATCTGTATTACAGTGAGAGAACTCTGATCTCTAATTTAGTCACCGTAACAGAATAAAAAATTCATGAATTTGAACACCGTTCTCTCTGCTCAGCGTCAGAAAAACCTCTAATACACGCAACACACATGGATTCAAACTCTGATCTCTCTGATTAATGCTATAATAGAAAAATGAAACCACCTCAATCCTTATTTTGTGTGCTGTCTACACATGATTCACGACAAAAACACATCGTTACTGTAACAGAAAAAATTACAAGCATGGAATCGAACACTGATACATGCAACACATGGATTAGAACCTGGATCTCCCTGATTAATGCTAGAATAAATAATGAAACTATCTCACTCCTTATTTTGTATGCTCTCTACAAATGATTCATGATAACATCAACTTTATGACGCATCATGGATTCGAACCCTTATCTCTCTGTTCAGTGATCAAATAAAAATCTCTAATACATGCAACACATGGATTCGAACCCTGATCTCTCTGATTAATGCTAGAGTAAAAAAATGAAACTACCTCACTCCTTATTTTGTATGCTGTCTACACATAATTTATGATAACATCGACTTAATGACGCAAACCCATAGCCACTATACAAAATCTCTGTATTACATTTACGGATTCGACCACTGATCTCTCTGTTGAATGTCTGAATGAAAAATATAACCTCTATTACATGCAACAGAAAAATCTGTATTAGAGTCATAGATTCGAACTCTGATCTCTCTGATTTAGTCACTGACAGAATAAAAAATCATGGATTCGAACCCTGTTCTCTGTTCAGCGTCAGAAAAAAGCCTCTAATTAATGCGACACACATGGATTCGAACCCTGATCTCTCTGATTAATATTAGAGTAAAAATGAAACTACCTTACTCCTTATTTTGTGGACACAACAATCCATTAGCAAATGAAGGGTCTGGGAGTGAACCCTCATCTCCTCAAATACGAAGACCGACAGCACTATAACAGGAGTGACAGAACAGTCTTCGCACCAATTGACAGAACACAGAAACTCACGAAATCATATTAAAAATAGACACAATATTCACACATTAAAATACACTTAAATCCATAAACTTCCTGAAATAAATGACATATAACACAAGTCACTGGCTGTAGTCTTGAAGCAAACAAGTTAGTGGATGACAGGAGATCCATCATGTCCCCCGGGACTCGACCTGTTAGCCTCAATTGCACCATCAACATAGGACCCTGTAAATCCCTAGCTACGTTCTCGACAAGGTAAATAACTACTAAATGTGACATCAATTTATTGATATCTTCATTATCGCAAATGAGGAAACAATTATAGTCCCTCTTCAATATGAGCTGTGTTTGTGTGAGAACCCAGCATTCATCTCGGACATAGAGACCTTCGTTCAGCACTGCATCCCATTAAACAGAAACCACGTTCATTGCCACGCCCTCACAGCCAAAAATCACCAAGCCGGGCTCGCTTCTACCCAGGAAGAAATCCACGTCCTTAAACAAATCTAGCAACAAGAAAGCATATTCTCACAAAGTCATAAAGTTGATGGTATCATGTGTAGACAGCACACACAATAAGGAGTGAGGTAGTTTCATTTTTATTCTAGCATTAATCAGAGAGATCAGGGCTCGAATCCATGTGTTGCGTGTATTAGAATTTTTTTTTATTCTATCACCGAACAGAGAGATCAGGCTTCGAATCCATGATGTGTCATAAAGTTTATGTTACCATGAATCATGTATAGACAGTACACACAAATAAGGAGTGAGGTAGTTACATTTTTATTCTAGCATTAATGAAAGAAATCAGGGTTCAAATCCATGTGTTGCATGTATTAGAGTTTTTATTCTATCACTGAACAGAGAGATCAGGGTTCGAATCCGTGATATTTTTATTCTGTTACGGTAACTAATGTGTTTGCGTCATAAAGTTCATGTTATATTCGCGAAATAAGGAGAGAGAGGTAGTTTCCCATTGAGTTTTATTCCATGCAATCATCGTCTGCCTGCGTCTCAATTTCTATCGTTTTTATCAACAAGATACCGCGCCCACCTCCTGCCATACATTTATAATCAAGGTAAGTTTTCTGTTCAGAACACGAGGGAATGTATGCTGACTATTCATGTCTTTACAAAATGCATATATACTTGAAATTCATGACTAAGGGAAGATAACAACAGACTATATATGTTCTATACACGAAAATTGTTGCTCTTGGTAGAGGGTACAAAATTTCTGGTCCTCTGTAACAGGATAGAAAGTGCACAGTTTGCTTGAGCCCTAACGTCATGTTTAGACTTGTTCATAAGAAGGAGGTAAGTCACGCTGTGTCGTCACGTTATTTGTCCGTCGGATGGAGACGTAAAGCCATAAACAGGGCCAGGACCACTAGCGTACGTCAGATAGTAACGTAAAGCAATGTGCGGACTGCACAACTAAGTAGTCTGTCGGATGGAGCCGAAAGCATTAAAACAAAATGGCGACAAGTGGTGTCTAGAAGGGCACTAACCTTAAAACTAGGGTCTTGTGTTGTTAGACCCATCCAAGATAGTGTCAAGATGGTTTCGAGAAGGGCAGCTAGCCATAAAACTAGGATCCTCTGATGTAAGGCAACTCTAACATGGTGAAGGGGAAGGGCCATGTCGAGAAGGGCAGCTACCCATAAAACTAGGGTCCTGAGAGGTTAGGCCCCACTAAGATTGTGTCTTGAAGGGGTATGTCGAGAAGGGCACCTAGCCTTAAAACTAGGGTCCTCTGAGTACAGGCCCCTCCAAGATGGTGTCGGGGAAGGGGCATGCCGAGAATGGCAGCTAGCCTTAAAATTAGCGTCCTCTGAGGTTAGGCCTCTCAAACATGGTGTCGGGAAGGGATGTCCGACAAGATAGTGTCGATAAAGGCATCTAGCCTTAAAACTAGGGTCCTCTAAGGATAGGCCTCTCCAAGATAGTGTCGGGGAAGGGGCATGTCAAGAAGGGCATCTAGCCTTAAAACTAGGGTCGTTAGGCCCCTCCAAGATAGTGTCTGGAAGGGGTATCCGACAAGATGGTGCCAGGAAGGGCAACTAGCCTTAAAACTATGGTCCTCTGAGGTATGGCATCTCCGAGATTGTGTTGAGAAGGGCATCTAGCCTTAAAACTAGGGCCCTGTGAGGTTTGACCACTCCAAGATGGTGTCAAGAAAGGCATCTGGTAAGGTGGCGTCGGGACGGGAATGTAGCCTTAAAATTAGGACCCTGTGAGGTTATGCCCCTCTAAGATGATGTCGAGAAGGGTATCTGGCGAGATGGCGTCGGGAAGTGCATCTAGCCTTTAACTAGGACTCTGTGAAATTATGCCCCTCAAAGATGGTGTCGGGGAAGGGGTATCCGGAAAGATGGTGTCGAGAAGGGCAGCTAGCCTTAGAAGTATTATCCTCTAAGGTTAGGCCCCTCTAAGATGTTGTCGAGAAGGGTCCCCAGTCGACGTGGCCAAGTCCCTGACAAGATAACGGTTGTGAGGTTAGGATCGTTCTCTTTTCCAAAATTCCATCTGTCAGAAGCACGTGGCTAATTTCCGTCAAAATGACAGCAGTGAGGTTAGGATCGTTCCCTTTTTCAAAATTCCGCGCCACACACTTGTCAAAAAGCACGTGGTTAAGTCCTGTCAAGATGACAGTAGTGAGGTTAGTATCGTTCTCTTTTAAAAAATTCCGCGCCAAACAAGTGCACATGTTTAGGACCTGTCAAGATGACGGCTGTGAGGATTGCCATGCGCACTTATTCAAATTCAGCGCCAAAAACGTGCACGTGGTCAGGACCTGTCAAGATGACGGCTGTCAGGTTAGCCACGTTCTCTTACTCAAATTCCAGGCCAAACAAGTACACGGGGTTACGGCCTGTCAAGATGGCAGCAGTGAGGTTAGCCGCGCCCACGTGCTCAAAAAGTGAAGTTAGAGTCAGTCAAGATGACAGCTGTCACGAGCACGCGGCCTAGTTTGTAAACAATAGCACGTGACCGCAACGTCATGACCACGTGACCGTGACGTCATGGGTCAATGATCTTCCCAGGGACAATGATATCGTGGGGAAAATGCTGATTCAGCACCCAATGTTTCAGAACATACATTGCTATACTACTGAGAGTTAAGAGCTTCGGCTAGTCTGCACACTCTGTCCTCGTCTGCGGGGAGGTGTGTACCCTTAGGGAATAAAATATGAATCTCCAAAAATGGCAGTTAATAGTGCTAACTGCTACTCTACTGAGGTATGGGGAGTTTTATAAAGTAACTAGGAAGATGCCCGTGCTTCGCTACGGGTTTAAAATGAACATTATTGTTCAAAGTTTTACATTTTCGAGAGTCCACCGCCAGCTGAGCCCGTGAAATAGTCCTCAGTTCGTACGTCAAAGGGTTTTGGGGGAATGATTATTTATTTTATAATCTACCATTCACTTGAACCCTGTACGGAAGAATGTGAATGTTTTAAACCATATCTTATTTAACCTCTAGGACTTAAAGCGACCAACCTGTGAAATTTATATTTTTTATGTCGAACAGTAATAGAGGAACGAATACTTTTTTAAGGGGTGAATGTTTTGATATGTTTATCAACATCTAGGATACAGAAGACCACCCTTCGTAAAAAGAAGTTATGTTCGGGCCTGAAAAGATTTAGGAAGAATGGACATTTTACTTATGAGTCAACTATCATCTAAACCCCTTAGGGGAGAAATATATTCTCCAACCATAACGAAACCTGCATTTTGCTGCAATGTCAATAAAATAACAATTTGCCCATATCTGGCTTGAATAAAAAATAAAAATTATTGTGGGAGAACCTCCTCTTAACACTGTTTGGATTATCAGCAAATTAGAAAATTAAGCCACAGTAAGCTATCCAGCTATCCCATGTTATCTTCAACTATCCTAGGCTATCGCGATAGCATCTACCGTTACATAAGAAAATTCATAAATTTTAAATTAATCAAGAAAATTAATTGATAATGGCGTCATTAATCTTTGCAAATATTATCATAAATATTGCATCATTATCTTTCTTCTTCAAGGACAAATTCCATTAACATAATTTCGTCCTTCTGGTGTGAATTTCACTAAACTACACTCTTGAAAATATTTCCATTAAGGTAATTTTACTTAATCATGTCTATTCCAGACCTTACAAAATTAATTACGTTCACAAGAATTATTATTTCCGTGAAAATCCTTCTAAACTGCTTTGAATTATATATAACATTAATTAATTTATATTACTCGACGCCTTGAAAATGAATTGTACAAGATTTACAATTTTGGTACTTTGCTCATACGATTTTGAAATAATACGCCCCTATTCATTTTTACTGGTACGTTAATGTCAACTTTACTTAAAATTTAAATAATATTTACTAAAGGTATTAATACTATCAAAATACATCATCACAAATAACGCTGAAATAACCTGGGCCCAACATGATGAACACGTGGCCAGGTGAGAACCACATTTCAATAAATCACCGAAAAATATCACTAACTACTGCACTCATTCCACACTCACACAAATGACACACGATTATTATTTACTTATTTTACAATCGGATTCTGGAATTTAAATTTAAGTTTTGATTTTTATTTTCCTATCCATGGAATATTCAAAAGACGGTATCTGATAAATCGTGGCACTCGACACTCAGAGAAATGTGATTGAATCTGGACAATCACTTGGAAAGAAAAATAGTAGAGTTATCACAACGTTGATCATCTAGAAAATCAGCTATTCAATATTCAGAAGAATTGGTCGACAAATACCACGCACATAAATATTGGTCAAACGTTCATGTCAACGGACATATGGTTCATGAGTCGCGATAAACTATTATTTCTGTTAAATCTCATCTACATTATTTAACACGTGCTCCAAATTCACAGAAGGCATGGTTCTCTAGACACATGCTTCACCAAATAAAATTACGCAATTAATCCAGCAGGATCTGCCGTATTCCAGGCTCATAATCCACTAATAGAGCACATATCAAATATAACACAATAATAGCAAATAACATTTACCACTCATGGCCATTAATTTTCAGTTTAACCCGATCTTCGGCTTTATTATTATTATTATTATTATTATTATTATTATTATTATTATTATTATTATTATTATTATTATTATTATTATTATTAGTGTTGATTATTAATTCGGCCAAAAGAGTGAATTCGTCACTGAAACTGATGACAGTACCTTGCATAAATACATTGAAGAGCGTAAGGTGAAATATACTCTGAAATTTAACACACCGTATCAGATACAACGTAATTTTGTCCCACACGAGTGCACACATTAGAAATTAATCCCACATAAAATTATCTTTTATCGGAGAGGTCTAGGACTTTTAAATAGCATTCTCAGCATTCGGAGGGACATTTAGAACAATATTAGAAGACATTCACTGACTAACTACGCTAATAGTGTCCAACAAATTATTCACACACAATGTAACGACACTACCATTACCCCTTAAGAAAGAAGAATGGAAATGTTGCCAAAAGGCTCTAATCTAATAGAAATACTACCATCAATGAATAGGAGCGTACTACTTCTACAAAGATGTACATAGAAATAATTGTGAAAAAGTAATTACATTTCTGATTAAATTGGATCTCGCCATCGATGAAGGAATCTGCTCACATGGTGATCTGCTTACATGGCGATCTGCGTCAGTCGTTATCTATCCCAAGTCAGATGGCGCCTACATTTTAACACTGCATGTTGACATTAAAGTCCATTCCCAGTTTCACGTAGATAGCTCTTTCAGAAGATGGGTAAAACTTCCTGGTGGGGATAATTGAGTATGTATAGGTCCTCTTCTTTCCTGCCTAGATGAGACATGAAACTGACACAAAAGTTTTAGAATGTGATCACACACACGACCACGTGGAAATTATCGTAGAATAATACGTAACTTGTCCTCGAAAATCTGCTTCACTCGGAGAACGTAGTAATAGAAAGTCACGTAGAAGTAGATGCGAAGATATGAGAGCGTCGAAGTAGAAGCAAAACACGTCGATGTAGCAGAGAGCGTTTATTCCTAAAGCACATTTATGCGTTTACACTTGGAGGTGTGCCCTTATATTGCCTCGTAATTGGACATCGTACTTTCACCTGATAGGTTCCCATAATTCGAGAAAGTATTACTTCGAGAACATTCACCACGAGCTATCAATTGGAGTGGCCTTGAGAAATTCCTGGCTGGTCACATGACTACGACGAGCTGGTCGATTGGCAAATCAATACACTGTCCACCCTACCTGTTCAAACCGGTTCTCAGCGCGAAGACGCAACTGGGTCATAATAAACTTATGACATATTGCACTCAGTGAAAGAATTATACAATCCATTTATCACATACAAAAAAATATTCATTATAGGCCAAATTTAAGGGGAATATATAAACGTATATTTTGTCTTCATTCCTCATCCACCTTAGGGGTGTATTGTTTTAAGTCCACTTCTTATTTGTATCCTCATAAAAAGAATTCAACAACTTTTATACCCCCTGATAAAAATGCGTGTTTCTTTATTCTTAAATAAGGTTGCAATTACCAATTTCCACGTCCATAACATCCTCATACGAAGAATTCAACTCATTTTTCAATTCATTTACCCACCCTTAATTGGATTTTCCGAAATTAAAAAAATAAGCTACGCACTTCTTTATTATTAAAGAAGATTCCAAATACAAATTTTTATGTCTGTAAAATCTTTAGTTTTTGAGATATAAGTATTCTCGAAAAAAGATTTCAACCACTTTTCAGTCTTATATACAGTCGCCTTAAGTGGATTTTAAGAAAACTTCGTGTTTCCTTAATTTGAAAAGAGATTCCTTATACCAATTTTCACATCTGTAATATCTTCAGATTTTGAGATACCAGTATCCAAATAAAATCATTCAACCCCTTTTCAGTCATTTTTACCACCCCGTCTTAAGTGATTTTTCCACAAACAAACAAACAAGCATGTATAACTTTGTTTTAAAAGAGATTAAAAATATCAATTTTCACATCTGTAACATGTTGCATATTTGAGATATACTCTAGATATACTCATTTTAAAAATCACCCCATTTTCAGGCCTGCTCACCCTCACCCCGAACCTTAAATAGGTTTTCCAAAAACAAAAATGTGCTTATTTTTAAAAGGATATTCAAAATTATCACTTCTCATGACTGTAACATCTTCTTCAGTTTTTGAGATATAAGTATCCTCAAAAAAGGTATTCAACCACTTTCCCTCCTTTCTTCACCCCCTTAAGAGGATTTTTCTTAAAACAAAAAATTCATGTTTTCTTATTTTTAAAGGAGATTCCAAATACAAATTTTCACGTCGGTAGCATCCTCATTATTTGATGTATAAGTATCCTCATAAAAAGTATTCAACTCTTTGTTCACTTCTCTTCACCCAACTCAACCCTAAGTAGAGATTTCAAAAAAATTGAATTTCTTTATTTTTAAGGTAGATTAGAAAATACAGATTTTCATGTCTATAACATCTTCAGTTTTTGAGATATAAGTATCCATACAAAAATAATTCAACCACTTTTCAGTCCTTTCTACACCCCCTCCCCCACTGAAGTATTTTTCTGAGAAAACAAATACGTGTTACTTTTATTTTTAAAAGAGAATAAACATGTGAATTTTCACGTCTGTAACATATTGCTTTTGATATATACTGTTTATATTCATTTTAAAATTATACCCCCCCCCCTTTAACACTCTCCCTTAAGTGGATTTTCAGAAAACAAATTATGCGTGTTCTTTTACTTTTACAGGAGTTTCCAAATACCAATGTTCACGTCTGTAACGTGTTACGTTTTTGAGATATACTGTAGGTATTTTCATTTGAAAAATTCATCCCTTCGTCACTCCTGTTCACCACCACTTAGGTAGATTTTATTTTAAAAATACGTATTTATTTACTTTTAAAGGAGATTCCAATTACCAATTTTCATGACTGTAATATGTTCAGTGTTGAGATGGAAGTATCCACATAAACGTTATTAATCCCATTTAACACACGTTTTCACTCCCCTTAACAGGATATTCCTAAGACAGGAAAATAAGTGTTCTTTAATTTTTAAAGGAGATTCCAAATACCAAATTTCACGTCTTTAAACTGTTCATTTTTTTAGATATACATACACTAATTTTAAAATTCACTCCCCTTTTCACCCACTTTGTGATGGAATATCCAAGAAGCCTCCCTTAGTGAGCACCTACATTGTAATATGAATGTAAACCCAAAATTTCATTTCTTTATGTCCAGTAGTTTTGGTTCGGCGATGATGAATCAGTCAGTCTGTCAGGACAAGTTGTTTTATATATATACAGTAGACTAGCAGTTACCAGCGGCTTCGGTCACGTGGATTTCGTAATTTGACAAAAGTAATCGTTCCTCGGTACTGTACTAAGTACTAAGACATTATCTGAAAATCCCTGAAGTAAACACTCACCGAAAAATTAAGTTTACCGTGCGAGTTGGCCGTGCGGTTAGGGTCACGCAGCTGTGAGCTTGAATCCGGAAGATAGTAGGTTCGAAGCCTCACTATCGGCAGCTCTGAAGATGGTTTTCCGTGGTTCACATTTTTATACCAGACAAATGCTGGTGCTGTTCCTTAATTAAGGCCACGGCCGCTTCCTACCCATTCCAAGGCCTTTCCTATCCCAACGTCGCCATATGACCTATCTGTGTCGGTGCGACGTAAAAAATAGCAAAAGAATGGAGTTTCATTTACCCCAGAAACTTTTTGTAAACTACGTACGTGGTGTTGACTTTTGAGGAAAAGATGACCATGCGACATAGAACTGTAGGCCCTACATGTGAGAAACAGTCTTCTCTTAAGTCCAAAAACATAAATTTTAAAAATGTTCCTGCATTTTTAAAGGATATTCCAAATACCTATTTCCACGATTGTAACATCTTCAGTTTTGAGATATAAGTAGAACGAATAAAAACTATACACCCCCTTTATCAATCCTTCTCCCAACCCCACCTAAGTGGATTTTTCGAAAACAAAAACATACATGTTTCTTTATTTTTGAAGGAGATTCCAAATACCAATCTCCACGTCTGTAACATCTTCAGTTCTTGGGATATAAGTGTCCTCATAAAAAACAATTCAACTCCTTTTCACTCCCGTTAAGTGTCTTTTCCGATAAAAACATGTTCCTGAAATTTTAAAGGACTTTCCAAATACCAAGTTTCTTGTCTGCAACATCTTTAGTTTTCTATATAAGTGTGCTCATACAAATTATTCAACCATTTTTTCAAATATTTCACCCCTCCCTCCCATAAGTGAATTATCCGGAAACAAAATAAGGTATGTTTCTCTACTTTTAGAACGGATTCCAAATACCTATTTCCACGTCTGTAAGGTCTTCAGTTTTTGAGATACAAGTATCCCCATAAAAGGAATTCAACCAAATTTTCAGTCATTCTCACACCCCCACCCCCACCTAAGTGGATTTTTCAGAAAATAAAAATACATGTTTATTTTTAAAGGAGATTCAAAATACCGATTTTCACGTCTGTAACATCTTCAGTTTTGAGATATAAGTACCCTCACAAAAAATTCAACTGTTTCTTCACTTCTTTTCACTCCTGTTAAGTGCCTTTTCCGAAAACAAAAATAAAACATGTTCCTGTATTTTAAAGGACTTTTACTCATTTTATAAATTCACCCGCTTTTTCTACCTTTAAGTTGATTATCCGAAAACAAAAAGTACATTTCTTTTATTTTTAAAGGAGATTCCAAATACCAACTTTCGCGTCTGTAACATTTCAGTTTTTGAGATGTAAGTATCCTCATAAAAAGAATTCAACTTCACCTCTTTACACAACTCTCCCCTCTTAAGTGGACTTCCCGAAGAAATGAATACGTGTTTCTTTATTTTTAAAGGAGTTTCAAATACCAACTTTCACGTCTGTAACATCTTCAGTTTTTGAGATATAAGTATCCTCATAAACTAATTCAACTCCTTCTTTACTTATTTTCACCCTCCACCTAATTCGATTTTCCGAAAACAAAAAATACCTGTTCCTTTATTTTAAAGAAAGTTCCAAATACCAATTTACGCGTCTAAAACATCTGTGGTTTTTAGATATAAGAATCCTCATACAAAGATTTCAACTAATTTTTCAATTCATTCAACCCCCTAAGTGGGTTTTACAAAAACAAAAGAAAGGAATATTCCAAATACAAATGTTTATGTCTGTAACATCTTCATATTTTGAGATATGTGTCCTCCTAAAAATAATTCAACTCCTCTCCCCCCCGCCCAAAATGCGTGTTTCTTTATTTATAAAGGAGCTTCCAAATACCAATTATCATGACTCTAACATCTTCAGTTTTTGAGATGTATGTATCCTCATAAAAAGAATTAAACTCCTATTTTCACCCCAACCCCAAGTTGCCTTTCCCCCAAAAAATGCATGTTTCTTTATATGTAAAGGAGATCCCAAATGCCAGTTTTCACATCTGCAACATCTTAAGGTTTTTTAGATATATGTATCCTCATCAAATAATGAACTAAACTTTACAATCCTTTCACCCCTTAAGTGGATTTTCCGAAAATAAAAGAATAGATATTTATTTATTTACTTATAATAGGGGATTCCAAATTCCAATTTTCACGTCTGCAACATCTTAAGTTTTTGAGGTATAAGTATCCTCATACAAAGAATTCAACTAATTTTTCAATTCTTTCAAACCCCTAAAGTGGAATTTCCAAAAACAAACAAATACGTATTTCTTTATTTTTAAAGGAGACTCCAAATATCAATTTTCGCCTCTGTAACATCTTCACTTTTTGAGATATAAGTATCCTCATGAAAAGAATTCAACTCATTTTTCACTTCGTTTCACCCACCTCCTTAGGTGAATATTCCAAAACAAAAGAATATGTGTTTCTTTATTTTTAAAGGAGATTCAAAATACCGATGTTCACGTCTACAGACCTTCTGTTTTGGAGATATAAGTATACTCATAAAAATAATTAATAAAAAATGCCCACTTTCTTTCACCCTTTCCCGCTAAAGTGGATTTTCCTAAAACAAAACGTATGTGTTTCTTTATTTCAAAGGAGATTCCGAATACACATTTTCACGACCGTAACATCTTCAGTTTTGAGATATAACTACGGTATCCTCATAATAATAATTCAACTCTTTATCCCCCCAGCCCCCGATCAAGTGACCTTTCAGAAAACAAAAAAAAGTGTTTATTTATAAAGGAAATTTCAAATACCAATTTTCAGGCCAGTAACATTTTCAGTTTCTAAGATATAAGTATCATCATAAAAAGAATTCAGCCACTTTTTCAGTCCATTTTGTTCCCCCTTAAGAGGTTTACCCGAAAAACAAGATACATAGATATTTATTTCAATAATTAATTCCAACGAGCTAAAGGCTCATACAGAGGAATTGTACAATGAATAATATATTCAATGGTGGATCTACAAACTCTGATACTTACAATGATATAATCAGGTGACTTAAACAGTAAAAGTAGAGACAAAAATAGAGAAAGTGTAAAAAAATAAAATACCATTCTGTAGTTCCATAACTATACTCAGAAACTTAAATTATTTACTACCACAAGTGAGTAACAATGCAACAGGATTGGCAAAGCGGGGCGGGTGGTTGTTTTAAACATTACCTATTTATATTTGACCTATGATGTATCTATTCCATAGATTTTCCTTTGCCTTTCGTTTGAAAGCTATTAAAGTAGGGGCAATTATTACGTCAGCAGAAAGTTTGTTGTATGCTTGAATTGCTGAGAATTTACAAGTATTCTTCCCATCTTTTGAAGAGTGGATGTGATACAAGACCTAATCATTTGCATGTCTAGTTTGATACCTGTGGTTGTCTGAATTAGTTATTAAAGTAGTGTTGTCCAGCTCAAACAGTCGACGATACAGTAGAACAGATAATTAATGCAATATCGATGAAAAGGCAAGAAGAAAATGTGATTCTGGGAGGAGACTTAACTGCAGACTGGGCAAGCCTGACCAAAAAAAGAGCTCTGGTATTGGAAACACTACAGGAAGAAGGGTTCACACTGGTCAATAAAAAAGAAGACAAGACATACCTTGCGCCTAACGGATCCAGTACAATAGACCTAGTTGTCTACAGAGGAAAACACATTAAAATATAATCACAAGAAGTGCTGGAACGATGAACAGTCGCCCCCACTGAAAAAACACCTACCAGCCTGCACCATATTTGCCATATCAGGAGCGTCCGCGTTGCCGAAAACCTCCCATACACAGAAGATTTCAAGGAAACTGAACAATAACGCATTAGAAAAGAGAAAGGAACCCCTAGGGAATGTTACAAGCCTAATAGAAGAAGGACTGCTCCAATCTGCACGGGACTCCATTCTGTTGTATATACATTGTGCACAATTGCTGAAGAAAACATGAATAGCACAGCCCTGGTTTGACGCAGAATGCTACCGTACCAGAAAAGAAGCCCTATACCTCCTCCACGGAGCGAAACATACAAATACACCAGACAACCTGAAAGCATATGCACAAAAGAGAAAAGAATACAAGAAGCTAAACCTGCTCAAAATAGCAAATCACACGGAAGCAGATGCACAAAGACAAGCAGAAGAATGCCTAAAGGTTCCCCTTATAGAGATCAGGAAGAAAAGCGGAGCAGGAGTGGCAGGAATCGCGATGAGTGTTTGGGAACAGCACTTCATTCAGATTTACAACAAGAACAACTTAGAACAAGCATACGAAACCGAAAAGACATACACCATAGAATCTGATCAAATAACCGGGGATGAAGTAAGACAAGCCATCCCAGAATCTAAAAAAGGAAAAGCAGCAGGACCAGACGAGGTGTTCAACGAAAACCTCATAGAAACTCTTGAACAACTCGCCCAGCTGTGGTCAATGTTGTTTAACAAATGCCTCACATCAGGAAAAATACAAGAGGATTGGAGAATGTCGAACATTATCTTGTTATACAAGAGTATAGGCGACATAGAGGACCTCAACGCATACAGAGGAATTGAACTTGAGAACAACATCTTCAAGATATTCTCCAAAATCCTGACAAACAGACTCTACTCACTAACAGACTCCTTAATGCCGGAAACACAGTTCAGATTCAGGAAGGGAAGAGGAACCCTTCACGCAGTTGCTAACCTCCTAGAAGATATACATGACGCACTAAGGCACCCGTCGAGGAAATTCTACACAGTCTTCGTAGATTTCACAAAAGCCTTTGACCTGCTGAACAGACAAATACTCTTGAAGAAACTTGAAAGTATGACAGGAATGGATAACCCAACAACAGCTGCTATCAAAACCCTGCTCACTTACAACAAGAAAATAATCAACGATGGCGTGACGACCTCAGAAAACATAGTGATGTGACATTTTAGGTCTATTGTAATTGGCAGTGAATTTTATGTGACCCGACTGTAGCCAGGTGTTCCGGGCGGAGTGTCAGCAGCGGAACCCAAAGGGATAACTATATTCTTTTCTTTTTGTGTAACCTGTTGAGGGATGAAAGACAACGTTATCACCGCAAGAGAAGACGGGAAATATTTTAATACTGCTGAACTTTTCATCCACGAGAAGTATTACATTCAAAATCTTTCGTAATATCACAACTTCAGATTCGACGTCTTAATAAACATTCTCCAACAAGTGTGCATAAAAGCTTTGATATTACATTTCAGGAAGGCATAAATAATAATATTTGGAAATTAAATTAATTGTGGAATTAATTAACTAATTAATTAACAAGAGATTAGGGGACATGTTAATTACAACGTCGAGGAATTCAGGACGTCAACTGAATCACGAGGTATGACGTCAGAGCTCAGAATATCGGTAGCAAACCGAACGAGAATATTCTCTCTTGCTTATCTGCTGGCTACGGGTGTTGTTCGGAAGTTCACTACGAAAGGAGGTCTTTTATAGAGCTGGACAGCTGTTACTGGCATCACGAGGAGAACAGTGTCATTTCTTGGCAGTTTAACAGACCATCTGCGGTCATAACAGACGTCAATAGTGTCTAGGAAGAAAGTACGTACCATTACATGTCAACTGTGAAACCACGAGTTGGGAATTTGTACTAACATGTTTGTGAAAGTTTCAGTGCACCTCAAGCAATACAAGTTCGATACCGGCCAAGACAATGAAGACCTATACTAAGAAATTCGTGTGCCCTGGAGATATCGCCCAGATCAGGATGCAGTACTAAAAGACAGGACCAGTGCCAACAGCGTCCTAATGACATGAATCCAGCCTAGAAGGAGACCAAGGTCATCAAGACATCCAAGTTAAGTCGACATTTCATTTATACTGGGTATTATCTGTTATATGTAGCTGTAATAAGTAGTTAACCTTCTTCTTGAAGGGATTATTCATTGAAAAATAGTTTGAGTAGATTTCTAGTATCTTTATCATGTCATTTCCTTGTGTTATACGACGTTGGATTTGTATTTTCCCTTACTATGTGATTTTAAGGTGCGTGATGACGGTATGTCAACATCATCGACCACGCTGGTTTCAATAAGTCATGTCATCAAACAAGTATCTGGTTTAAATATCAGCCATCGGCTAACCTTTCAGGAATATTACGTTTCCATTCAATTATTATAATTTTGAGGATTGTATGCACGTGATATTTTTAATCTTCTGAATTTATCTTATATTTTTGTAGCACTTAGAGCAATTAAAGCCGCAATTACCCAAAGTGACAGCACCAAAGGTCTGACCATGCAGCCAAGGCACGGTTCAGATACATGGAAGCGTGCTAGACTAACACTTTAAAAAGGAAGAAAGGCACTTACCATAAGAAAAAAACAGAGCCCCCAGAGGAACGGATAAAAGTGCACCTGGTCATATCAAATTACTAACCCTTTAAAGCAAAACACCAACACCTTTGGGGAACCAAGAGATATTTAATCATCAAAATAAAGTAATTAACAAAATTGAAAGGAATATCCTCGCTGGAAAATAAAATAAAATATAATAACTTAAAACTCAAACTAAATCCCTACGGTCGACCATTAATAAAGAAAATAATTATTTCATTTTTTAAAAGGACTTAGTAAGACTACGTAGATTAATGAAACACCTCATCAACTCATAAAGTTTCTTACAAACCAAAAGGTTTCCTTGACCAGTACCTGAGTTTTTCAAACACCTTTTCAACCTTGAAAAACAAACTTGACAGAAACAGGTTTTTTACTGAAAACCTTGTTTAGAATGTATCCAAACGAGCCCCCACAAGGATGGGTAGGTATTACGTACAAATTCCCGAAAAATAATAATAATAATAATGTGCGCGACACCGGGAGGAAAAATGAGCAGAAGGAAGAACTAAAATGCCCAAGAAAAATAAAAGGGACCAATGTAAACCGCCCACAAGGCGGAATTCATACCAGGCACATCAATACAAATCATCAATCTCATCACAACAACATCAACAAACTTCGCATTTCCATGGCAACGACCAACAATAGGTCAAGGGAAGGAAGGGGCCAATCACAGGCCTCAAAAGAACAATAGGCGAATACTTACAAAGGACAAGAGAAAACCGGGACGCAGAAAACCACCCAAATACCAAGAAAAGAAAAATTAATTTAAAAATTAAATTAAACAGAGAAGCAAGAAAAGGAGAAAGAACCGGAACAGAATATACACGTAACCCCCACATCCCTGGAGCGACTCGCTTGGTTAATTATTCCACTTAAATAATAGCTTTTACCACAAAACTTTTAGGCCTAGAAAGCCATTAATAAACATCAAGTTTTCAAATTACGATTTCGAAGAATTCAAAAAATTCGTTCACATAGCACGCAAGTCCCTAGTTAACTGACGTAAATTACACATGCTATAAGTTCCATTTAACAAGCCAAAAAAAAAATTGAAATTCCACAAGGCAAGGCTTAGTTTTTAGATGACGCCAAATTACATCGTGTCGCACACACTTTCTTCACATAGGGAAATTTTCAGGTCTTTCACAATAAATCGGTAAAAGTTTAGTTGGATCAACACTTACAGTTTCATCCAGATGAAGTTGTGAGGACGCTTCAACAGTACATTCTACTTACGTATGTTGAAGAAATGCATAAAATACAATTTCCAGGCGAGGAATATAAAACAAAAATAACTTGCAGTTTTCACCAGGGCAAAGCCATACCAATGTAACTTTAACCAGGCTCGAACATTTTTGGAGAAATCATCTCGCTGGGGAGAGAGAAGCCCCACACATCCATCTCCCTCTTCTCACCAAACAGCAATGGCGTTTTCTTCCCGAGATTCCACAGTCCACTGCCACAGCGATCACATGTACACAGAGGGAGAGCCACCGAGTGGAGAGGTAGTTCGCGAGGTAGTTCATACCTACGCCACTAGAGTGCAGGAGAATACAGTAAGGCACAGACAGGACGTGCGCACAGTCAGCTGGACAACAAATAACCTTTTCAGCGGAGAAGTTTCCAGCTTATAAGTTTTGAAAAGAAGGAATAACGAAGCGGCGAACCACTATTAAGAACACAGTTTTTCTACAGCCATGTGGCTAGTTCAAATATATTTACCGAGAGGGAAAATTTGTTACGCAGGTAACAATTTTGCCGAAAGTGTTTGCTACATTTTTCATGAGGGAGCAGGCTCATCTGACATATTAACTCTATGCTAACGATACGGATAGCTTTCTTTTGGATTCAATTTCATACTTTTAACGGAAGACATTGTCTGATTATTATATTTATATGTGGTTCCAGTCATTTATGAGAATTTTCCCGTGATTTTGGACGGATGTTGCGAATTATTTTCGATATTGTACCTGTCATGTTGTGCCAAGTGGAGAAATGTGGCATGGATTATGGTGATTTTATGTGCTGTTTGGGGGCGAATATTCGCGTCTCTGTGAACAGAAGCACATGTAATCTATTTTCTGCGAAGATGCGTGCAATGATGAATTGATATTTAGGAATCATTTATCGTCATTTTTGATGTATTTGTGAGTTGTTGTTTTCGTGAGAGAACCATAGGCGATAGCGTCTTCATAAAATATTATTGAACCACGAGGTAAACCACATGTCTTCCTGCAAAATAAAATTGAGTGTATGAGATGGTTAGAGCCTTTTCGTCATACTGGATGAGCGTCATCGCAATAATATCAAATCGTAGCTGCATAATATTACTCAATTCCTCGATATTGGCTAAAGTTTGGTAACGTCCTGAGTTCGATGCAGATACTGACGATATTATTAGTCACCATTACCCAGACTATTTGTACCGGATGGATTACTTATAGGTGCAAACCATTATTTATGGGAGTCTGCCATTCCCATGAAATGAACGGATAACGTGCGGACGAGTGTGTATATTTGTAAAATAGTATCCTTAGTTGTAGTTGGTTACAATTCTTTCCTTGGTGGATGATGGTAACGGGAGACTTATTACGTGCATTTTTATTTTGTTATTTCCACAGGTTGAGTGGTTTTTATTTTATTGTGAATTATTGATGTGTGTGTTACCATCGTTGTTTTGAGTTTCGGCGTTGTGTTAAGGTCATGACACATGTTAAAGATTTAATTTTTTCTTTCTGCTTACTTTTATCACGTAAACCCACGTGTATTCTGAGGTTACGCTGAACAGATAATCACTCAAAGGTCGAGTTAAATTGGAGAAATAATTAAAAAGTGAAATTAAGTGACAAAGCAATTTATTCATGTTTTTGTATTTTCATCTTTTGATCAGTCATGTAACTTAAGCATTTAAAATCTTGATCCAGATTTCCGGTATGATTTTACATGCGTACGAGCATCATTCTCTAAGCAAAATCAAATTTAACATTCAAAAATATTATTCGATAAAATATGACTTCTATGAATTTTCTTTGTCAGAATTAATAAGAATTCGTTAGCATGTACCATCCCATTTGCTTCAATTTTTGGATGTACAGCAAGAGTTAACGTAAACTTAAAAATTTTAGTGATCATCTCACACAATCATAATTCTTAGGACGGAATTATTTGTAATAAATCATCCACCATTAATTTGTATTTCGATGGTTCATTATTTACTGATATCTGCCCATCTCTTTGATCCACACCATTTCTTTTATGGAACATGTCAATCCCTTACTGAGCACCCCTGAGGGGGTCTCGTGTCTCTAATGTGTCGAGTACAGACCAACGGCGTTTTACAAGGAGACCTGATTAGCCCAACCCTATTCAACATAGTCATGCCGGACGTCAAGACATTCTACAAAAGGACTCAGTGAAAATGTACCTCTACACAGACGACATCGTATCAGGCGCGTACGACAGGGAGGCCCTGCAAGACACTGTAGACCGGCTCCAGGAATGGGTCGAAAACAACCAACTCCAGCTGAATACCAACAAGACAATGCAAATGATCTTCAAGAGGGGAGGAAGAACCTACAGACAAGGCAGAATATACTACGGAGCGGAAGAGTTAAAGATCATAAACTCCTTGAAGTACCTAGGCATCACCCTACAACCATCGGGACCATCCTACAAAATTCACATACGGGAGATGGCAGCCGCCGCCATAAAAGTCATGTATGATATTAAAAACCTGACAAGACTAGCACTAGACACCGCATTAACACATTTCTATGCAAATATAATGCCTATTCTGACCTGTGGCATTGAGCTCATATGGAACAACCTGACAACTAGAGACCACTCGACCCTTGAGTGTGTGAAAGCAAGATACCTAGAGAACTTTGGGAATGTCAAAATACGCCCTTTCGAGACTGGCCTACGAACTTGCAAAAACGTGCTTCCTCATAGAAGATTTGAGGTTCAGTCAACAGCTCCCAGCGTCGAAACAAGGGTCGGATCTACTTCGGGACAGACAAAACAAGTGAGCGGACATCTGGCCCGAATTATACGCAACAGATGCGATGCTAGATCGGAAATGGATGGGATCAAACAAGAATTTACCAAGCGCCATAACTAGGCTCGCGTTGCACGGTTTCCACCACAAGCTGTGCACAAGAAACAGTTTCCACGAACCCTCACCAGAGTGTGTATGCAGCCTCTGCGGGAAGGCCTGCAAGCGCCACCACTTCAGCGAGTGCCACAAGCGCACTAAATCACTAATGGAATATAGCAAAGAATAATGAACCTTAACTCTCTGCAAGTTTGTGCGCTTTTCTTACTAATAAAAAAGTAGTGTTGGGAAATATTATGCTTCTTTTTATTTTATACATTAGTATGACAGAATTAAGCTCTGTAATTATGCTGAGAGGTAGAATTTTGGTCCGAGTGTATAGGTCTTTTACTGGGGTGTATAATGTAAGTTAAATATGTTCCTTAGTGCCCTGTTTTGTATCACCATTAGTATACTCAAGGAAGACTTTATACAATGTGACCAAATTACACGTAAGTACTGCAAATGGCCATGTACTAGTGAATAATAAATTTGTAGGAGGAGGTGTTTAGGGATTAAATATCTAAGTCTTTTTAGTAACCCAGCAACTGGAGCAATTTTCTTGGTTAAGTATTCAACATGATCATTCCAGGTCAGGTTCTCATCAATAATTAATCCAAGATATTTCACTTTATTTACATTTTCTATATCTGCATCATTTATGAGTAATTTGTCCCTATTTGAGTGAAGGATTTTCTGTTCTGAAATAATTATGTATTTAGATTTTGCAGATTCATTGTCAATTTGTTACAATGGTGCCAGTGTAAGAGAGTATGTCCTGCTGCATGTTTTCTAAAACTTTGTCCTTACTTTTGCCTGTATAGAAGATATTGGTGTCATCAGCGCATAACGTGATGTAGCCATTTAGATTTCATGAAGAAATAACATTTATATAAATAAGAAATGAAATAGGACCTAGTATGGAACCTTGTGGGACACCATGGGTTTCATAATTGGCAGAGCTCGAGTAATTATTCACTGCAACAAGTCGCTTTCACCTTGTTAAGTAATTCCAAAAAACAATTCAGGGAAAGGCCACGAATTCTAGCCTTTTCTAATTTTCTTAAAAGAATACTATGACCAACAGCTTTGGTTAGATCAATGAATAAGCCTGCTGCAATGTTGTTGTTGTTGTTGTTGTTGTCTACGGTGGATTGTAACATTGTAATGAGATCAACAGTAGCTACTTCGTTACTAGACCTCTCCCTGAACCCATATTGCCCCTTATAGAAGAAATTATTTTTGTTTAGAAAAGCCAAAAGTCTTTTCCTCACAACGGTTTACACAATTTTGGAAACAATTGATAAAATCAAGATTGGCGTATAATCACTTGGATTTAGTCTATTCACCCCCTTAAACACAGGGATCACTTTAGCTATCTTTAGTTTATTGGGTATTATACCGGTAGTCAGGGACTCATTAAGGATCTCTACAAGTAATCCCATTATAGGGTCCTTTTTTTTAATTGTGGGGTAGTAATGCCATCTATTCCGCAGCTATTCATACTTTTGAGGTTAGATATGATGGACTTTACTTCTGCTACATCCGTTGTGTGTAGGTAAAGGGATTCAAGACTAGTAAATTCACTGAAAGACGCAGGATTATGTTCAGGAATACTTAGAGCTAGGTTTTTGGCAAAGTTTATAAAAAAGGAGTTGAATGAGTCACACAGAACCTGCTTATCAGTTACTACTTTGCCTTCAATTTCAAGCGTGGTACACGAGACATTCGTTACTTTTTTATTATGAATGTTTTCGTTCATTATTTTCTATGTCTGTTTTGAATTGTTATTATGAGATTTGAAAAGGTTCTTTACAAGTTAGTTACTGTATTTCTACACCTGCAGTACCGGTATTCTTGTCTCAGAAGCACGTTATTCTTGTGAGTAGGATGTTTTAGTTTTGCATGAAAGCAGTCTCGTCTCTTTATAAGGGTAAGAATATCATTAGCAACCCAAGGAATTTTCCTAGGTTTTTAATGCCTTTTAATGTTGTATTGTGCTTATAAGGACAGCTCGTATAATAATTGTCCTTTTGTTGTATTTGGTTAATGAATGAATCATACAGTATATCTATGTGGCAACTGTTCGCATGATATGTATCTGAATTGTGTAGGTATTGCTCGATTCATTCTCCTTACGCCTACTAGGCATTGCTGAAATATTAGAGTGAAGAATTTTAGGTGAGTGTTTTGGTTTGCCTATAGCATGTCAAAACTAAAATATTATGGTCACCTGAGTCATTATTAATATTTGATACTGTATAGCATAATTCAGAATTATTCACTGATATGTGGTCAAGTAAGGTGCTAGCAGAGTCACTTATTCGAGTTGAATATTTTCCATTGCACTGAGCAAACCCATAGCAAGTTAGAGATTGAGATACTTTCATTTTAATTGGTCACTGGATAAAACATCAATATTGACATCACCTAGGAACAAACATAGCTTTTTAGGACTGTTAGGCTGACTGAGAAATTGTTCAAGAGAACTAAGGAAAGGAGCGGCACTATCCCGGTTAGGATTGTATCCGGCAATTATGTTAATGCGATTGCAACCAATCCTTTTGAACTGATATTAGTGGAATACTGTGTAGGAGGGATACTGACTGGAGGGTGATTGGGGATTTAAATGAGACTATGGAGTGGGTATGTGGGAAACTAGGAGTGAAACTTCTAGATCCTAATGGGTGGATAGGAGATAGGGATCTGCTCTCCGATAGCCTTCATTTAAACCGCAGTATAAGTTAGGAAATTTGTTTGGAAGGGTAATATGGAGGTACATTCAGGGAAACGGGATGGCCTAGGGAGCGGTGATAAGGGAACAGGGAACTGGAAATCAAGTACGGATGACATAAAATTGTTAGCGTTGAACTGTAGAAGTACTGTAAAGAAAGGTATAGAATTACGTAATATAATAGATATATATTTACCAGATATTGTAATAGAAGTTGAATCATGGCTGAGAAATGGTATAATGGATGCAGGGGGAGTGTTCATTCTGGTGAAAGAAGAATTTGTAAGCTACGAAAAAGTTAAAGATGAGACACATGAAATTCTAGGTGTAAGGCTCATTTCTAAAGATAATAGGCAACTTGATATATTTGGAGTGTACAGATCGGGAAAGGGTAGCACTGATGCGGATTCGGAATTATTTGATAGGATAGTCAGCTATGTGGGAAACGACATGGAAAGAAATGTGATTGTAGCGGGAGATCTGAATTTGCCAGATGTCAATTGGGAAGGAAATGCGAACGACAGGGAGCATGACCAACAAATGGCAAATAAGTTAATATGGGAAGGACAGCTGATTCAGAAAGTGATGGAACCAACCAGAGGGAAAAATATCCTGGATGTCGTGCTGATAAAACCAGATGAGCTCTATAGGGAAACTGAAGTAATAGATGGTATTAGTGATCATGAAGCTGTTTTTGTGGTAGTTAAAATAAATGTGATAGAAAGGAAGGTCTTAAAAGTAGGACTGTTAGGCAGTACCATATGGCTGATAAAGCAGATATGAGGCAGTTTCTAAAAAGTAACTATGATCGGTGGAAAACGGTAAATAAAAATGTAAACAGACTCTGGGATGGGTTGAAAGAAATTGTTGAGGAATGCGAAACTAGGTTTGTACCTTTAAGGGTGGTAAGGAATGGTAAAGACCCACCTTATTATAATAGAGAAATAAAGAGACTAAGAAGGAGGTGCAGACTGGAAAGAAATAGAGTTAGAAATGGCTGTGGAAGTAAGGAGAAATTGAAGGAACTTACTAGAAAATTGAATCTAGCAAAGAAGGCAGCTAAGGATAACATGATGGCAAGCATAATTGGTAGTCATACAAATTATAGTGACAAATTGGAAGGGTATGTATAGGTATTTTAAGGCACAAACAGGTTCCAAGAAGGACATTCCAGGAATAATTAATGAACAAGGGGAGTATGTGAGGATCTTCAAAAGGCAGAAGTATTCAGTCAGCAGTATGTAAAGATTGTTGGTTACAAGGATAATGTCGAGATAGAGGAGGAGACTAAGGCCAAAGAAGTAATAAAATTTACATATGATAACAATGACAGTTACAATAAGATACAAAATTTGAAAACTAGAAAAGCGGCTGGAATTGATCAGATTTCTGGGGATATACTAAAGACAATGGGTTGGGATATAGTACCATATCTGAAGTACTTATTTGATTATTGTTTGGTCAAAGGAGCTATACCAGATGAATGGAGAGTTGCTATAGTAGCCCCTGTGTATAAAGGAAAGGGTGATAAACATAAAGCTGAAAATTACAGGCCAGTAAGTTTGACATGCATTGTATGTAAGCTTTGGGAAGGCATTCTTTCTGATTATATTAGACATGTTTGTGAAATTAATAACTGGTTCGATAGAAGGCAATTCGGTTTTAGGAAAGGTTATTCCACTGAAGCTCAACTTGTAGGATTCCAGCAAGTTATAGCAGATATCTTGGATTCTGTAGGTCAAATGGACTGTATCGCGATTGACATGTCTAAAGCATTTGATAGGGTGGATCATGGGAGACTACTGGCAAAAATGAGTGCAATTGGACTAGACAAAAGAGTGACTGAATGGGTTGCTATATTTCTAGAAAATAGATCTCAGAGAGTTAGAGTAGGTGAAGCTTTGTCTGACCCTGTAATAG
The DNA here is from genome assembly GCF_040414725.1 of Anabrus simplex. Lineage (NCBI taxonomy): Eukaryota > Metazoa > Arthropoda > Insecta > Orthoptera > Tettigoniidae > Anabrus > Anabrus simplex. Next base: position 201,190,510 of record NC_090266.1, read on the forward strand.
TTGAGAGGGGAGTTCCTCAGGGCAGTGTTATCGGACCTTTATGTTTTCTTATATATATAAATGATATGAGTAAAGGAGTGGAATCGGAGGTAAGGCTTTTTGCGGATGATGTTATTCTCTATAGAGTGATAAATAAGTTACAAGATTGTGAGAAACTGCAACGTGACCTCGAAAATATTGTGAGATGGACAGCAGGCAATGGTATGTTGATAAACGGGGCTAAAAGTCAGGTTGTGAGTTTTACAAATAGGAAAAGTCCTCTCAGTTTTAATTACTGCGTTGATGGGGTGAAATTTCTTTTTGGGGATCATTGTAAGTATCTAGGTGTTAATATAAGGAAAGATCTTCACTGGGGTAATCACATAAATGGGATTGTAAATAAAGGGTACCGATCTCTGCACATGGTTATGAGGGTGTTTAGGGGTTGTAGTAAGGATGTAAAGGAGAGTGCATATAAGTCTCTGGTAAGACCCCAACTAGAGTATGGTTCCAGTGTATGGGACCCTCACCAGTATTATCTGATTCAAGAACTGGAAAAAATCCAAAGAAAAGCAGCTCGATTTGTTCTGGGTGATTTCCGACAAAAGAGTAGCGTTACAAAAATGTTGCAATGTTTGGGTTGGGAAGAATTGAGAGAAAGAAGAAGAGCTGCTCGACTAAGTGGTATGTTCCAAGCTGTCAGCGGAGATATGGCGTGGAATGACATTAGTAGACGAATAGGTTTGAATGGCGTCTATAAAAGTAGAAAAGATCACAATATGAAGATAAAGTTGGAATTCAAGAGGACAAACTGGGGCAAATATTCATTTATAGGAAGGGGAGTTAGGGATTGGAATAACTTACCAAGGGAGATGTTCAATAAATTTCCAATTTCTTTGAAATCATTTCGGAAAAGGCTAGGAAAGCAACAGATAGGGAATCTGCCACCTGGGCGACTGCCCTAAATGCAGATCAGTATTGATTGATTGATTGATTGATTGATTGATTGATTGATTGATTGATTGATTGATTGATTGATTGATTGATTGATTGATTGATTGATTGATTGATTTGTAAATCTCAATCCACAACAAGCTATGATTCAACTCACATTTTGATATCAAGTTTACTTTTCAACTATGCGATACGTAAATACCCACTCCACCTCCCTCTCTACCATCTCTGTGAGAAAATACACAATCATAATTCCTTAGATTATAGAATTTAGCTTAATTGCTAGTTATCCAAACTTCAGACACACCCACAATATCCACTTCACCAATGAGGAATAACAGCAACTCAATATCGACAGGCTTATTTCTGATACTTCTGGTGTTAAGGTACAAAATCCTAACCTCACTAAGTAAATTAACTGAAACTGAACTATGACACGAGTTCACGGTAATATCCAATGGTGTCTGCTGAATGAAATCATCAAAACTGTTGAATTTGACTTCATAGCAAACAGAGAAAATCTTGGGTGTCCTGTTAAAAGAGTATTTGTAGTAGTCCCCTCACTAGTCATTTCGAGGTTGAATAATGTGCCTGGTGGCATAGACTTGGTAATATCTTCCCCCTGAAGGCGTTTAATGTCCTCGGTGTTCTGAGTGTTGTATGATCGGTGATTCTCCGATTTCCTTACGTATATTTTGCAGTCTTTAGTCCACACAAATTTATAACCATGTCCCTTCAGGTCCCTCGCCAGTTTATGCGGGTATTTATTGGTAGGTGTGATGTACACAGTTCTAGGGCAGCTTGAATGCCTACCTCACTCGACTTGATGTTTTTCATCTTCTTGGCCGAAGGAAATTCTTCTTTCTTGAGGGGGCTACAAAATTTCACAAGGAGAGGTGGTGGGAATTCAGGCTTTGTGAAGGGTAGTCTATGACACGCATCGATATCACAATCGGCCACTTCGACATCGAGTGCTTTACCAAGGAATTTCACTATTGAAAATGGATTTTCATTCTGAACTTGTGGCAGGCCGTGGATTTCCAAATTATTTCTTCGAACATATTGTTGCAATTCTTGGTTTTTGGTCTTTAGTTTTACCACCTCTGCCTGTGTTATTTCACGTTCTTTCTCAAGATCGTTTACCTTGCATTTTAACATTGTCATTTCAGACATCTTCTGTAATTTTACGAAGAGAATCTTTTACCTCGTCGAACGAGTCCACACAAAATGACACTGGCTATTGAATCTCGCCCTGCTCCGTTTATATTGCCTCAAGTTGTGAATGTCTTTTATGAATATCTCTAATCACGTGATCTATATCACTAACGTTAGACACACACTCAGTCTCATTACTACGACATGCCGTATCGTCACACCTACCACAGTACCATTTTTTCGACTTATCATCAATAAGTTTCCTGAAATCTTTCTTATTGATTTTTACACACACTCTATGATGCCTTCTATGACACTTTCCGTCGCATACTATGTAGTCATCTTCTGATTTTATGTTGGCGTTGCACAAGCCACACACACACGACTGAATTGGAACCGCCATCCGTGACTCTTTGTTTTTAAGGAGATTCCAAATACATACTTTCATGTCTGTAACATGTTAAGTTTTTGAGATATACTGTCAACATGCTGATTACAAAAATTTACCCTCTTTTCTTTTCGCTTAATGTATTTTCAGAAAACAAATTATGCGTGTCTGTTTACTTTTACAGGAGATTCTAAATACCAATTTTCATGTCTGAAACATGTTACGTTTTTAGATATACTGTAGATAAACTCATTTTTATAATTCACCCCCTTTTCTCACACCCGTTCACCCCCCTTTTAAGTGAATTTTCGAAAGAAACATACGTGTACCTTTATTTTTAAAGGAGATTCCAAATACCAATTTTTTCTGAACATCTTCAGTTTTTGAAATATAAGTAATGTAATAAAAGGTATTCAATCCTATATTTACCTTTTTCATCCCCCATTAAGAGGATTTTCCGAAAACACAAAAATATGTGTTTCTTTATTTTTTTAAAATGTTTCTTTTTTAAAGGAGGTTCCAAATGCCAATTTTCATGTCTTTAAATTGTTCAGTTTTTGAGATATAGATACACTCATTTTTTAAATTCACCCCCTTTTCACCTCCTTAGCGGCAGAATATCCAAAAATCCTCCCTTAGTGAGCTTGTACATTGTAATATGAATGTATTCCCAAAATTTCATTCCTTTATGTCCAGCAGTTTTGGTTCGGTGATGATGAAATAGTCAGTCAGGACGATTTATTTTATATATTATGATGAATGGAAAATGGTAAATAAACATGTAAACTGCTTATGGGATGAGTTTGAAGTAATGTTTTTGGAGTTTGAAACCGTGTATATACCTTTAAAGGTGGTAAAGAATGGGGAAGACCTACTATATTATAACAGAGATATAAAGGGATTAAAAAGGAGGTGCAGGTAAGAAATAATTTGGGATGGTTGTGGAGGTAAGGAGTTGTCGAAGATAGTTACTAGGATATTTAATTTTGCAAAAGAGTCAGCTAAAGCTAAGATTATGGCAGATATAATTGGCAGTCTTATTAGTGAAAAATGGAAGGGTACGTATAGACAGGCACGTATTTAGAGTAGCATCCGCATGTGCCGCCAACCCCTCCCCAGGATAAGTATGTAAAATTTTGGTTTGGTGTGATGTTTCTTTAGCGGCATTTGCAGTGCTTTTGCTTTGCTCTGCAGACTCGTTTATGGCTTGAAGACAACCGGTGTTTTCACCCACAAACTCTCCCAAATATACCTCACTATTTTGAATAACTTCGTAATCCATATACAATTCGCTTGCCTGAGCTTGTGAATACAACTCTTTTTCATCAGTGTCATAAGAAACCTTCTTTATTTAATAGTTGGGGTAATTTTCTCAGTAGCCTTTCCTGTCATCTGTTCCCTTTACATAATTCACATGTGCAGTTCTTGTACATTCCACATCAATACCCAACAAACCCATCATTCACATTCTTCTCCGGCTCATTTTCTCTGAAATGAAAGGACAACGAAGGAGTGTTTACAAAAACAGTAGAGACAATACGCGACACTGAGCGAGATATCGAGGGACAGCTATTAGAGCTCTCTCTACCGGGTAGGCCTGAGAGCTACGGATTCTGTCAAAGAGCACGTGTATTTGTGTGTGAGATTTTTGGTGTTACTTATGCATTTTCAGTGAGTTGACGTAATTAAATAGTAGCGTGTGTCATTACTTGATATCTCCTCTGAACATGAGGGGAAAAGGTATGTGCTGTGTTTGGCTGCAGTAACTATGAAGGAGAGAAGAATGAGCGGTCTTTCCTTCGCTTCCCTCGTGACAAGAAATTGTAAGTAATATTGTGTTTGCATATATATTCTTCCAGTGACAAAGAGATTTTTATAGTACTTCATAATCTTCTGACCTGCTCGATCCATATATTAACTGGCTTAAAATAAAATACGCATATTTTATTGTTTAGTGCAGCAGTTAACCTTCAATACCGATGTGTTGTTGTAGGGGCGATCTGTGGGTTTTGAAATGTCACAGAAGTGATTTGGATAAGGTGTACAAGAAAGAAGGGACGTTACGCTTATATAAGAATTATAAGATCTGTTCAGATCATTTCCAGGCCAGCGACTTTAGAAATCCTCGACTATTGTACGTAAATATTCCTCAAAGCGTCACTATCGACAACATTTTCATACTTTTCTTTCTTTTATCCTTCTTCTCAGATTAAAGCCGGATTTTATATATTTTCTTTCTGTTAGAAGGCTTCATGTTAAGAGGAAAATTGTCTAGCTTTTAAATGTTAACTTATTGCATCATGTGTGTAAGGAATGTGCCGATATTTTTATTGACAAGTGTCTTAATGTGATGAAACAATGTTTTTAAATGAGAAAAAAGACAAATCTAACCGTAAAAGTTGAGGCAGGAATGCTAAAGCAAAAAAGTAATGCATAAATGGAAGATCAAACCATTTCACAGCAGTCCATTTCACACCAATTAATCAATCAATACTGATCTGCATTTAGGGCAGTCGCCCAGGTGGCAGATTCACTATCTGTTGCTTTCCTAGCTTTTCCGAAATGATTTCAAAGAAATTGGAAATTTATTGAACATCTCCCTTGGAAAGTTATTCCAATCCCTAACTCCCCTTCCTATAAATGAATATTTGCCCCAGTTTGTCCTCTTGAATTCCAACTTTATCTTCATATTGTGATTTTTCCTACTTTTATAAACGCCATTCAAACTTATTCGTCTACCAATGTCATTCCACGCCATCTCTCCGCTGACAGCTTGGAACATACCACTTAGTCGAGCAGCTCTTCTTCTTTCTCTCAATTCTTCTCAACCCAAACATTGCAACATTTTTGTAACGCTACTCTTTTGTCGGAAATCACTCAGAACAAATAGAGCTGCTTTTCTTTGGATTTTTCCAGTTCTTGAATCAGGTAATACTGGTGAGGGTCCCATACACTGGAACCATACTCTAGTTGGGGTCTTACCAGAGACTTATATGCACTCTCCTTTACATCCTTACTACAACCCCTAAACACCCTCATAACCATGTGCAGAGATCGGTACCCTTTATTTACAATCCCATTTATGTGATTACCCCAATGAAGATCTTTTCTTATATTAACACCTAGATACTTACAATGATCCCCAAAAGGAACTTTTACCCCATCAACGCAGTAATTAAAACTGAGAGGACTTTTTCCTATTTGTGAAACTCACCACCTGACTTTTAACCCCGTTTGTCAACATACCATTGCCTGCTGTCCATCTCACAACATTTTCGAGGTCACGTTGCAGTTGCTCACAATCTTGTAACTTATTTATCACTCTATAGAGAATAACATCATCCGCAAAAAGCCTTACCTCCGATTTCACTCCTTTACTCATATCATTTACATATATAAGAAAACATAAAAGTCCGATAACACTGCCCTGAGGAACTCCCCTCTCAACTATTACAGGGTCAGACAAAGCTTCACCTACTCTAACTCTCTGAGATCTATTTTCTAGAAATATAGCAACCCATTCAGTCACTCTTTTGTCTAGTCCAATTGCATTCATTTTTGCCAGTAGTCTCCCATGATCCACCCTATCAAATGCTTTAGACAGGTCAATCGCGATACAGTCCATTTGACCTCCAGAAACCAAGATATCTACTATAACTTGCTGGAATCCTACAAGTTGAGCTTCAGTGGAATAACCTGCCCTAAAACCGAATTGCCTTCTTTCGAACCAGTTATTAATTTCACAAACATGTCTAATATAATCAGAAAGAATGCCTTCCCAAAGCTTACATACAATGCATGTCAAACTTACTGGCCTGTAATTTTCAGCTTTATGTTTATCACCCTTTCCTTGATACACAGGGGCTACTATAGCAACTCTCCATTCATCTGGTATAGCTCCTCCAACCAAACAATAATCAAATAAGTACTTCAGATATGGTACTTTATCCCAACCCATTGTCTTTAGTATATCCCCAGAAATCTGATCAATTCCAGCCGCTTTTCTAGTTTTCAAATTTGGTATCTTATTGTAACTGTCATTGTTATCATATGTAAATGTTATTACTTCTTTGGCCTTAGTCTCCTCCTCTATCTCGACATTATCCTTGTAACCAACAATCTTTACATACTGCTGACTGAATACTTCTGCCTTTTGAAGATCCTCACATACACACTCCCCTTGTTCATTAATTATTCCTGGAATGTCCTTCTTGGAACCTGTTTGTGCCTTAAAATACCTATACATACCCTTCCAATTTTTCACTATAATTTGTATGACTACCAATTATGCTTGCCATCATGTTATCCTTAGCTGCCTTCTTTGCTAGATTCAATTTTCTAGTAAGTTCCTTCAATTTCTCCTTACTTCCACAGCCATTTCTAACTCTATTTCTTTCCAGTCTGCACCTCCTTCTTAGTCTCCTTATTTCTCTATTATAATAAGGTGGGTCTTTACCATTCCTTATCACCCTTAAAGGTACAAACCTGTTTTCACATTCCTCAACAATTTCTTTCAACCCATCCCAGAGTCTGTTTACATTTTTATTTACCGTTTTCCACCGATCATAGTTACTTTTTAGAAACTGCCTCATGCCTGCTTTATCAGCCATATGGTACTGCCTAACAGTCCTACATTTAAGACCTTCCTTTCCATCATATTTATTTTTAAATACCACAAAAACAGCTTCATGATCACTAATACCATCTATTACTTCAGTTTCCCTATAGAGCTCATCTGGTTTTATCAGCACGACATCCAGGATATTTTTCCCTCTGGTTGGTTCCATCACTTTCTGAATCAGCTGTCCTTCCCATATTAACTTATTTGCCATTTTTTGGTCATGCTTCCTGTCGTTCGCATTTCCTTCCCAATTGACATCTGGCAAATTCAGATCTCCCGCTACAATCACATTTCTTTCCATGTCGTTTCCCACATAGCTGACTATCCTATCAAATAATTCCGAATCCGCATCAGTACTACCCTTTCCCGATCTGTACACTCCAAATATATCAAGTTGCCTATTATCTTTAGAAATGAGCCTTACACCTAGAATTTCATGTGTCTCATCTTTAACTTTTTCGTAGCTTACAAATTCTTCTTTCACCAGAATGAAAACTCCCCCTCCCACCTTTCCTATCCTATCTCTACGATACACACTCCAGTGCCGTGAGAAAATTTCTGCATCCATTATATCATTTCTCAGCCATGATTCAACTCCTATTACAATATCTGGTAAATATATATCTATTAAATTACTTAATTCTATTCCTTTCTTTACAATACTTCTACAGTTCAACACTAACAATTTTATGTCATCCCTACTTGATTTCCAGTTCCCTGTTCCCTTATCACCGCTCCCTAGGCCATCCCGTTTCCCTGAATGTACCTCCCTATTACCCTTCCAAACAAATTTCCTAACTTATACGTACCACTGCGGTTTAAATGAAGGCCATCCGAGCGCAGATCCCTATCTCCTACCCACCCATTAGGATCTAGAAATTTCACTCCCAGTTTCCCACATACACACTCCATAGTCTCATTTAAATCCCCAATCACCCTCCAGTCAGTTTCCCTCCTACACAGTATTCCACTAAAAACAATCTCCGCTTTCTTAAACTTCACCCGTGCTGCATTTACCAGATCCCACACATCTCCAACTATGTTGGTACTTATATCAGCTTGCCTTACGTTGTTGGTACCAACATGAAACACTACCATTTTCTCCTTCCCCTCCTCCCTCTCTTCTACTTTCCTCAACATCTGCCTCAACCTAATCCCTAGATAACATTCTACCCTGGTTCCCTTTCCTCCACACACTTTCCCCACGTGTCTAACGATGGAATCCCCCATGACCAGAGCCTCAACCCTACCCACCTCATTTGATCCCCTCTCCTCCTGGTCAGCCCTATCTTTCCTGATAGCTGCAGAGACTGCTTCCTCCTCCCTTTTCTCCTTCCCATGACCCCGTTCCACCTGTCTTTTCCTATCCTCTACTCTACATTTCCCTCTCCTACCTTTTCCCTTCCTCCTACTTCCACGGATCTCAGCAACAGTTCCCTGTCCCTCATCTTCCCTCTGTTGTTCTGCCTGGAGTGACTCGTACCGATTTCGCACTGACACCTGTCCTGAATTCTGATCTAGAATAGAGCCCTTAGCCTGCAATCTCCTTCCCCTTAGAACATTAGAACACCTGTCTTCTACATCTCATCCCTTTCCTTCCCCTCCCTCTTGTACACCGACTGTAATCTGTACATTGTTTGAGGGAGTCCTATCTTCCTTCCTGTCTTCTGTGAGAATCCTAATTATCTCCCTCAAACTTTCCAACTCCTCCCTCATACCCCTCAATGCCTCACCACACCCACAATAAGTACACTCGCGCTCCTTATCCATTCTTTACGGGGAAAAAATTTTAAATTGAAATATAAAATAACATATTTGCAACAAAACGAACGGAGGGATATATTGTCTGGGATAGTACACAACAATAAGGTAATTAATATACGACTACACTACAATACTACTTAGTCGTGCTCTATTTTTTTATCCTACAACCCCTAACAGGATAAAAACTGCTGTTAATTACTGAATATCGAAAGTAATACACAAGAACTACACAATTCCAAACTGCAATCAAGCCTATCCTAATTACAACAACAGTATTTTAATAAGAGTTTCTACGGATACCTCTACTACACCAGTACTACACAAATATTTTACAATAATAAAATAATCACACTAAATTCTAATAGGATATTACTCGTATACTACTGTACAGTACACTACAGTAATTTTAAACTACTTTCAGACGTATCCTAATTACGATACCGGTACCGTACCGTATGTCACTACTAAGCACAACAGAAATGAAATTTGCCCGAACTACTGTACTCAAAGATTACCAACGAAGCTAAATGCTTAGACTAATTATTATTAGTATTACGGTCTAATAGATACACACGAAAAATAACACACGAATATAGCAGGCAAGGTACGACACTATCTAAATGTACTGTATCTATACTACAATGTATCTACACTACACTACACTGCGTTTGGTTAAATGCTTAAGTATCAAAAGGATTGCCGTACACGAAGAAAATACGAATATAACTGGCAAGATACTATCTAATATATTATACCTTATCTTCACTACAATTCTACTGAAATGTGGTTATGTGATTATTACAGCTGGTGGATTACTATTATTTTCCCTACTCCACGGGACGGAGAAAAAAGTGTCCTTAATTAGGCCAACTGAAAAAATACGAAGTTGTCTACTATAATTTCTCAAATATTTCTATCAAAACTACTACTACTCCAGGGACTTGAATTGCAATTACTGGGATATATGAACTTTATTATTATTAGCTAACCGCTCAAGAATAATGAAAGATCGAGGGAGCGAAATATAAATTACGGATACTAACTACCTACTCAGAAGTACAAATGAATGGAATACAAGGTCAGCTGATTTTTATTTATATTTACTTGACTACACTACACCCTTTGTTCACGACTGTAGCCAACAATGCAATATTTGAAAATGAGGAGCGACAATAATCAATAAAAGTACAACGACTGTTAACTATTACCGTGTAATCTCTTTAACTTCTTTTTAAATGGACGTTTACAGGCGTATCGTGTTTTTAATGTAGTAAATTTTTACCTTCGCGATAGTTTGAACGTATATCTATACGAAATACCGGAGAAGATGCTGCAGAAGTTACGGTACTATTCCTTGTGATAATCTGCGTTTGTAAGTACAACCAACGAACCTACAGATATTTACAAATATTTTTGAAGTTAATATTATTACATAAAGTATTTCCTAAACCTAAATTCGAAACAAGATACACCTAGCTAGCCTACTTAACCTAGAAAACGTAATTTACTGAAGACCAACTGAATTACTTGTTACAAAATTTAAATAAATATCACTACTCCAAATTTCTACCAACAAGCACTAAACACCACTATATAAACAGCACTAAATGAATCAGATATACACAAAATTAAGCTATTTCAATAGGTTTTCACTACTTTATCACTACAAGAATGCAAGAGCTCTCTCAACAGCCAACCGTTCTCAAGCGCATCCCATCTTGTTTGTATGTCTAATTTCAGTCCTTAAATAATAACCTTTTCATTTATTGAGAATTTCTTTCTAGACGTAATTCATTGATCCATTTTCGTACATGCATTTCCATTTATATTTGAATTTAGCGCGACTTTTCAGGTCAAGTCACTAGGAGCGCCACCGTCGAATTGTCTCCCATTTTAACAAGGCTAAATCCGTAAGTGTCGCGTATTGTCTCTACTGTATTTGGTGTTTACCACCAACTCAAAGGTCATAGACAAACAATGAGAAAATTATCTGTACGATAGAACCTAAGGAATACTGCTGATTTATGAAAGACATTTAAAATATTTCTTTGACCATCTGACTGCTTTACAATATTCCCTTGGGCACCTTCCTTATAGATAGGTACTTACCATATATGTGTTAATGCAGGCAGAGAACGACAGCTCACATTCACAGAATAACCACCGACATTAGACAGCTTTCCTGGCAATAGGCACTAATAGCGACTCAACAAATAACTTGTATTTATTGCAACACCACAATAACCTTAGCACAGTACTATTTGAGTCGATTCAACAGGTGTTTACGTACCATTCCCGCAAGTACAACAGAGGCCGAATGTTGTTTAATTCATTGTTAGAAATAGAAGGGGCGGACAAACGGGCAGCTCTATTAACAACAGAGTTACGTAGTATCAGGTAAACTTCATGCAATTGCATGAGATATAAAAACATGTATGTCACACCAGGAGACTTACAGGGTTTTATAGTATCATTTTAAGGTCGAGAATGACATGAGGTTAAATTTAGTTTAAATCATTCTTTAAAAATGCGAGAAACACATACGAGGTATTATCCAGCAGAAAGAGCGAACGTAAATCCATATAATGCACTCCAAACCTAAAAATCGTGAAAAATCGGATTTACGAGGTTTTAGAAGTACCGTATGCCGATGGTTTCGTAACAATGAGTGAGATGCCCAAAAATTGAATTTGTTAAACAGCGTACGGTCAAACCCTCTATCAAATTATAGGCCTACTCATGAAGAACGATGTGCGTTGAAAGTGAAACTGCCTACCGGTACCCCAAAATTAAATGTTAAGGAGCTTAACAAAAAGCAAATATGCCAATTTCTAACAGCAGGGCAACTTTTAAATTTACTTGTTCAGAAGTAATCGGCTACCTGAGACAAGTTACAATCTGCATCAGCATTCAATAGTACTAGTTCCGCAGAGATTCACTTATTGAGGTCATAACTTCTGTTGTTAAGGACAACATTAAGTCAGAAATTCAAGAATGTTCTTTTGTTTCAATCCAAGACGACGAACATCATTTTCCGGTTTTGTGTTCAACATAGCAATGAAAAAATGTTCGTATAGTTTTGGAAGACTGGAATAAAGGCAAAAAGAACATTATAAATGAAACCTACTAAGTTTCCTGGGTAGTGATGGTCCAACAAAATGGTGTTCAAAATAAAGTTTTGTAAAGCGTTCGCAAATGTGCAGGACCGAAGATGTGAGGCTTTCAGTGAAAAGTGTGTGCTAAAATGTGTTTAACTGGATGGGAATGTAAGTTTCAGTGACTCTCAAAAGTCGAGGTTGAAAGCGCTGACATGAAATCATCGACTACCACGTTCTTCAAATGAAATCCAGAATTACAGATTTTCCATAGCTCCAGTATGTAGAATTAGTGAATTAAAAAAAGATTCACAGAACACAAGAAAGAATTTCCTAAGACAAAAATGTACAAAGTAATAAAATAGTACCCTGGTTGAATACCAGCTTGAAAATGAGCCTTTAATTATTTATGCTGATGAGCAAAAGCATAAAAAATGAGAATTCTCAGCCTATTTCCAGTCATTCGGCCAGGTCAGGAATTGAATGAATGAAGCTCCATCTAGCGGCGAGGACTGGAGTTGTAGGTCTACCAACTGCCGAAGCCTGTCACACGCCTCTGAATCAATGATTAATGACTGACAGATGAAGTGAAATAATATTGTAAAGTGTTTCTGGAATGAAAAATGACAAGAAAACCGGAGTACCCGTAGAAAACCTGTCCTGCCTTGGCTTTGACCAGCAAAAATCTCACATGGAGTGACTGGGATTTGAACAACGGAACTCAGCGCTGAGAGGCTGGCACACTGCTGTCTGAGGCTATGGGCAAAAAACATTTATCACCACAAGACCTACGGATGTATTTGTTTTTAAATGACTGACTCACTATCAGTGGAGATCACTAAGCTATTGCTATCCCGCTACCACAGCAAGTAGTGAGTGAGAGATGAGTACATGCAAGAGGATTAAAACCTATTTAAGAAACTCAATAAGGAATTCCCGTTTGTGTGACATAAGCATTTTAGATGTAGAAAAGAAAAAAACTTTAGGAGAACTGTCCTTAAATGCCACCCTTTTTGGAAGGTCATTGACACGTTTGTAGCATAGCACTGATGGATGGATTTGGTGTATAAGACAGTTTAGGTAAGTTTTAATATAGCCCTTATTATAACATTATTATTTGTTGATTTCTTTGTCAGTCTTTAAAGTTATTTTACAGGAGTGCCATTTGATAAGTGTTTAATTTGTAAACGTTCCCATTTTTATTTCGTGCTACACCACTGTTGAAGTCATTTTTTTCTTAAATTGGGAATGTTTTTGCATTCATGTTCAAGTTTTTAAAATTTTCTAGGTAGTGACATGAGAACTTTTAGAATACACTTACTTCAAAATCCTGGAGAATCAGATCGGAAAATAGATTTTTATGTGTATGTATGGCTATCCATTTGTCTCGGTTTCCTGATAAGGGGTCAGGGTTGAGGTGAGATGAAATTATATGCTTTATTTACAGCCGGATGCCCTTCCTGATGCCAACTTCAGTTGTAATTGTGTACCTCCACCTCTCCTTCCTTGCCGGCCAACATTCTAATACTGAACATTTTTCCACCTATGGGACTCAAACTGGCTAACTATGGTGTCAGACCATATAGACTTAAGGCCTTAAATATCATGGTCACCAGGTGGGCTGGTTAAAGAATTTTAAGTTTTTATAAATTATTTGTATAGCTAGTCACAAGAATCTGATTACATTTCAAGTGCTTACCGCTGGTTAAGTTACTGGAGTAAAAATGTGATATTGTTGATCACTCGCTTGGTAGTATTAATAGTGATTGGTGAAGTTATACCTCGTAGTGATGATCTGTGTTTTGCTTAGCTTTGTTGTCTCTTGAAATATGGACAGATCACCTTTAATTGTTGTTTGTTGCAGAAAGTCCTTCGTTTTAGAAGTTTAAAGGATCTGTGTAAATGGGTATAGTTACTGAGTCTGTGAATGTACCAGAATGTTTTGGTAAATCGGGCGAATATTACGTTATTTTTATTTCTAGTTGTAATGAATTTTCTTTGTAGGCATATGCATTTGCACCGCATTGCTAAATTTAAGATTATTCTGGCGTGACCAAGAACTATCTGGTACTATCCCGGAAATGTGGGATACCAAGAGAGCCTACAGTTTGGTGTTTAGGTGAAACGCGATGTCTTATGCTTTTAGGGCTAGGACCCGTTACTAGTGAATAGCATGTTAACTAGTAAATTGTGCTAGGTGCGTGTGTTTATAGAATTTAGTAAATTGGTTTTATGAAATGGGACATGTCCCTGTGCTGTTTGAAAAATTGTGTATCGAAGTAATACAATGTAATAGAATGCGATCTGGCAAACTTAATTTGCCTTTACGCCCCATTCCCTCGGCCCACCGCTTCTTCTCGTAAATGGTACCGGGTATAAACCCAGTACAGTGCCTATAACAATATGTTCTGCTGAAAGACCATTTGCTACTATTAGAAGAGTGAAGGCTTACATTCGTTTAGCAATGAGCGAAGACAGATTGAATTCATTGCCTTTTCTGCATTCTCATCAGAACACCGATATATCTTCATCAAAATACTGACATTTTTGCACCAAACATTGCAGTTGATTGCAACTATTCTATGAGTATAAGTAGTTTACCTTTAACATAGTATTATAATGAATGTAGGTATATTATTATGTTCCTTCATAGTGAGGAGACGTCTGCCTCCGTAGTGCAACGGTTAGCACTATTGGCTGTCGTCCTCGGTGGCCCGAGTTGGATTCCCGGCACTGCCAGAGATTTAAGAATGGCAGGAGAGCTGGTATGTGATTAAAATGGTACATGCAGCTCACCTCCATTGGGGGTGTGCCTGAAAAGAGCTGTACCACCTCAGGATGAGGACACGAGTTTACTTTTTTTATATTGAGGGGACAAATAGGTTGTTTTTAAAACTATTTTGCTAGGACGTCACGTTTAGTGATGAACTCAAGGTTCACTTGTGAAACATTGCTCATGGCAAGCTGAGGAGAAAACCACCTTATCTACACAAGTAAATTTCACAACGGTGAGTTTGAAATATTACATTATTGCACAATGTGTTTGTATTTTGGCTAACTTAAGTAAATAACATAGGAATGTTAGTGTGTGCTATATTTGTAATTTGATCCTCAAAATTACATAAATTAAAAAATGTCAGCGCTAGGCCCCCTCTTAATTTTTTTTCTAGATCTATGTCTGTCTATAGACAGAAAGAGGTTTCAGAAAGGACACTCCAAAAAGCATTAACATTTTAACTCCAGGGAAGCAACATCGAGCGTTCATAAAATGAGGAACTGGATATTTGTGTGTCAGTCCTCATATTGTACATTGTCAGATTCAAGATAGCTTTAGGAGACTAAGAAGGAGGTGCAGGTTGGAAAGAAATAGAGTTAGAAATGGCTGGGAATGGAGAAACTGAAGGAACTTACTATGAAATTGAATCTAGCAAAGAAGTCAGCTAAGCATAACATAATTGCAAGTCATACAAATTGAGTGAGAATTCAAGCATGATGTAGCAGATATCTTGGATTCAGGAGGTCAAATGGACCGTATCGTGAATGACCTGTCTAAGGCATTTGATAGGATGGGTCATGGAATTACTGGCAAAAAAAAGTGCAGTTGTACTAAAAAAAAAGAGTCACTGAATGGCAGATATATTTCTAGAAAATAGAACTCACGGAAGTAGAGTAGGCGAAGCTTTACCTGACCATGTAATATTTAAGAGGGGAATTCCTCAAGGCAGTATTACTGGACCTTTATGTTTTCTTATGCAGATATCTAAATGATATGAGTAAAGAAGTGGAATAAGAGATAAGGTTTCTGCGGATGATGATATTCTGTATAGAGTAATAAATAAGTTACAAGATTGTGAGCAAGTACAAAATGAACTTGATAATATTTTGAGTTGGACAGTAGGCAATGGTATAATGATAAATGGGTTAAACGTCAGGTTGTGAGTTTCAAGAAAAGGAAAAGTCCTCTCAGTTTTAATTACTGAGTTGATGGGGGTGAAAGTTACTTACGGGAAACATTGAAGGTATCTAGTTGTTAATATAAGGGAAGATCTTAGTTGGGATAAGAACTGAAAAATCCAAAGAAAAGCAGGTCGCTTTGTTCTGGGTGATTTCTGACAAAAGAGTAGCGTTACAAAAAGTTGCAAACTTTGGGCTGGGAAGATTTTGGAGAAAGGAGACAGCTGTTCGACTAAGTGGTATGTTACAAGTTATACATTTCATTGTTGGTCCATGTTGAGTCTCATATACCTTTTTAAATAAAGATTTGAAAGTCCACATTTTCAATACAATATGATTTTATTGATTTACATAAAAATACTTTATATTATTATGCCTTAACAGGACTTGTTTTGCCCACATTTTTGGGCATTCATCAGCCGTTGTTCCTACACACTTTGATCAAAATAGACAGGATCCTGGGTGTTTGTTTATTGATAAAATACCTAACATTTTCAAGCTAACATGGATACTATTTGATAATATATATTTTGTATAAATATACGGGCCGTCAGGGACATCCGGCTGATTTGAATTATTTTGACTGGTAAAATATGCGATATATAAAAACATTTACATTACATACAATTCTTCTGTTTAAGAAAGTGAGTCTGTACTTGTTGAACATTAGATAAAAAACCTAAATTGTTATGCTTTATAGCTTTGTGGATGACATTATTTAGTGTGAGTTGTTTAGTCCTTAATATCCAAGGAGCATGTTCTCCTGGTTGGTTGGGTTTGTGATCGTGAATATCTGATTTGCATGCTCTCATTGGAATGTTCTCGAACTTGAGCGCCACCTTGGGACTTAACTTTTATTGGCGTATTTGTAAGATATTATATGATCCAATGGAATGTTACTTGTGATGCTTAAAATTGTGGCCAAACGTGTCCTGTCACCTGTCACTATGTAAATTCGAAGCGGACACTTCTCAAAGTCATTATTACAAAGTGCTGAAGTCTTGTTGCTTCAATTTAATGGTTGATGTTAATTGATTGAGAATTCCATCGCCTCTCTTGTCGCTGGCTTGCTCTGGTGACACTTTCTGTTTGACTGGCTCATTCAAGATATTCAAATGGATCATCTGCTGAAAGTTATAAAGTGGCAGGGAGGGATTCAGTTAGGTGGAAATGTAGTAAGCAGCCTGAACTATGCTGACGACTTGGTCTTAATGGCAGATTGTGCCAAAAGCCTGCAGTCTAATATCTTGGAACTTGAAAATAGGTGCAATGAGTTTGGTATGAAAATTAGCCTTTCGATGACTAAATTGGTGTTAGTAGGTAAGAAATTCAACAGAATTAAAAGTCAGATTGGTGATACACAGCTGAAACAGATAGATCATTTCAAGTATTTAGGTTGTGTGCTCTCCCAAGACGATAATATAGTAAGTGAGATTGAATCAAGGTGTAGTAAAGCTAACGCTGTGAGCTCGCATTTTGGGGGGAAAATTAACTTGGGAGGTGGGGAGGAATTGATTTATTTTTATGAGGATAAATATATCTCAAAAACTGAAGATGTTACAGTCGTGATAAATTGTATTTGGAAGATCCTTTATAAATAAAGGAACAGGTACTTTTTTATTTCGGAAAATTCACTTAAGAGAGGGGATGTGAAAGGAAGTAAAAATGTTGAATTCTTTTGATGGAGAAACTTATATATCAAAAACTGAAGACTACAGACGTGAAAATTGGTATTTGAACTTTCCCTTAAAAATAAAGAAACACGTATCTTTCTTGGGGGAGATGAATTTAATCGGCGGGTGGTGGGATGAAAAATGAATTGTATTCCTTTTATGAGGATACTTATATCTCAAAAACTAAAAATGTTACAGACCTGAAAACTGGTATTTGGAATCTTCTTTAAAAATAAAGGAAACGCGCATTTTGAGTTGGGAGGGGTGGTGGTGATCAAATTAACGTGCGAGGGTGGGTCGGCTGAAAAAGGAGTTGAATTCCTTTTTATGAGGATATTTACATCTCAAAAACTGAAGATGTTACAGACATGAAAATTTGTATTTGGATCTTCTTTCAAATTAAAGAAATACCTATTATTTTGTCTTCGGAAAATCCTTCTTACGGCGGGAGAGCGTGAATGAATTGGAAAATTAGTTGATTTCTTTGTATGAGGATACTTATATCTCAAAAACGAACGATGTTTCAGACGTGAAAATTGGTACTTCGAATCTCCTTAAAAAAGGGACACGGTATGTTTTTGGAAAATTGACTTAAGGGGGTTTAAAAATAAGTAAAGAGGGATTTGAATTCCCTGCATGAGGATACTTATATCTTAAAAACTGAAGCAGTCACAAACGTGATAGTTGGTATTTTGAATCTCCTTTAAATATAAATGAACACGTACTTAAGGGGAGAGGGGTGGAAAGAAATGAAAAATCTGAAGTCTTTTTTATGGGAATAGTTATATATAAAAA
The DNA here is from genome assembly GCF_040414725.1 of Anabrus simplex. Classification (NCBI taxonomy): domain Eukaryota; kingdom Metazoa; phylum Arthropoda; class Insecta; order Orthoptera; family Tettigoniidae; genus Anabrus; species Anabrus simplex. The sequence goes on from NC_090266.1 coordinate 201,208,888, forward strand.
CTGAAGGTGCTACAGACGTACAGACGTGAAAACTAGTATTTGGAATCTCTTTAAAAAATAATAAAACACGTATTTTTTTGCTTTCGGAAAATCCATTTAAGGGGCTGAAATGAATTGAAAAAGCGGATGAATTTTTAAAATTAGTGCCTGTATATCTACAGTGTATATGTCAAGAACTTAACATGTTAGAGACAAAAGCTTGGTATTTGGAAAGTCCTTTAAAAATATAGGAACAGGTACGTTTTTGTTTTTTGAAAAGGCACTTAACGGGGGTGAAAGGAAGTTTAAAAGTGAGTTGAATTATTTTTTGTGAGGAAACTTATTTCTCAAAAAATGAAACTGTTACAGACATAGAAATTGGTATTTGGAATCTCCTATAAAAATAAAGAAACATGTATTTTTTCGACTTGAGACAAGACTGTTTCTAACATGTACAGTTCTGTGTCGCATGGTCGTCTTAGTCCCAAAAGGCAATACCTCAATCGTGATTTACAGAGTTTCTGGGGTAAATGAAACTCTATTTTTCGGTGAGTTTTTATATTTAGGGATTTTCAGAGAATGTCTTACACGGGAACATCGGCAATGATTAAGTCGTCGATCGCGATGAAACTTGGAAAGCACATTATGGTACACGCAAAAACGATGTCGGCATAAATTTTAGGTGCCAACATTCATTAGGGCGTTAACTACGCGGCCTAAAAGTTGCGACATTTAAAATTCCGCGCGATCAGCAATGAATACCTGCTTGCCAATGCTAAGCTGGCACACTGCGTACCTGGAGACAAGCCTCTGCACCTCGTAAACCCCCTCCCCCGTCCAACTGGTTCGCCACCGCACGTTTCCCTTCTCTCCACGCTTGCCGGCTGCTTAGCTGTTCAACGGGACCGCCTCTATACTTTGCTTCTTTTCGTACTATAATTATTGAAATTCTTTAAATAACGTTCCGTTTCACACATAATGATAATAAATAACCTGCACTAATATACCCATATTTTATTCAAATGTTATATTTTCATTCCTACTAATTCCGGTGAGTTGTCACATTCGTGGATACAACTCCGAGTTAAGTACCACCGGGCCTGGTCAAACGTAGGATGGGGTATCGCGTCCTACCTACGCTTAAATTATCATTTACTTCTAAAACGCCTTAAAGCTGTCGGTAGTGTCATTTAGAGTGGACATACATATGGAATTAAATTCAATCACCCACCACTAAATAAATCTCCCATCTTTAAACAACGTTAAATACCTTTTTATGTAAAAAAATTACGTGCCCGGGTAGAGGATCTCAATGAATGTAATGAGATTCGGTACCTCGGGATATCAAAACCTGGTTATAGGTCCAGATCTTCTTTTTATGTCCCCTTCCCACACCCATTTTGTGTACGCTATCAGTTGTGTCATAACGAAGCGACATCGCGGACGACAACAACAATTATATACTCTGAGTTTGAAAATACTGGTATTTTCCGTATTGCATACTCTGGCATAAGGAATAGGCCTATAGGTAGAATGTTTTTATTTGTGCTTGTAATGAACGATTTATTTATGTTTTGCAGCGACAGGCACAACACATTTCAATTGCAGCAATGGTTGTCGAACATAAATAAATTTAATGCATAGGCAACTTTGATATGTGTATGACATGGAATGTAGTAAGGTTTGACGTAATACGAAAAGCCTTGAAAAATAAAAAAAGATGTGCATTTACAGTATATATGCAGTAGATATACAGTAATCACAGGCAGACCAGTAATCTTACAGTACCGGTACTTTTGCGTTATAGCTGACGAAGGTCTATGTATTCAACAAGTAGCGATATTACAGTATCACACTACAGTCTTCTGGATATAATGGCAGTTACATACCCAAAAGTTAAATGGCTATTGTACGAACTAGTACAACAACAAACAATTACAAGGCAACACAATAAATGACTCCGTATACATCACATCGGGCAATCTCCCCGTCAGTAACTGATAGTAAACAAAAACAATCTTTGGTCTATTCGAAACATTAAAAAGTAGTGAAAAGAACACTGAAATAAAACACAATTAACAACAGGCACCATACATTTTCTTGCTAATTGCATTACGTCGCACCGACACAGATAGGTCTTATGGCGACGATGGGATAGGAAAGGCCCAGGAGTTGGAAGGAAGCGGCCGTGGCCTTAATTAAGGTACAACCCCAGCATTTGCCTGGTGTGAAAATGGGAAACCACGGAAAACCATCTTCAGGGCTGCCGACAGTGGGATTCGAACTCACTATCTCCCGGATGCAAGCTCACAGCCGCGCGCCTCTAACAGCACGGCCAACTCGCCCGGTGCAAACGTTTTCATAAACATTTCAGAAAACGTAAACTAATACAATGTGAAAATAACAAAGGAGAGATATGAGGATGGCTGATAGAGTACGCAAAGTGTAGCATCGGTTCTCTTCGACAGCTAAGAAGAGGACAGGCGCGGGTTGAATGGAAACGTGCGGTGACGAACCAGAAGGAGGGGCGGAGGTGTGTCTCGAAGCACGCAGTGTGCCGGCTTAGCATTGGCCAGCAGGTATTCATCGCTGATCGCGCGGAATTTGAAATGTCGCAAATTTTAGGCTCCGTAGTTAACGCCCTAATGAATGTTGGCATCCAAAATTGATGCCGACATCGTTTCTACGTGTACCTCAATGTGTTTTCCAAGTTTCATCGCGATCGGCAACTTAACCATTACCGATGTTCCCTTGTTAGTACAGTGCCGAGGAACGAATACTTTTATCAAATTACGAAATCAAAGCGAGCGGAGCCGAGGTTAACTGCTGGTATATATGTAAAATAACATGTCATGACTGGCTGACTAACGGATTCATCATCGCCGAGTCAAAACTACTGGACATAAAGAAATGAAATTTTGGGGCTACATTTATACTAGGGTAGGTGCTCACTAAGGGAGGATATTTGGACATTCCGCCGCTAAGGGGGTGAAAAGGGGGTGAATTTAAAAAAGAGGAGTTGTATATCTCAAAAACTTGAAAGTTTACAGACATAAAAATTGGTATTTGGAATCTCCTTTAACAATAAAAAAAGTATTTTTTGTTTCCGGAAAATTCCATTAAGGGGGGTGAAAAAAGGGGGGAATGGGTTGAACACCTTTCATGAGGAGACTTATATCTCAAAAACAGAAGACGTTACAGACATAAAAACTGGTATTGGAATCTCCTTTGAAAATAAAGAAGCATGTATTTTTGTGTTTTTGGATAATCCGATGAATATGGGGTGAACAGGAGTGACAAACGGGGTGAATTTTTAAAATGATTATATCTGCAAATTATCTCAGACACGTAACACATTACAAATTTGAAAGCTGGTATTTGGAATTTCCGTAAACGTGAAGAAACAAATATTTTTCAGAAAATCCACTTAAGGGGAACTGAAAAAGGGGGTGAAATTTTAAAATTAGCATATCTAAAGTATATCTCAAAAACTTAACATGTTGCAGATGTGAATATTGGTGTTTGGAATCTCTTTTAAATATAAGGAAACACGTATTCTATTGTTTTCGGAAAAAACCTTAACGGAGGAGGAGGTGAAATAATTGAAAAATAGTTGAATTATTTGAATGAGAATATATATACCAAATTAATCTAAAGAGAAAACTGGTATTTGTAATCTCCTTTAAAAGTTAAGAAACACCCATTTTGGGGGTGGGGAAATTGGTAAGGGAGTGAAACCGGAGATGAATTCCTTTTACGAGGATACATATATCTCCAAAACTGATGATGGTACAGTCATGATAATTCGTATTTGGGGGCTCTTTTACAGAAACGGTTACTGTTTGTTTTTGGAAAATTCACTTAAGTGGGGAGTGTGAAAGGAAGTGAAAAGAAATTGAATTATTTTTCTGGAAAAACTTATATCACAAAACTGAAGATTACAGGCGTGGAAATTGGTATTTGGAATCTCTATTAAAAATAAAGAAACATGCATTTTTGGGCGGGGAGAACCAACTTAACGGGAGGTTGCGGAGTGTAAAAAGGAGTTGAATTCTTTTCATGGGGATACTTATCTCTCAAAACATAAGATGTTACCGACATGAACATTTTTATCTGAAATTTCCTTTCAAAGTAAAGAGAAACGTAATATTTTGTCTTTGGAAAATCCACTTAAGGGGTTTTATTAATTGAATAATTAGTTGAATCCTTTGTATGAAGATACTTATATCTCAAAAACTAAGGAAATAAATGAACACGCATTTGTTGGGGAGGGGGAATCATCTTGTGGGCGGGGGCGGTGAAAAGGGAGTTGATTTCCTTTTATGAGGATATATATATCTCAAACTGAAGATGTTACAGTAGTGATAATTGGCATTTGGAAGCTCCCTTATAAATAAAGAAACAAGTATTTTTGGTTTTCGGAAAGGAAGTGAAAGAATTAATCCTTTTTATGGAGAAAGTTATGTCTGAAAAACTTAATATTACACACGTGAAAATTTGTATTTCGTATCTCCTTTAGAAGTAAGGAAACACGCATTCTTTGGAAGGGGTCAACTTAACGCGATGAGGTGAAAAAGGAGTTGAATTCTTTTTATGAGGATACTTATATCTCAAAAACTGAAGATGTTAGAGGCATGAACATTTGTATTTAGAATCTTCTGTCAAAATAAAGAAACACGTGTTCTTTTGTCTTCGGAAAATCCACTTAAGGAGGGTGAATGAATTGAAAAATTTGTTGAATTTTCTGGGGTAAATGAAACTCAATTTTTGGGTAAGTTTTCCTACTTTAGAAATTTTCAGATAATGTCTTAGTACAATCCCGAGGAACGATTAATTTGATCAAATTACGAAATCCACGCGAGCGAAGCCGCAACTAATGAAGGCCAGAGACGGGATTGAGATTGGAAGAGAATTAGGGGTAAATACTTCACCCTTTTGTCGGTAGAGCTGCGGTAACTACTCTTGACTCTTGCCACGGCTGCTGTAAAAAATATACTTACCGCTATTGGAGATTCTGTCTCATTGGTGATCAGTTTTACGTCGCCTTCAGGCTGATAACAAGGAGTGTCTGACTACTGGCTATCTATACTATCCACTAAATAAATTACATTACTCAGACTGATTTTTAAATATAACAAATCTTTGTTAATCAAAGTAAACATAATTATCATTATTAACTGATTACTAAAACGAAATGTAAACATAAAATATTGCGTTGTAAACGTGTCAAATATGTGTTCATTCCAAACTAACAGGCTTTTACAGACATTGTTAAATAATAAAAAATAGTTTATTAAAGCAATTAATTGATTCAATTTATGATGAACTTTAATATCCAATTAATTTATTATCACCTTTTTAATTCATCATATACCTGATCAAGCTGTAATTAATATTATGATCATTAATGATCTCATGTGCCGTACACTGGCTTAATAAATACCAGTTAAATTAAGTGACTGACCCTGAATGTCACCAAATGTTGCTTAATAATAATTTAAAATTTTAAAAATAAAAATAAAATCTAATAAAATCACTGTGTAATATTCCATCATTTGACAATAGATTTCCGAAACTGTTATTATTGAAAACTTGGAAATTACTAAACTTTATTTTTAACATCTATATTACTGTTTCCACCACAATGTGGGATTTATAGAATCCTATTTGAATATTCTCAACATTTTACTTTTACAAAAATTGAATATTCATTAATCATGGATTCTACATGTAATTAGTAACAAAATATAATTTATTCACCAATTTTTTAGTTCAGTAACTACTATAATTCTGTTGTGCAATGTTGTGTGAGCATGAATAGTAAATCTAGTACGTTGTTTACCTATTGTTACGCGAGCTGTCATTTCCCAATCTAACATAAACGTAAATGGTGATTATCTCACTAAAATTGAAAGAAAAATGAATGAAAATAACTATGTTACACTATAGCCACAGAGGAATATTACCTAATTATATTCATAAACATTAAGCAAAATAACAATCATGGCTGAAAAACAAATGACATCCTAAATCCTACCTGTGTTCACATTATTTACACGAGTTTTCATCCACACACACATTACCAGTTTATAAATAAAAATATAATTGGCCTCAGATTGCACAGTTACGCATAAAAACAGGTTAACCAGCACAGAGTCCAATAATTACAAATCTCTGAGTGCAGACATTTTTCTTCCATGACGATAACAGTCTTTCATGGCTTCATTAATACTTTGCAGTAATAGATAGATACATAAAAATCAGGAATAATTTAAACAATAGTCAACTTGCAATAAAACACAATTTTGGAAACGTGTGGTATTAATAGCTTACCAAATATCAAATTTAATATAACATCGTAAATAAAATTATTGCAACACGATCTTCGCTCGTCAATTGTGCTTTCAGATTGCAACAATAAATATTAATCATAATCATTTTTATTGCTTATGTAATTACGTTACTTAACGATGGTGTGTCATATTGCTTACATATTCTTCACTCGTGACATTCACATATTATAGTGTGCACCTCAAATACATTAGGAGGCTCGTCCTACCGCTCAAGTTCATTACTACCTCGGCACACACTGCCGGCATTGATTTTCTTAGCTCTAAAGACTAGAATATTCTTAAATTACATTACATCAGCTCTTGGCTGAAATACTTTCTCTTCAGCTCGGCGGCTGGCATATTTTATTCTCATCTCATTATCCTTGAGAATTTTTATCTAAAGTGCATATCAACTTATCACTTTTATCACTCTCTCTCTCTCTCTCTCTACAACTAAAGACTTATAACACAACACCGTTTTCCTGTACCCAATTTCCACGCTACTTCAATATATCATTTTACCCTTCCCAATTGGATGCTTGAAATCGTTATCTTGCAGTATCTATATATATTGTACCCGCTCATAGCCTGAGTCCCAACCAGCATTTATCTCGGGGAGTGTTACGGTCCGAATCTATCGCAACTAATAAACAATAAAAAAATATATTGAGATATAAGATCTCAAACTAAATGTAAGGGCGCCATCCAATCAGTACTACAGGGTTGAACGGGACACTCTAATCTTTAACTTTGAGGCTCATCATAAAACGCACAAATTATATATATTCAGATCAAAGGGGAATTATGAAGGCTCCGTCCTAGGAATGGAGACGGATATCTAAACGGTCACCAAGGGTTTACTATTCTACAAGAACAAGAACCAGGAACTCTTTCCTTGCAAATGCTAAAGGAGCATTTTATTTAAGAAAAACAAAAAACATTTTTACACACAACAAAATCTGTTGACCCTGGATTTGCCAGTATTTTGGCAAATTATTCCTGAAAATGATTACATAATATTTATCACTTTTGACCACCCTTCCATTTGGGTGGTGGAACCGTTGATATATGAAGGTATCAGATTTACCTTCGTTAACACCATGACCATATTTGGTCATGGACCAATTACCTGTTGGCTAAGTGGGCGCGATCACATGGACCATGTTATCGCCTCCACTTTGATTGAGATGAGACCAACCCAGGAAACTACAAACTCTCCCAGGGTTCCTAACCAAGATATGCTAATCGTTAGTTGAAGGAAACGACAAAGGGACTCTAACCTAATGGTCCAGATGTAGAGATTTGCCTTCATATAACACATACTAACTTAACTTATTATTTACAACCACTTGACATTATTACGTGACTTCGCCACCTGACTTCCCTAGTATCATTCATCATCATCATCCGAAATAATAATAAAAATAAATAAAAAATAAAAAATAATTTTATTAATTATTATTATTAACATTTTCATTAACTGTGGAGATCATGATTATCGTAACCCGTAATCATCCTCGGACTAATATTTCAACTTTTCACGATTATTATTATTATCATCTGAAATAAAAAATATCGCTGTTCTTATTCTTATTCTCCTTCTTCAAAATATTCTCATTATTATTATTATTATGATTATTATTATTATTATTATTATTATTATTATTATTAGTTTAAAATCTCAATTTTTTCATTTCAACTCCCAACATCATTATTGTGTCCAAAATATAAAATGTAAATTCTTCTTCTTCTTCATGAAATATTTTATTATTATTATTATTATTATTATTATTATTATTATTATTATTATTATTATTAAAAATTAATTTCGCTTGTTACACGGTAATCCACTCTTAATATATTTAACGCATAACCCTGCACCCGACAGTCGAGCGGTCAGTGCAAAGTTCTCCCGGTAACTCGGTTTCTTCTCAGGGTATTCTATCTATCGCTCATAAAATCTGAGATTTTATATGTGTTTGTTTTTAACGTGGTTTCGGAAGAGACTCGGTCTGCTGAGACACGCATCATGGAGGAAAATATTCACTCAAGTAAGGACCTGCGGCCGAAAACCTCAAAAAGAATCTCTCTCATTTGTCAAATTCATCAGTTACTTATATCTACTAAACTTATTAGCTAACTTACAAACTAGCTGTTATCCAAAAGGAATTTATAACACAGACACTTTCTAAAAGAATAGTATAAGAAAATTTATTGGAATAAATCATGTTCAATGTAAAGTTAAATGTGAATTCTGGGTAGTATTATCTTAATAACATTTATGTATAAAGGATTAGAGTCAGCGCTGGCTCAAATAAAGTAAAATAATTAAGATTTTAAATTATTTACACTCATTCTCATTCAATGTTCAAGTTCATATTAGTTATTTACTTCTATATTCGTAGCCATGTTCCGAAGTGTATTTGATTTACTCTAATTATATTTAAGAGATCACTGAGCAATCACGGTCTCCATATAAATACTCGATGTGAATACTGTCACGATAATTATATTAATTATTCTCACCACATTTAAGTCAATTCACTGTGATAAAAATGGATGGTTTGCTATATTGAAACATAATAAAAATTAAATGGGATAAAGTCAGATTGCGAATGTAAATCTGACCATATCTTTGCGTATGTATCTCCAAACAAACTCTTGCGTGAGTATGAAATCGTAAAACTGCTCTCCAAATTTTCCATTCATAAATCTGAACTCTGATTATTTGGTCCTTCATCTTGAATACTGATAAATAACAACTTACGAGCTAAGACAATACCTCCCTAGAGCCTACGACATATGGTTCCTAACTAACCATTTTCCTATTCTTTATATTTTAAACACTTCAACTCAAATCATATCTGCGTGAAAAGAAATGGATATCTATCTAACTGTTTAGGTAGTTTCCGATCCGCACACTCCTCCACCAACGGCTCAATGTGCTTTAGCTATCTCCTATTACTCAATATCTCTCATGTGTACGAGCTACTCAACTCGTATGGTCAGTACAGAATGAAATTAACACGAATTATATTGAAATGTCACCGCACCAAAGAATATCACATATGTACTTAGTCATGAGCCTAGTTAAACCGTATGTTAAAGAACTCTCTTGTATTCGCTATATACCATTTACCAATGTCAGACAAAAACTGTCACGATTCACAATTCTACCATAATACATGTCAATCTTACCTTAAAATGGGTCATCTGCGCGATGTTCACTCTTTTGACATACTCTTTCCACATGACACAGAAACTCACCTCATGTTAATCTAACACAAAGTTTCCTCGGCGAATAGCAATTCTTTCTCATACCGCAGAACATAAACAAACATCTTCATTTCACATATTCCTTAATATACTCCGAGAAATAACCATATTTTAACACCATTCCAATATACATTATCATTCCACTGGCATACTTATTGTCGTACGCATATCGCCGATCACTCTTAAAGCTATATGCCAAACATTTTAGAATTGCCTATTATAAACGCATTTTAATAACCTCTTATCTTTCAACAGCAGTTGGAGTTCAATGCCTTCTTTCTATAAAGAAAGGAATACGTAACTTAACTATATTCATCTGTGTCGCGCAGGTAAATTCGTAACGTAATCATTGTACAAGTAATACGAGATTAATCGAAGTTTCACTAGTTGTATAGACTCATTGCTATTAGATCTTCACAAGTAACACTTCTTTCATTTACACATGCTAGTTTCTACTGTATGTATGCAAGTGCGGTAGCATGTATATGATATAATAGAATTCTAATTCTACACTGCCATCTTATCTTATAGCCTTAAATATCTCACACTTCACTTTATGATTCACACACGTTCTTAATTAATTCATAAATATCACCAATTAATCCGCACATGCCGAAGTTAGAGTGAGGGTGTAGATTGCAAGAAACTACTCTACTAAAAAAGTAAAGACTTAGCTCGTCATATGCTATATTTGGTCTGGTTGTCGCTCCATTCCTTGGTTGTGGTTTGACCCTCTGTTAGGATCTGGATCTCCGGTTGGACAACGTCTTCCCGGTCATCGGCTGGTCATATGGCTGGCTGTTCCATTCCTCATCGGCTGGTCATCTGGCTGGCCGGTCCATTCTTCATCGGCTGGTCATCTGGCTGGCCGGTCCATTCCTCATCGGCTGGTCATCTGGCTGGCCGGAGTCTATCACCAGTTCAGTCCATCATCTAGATTTAGCAAGCAGTCATCATTCCAAATCTGCAGACAACGTAGAACATTCCTTTTGCGGAGCAATCACTCATGATATATTCCAGTCGTCTGTGAGACAGTGAGCTGAGCGGATGTGCTGAGTGGAGCGCGGAGCAATGGGTATCACGTTGACACAATATAGGATAGCGATCGGCAGATGGAACTGTAAAAAGGGAAGCAGAATGGAAACAAGAATGGAGTTAAAGGGTGAAAAAAGGAAGATGGTGGCTACGTTACTGGTGGCGGCGGTGGTGATGGTGTTGCTGATAATAGGAGGAGTAGAGATTAATCCCGGCCCAGGTCCAGTAGGTTCCATTGGATGGGAAGAGTACGAGGCGATTAGAGAGATGATAACAGAGGCTTGTCAGACGGAGCAAATAAAAGAAATGTTCCGAGAGTTATCCAGGGAATTTATGGACCTAAAATTGAGTGTCAAAGAAGATGTAAAGAAGATTTTGGAAGAGGAAGGGTGTAATAAAGATGAATTAGACCTATTGAAGCAGAAGGTAAGAAGCCTGGAGTGGGACCAGAGAGAAACGAAGAGAGCAGTCGAGAAGAGTTTACAAGACAACGTAAGAAAAAATATCTTCATATACGGTGTCCAAGAAGAAGAAAGAGAGTCTAAAGTTGAACTAGTGTACAAAGTGGTAGAAGTTATCCAGAACAGGATGAAGATCAACTTCAGTGAAGTTGATATTGACGGTGTACAGCGTGTGGGGAGAGTGAAAGGTAAGAGACCAATTAGAGTGAAATTACTATCGACACTGATGGCGGACATTGTAATAAGAAATTCGAGTAATCTGAAAGGAGAGAAAGTGTGGATAAAACGGGAGATGGACAGGGAAGCCATAGAGAAGAACAGAATTCTGAATAAACATTTAAGAGAGGCAAGAAAACAAGGTCTTAAGGCATATATTAGAGGGCAGCAGCTGGTGGTTGGAAACGGAAGGTGGAATCGAGTGTGGGGGGCGGGAAGGCTGAAAAAACTTGATGAAGAACACCAACAGCAGCAGAACGTGTCCTTGGCAACAGTGGAAGTAGCAAGGAAGGTCAGTGACGTAGAAAGGAGTGATATTACGGAAGTGAGCGAAGTCCACATCACATCAGGTGCGGGAAGTAGGGATGTGCTGAACAGCAGTGCCAGCAACCAGGCGGACGGAAATGGAGAGTCCTTGAAGAGTCATCACAACACAGAGATGGAGGAAGCAAGTAATGTGCCACAACTGGTGAGGAGTACAGTGAAAATTGTGAATGAAGGTAACAGTAGGCAGGGTAAGAATGCATCCTCTCCGAGTAAAAGGAACACAGAAAATAAAATGGAAAAAAGACAGGCGCTAAATAAGGAAAGATCATTAAGTTTGAAAGATCTGTGGGGAAAGAAAAAAGGCGTAGGTATGGAGAAAGGGAAGGATGACGGGAGAAATGAGAACGAGGAGAGATCTGGAGAGGACTCACAGGGAAGAGTGACAAGGAGTAGAGGTGGAAATGGAGAAGCACAGGTGCAAAGAGTGGGAGGGAATAAATAACTAGAGATGGCGATAGGGTTGTGGAATATTGAGGGGTCGATGGGGAAGATAGGGAATAAAGAATTGGAGAAAACAGTAAAGGAGTATGAGATTATTGCCCTAGTAGAGACGTGGTTAGGAAAAGGGATAGAAATTGAATGGGATGGGTATAGAGTAGTCAACGTGATAAAAGAAAAAAGGGGGAGAATGGGAAGAAATCCGGGTGGGATAACAGTTTTAATAAAAAATGAGTTAGTAGAGAGAGTAGAGAGAATACAGAATGAGGTAGAAGTGGTGGTATGGCTGAGAATTAAAATGGGAAATGACGCGAAGGAGGCAATTTGCCTGGCTCTATTATACAACCATCCTAAAGACTCAACTTATGCTAATAAAACATTTTTTGAAGAACTGATTGAAGAAATAAACAAAATGAAAGGATTATATGTGGAAGATGGAATGATATTGTTAGGGGATTGGAATGCAAGAGTGAGTAATAGGGTACCCGATTATGGGAGAGAGGATAAGGAAGTGAGTGAGTACAGAAGAAATAGTAAAGACAAAGATATAAATAGCTATGGGGTAAGATTATTAGAGTTATGTGCTATAGAAAAATTATATATTTTAAATGGATGGATGAAGGGAGATAGTAATGGTGAACTGACATTCATCTCATCGAAGGGCGGGAGTGTAGTAGATATAGGAGTTAGCACCGAAATAGCTCTAAAGAAGATAATAAGTTTTGAGGTGACAGAATGTGTGATAACAGAACATATGCCCATCAAGATAAAATTAAGGGGGGAGTATGATGGAGTGAAGAGAAGGGTAGGAAAAAGAGATAGGTATAAGGAGGGATGGAAGTACATTTGGAATGATACCACGATCGAGAGATTGAGAACAGAGTTAAAAGAGAGTGAAGAAAGTATAAGGGTTGAAAGTGAAAGGATGTTGGAAGGAGGGGATGTGGATGAAGTTTTAAAACTAATAGAACGCCCAGTATGGAAGGTGGGTAAGAAAGTGAGAATAAGGGAAGAGATAGACAGAAACATAGGCGCGGGGTGGTTTGATGAAGAGTGTAAGAGGAAACGAATGGTTGTAATGACAGCTCTAGCGGACTTCAAGAAAGGAGGGGAACAAGGGAAAAGAGAGGATTATTGTAAATTAAGAAGAGATTACAAGAAGTTACTAAATGAGAAAAAAAAGTGCTGGAAAGAGGCGGAAGCTGAGAGAGTGAACAGGTATTGCAAAGAGAAAAGATTTGATAGGGTTTGGGAAACTTTAAATAAGATAAAGAGAAATAGATCGACAGGGGGAGGAACAATGATAACAGAAAATGAGTGGATAGGATATTTTGCAGAGCTTTTGGGTGGGAGGGGAGAAGGTCAGGGGGTATGGAAAGGTCGTATATTGTAAAGGAAGTACAAACAGGAGTACAGTTACTAGATGAGGAGATAACAAGTCAGGAAATAGTTAGGGTGTTAAGTAAAGTAAAAACCAAAACAGCGGGTGGGGCAGATGGTATTACTAACAGGATATGGAAGGAAGTAGGAGCAAATGAAGTAATGTTGAAAGTGATGGTAAATTTTTTTAACAAGATATGGGAAACGAATAAATTCCCTAGCGAGTGGAGAAAAGGAGTACTTTGACCTATATATAAAGAACAAAGGAAGTCGAAGTGATCCAAACAACTATAGAGGAATAACACTCCTGGACTCGCTGTCGAAGGTATATACAGGAATTTTAGCTAATAGGATTATAAATTGGGCAGAGAAATATGGAAGGATTTCGGACTATCAAAATGGATTTCGTAAAGAGAAAAATACTGTGGATAATATATGGATTTTGGATACTTTAATTACGAAATATGTGAAAATAGCAGGGAAGAGATTATATGTAGCAGCAGTAGATTTAGAGAAAGCCTTCGATGCAGTGAATAGAGAGGCGTTATTTACTAGATTAAGAGAGGTTGGGTTATCGGCAAAAATGAGGATGGCAATAGAAGGAATATATGAGAAAGTATTGGTGATGATTAAACTAAAAGGGGGTGGGTTGAGTAAGTGTATGGAATCGAAAAGGGGTGTGAGGCAGGGTTGTAAGCTATCACCCATATTATTTCTACTGTTTATAAATAATATATTGGATAGACATGGAGGCGAGAGATGGCAATGCCCTTGGATTGGGAAGAGGGAGATACCGGGGCTGCTATTTGCAGACGATTTATTGATCTTGGCATTAACAGCAAAGGGGTTGCAGGAAGGACTAAATGAGGTAGTGGAATATACTAGAAGATGGGCACTCAAGATAAATGTACGGAAGACGCAGGTAATGATATGTAGGAAGAGGAAAGCCAAAACAGAAAAGAAATTCTGGACAGTCGAGCAGCAAGAAATCAGGCCAGAAAACAAAATGGAGTATTTAGGAGTTATAATTAGTAGTAACGGCACGTGGAAAAATCAGATTAGAAGAGCCAGATATAAAGGGAGGGGAGCACTGGCAGTAGTGGGGATATTAGAAAATAAATTTCCGGATATAAAGTACAAAATACAGAGATTGGTGTTCCAATCAATGGTCAAAGGAAAAATGTTATATGGGGTAGAAATATGGGGATTAGAGGAAAATAGAAAAGAACTAAACCAGGTGGTGGCGAAATTTAGTAAGATTATTATGGGAGTCCCAAACTGTACTGCAAATGTGGGGGCTAGATTAGTATGTAAAGAATCGATAGACACTACTATAGCCAAGAGGGTGATGAAGTATTGGATGAGATTGGAAGAAGGGAAGGGAGGGGATTTAGTACAAGACACATATAGGTTCCAGAAAAATATGGAGAACGAGAGGTATTGGGTAAATAAGTGCAAAAATAAATTACGAAAACTGGGGTTAGGAGATATAGGATATGAGAGGTGGAGAGAGAAGAAAGAATGGGTATGGAGAAGGGTTATAAGGAGAGTTGCCGATATAGAGAGACAGAGTTTAATAATGGAATGTAGAAAAAGAGCCTCACTATCAGTATTTAATAAATTGTTAGAAATCATGAACCCGAAAATCGAAGTGGAGGACCGGAAGGGCAAGAGAGGTCTATACTGGTGGATTTTTGGAACTCCTACAAACAGAGGGTGGATAGGTACAGAAAATGCAGGTAGATGTATTCTGTGTGGAGAAAAATGGTCGGACCTACATATATTCATCGAATGTAGGGAGTTAGAAGAGTTGAAAAAGAAAGCGTTGAGTAAAAAAGAGATAGAAAAAGTAGAAAAAATTGAAAAGATGACGGTTTGGCTGGCCAGAGAATGGGGAAGAGGAACAAATATTTCGAAATATTTAAATATGGTTAGAATGAGATTTATAAAGAAATTAAAAGAATAAGGGGGTAAAAGAGGGTTACAGAGGAAGGAGAGGAAGGAGGTAGACGAAACTGCTAGGTTATATAAGAATTGAAGACAATAAGAGGAGTTTGAAGTACAATCTGATTGTATGATGAAAAGAAGATTTGTATATATTTGGAGAGGATTGCATGTGTGAGAGAACGGAGGTGGTAGTTAATGTTAGGAAAAAAAGAATAATAAAATGTAAGTTCAAAAAAAAATTAATAAGTAATGAGTGGTCGTGAGGAAGAGGAACTGTTGGACTGTTTAGAGATGGAAAGGATTGATAAGTGATGTGAGGAAACAAGGAAAAGACAGATTTGTTTTGTGGCAATTCCGTGGTTTAATATGTAAGTTAAACTATTTAAAAAAATGCAATTAGGAAGTAGCTTTAGTCTAAGAGACGCAAGAATAAGAAAGAAAAGCGATGAGCAAGGAACTGGAAATTGTCAACAAGTGCGTTTGTATATAGTGTATAAATATTAACTATACGGTATAGTGGAAAGTAGACAGTAGTTAGCGAATAAGTATTATAAGAGAGATGGACAGAGGCAAGGAAGAGTAAGAGGGGAAGATTGGGGATGGAAGGGGGGAGGGGTATAAGAGACAGACGGGTGGGATGGTACAGTCCCATCCCTAGGTGAAAGAGGAAACATGTCCGCTCACAGAATAACAAGTGAATCAAGATGGTGGCAGTAAGACGACACGATTATAGGCGGAGCAGTAGATAAATGCGTGACGGATCGTATGATGGACCGGAAACCGCCTCTACGATTCGCCACGTAAGATGAGGAGAGAAGTACGAGTTATAGGTGGGGGTAATATCTAACCCGGGAGGAGTGGCTGATAGCGGCCAGGGTGGGATGGTTCTCTCCTCACAGGGAATGCCGCATGCAGCCGAGGTTTTTTATTTTTATTTTTTATGTTTAGTTAGCTGTAGAGAGTAGATAGGGGATGCCCTTACATGCGGAGGAGTTCCTCGCATACCAGAGGCATCTCAATAGTTTTAGACAAGTTGGTGCAGTGTTAGGCTGGATTCCGCCGACATTGACACCACTAAATAAGTAGAGTAGATAGTAATTGTATTGTTTGGTTTATATTATTTTGTGCGGGTTTTTTGGGGGGGTTCTTAGTTAACAGTTTTAGTGTAGATAGTTAGAGCTTTATATTATATATAATAGTATGTTAGTTTATATTGTTTTGTTTTGTTTGGTTTATATTGTTTTGTTTGGTTTTTTGGGTTCATGTGTATTTTATGCTCTTTATTGTCTGTAACCGATGGTGCAAACTAGGGTGGCAATAAAGAGTTATCTATTCTATTCTATTCTATTCATGATATATTCCATTGTTCTACTGCTTATTCTTAATGACGAAATTTTCTTCAGTTGGGATAAGTTCTCCGTATATATATTAATTTTATAACACAGGGGTAACTTTCTTCCCATACGAAATTATCGGTCCTCCGATATAGTGAGTCCTTCGCCAATCGCAGAGTGGTTGCTCACCGGATCCAAGTAAGATGTATCTCACCGCGATTTACTTATTTTTATAATATCTCGTCTCTTTTACACTGACTGACAGAGCAAATGCAACACCAAGAAGGAGTGGTCAGAACTTT
This sequence comes from Anabrus simplex, assembly GCF_040414725.1. Lineage (NCBI taxonomy): Eukaryota > Metazoa > Arthropoda > Insecta > Orthoptera > Tettigoniidae > Anabrus > Anabrus simplex. Next base: position 201,225,915 of record NC_090266.1, read on the forward strand.
ATGCCAATTGCAGGGTAGACTGACGTCACTGAGGTATGCTCATGATGTGAAATGCGCCGCTGTGCTGCGCACGTAGCGAACAATAAATGGGACACGGCGTTGGCGAATGGCCCACTTCGTACCGTGATTTCTCAGCCGACAGTCATTGTAGAACGTGTTGTCGTGTGCCACAGGACACGTGTATAGCTAAGAATGCCAGACCGCCGTCAACGGAGGCATTTCCAGCAGACAGACGACTTTACGAGGGGTATGGTGATCGGGCTGAGAAGGGCAGGTTGGTCGCTTCGTCAAATCGCAGCCGATACCCATAGGGATGTGTCCACGGTGCAGCGCCTGTGGCGAAGATGGTTGGCGCAGGGACATGTGACACGTGCGAGGGGTCCAGGCGCAGCCCGAGTGACGTCAGCACGCGAGGATCGGCGCATCCGCCGCCAAGCGGTGGCAGCCCCGCACGCCACGTCAACCGCCATTCTTCAGCATGACACCCTGGCTGTTCCAATATCGACCAGAACAATTTCCCGTCGATTGGTTGAAGGAGGCCTGTACTCCCGGCGTCCGCTCAGAAGACTACCATTGACTCCACAGCATAGACGTGCACGCCTGACATGGTGCCGGGCTAGAGCGACTTGGATGAGGGAATGACGGAACGTCGTGTTCTCCGATGAGTCACGCTTCTGTTCTGTCAGTGATAGTCACCGCAGACGAGTGTGGCGTCGGCGTGGAGAAAGGTCAAATCTGGCAGTAACTGTGGAGCGCCCTACCGCTAGACAACGCGGCATCATGGTTTGGGGCGCTATTGCGTATGATTCCACGTCACCTCTAGTGCGTATTCAAGGCACGTTAAATGCCCACCGCTACGTGCAGCATGTGCTGTGGCCGGTGGCACTCCCGTACCTTCAGGGGCTGCCCAATGCTCTGATTCAACAGGATAATGCCCGCCCACACACTGCTCGCATCTCCCAACAGGCTCTACGAGGTGTACAGATGCTTCCGTGGCCAGCATACTCTCCGGATCTCTCACCAATCGAACACGTGTGGGATCTCATTGGACGCCGTTTGCAAACTCTGCCCCAGCCTCGTACGGACGACCAACTGTGGCAAATGGTTGACAGAGAATGGAGAACCATCCCTCAGGACACCATCCGCACTCTTATTGACTCTGTACCTCGACGTGTTTCTGCGTGCATCGCCGCTCGCGGTGGTCCTACATCCTACTGAGTCGATGTCGTGCGCATTGTGTAACCTGCATATCGGTTTGAAATGAGAACGGGCACAACCCCCTTTTACAATTCCGATCTATTTTGGCACTAATCAATTCAGATATGATTTACTTGGAATATTATTATTATTATTATTATTATTATTATTATTATTATTATTATTATTATTATTATTATTTCGAAAAATTATATTTTCATTTCCCATCTTTAGAACTTAGTCACAAATGTTAACTCCCAAATATGAACCACCCAGATCCGATTTCATATCACTCGGGACATAATAACGGTATTCGAACCCGCAACCTTATTTTCGTATTGTCGTTAATTCATGGAGACCATGTCCTCCTAAGATAAATATCAAGTCCCATAACACCTCGCAGTTGGGCAACTACATCCAATCTCTGCAAGTGCTAAATTATTCTTTCTATTTTCGTTTTGAAGCCCATTTTTTCACTGGAACTCTTCAAACATTTAATTCATTCATTAATCTTCGGTGCGTGGACTCCTGCCACTCATGACACCGAATATTCATATTATATCGACGTAGGCATCGAAATTTATCTATTTCATCTATCAAAAAACAGCACGGCTCAATTCTCACCTCATGCCGGATTTTCATCCCGCACGACTTCCGATCTCAAAAATGGGCTCAAACCACTCTGGGCTTTCAACATATCAACACCACCCCATTACTTGTGCCTCTATCACTTCTAAACAAATATTTATGATTATTATGGAGTCCAAAAACGTTAAATCAGCAATTAGTGTTAAAATCGGATTTACTGCCCAAATTAAAATATTCCGCCACATGTTATCTCCACATTTAAATTACTTTAATTTGCAATCATTCTATTCAACTAGGCCCGTGCCTTTATACTCAAAGATTATTATTAAACACGTATTTACACATTACGCATATTAATGCAATACTTCAACACTTCTACTGATTATTATTATTCCGGTCCGCTGGCGAACTTCGCGATTTTTACAACAATTAATGGACTTCATTCCGTCCCACAACAATTTAAATCACTTGGCAACCCTAGCTCTGGATAATCTTAACAACATGCCTTAATATCTATGAAATTTCTGATAACGGAAAAACAATTTGGAAGCACTTCTAAATGAATATTAACATTATCTTTACGTGACACGTGCTCCATATCATATCAAACAACTCAAGCACTTGAATGAACAAATAAACCCTACTCTACTCTATTTAATAATCAAAATTATGATGAGTGCTTGATCTATTTATGTACATATTAATTTGTCCCTTTGTCTATCTATCTCTGAATTTACATGAGCCAGAAACGGCTCGTTTCACAACCAAGTTACATGATAAATTAATATGATTTCCTCCCCCTTACGATAGCAATCTGCAAATATCTTAAAAATTACTCATCTCCTTTTTGTAGTCTGCTAAACCGGACGAGGAGCACAGGCCCCGTCCAGTCTTAGCCCTGCATCCTATTGGTTTTCATGCCAGATTGAAGAAGTAATCCAATGCACTTTTCAGATTTACATATATTAATTTTCAAGTTTTAAAATTTTAACATTTTAACAAATTTACACACACTAATATTGAACTGAACCTTCACACTTCTGGCCTTTTATCTGACCCGCCTAATTCATACACATATTGTTCATTCCTTCCCCGGCACTAAGGAACTTGTGACACCTCGATATCACATTCAAACGGCCCGGCGCGCACTCGATTTTCCCGTCACGCGTTTACACAGCTGATCAGGTATCAGTTATGATCGACTGTTTACTAGGTGAAATACATCGAACACTCGTAACCGTTCTCACGTAACGTACTTCCTAATCTGTTGGTAGAATCTCACACTCCGTAAGTTTTGCTTTACTGAGTCCTGCAACTATTGGAACACTTCATACTAGTATACTGCTCAAGACTGTAATATGAGCTACATCACGTTATGAAACACTGTACTATGTAACAATATAATACTTCGAACCCTACTCCACGAGTAAGTACACACACGCACCCCTGGCGTGGTATCAGCCCGAACACTTTGTCAGAAGTTAGTTAGTCCTTGTCCACGACCTCATATTTATACTTGTATCCCCTCTCTTCCGAGTTCATGGTAGGTCATCATAAGACGTGCAGCCCCGATATCTTCATACGACAATTTGCGGTTTGGCCCGTGGCTTAAATATGAGATCCATTGATGTAATTATGTTCTCAAAGGCTCTATACCAATTCTCAACTATTATCGTTCGCTGGTAATTGATATATTTGCGAATTTAGCTACCGTATCCCGGCTCGGGATTTCGCGCTATATTGTGGCGTCCCTCGCCTCCAGCCAATCAGCGGATAGCATCCATTAATTCTCAGAATTACGCCATGCAATCTCCCTCAATTATTAACTTTTAATAAGTTTTATTATATGGTTATGCTTTTAATTTCCACCTGGTTCCGAATTTACAACTCACTTCCTTTTATAAATTTAATCCGTGGAGTTCAGGTTTCTCGTGCTCCTTACAATACGAAGTTGGCGTACCTGCGACTGGTCGATGAATTTTACTATTGGTCCTCATAAACCACGCGACAGCGAAGGCTCATATTTTTTTCTTCAAGTGCCAACCTCGCGTTCAGCTCCCGCTAGTATATGGAGATACCCCTACGTCATTTCTCGGAATTTTCCGCACGGCCCGATGCGTTGTTGCCGCTACCAATTCTGCCCGGGGCTACGAAACTTTGTCAACACTTTTAGCCTCGCTCTTTCCCCTTCGTCACAATTTCTGAGAATTCTAATTCTGCTATTCATTGTGTTTGTTAATCTCAGTGGAGACAACAGTCTGGGGTAGGTTTCACAACATCCTCTCGGCCTGGTCTGTACTTATAATATATAAAGTACGATCTTCTCGCTTCTGAATGAAATATATAAATTCCTCCATAAATAATTACAATTGCATGACGCTTATCACACCCCCACCAGGGCGCAATATAAAATAAGAGTTTTGTCTGTACATTGCTCAGAATTCGAAAAGAATGGTATTTCTGCATCGGGCATGTCCACAGTAACCAGGAAATGCGCTTTTTACTTTTCCGTAATTTCTGTCTGTCTGTCTGTCTGTCTGTCTGTCTGTCTGTCTGTCTGTCTGTCGTTCTGTCTGTCTGTCTGTCTGTCTGTCTGTCTGTCTGTCTGTCTGTCTGTCTGTCTGTCTGTCTGTCTGTCTGTCTGTCTGTCTGTCTGTATGTATGTACACGCATCACTAGAAAACGGCCAAAGAGAATTTAATGAAAATCGGTATACAAAGTCGGAGAATAAGTCGCTACAATCTAGGCCATAAATAATTTTATTCACGCTGATAGAAATGGTAGTTTAGGGGAAGGCCTAACATTTAATTTTCAAATATTTATGTTTTCAATAGTGCTATCTTCATAAAAATTGGTATGCAAAGTCGAGGAATACGTCGCTACAATCTAGATTAAGAATAATTTTATTCACGCTGAGTGAAATGGTAGTTTAGGGGAAGGCCTAAGATTTAATTTTTAAATATTTATGTTATTAGTGGTCCTATTTCATTGAAAATTGGTATGCAACGTCGGAGAATGAGCCACTACACTTTAAGCTATAAGTAATTTTATTTACGCTGAGTGAAATGGTAGTTTAGGGGAAGGCCTAAATGTAATCCTCAAATATTTGTAATATTAGTTGTATCGAAAGCTACTACATAACCAAAGTTATTGAGAATAAAATTTTAGACCATTTATGTCTTATACATTTTTACCGTACCGGCTATGATAACACAGATATTCATGAATTTGTATTTTTGTTGCTAAGTCCATATCAACGCCGAGCCACGAGAAAATGGGTTAACAGAATTGAATGAAAATCGGTATATAGAGTCGAGGAATAAGAAACTACGGTCTAAGCTATAAATAATTTTATTCATCCTGGGTGAAATTGTAGTTTAGGGGAAGGTGCCTAAAATGTAATTTTTAAATACCAATATTATTGGTCCTATCGAAAAGTACGATATAAAAAAGTTATAGAGAATACAATTTCCGATCATTTATCTTTTATTCAGTTGTACCGAACCGACTATGATAAGAGTGGTATTTTAGAGTGGGAATAAAACGAAATGTGAAGGCCTATAATATCGAAAGTGCATAACACTGATCAACACTAAAATCACATTGACCATTGCTTATTGTGATGTTCTTTTTTTCTTATGCTGCCTCTCAACTCCGATGGATGGGATTACTGCTGCGTACCGAGTATAACAGCCTGATTGAATATTGGCGGGAAATAGCCGGGGAGTTAAAAAACTTTCTTCTTTAGCATGCCATTCCTCTGGTTCATACATTTTCTGATACTGCTGGTACGTAACACACTGGATCATCATAGTATTTCAGCTATTCGATCCCTACTCTGACGCGCTGTTTTGAATGAGCAATGTGCATACTTTAGGCAGAGCCTCACTTAGTGGTAGTAGTAGTAGTAGTAGTAGTATGGCCTGGTCTAGAATAACAATTTAGGCCTTTTCCAAATTATAGCACCACAATATCATTAATTATATATATATCATTTAATATCATTTAATAAAAGGCTAGGAAAACAACAGGTAGGTAATCTGCCACCTGGGCGACTGCTCTAAATGCAGATAATTAGTGATTGAATATTCACTAAATAACTCAAAATTCAACTCTGAAAAGAGCCGTTTCTTTCTCTTCACTTTTATTAAATTCTACATTCAATTTATTTCAAACTAGCAGTGAAGGGGGAGTTTCTCTTCTGGTTTGGAGGAAAAATTTGCCTTCAAGTCAGATAGATTTTTCCGCCGCCAGTGTAGTGAATTGATATTTTCCGACTCATCGGGTACTCCTAGGAAACAGAATAGTAACTGGGCATAGTTTTGCCCTGGGCGTCTCCACTATTCGACCCTCTCCCCGCCGAAGAAAGCCGAAGAGTGTTCACGGATCAAGGCTGTCTGCGGTTTGGTCTTTCCAGGTCTGGAACTTTGGACTGTTAGATAGGCACCGTAGTCTTGTTCGTTAAAAGTAAGAAAATGTGTGGTGTTTAATTTGAACAAGTATTTCGTAATATGAAAGCATTGCTCCTAATCGCGCCATTCCTATTGACGTCATTGTATGTTCATTTCAGTTGGGAAAACCACTAAGACAGTCCTTCTGAGGATGTGAAAAGGCATTATAATGAAAACATTCCAACCTGATTGTGACTGATGGTATGAAATTGGGTCTACCGTTACAGTGAAAATTCCCTCAGTCTTCATATGAGAAAAGATGTTTGGTGACCTCCCGTCGCGTTTCTAGCGTAACGTTAAGAGCTATACAATTTAAGACAATCCTGCTCACAACGTGTACACTACCTAACCTAGAATTCTGTATACAATGTAGAATTACGTAGCGAAGCACGGGTACATCAGCTAGTTTATAATAACTCCACTGAAATATTCATTACTAAATTATTAGACGATGCTCAATATCAAATATCGCCTGTTGAAAATTTAATTAATCTTCACCTGTCCATGTTTCTATTATTCAGATGAAGCATATTCTGATTGACGGAATAATATCGGAAACTGAACATATAACTATGTCATGGCAAAATTTATCATTAATTAAAAGCTTAATTTACTTCATTAAAACTGCAAAATGTAATTTTATAACGTGCCATCCCGCAAAATTCCTACTAACGGCCTCTAATTTAGATTAAATGCAGGCCTTAACATCAATCCAAATTAGTAAAAGTAATAATAATAATAATAATAATAATAATAATAATAATAATAATAATAATAATAATAAAATACATAGTACTGATACCATTCTGCGTGAACAAAATATCCTATCTAAAAATATCTTGTGCTATTCGATAAAATAAACTACAATAACTACACATCTAACGAACAACTCGCGCAACTAGCCTAAATAAATAGTAAACAGCATATTAGATTTATCATCATAATTGATCTACTCACATTATTATAATGAAGTTCCGCCCGCGCCCAGGGCGTCCGTCGTTGTTGAATCAGAACACATTTGCGTTCGTTTCACACATTAGCACAATATTGACGTTTCCATTCATGGCGTTGATAACAATTTTCACACGTTCACAATCTCTTGCTGCCTTATTATTAACACACACTTCATTACCTGATTTAACACTTCAAGTTTAAATTATATGTACACATTTTCTTCCTATCACAGATCGTACGCTTTCCCCACGAATTGAAATATCCCGCGTGGGAAATATTTGTAAGCTGGACTACTGTCGTCTTGAGAATGTGTTTGCCCAGCTACCTGCTTTTGGTCAAGTTCCGTTAATCCTGTTACAAATGTTAGCCATCCCTCTCGTAATGGTTTCCTCGTAGTACAACTGTTTGTTTACCATTCGTTCACTAATTATGTGGTCCCAATAACTAAAAATGAAAGTTATTTCCTCGCCAACTAGCTTGCTGTCTGATCGCCATTGACAAAGTTCCCTCTTTTACGAACTACCTGCTTTTGTTAAATACATTTAAGTGGTGTACAATGAAATAATGTTAATGTCAACTCTTATCATTGCAAGCTGTCCACTTCATGGCCGTATCGATGAGTATAATCAACAAATTAATCTAAAAGGCCACCTAATCGATACTTTATTTCTTTTGCCTTTGGCAAACTTAAAAATACATTAACAAACACAGTACATGTTTCGGCCACTTAGTGGTCATCTTCAGCTGTCATATGACATAAACTTTCATTCAAGCACAAGTGTTTTTTGAATAAGTGCCTTACCATAGACACTTTAGAATATTTTAAAGTATGTTTATTAAAAACAAAGTGTTTAACATCACCACAGACGCGAATTTTAATTAAGTTATTATTTTCTCACAAATGCCTGAAGATTATTACAAACACAAACTTTTTATTCACGCCACCTAATGTTATCAAAAAGAATTTTACCATAGACGCTTTTAAATATTTTAAATATGTTTTTCATCATTTAAGTTTTTAAACACAATTGTAAACGATACTGTAATTTAAATATCATTCACATAAATCTCCTTATCCACAACCCCCCCCCTCCATCTGCCATTTCATTTAAAGCATCTAGAACAATAGTTTTTAGATTCCCATGGGATATAGTTTTAAGATCCAATGTGCTTGCTTTTAAATGTTATCATCTAAGATTTTTTATAACAGCTGAAGATGACCACTAAGTGGTCGAAACATGTACTGTGTTTGTTAATGTATTTTTAAGTTTGCCAAAGGCAAAAGAAATAAAGTATCGATTAGGTGGCCTTTTAGATTAATTTGTTGAACTCTTATCATATCAAACTTAATAAATGTTTCTCGACGTGCGCTTAATAATTGCCACATGTCTATTACAATGTCATTATACAAACACATGAACTTATTCAATGCTTTACATACTGCACAAATATTAAAGTGTCCCCTGACTCTGATATTGTACAGGAGCGTTTTCACTTCACGTCTTCTTCTCAAGATTTCCAAAGAACGAGTGTTCTTCCTGACTTGGCGTCTGTGTGCAGCTCTTGGTATCTGCTTGACTTTTTCGGAGATTATATGACTATGAGAGAGTCTTTTTATTTTAGCATCACCTTCTGTCACTCCAGTTATACCTCATAACACACATAAATGGGCAGCGATTCCGATGTTATATTGTGATTGCAAAATTAATCACATATATTTACATAATTGTGATGGTTTCGGTAGGAATATTTTGCCTGGCGGTCTGTAGGGTGGAGTTAAGGAATGGCGGGTATACTCACTCTCCCTTATCATATTACGCACCCTCTCTTTATTAACAATCGCCCACACATCTAATAAAATTTCTTCACTTACTATTGACTCTATATAAATCGGAACATAATTTCCACATAAACATCAGTAACTACTGTTGGATACCTTAGAATGACCGAATAATATAGAGCGCTACTTTTGAAATACTCAGAATAGTGGCCGGTGATTGGTTGAGACGTTTTGAGATATGAGAGTTTGGGTGATTCCATTTCATTTTAAAGGGGATTCCGGTAGGTCTTTCGATCCTCTCTCTGAGTTCCTCCGTGGGTCTCTCTCTTACAAACAGTGGAAAAATACTCAACGTTGACCTCAATTCTTCCCTAGGTTTGGCGTGGTGTTGAAGTATTGTCCTCGAGATAATTATTTTATTGCCCACAACAGAACGTGCCTTACAAAGACTTGTGTAGCTTAAAGATGCTATTGTGGTCTTTGTCAATACAAAGCTGTGAGAACGACAGAATTCTGCTGTGTGGAAATAATTCACATATGATATCCACTATAAATATATTATAATGAAATGAGGCTTAATTCAATGGGTGCAATACATTTCATTTAATTAAAGGAAGGAATAAATGTTGAAACTAAAGAATTATAGTAGGAACAAGCGACTCAACAGACTTGATGTTGCAAGCCAGGGAAAGTACGTCGTTGATGTACCGTACTTGGGTTGCTTATCACAGCAGACGACAACTGATAAAGAAGAACGTACGGGGCAATGTGACTTGAGTAGCCTAGGCTTCCGGCCGAGAAGAGTTGTGGTAAGGCCTCTTCGTCCACCAAGACAGAGACAACATAACAGAGGAGCTGACCTCAAGTGAAGCCAGTCAGCTCCATCAAACTGAAGACAAAAAAAGCATTAATGACTTTACTGTGAAATGTTGAAGCACTAGCCAGTGTCACAAAAGTGCTTCTGGATAGTTTTTTCGAACAATACAATAAAGTGGTGATGATAGAGATTCTATTAACCTCAGAGTGGGAAGAAAGAAAAACCTACACATTAAAAGTTTTAGCACAGTAAGGACCTACAGGAAGACCTGAAGGGGTTATCACAAGTATTTTGAAACCCAACCTAGCACCTTTCAAATCATTTATATTACAGACAAGTCTCTATTGGCAAGATCAAAATTATGCAGTCATGTGTGTAGGAAATTTGGAATAAAAGTCATTGAAAATTTCTTCCTTTCTTGCAGATATGTTAGTGGATCACAAATTGCTACTTGTCACGTGGCAGCAATGCACGCACAGTGTGTATTCTAATAACAGATGGCTCTGCGATTGCTAGTAGTAGCACAGAGAGCACTGTAAAATCAGTCGTGTGAGATGGAAGTAACCCGTGTTGAGCAGCACGCATACATCAAAACAGCTATTCTCTGGGGGAGAAATGTGAGAGAATGGCACAGTGAATTGGTGGAATCCCCTGAGAATAAAGCCCTCCCATACTGTGCAGTAGCATGGTGGGTAGGAAAGTTTCAGTAAGGGCGTGTGGTAACCGGTGATCAACAACACTCGGGGCGACCTGTCAGTTTGTGCCGCTTTGTTCACGACAATGCAAAATCACATAAAGCGGAGTGTGCACGGTGGCAACTGCGACGCTGGATGTGGGAAGAATTGGAACACTCGTCGTAATCTCCTGACCTTTCGCCCTGTGACAATGACAATGCTGTGCGGCAAAAGATGTTCCGATTCACACATGGTGCAGCAAATGGTATCGCAGATGGTATTCATTGCCTTCCACATCGTTGACATCGTGTGATAAACACGGCAGGGGACTACTTTGAGGGCTTTTAGAATCAGTTTTGTCATATGAACTGTATGTGTGCAGTGCTGTGCAGCAATGTAGGAGGTGTGCTTGCCTGTAATTATTTTGCACCATGAAACCGGTACACTATCGTATTAAATACGTGAGGACAATATTCGCGTGTTCTTCATTGCCCACACATGTAGTTCCCACCTCGTCCTTTCATCTGTAAATGTCGCATTTTTCAACTGGGCTGGTATCTGCTAAAAGAAAGTGGTTACAATGATTTTTGCCCCAAATCTCATATTTTCAACCAGACTTTAACGCCTGAGAGATAATAGAGGAAATAATGTTAGCTTTGGAGGAGACAATGCAAAGTGACCCATTGATACTAGCAGCGGATATGACCCGCCACATTGATAGACCACGTTACAAATTAACTGCAGTCTTGAAATCTCTGGAAGAAGAAGGGTTAACTATTGTCAATAAAATCGATCATTGACATTCATCTGCCATAATGGAGCGAGTGCCATACATGTTGTGTATCGGGGATATACACACTGACATTCCAAAACTGTAACCAAAGACACATCGGACAATAAGGAAAAAATGTAGCCATTAGATATAAAGAACATATAAACGCCAAAAGTACGGAAAATATTCAGCCATGTGCAAACACATACACGAAAATAATCATTCATTCACCAACATTGAACAAGACATGCAATTAATACATTCAACAAACAAAGGGAAATATATGGATGTCCTGGAGAAATTAGAAATTTACATAGAATAGAAAAAATATTGACAACAATTTAAATGAACACATTAATGAAGATAACCCGTTATTTAAGTTAGCTAACCAATATGCGAAAACAAAGAAAAAGGATAATAGATAGCATCAATTATAACTGTGTGGCCCACTCCCCATCTCTCCCCTCCCCTTCCCCTCCTCTTAAATGATCAAGTTACACGGGTAGTATCAGAGCCATCTATAGTTAAAGCCGGAAGATACGTTTGGCAACGCTGTACCTATCAGCCAAGCGGAGGCCGAGGAAAGAGGGGGCGTGCCTGACTTTGAATGATTTTACATATATTCACTACATTTAGACCAACAAGGTGATTATGAGAAATGCTCACTCTTCGTAAAATGATACTAAGAAACACACATATAAGTGAATTCATTCACTGAAGTTAGAAATACATTTTACGTGAATGAAAACAAAACAATGAATATTGAATTTTCACGACCACATTGTAATCGAAAGCGACTTTCAACCTATTAGGTCGTGTTACGTACATTTAGTACGTGTTGAAGAGATGTTACGTACAGAACAAAAATGGCCAACCAGACACCAGTGGGATCCGAACCCACAACCTGCCGATTTCGCGTCGGTTGCTCTACCAATTGAGCTATGGTGGCCATTTTTGTTCTGTACTTAACATCTCTTCAACACGTACTAAATGTACGTAACACGACCTAATAGGTTGAAAGTCGCTTTCGATTACAATGTGGTCGTGAAAATGCAATATTCATTGACTTGGCCCTCTACGGGCAACTTAAAACGCACTCTACAGTGTGATGGTAGTAGTACCATACCTGTAGCTTAGATCCTTTCCAACAGAACAAAGATGGCCTAGGCCACCATAGCTCAATTGGTAGAGCAACCGACGCGAAATCGGGAGGTTGTTGGTTTCCGATCCCACTGGTGTCTGGTTGGCCATTTTTGTTCTGTACAGTACTTAACATCTCTTCAACACGTACTAAATTTCCGTAACACGACCTAATAGGTTGAAAGTCGCTTTCGATTACAATGTGGTCGTGAAAATTCAATATTCATTGACTTGGCCCTCTACGGGCAAATTACAACGCACTCTACAGTGTGATGGTAGTAGTACCATACCTGTAGCTTAGATCCTTTCCAACAGAACAAAGATGGCCTAGGCCACCATAGCTCAATTGGTAGAGCAACCGACGCGAAATCGGGAGGTTGTGGGTTCGGATCCCACTGGTGTCTGGTTGGCCATTTTTGTTCTGTACTTAACATCTCTTCAACACGTACTAAATGTACGTAACACAACCTAATAGGTTGAAAGTCGCTTTCGAAAACAAAACACTTTATGAACAGTACTCACAAGTTCATTACTATGGAGCTTTGACAGTTTCCTCAGCTTCATGTTTTTATCCTCACTGCTGACATATCTCTTGTTCTTCATCTGCTTTCTATAATTGTTTAACACGACTTTTACAAGTGCTAACAATAAACAATGTACAGACCATTATTGTCACACCCACAATGACCACGTTCAAACCAGAATTGTTGATTTTTCATCTCTTCCTAAAGCAGCTCTGGATAGAGAGAAGAGAAATTCTTGCTGATTTTCACAATCCAGGTAGTCTCCCTTGTAGTCTTCAGATAACAGCAAGGTAAGTATCTTGTCACTGTTGCGCAGACACACACAACACAATCTGATCGCACTATTAACCCAACTCTCTGAAGTTCGGTACTTCCAATTAGCGGTCATCTGTTTCATTACTCTGCGGGAGACCTAAACATGTGTCACAGCTTATCCTTTTGGATATTGTTCTTACTGCATACCCAGAAATGTTTATCACCCCCTGACATCTCAAAATACCAACCAAAAAGTTCACAGGATAAAAGCGAGTCTAACTTGTTTATTACTTCTATATTGGGCGTAATATCAGTTCTCTTGATGGAATCAGACATTTCAAATTGACTACAGGCAATTTGCACTTTCTCATACCACCACCAAAGCAAGCCTAGAACACCCTTAATCCTAATTTTCATCTCACTTACTAGGACATAAAGTGCAGTAACATTGTAGTTACAACCAGTAAGCTGACCAAACCTTCTTTCTAAGTTACCGCTTTGAAACTTCCCTAACAGTAAATAATTTGCTTTCAGAATTGCAAACGGAAGTTTTTGAGTACTTTTTTTTCCTTTTAGTGTAAAATTCGAATTGTTCCCTTAAAAATATCAGGTAGGACAAAGATTATGTGCTTTCACTGCTTACCTCAACAAACTGTACGATATTGTCAAACATTGTTAATACATTTCTTTGCACACATTCAACACTAATACAGTACTACTAGCTGTGGCTCCTGTATAATATAATAAATATTCATTTCGTTGAGACCATTTGGATATTTCACCATCAGTTCAACACGTCATTTCTTCTACCGACACCGGATAACTATCAACATATACAGAGTCATTCATATCTTGGCGAATTTTGAGTAACTGGCTTACATTTGGCGAATCATCCAACTTCTTGTTTTCCCTACTCTTCATTTCAAGTCTCCTGCCTTCAGGATCTTTTCTTTAAACACTTTTCGATGACAAATATTTTGGCAAATTTGGGAAAATAACTGACATGCATCAGGAAGAAGTTCATAAGGGGTAGATGGTAGTATAGTTACGTTGCCTTCACTATCACAAATTGTATCCCCTGTTGAAAAACTTTCGTCTGTGAAATGTCTTATGCACACGACTGAATCCTTCCTAGGTTACCCAATTATACCGTTTAAAGTGAAAAGTCCATTTTTGTTTTAATTCCTCGTCTGAAAGAAACTAAAACGAGGTAACAAAAATTTATTGATATAGTTGCTACGACACAAATTCGGTCTGCGCCATCACAAATAATAATGTTATAGATTTAAAGTCCAAATAACTAATTTTACGGTTTTTGGGAGACGCCGAGATGGCGGAATTTTGTCTCATGGGAGTTATTCAACGTGCCAGCAAATCTACCGACACAAGGCTGACGTTTCGAGCACCTTCAAATACCAACGGACTGGGCCAGAATCGAATCTGCCAAGCTACACAGCCCAGCTGCGCCTTCATATAAGCTTATTTCTATAATAGGTTCTACGTATGATTATTCAATCACTTACCTTGTTATATGTACTCGAACATATCCGTGAAAAATAAAACGAAACACAAGACGAAGTTTTCTAATCAACATTCACGGTGTAACCCTTTATGGGGGTATATGCATATATATATTTATTTATCAATCCTGCCGAAGGAAATCCAAAGTATCGGTGATACCGAGTACTTTCAAACGGTAGGTAGTAATATTATGCAGCGAGTAAAACGCCAAATTGAGATTGGAGGCCGTGGTAAAAAAAAAAGATCTCCAATGAGCATTCCAGAATAACCACAGATAGCGCAGTGGAAAGCAAGCTAGATAATATTTAAAAAAATTAAAAGAGAATGGGAGGAGAAATAAGGGACATGGCGGGTGAAAATAGATGAGAAACCAAGATAAAATTTGGAAATAGATATATTAGAAGTATTAAAACAACCTCTTACAATATTAGATGAATAGAAGTCTGTACAAATACGGAATTTTCCCAACCACATGTAATACAAATTTGTTACATCAAGAATAAAATATCCAAGAGAATGCAAGCAAATAAGAGAATAGGCCAGGAGAGGAAAAGGATAGACAAGAAAGGGATGAATACGGTATAAAGAGAAATGTTGAACAACGAGAATAAAAAAAGGATGTACACAGTTACCAGATTGGAGTGTACCAGCATGAAGTCTTCTAAGCAAAAGTCTAAATGTAATATGACAGTTGCCACCTCTTCAATTATCACCCAAATAGGCACAAATTAACGTTGTCATACCGGCGTAAGTCACTGTATAGTATAATGAAACAGTTTCAAAGTATGCAAAAACATAAATGGTGAAGCACTGATTAAGCACAAGTGTGTATAGGAGTCGCAGAGCTGCCGATATACCACACGCACATTTCGAAAGAAAATTGTCACTAGTTAGTCAATAGAGGCTTAGATATTGAAAATACAAGTGAAATCCCGGCCTGGAAATGCACTGCTCCCAGTTAGAATATATTAAGAAAATAGCTCCAAATGCAACATAGAAGTATTTACAATAAGGACATTATCAGTTTGTCATACCTCATATTGAACCAAGTAGTTCTGCCCGAAAATGGAGAGTCCAGGGCACATGTCACTAAGGACGGAGATGACGTTAAAGGTTCCTCCCTCCACACAGGCCAAAGTCCATCTCAACACATTCAGAGGAAGGCCGGGTATTTATAGTGTGGAATAATGAGAAATATGTCTGGGAGATTCCAGAGGTTAATGGAGCATGCGTGACAAAGCAGGCGATGTCACATGACGTCAGGCAGCGAAAAGGAAGTTAGTTTATCGTAGATCGTAAAGGTGGATAGAGCAGAGTTCGTGCAAGGTATGATGTGTGCAAATTCACGTAAGTATATAAGTTCCAGTTGAAGAAAAAAATGCGGTGTGTATCATGATGAGGGTAAGTCCATATTAATAGTAGAAAAAGGTTATGTGCGTGGCGAGGTTCATAACAGTAGTTGCCGGTGAAGTGAAGAGTCCGTTACATTATCCGCCGGGCACCAGAAAAAAATCTGAAGGATTTTTGTTGTTGTTGTCGTTGTTGTGGAAGCAGTTGGAGTTAAATGAAGACTGCTGGTGGGAGACGAGAAACGGAAGATACAGTTGAGTGGCGACGGCGAGGCGGCCCCAGGAACAGCAATGGAGGGCCCTTCCATGAGCTGGAGCGGGGGTCGATAGCAGCCGCAAGGGTATATCAAAGAGCAAAAATACTGCAAAACAAAACAAAAGCGGCAGAAAAATGTGCAAACACAATAAACATGCCTAAATAGAGAAATAGAAAATACAATAAAGTAGAGGAGGAAGGGAAACAAGAAAAGGGCTAACGCGTTAGCAAAGGGAAAGGGTAAGGAGAGAAGGGTAGTGATAAATTAACATAGAAATATAAATATAAATATCACAAACGACAAGAAAATTTAAGAACAATTACAAAAGAGAAAAATAAAATGGTTGGGAAGTTGTATGTACACTCCCATTACAACCTGTGCCAATTGGGCTGGGAGGGAGACTGGAGAAACCTGTGTGGAGGGAGAGAATGGAAAAAAAGAAATTCCATAAAGGGAGAGAAAAAAGGGGGGATGAGGTAGACAAACAAAAAAGAAAAAGAAAAGAACAAAAAAGTAAATAACACTGGGAGCAATAGACATTTCCTGACCAGATGGATAATAGAGAGAAAAAAATCAGAAAGAAGAAGAGGTAATAACAAGAAAAGGAAAACACAGGGCAAAAGAAAAAAAGATCAAGATGTGAAAGTTTTTAAGGATGAAATCGCTTGAGCTGATTCAGATGAAGTTTTTTAGTGTCAAACAAATCAGTAGTAGATTGCAAAATATATAGTGACAGGAGTAGGGAAAGACAAAATACGGTATGGTCCAAGCCATCGAGGAGCAAGTTTGGCAGAAGTGGCATTAATTGCCGAGCTGTGTGGATGATTAGCAACGAGGACTAAATCACCAATTTTAAAAGTGGATGGCTTATGACGAGCATTATAAGCTTTTTGTGGACCTGTTGAGCTTTTAGCAATTGATCAAAGCGTCTTTCCAGAGTGATGAAGAGGATGGCTGATCAGAAGATTCAAGGAGGTTGTGCAGATCCCAGATTAGGGAAAGAGGAGTTTGAAGATCACGACCAAGAAAGAGCTTAGCCGGAGTTTGAGCAGTAGAACTATTGATACTGGAATTAAAGGCTAACGCCAAAGAAGAAAGATGAGAATCCCAGTCCTTCTGGAAAGAACTATGAAATATAGATAAAGCAACTTTGAGATTACGGTGATACCTTTCCACGGTGTTGGACTGAGGGTGGTAGGGAGAAGTCAAGATACGTTTGATACCCAGTTGAAAGCACATATTAAAAAACCACTTGAAGTAAAAATAGAAGCATTATCAGAAACAATATTAGCAGGCAAACCGGTAATAGGAAAGATTTGTTCAGTGAGTAAATTAATGATGATCTTAGTAGAAAATTTCCGTAAGGGTCGAAGGACTAGAAATTTTGAGAAGGCATCCAACAAGGTAAAAATATACAAGTTGCCACGAGAAGAACGAACTATGGGTCCAACTAGATCAATGAAAAAGGTTTGGGCAGGATGAGTGGGTGGAAGGGCAGAATGAAGACCAGCAGACTTTATGTTTAAAGGTTTAGATTTTTGACATAATTCACAAGTTTGAACAAAATTGCGAATAGATTTGCGCATTTGAGGCCAAAAGAAAAGAGAGGCTATACTGTTGTACGTTTTAGTGATGCCTAGATGCCCGCCCACAGGGGAGGAATGATAATATTGCAAGATCATGGGTTGAAGAGCCTGTGGAAGCACCACTTTAGGAGAAGCTTTCTTAGTGGGTTTGTAAACCAAGAGATCTTTAAAAATAGTAAAGGGACCCTGATAAGAGGGATCAGAGAAGGATTGTTTGAGTTGGATGCAGAACTGATCGGTGAGCTGATGCGACTGACAGGACTGAAATGAAAGAGGAAAGTCTGTTAACGAAAAAACAGCATTAATGGAGGAAGATGAAGGCATCATAGAGACATCCGGGGGTAAATCGTCAGCAGTACTTGACTGAGGAGTGGAAGTGTCAAATAAGCGACTAAGAGCGTCAGCTACACAATTGTCAGTGCTAGAAATAAACTTAAGGGAAAACTTGAATCTGGACAATCGCATGAGCCATCGGCCAGTTCTACCAATGTTTGGTGCATTATGTAACAACCATGAGAGAGCCTGATTATCTGTCTTGACAAGGAATTCTTTATGCTCCAAATATTCAGCAAAGTGTTCAATGGAATTTAATAAAGCCAGGGCTTCACGCTCAAAGATAGAATATTTCCTCTCAGTAGGAGAAAGAAGTCGACTGAAATAGGCGATAGGTAGAGGAACATCATTAACAACCTGAGTTAGAACACCAGCAACAGCAAGGTTGGAAGCATCAGTATGTATTTCAAAAGGTAGGGAGAAATCAGGAAATTGAAGAATGGGAGCATGCATCAAAAGAGACTTAAGCTGAAGAAAGGCGTCCTGTTGAGATTGAGTCCAAATGAAAGGAACGTTTTTACGTTTCAGATAATTGAGAGGCTCAGCAATGTGAGAAAAGTTAGGAATGAACCGGTGGTAGAAAGAAACCATGCCTAAAAAGGTGCGCGTTTGCTTGAGATTTTTGGGAGGTGGAATGTTAGAAATAGCAGAAGTACGTTCAGGATCGACAGCTACTCCCTGAGATGACACAATGTGACCTAAGAATTTTATAGAAGTTTGAGCTAGGGAAATTTTAGAGGGGTTAACTGTGAGACCAATAGAACGTAATCTGGAAAGAACTTGGTGTAGATGAGACATGTGGGACTCGAAATCTGGGCTAAATATTAAAAGATCGTCAATATAAGGATAGAGAAATTTATACTTAAAATCTGAAAATAGAGAATCAACTAATCTCTGCATAATTTGCGAGCCCAAGTTTAATCCAAAAGGAACTTTTGTAAACTGAAAAAGGCCATTTGGGGTGATAAATGCCGTAAGCCTGCTACTACGAGAGTCCAAGGGGATTTGGTAGTAAGCAGAATTAAGATCCAAGAGAGAAAAATATTTAGCTTTAGAAAAAAAAGTGAAAGGCGTTTTGCATTTTAGGAATGGGGTAAGAATCATAGAGTATTTTGGAGTTCAATTTTCTATAATCAATGACCAGGCGCGAAGAACCATCAGGCTTATCCACTAAAAATGCCGGAGATGCGTAATTGGAAGAAGATGGGACAATGGTACCATCCAGAAGCTTTTTGTCAATAATGTCATCCATTTTGGCCATCCGAGGAAGGCTAAGATGGTAAGGAGGCGAACGAACAGGTGTTTCATCAAGTAAATCAATGTGAGCCTGATAATTAACAACAGAGCCTAAAGTATCTGTGATAACATCGGCAAATTCAGATTTCAAGGCCTCAATTGCATCTAGTTGGGGAGCAGTGGCATAAATATGCTGATGACTGAATACGTGGTTCATAGGGAAATCGAGGGGTCTACCAAAGGAATTTGAACGCGCGGATTGAAAAAAAGGAGATAGAGGCCATGGCAGTATTATAAATAAGGCCAGTATGAGCAAAAAAATCATACCCCAGAATAACAGGAAGTGAGCAATTATTAACCACTTGAAATTCAAACGGCCAAGAAAATTGGGAAATTTTAACATTAAGTTTTAGTTGACCCATAATTTCAAGAGTGTGCTGAGATATGGAAAGACATCTGAGGGTAGAAGGGCGCAATTGAAGATGCGGATGCGTTTGTGAAAGTTGCTGAAAAAAGGAGAAACTGATTAGGGAAATTGCAGAACCTGAATCTAATAAAGCTAAGGAGGGAGTGTTATGTAACTGTACAAGAGTATACGACTGTGATTTAGTAGCAGGCGAGAAAGTTGAGGAAACATAAGGCAGATTTTGCCCAAGAGGTCGTGAGCTGCTTACTGACGACGGGAATTGAAGTTTCCCAAGGTAGAATTGGTACAATTTCGTGCTAAGTGGCCCATAGCCTGACACCGATAACAGCGAGGACGAGAGATATCACTCTGAGAAGGTGGACGAGTGGTAGAAGGCATGCGAGTTGTTGAAGTGTTAAACTGGGGAGGTGGGGTAGAAGAATAATAAGAAAAATTACTACGGGTATTTAGAATATCTAGTTGAGCAATGTGGTAAAGCTGAGGAATAGTAGTGGGTGGCTTAAAGGGATTGATGATTTGACGGAAAGCTGGAGAGGCATAAAATCGAATAAGAGAAATCATTTCCTGGGGATGTTGAGCAATAGCTAACACATCAGAATAGCCGATAATGGAGTCAAGATAATCATAAGCTGATTCATCTGGACGTTGATGACGTCTGATATATTTGTTACTCAGCTGTTGTCGAATTATATAAGGCAGAAAATAAGTGTGTAAAACCGAGCGAAAATGAGCCCAATCATGAGAAGACTTCATATACTGGAGCCAAAAATTACTAAGATGACCAGAGGTTTTTGGGTAAAGCAACGAAAGCAATTGGGAAAATGGAGCCAAGTTAGTCTGTAGAAATTTGCGAACTAAAAAAAGCCATTGTGTCAAAGTATCAGGATCAGTAGACTGAATGAGGGGTACCTGGTCAAGACATTTAGTCAAAATATGGAAATTAAGTGGTTGATGTGAAGAAGGGGTGTGATGATATGGAGATTCATAAAAATATTGCTGAGAAGGGGAAGGTGGCGGAGTTCGCAAATTGGGAGAGTAATGCTGTGCTGATTGAGTTTTATTGGGAGAAGGCGGAGGTGCCTGATTAAGTAGAAGTTTGGATTCAGCAGTAAAAAGAGAAAGATCAGGATAGAGAGGGGTGTTAGGTTGAGGCGGGGTTGGTAAAAGTTCAGAGGATGAACTAGAAGAAACAGTAGTAGTAAGAGTACTAGACGTGGAAGTAAGAGCAGAATTACAAGTAAGAAAAGGATTATAAGACACATTAGTAAGAGAATTTGGATCAGAAAAATTGAAATGGGGATCAAACGAAATGTCAGAAGTGTCCGAAGTATAAGGAGAAAAATTATAGGAAAAAATAAGCCATGTTGAAAGAGATGACAAAAAGAAAGGCAACGTCTAGCGAGGAGAAACACTAAACCTCAGAAAAAAGAAATAAAAGAACTAAGGCAGTAACAGGATGAAGATTTAGAGTGGTAGTAAACTGCGACGTTGTACTCTGCTACCTTGTGTAACCCCTTTCTGGGGGGTATTTGCACATATATATATATTTATAATAATACTGCCGAGGGAAATCCAAAGCATCGGTGATACAGAGTACTTTCAAACGGTCGGTAGTAATATTATGCAGCGAGTAAAACGCCAAATTGAGATTGGAGGCCGTGGTAAAAAAAAAGATCTCCAATGAGCATTCCAGAATAACCACAGATAGCGCAGTGGAAAGCAAGCTAGATAATATTTAAAAAATTAAAAGAGAATGGGAGGAGAAATAAGGGACATGACGGGTGAAAATAGATGAGAAACCAAGATAAAATTTGGAAATAGATATATTAGAAGAATTAAATCAAGCTCTTACAATATTAGATGAATAGAAGTCTGTACAAATACGGAATTTTCCCAACCACATGTAATACAAATTTGTTACATCAAGAATAAAATATCCAAGAGAATGCAAGCAAATAAGAGATTAGGCCAGGAGAGGAAAAGGATAGACAAGAAAGGGATGAATACGGTATAAAGAGAAATGTTGAACAACGAGAATAAAAAAAGGATGTACACAGTTACCAGATTGGAGTGTACCAGCATGAAGTCTTCTAAGAAAAAGTCTAAATGTAATATGACTGTTGCCACCTCTTCAATTATCACCCAAATAGGCACAAATTAACGTTGTCATACCGGCGTAAGTCACTGTATAGTATAATGAAACAGTTTCAAAGTATGCAAAAACATAAATGGTGAAGCACTGATTAAGCACAAGTGTGTATAGGAGTCGCAGAGCTGCCGATATACCACACGCACATTTCGAAAGAAAATTGTCACTAGTTAGTCAATAGAGGCTTAGATATTGAAAATACAAGTGAAATCCCGGCCTGGAAATGCACTGCTCCCAGTTAGAATATATTAAGAAAGTAGCTCCAAATGCAACATAGAAGTATTTACAATAAGGACATTATCACTTTGTCATACCTCATCTTGAACCAAGTAGTTCTGCCCGAAAATGGAGAGTCCAGGGCACATGTCGCTAAGGACGGAGATGACGTTAAAGGTTCCTCCCTCCACACAGGCCAAAGTCCATCTCAAAACATTCAGAGGAAGGCCGGGTATTTATAGTGTGGAATAATGAGAAATATGTCTGGAAGATTCCAGAGGTTAATGGAGCATGCGTGACAAAGCAGGCGATGTCACATGACGTCAGGCAGCGAAAAGGAAGTTAGTTTATCGTAGATCGTAAAGGTGGATAGAGCAGAGTTCGTGCAAGGTATGATGTGTGCAAATTCACATAAGTATGTAAGTTCCAGTTGAAGAGAAAATGCGGTGTGTATCATGATGAGGGTAAGTCCATATTAATAGTAGAAAAAGGTTATGTGCGTGGCGAGGTTCATAACAGTAGTTGCCGGTGAAGTGAAGAGTCCGTTACAACGGTTAGCTCCGCGCTTCCACCTTCGCCTCCGCTGCACGTTGCCAAACTTACATGACTCCGGCGTGTAACTGTAGTCGGCTATGGTAGTAAACATTCTGTTATTGGCTGGCCGGCGAGCGGATAGGCTTTCTCCTCTTTAACAATTTATGTAAGTCCAAATCACTTATAATTATAAAATATATTTAAACATACCGATACGTTTTAACTATGTAACATAGACTTTTCATTTTAATAGTACCAGAGTATTTTCAGAAACATAACGGGAGGTTATTTCTGCTCTGTTTTAAAAAGTCCGGTCCTGCAACAGGTGAGCATAACGTCATTTGCTCTGACGGCATATTCATGGCTAAATTTTAATATGTATACAACTTTGTAATAAATTAGTGCATCTTTAAAAAGATGTCAAAATTGAACGATAATATGGCAGATTCCTAGCGGCAGCAACAATACCAGCAGTGACAAGTAACATTTTATCAGTGTCTGGCTCAGCTAATGGCACCATCCAGGGTGAATATGAACGTTGTAAGAGTGTTAAGGATAGGAAGAATGAGTGAATTGTTCAAGAGTGATTTTAAATATGTTCCATGTCTTACGTGTTAGGTTACAACAGATATTATTATAAAAAAATTGTGCATATGTTGGTCTAGAGTTGAGGTTATGTAGGACAATGCTTAATGTTATTACGATATGATGTATCTTGAGACTTGGATAAGATTGATTTTGATGAAAATACGCTGATGAAGGGAGTTAAGGCTCCCAAAACATGTATTTATAAATAATTCAAATGTTAATAATATATTGACAGGGCGGACTAAACAATCACCTGTTGTACATTATTATTATTACGAGTCAATACGGACCAATTAAGGACCGATATGGTCAAGTGTGTCGACTGTATCCAAAACATCGAGGAGATCAATGGTGAAAATGCTTTGTAAAGGGAAAGAAGTAGAAATCTACAGGAGAGTTCTGAAAAGTAAACTGATCAAAATTCTTACCAAGATAGTATCTTAGACTGACAGAAGTAATAGAAGAACATATTCCAGAAGAACATTTTGGGTTCAGAAGAGGAAGATCCACAACACAAGCCTTTCAGTGTCTACAGTTATATATAGAAGATGCTCACTCATCGCCAGGTGGGAAAATACACAGAATCTTCCTAGATTACACAAAGGCCTTCGACATTATTAACAGAGAAATTCTAGTTAGCCAGGTTATGTGGAACATGCTCAGTAGGAACTATGTATCAATCTGCGACAACATAACAAGATCCAACCCATACAACAGATGATAGGAGTCCTTCGAGGGGACCTCCTGAGCACTGTGGCTGCAGCAGTTCTCAGAACAATACCAAAAATTGTGGAACTATACAAGTATACAGATGACATGGTGTTGGCATCAAACAGCCAAAATGATTTCCAGTGATCCTTCAACAGAATGACTGAATGGGCAGAAAGAAACTAATTGCATCTGAATAATGATAAGACAGTGATGGTGACTTTTAGAAATGGAGGTAAATATGGAATTATTCTCTTTAAAGGCAGACCCCAACTTTTGCCTGTCTCACACTTCCGGTACCTGAGCGTCACCATACAGACTCCAGGGATCGTTTTCACAACTTATGTCCAACAGTGAGCAATGGCTGCTGTAAGTGCAATGAGTGACATAAGTAAAACACTCTTGTCGTCTATTTAATGCATGTAACTTATAGAGCCTTAAAAGATATACTTAAAATGTTGAGTGAGGGGGACTTCGGTAAAATAGGCCGAACGGAACAGGAACCCCGTGTTTGTGACTGTCGATGTGGATCACATATTTAAACTAGAAAAGATGTCTGGTAAAGAAAGAAGAAAGGAATAAGAATTTAGATCGCAGTCATATGCATTAAATCAATGGCAAGGGTGTCTTCCAGAACCATCATGGTGCCACTGATGTGGAAGTGGTAGATATTATATGGACTATTTACAACTAATGGACTTGACATCTCCAAGATACATTCATCAAGGACTCGCTTTTAAAATGTTTTCTTTTTCAAAGTGTGTTACTTCATTCAATCAATAATGATCTGCATTTAGGGCAGTCTCCCAGGTGGCAGATACCCTATCTGTTCTTTTCCTAGATTTTCTTAAATGATTTCAAAGAAATTGGAAATTTATTGAACATCTCCCTTGGTAAGTTATTCCAATCAATAACTCCCCTTCCTATAAATGAATATTTGCCCCAATTTGTCCTCTTCAATTCCAACATTACCTTCATATTTTGATCTTTCCTACTTTTAAAGACACCACTCAAAATTATTCGTCTACTAATGTCATTCCACGCCATCTCTTCACTGCCAGTTCGGAACATACCACTTAGTCGAGCAGCTCGTCTTCTTTCTCCCAGTTCTTCCCATCCCAAACTTTGCAACACTTTTGTAAGGCTACTCTTTTGTCGGAAAACACCCAGAACAAATCGAGCTGCTATTCTTAGGATTCTTTCCAGTTCATGAATCAAGTAATCCTGGCAAGGGTGCCATACACTGGAACCATACACTAGCTGGGGTCTCACCAGGGACTTATATGCCCTCTCCTCTACATCCTTACCACAACCCATAAACAACCCCATAACCACGTGCAGAGGTTGTACCCTTCATTTAAAATCCCATGTATGTGATTACCCCAATAAAGATCTTTCCTCATATATTAACACCCAGATACTTACAATGATCCCGAAAAGAAACTTTCACCCCATCAACGCAGTAATTAAAATTGACAGGACTTTTCCTATTTGTGAAACTCACAACCTGACTTTTAACCCCGTTTATCAACATACCATTGCCTGCTCTCCATCTCACAACATTATCGAGGTCATGTTGCAGTTGATCACAATTTTGTAACCTATTTATTACTCTATACAGAATAACATAATCTGCAAAAAGCCTTACCTCTTATTCTTTACTCATATATATATATATGTAAGAAAGCATAAAAGTCCAATAACACTGCCTTGAGGAATTCTCCCCTTAATTATTACAGGGTCAGATAAAGCTTCGCCTACTGCAATTCTCTCAGATCTATTTTATAGAAATTCAGCAACCCATTCAGTCACTCTTTTGTCTAGACCAATTTCACTAATTTTTGCCAGTAGTCTCCCATGATCCACCCTGTCAAATGCGTTAGACAGGTCAATCGCGATACAGTCGATTTGACCTCCTGAATCCAAGATATCTGTTATATCTTGCTGGAATCCTACAAGTTGAGCTTCAGTGGAATAACCTTTCCTAAAACCGAACTGCCTTCTATCGAACCAGTTACTAATTTCGCAAACATGTCTAATATAATCAGAAACAATGCCTTCCCAAAGCTTACATACAATGCATGTCAAACTTACTGGCCTGCAATTTTCAGCCATAAGTCTATCACCCTTTCCTTTATACACAGGGGCTACTATAGCAACTCTCCATTCATTTGGCATAGCTCCTTCAACCAAACAATAATCAAATAAATACCTCAGATGAGGTACTATATCTCAACTCATTGTCTTTAGCATATCCCCAGAAATCTTATCAATTCCAGCTGCTTTTCTAGTTTTCAAAATTTGTACCTTATTGTAAATATCATTGTTATCACATGTACATTTTTATACTTCTTTAGCATTAGTCACCTCCTCTATCAGGACATTATACTTACCAAAAATCTTTACATACTGCAGACTAAATATTTCTGCCTTTTGAAGACCCTCACATACACACTCCACTTGTTCATTGATTATTCCTGGAATGTCCTTTTTGGAACCTGTTTCTGCCTGAAGGTTCCTATTCATGCCCTTCCATTTTTCACTAAAATTTTATGACTGCCAATTATACTTGCCATCATGTTATCCTTAGCTGCCTTCTTTGATAGATTCAATTTCCTACTAAGTTCCTTCAATTTCCCCTTACTTCCACAGCCATTTCTAATTCGATTTCTTTCCAGTCTGCACCTCCTTCTTTGTCTCTTTATTTCTCTATTATAATAAGGTGGCTCTTTACCATTCCTTACAATCTTCAAAGGTACAAACCTGTTTTTACATTCCTCAACAATTCCTTAACCACATCCCGGAATCTGATTACATTCTTATTTACCGTTTTCCACCTATCATATTTAATTTTTTAAACGGTTTCATGCCTGCTTTATCAGCAATATGGTACTGCCTAATAGTCCGAGTTTTAAAACCTTTCAACTACGAAAAAACATCTTCATGGTCACTAATACCACCTATACTTCGGTTTCTCTATAGAGCTCATCTGGTTTCATGAGCACCACGTCCAGGATATTTTTCCCTCTAGTTGGTTCCGTCACATTCTGAATCAGCTGTCCTTCCCATATTAGCTTATTCGTCATTTGTTGGTCATGCTTCCTGTCGTTCGCATTTACTTCCCATTTGACATGTGGTAAATTCAAAGCTCCCACTACAATCACATTCCTTTCCATGTCGATTCCCAAATAGTTGATTATCTTATCAAATAATTCTGAATTCGTGTCAGCGCTACCCTTTCCCGGTCTGTACAATCCAAAGACATCAAGTTGCCTATTATCTTTAGAAATGAGCCTTACACCTAGAACTTCATGTTTGTCATCTTTAACTTTTCGTAGCATACAAACTTTTCTTTCACCAGAATTAAAACTCCCCTCCCACCATTTCTACCCCATCTCTACGATACACACTCCAGTTCCGTGAGAAAATTTCTGCATCCATTATATCATTTCTCAGCCATGATTCAACTTCTATTACAATATATGGCAAATATATATCTATTAAATTACTTAATTTTACTCCTTTATTTACAATACTTCTACAGTTCAACACTAACACTATGTCATCCCTATTTGATTTCCAGATCTCTGTATCCTTACCACCGCTCCCTACACAACCCTGTTTCCCTGAATGTACCTCCCTATTACCCTTTCAAACAAATTTCCTAAGTTATACGTACTACTGCGGTTTAAGTGAAGGCCATCTGATCGCAGATCCCTATCTCCTACCATCCCATTATGATCTATGAAATCTCATTCCTAGTTTCCCCCATACCCACTTCATAGTCTCATTTAAATCCAAAATCCCTCCTACACAATATTCCACTGATAATAATTTCCACTTTCTTAAACTGCACCCGCCCTGCATTTACCAGATCCCATATATCCCCAACTATGTTGGTACTTATACTAGCTTGCCTTACGTTGTTGGAACCAACGTAAAACACTACCACCTTATCCTTCCCCTCCTCCTTCTCTTCTACTTTTCTCAACATCTGCCTCAACCTAATTCCTGGATAACACTCTATCCTGGATCCCTTTCCTCCACACACTTTTCCCACGTGTCTAACGATGGCATCCCCCATGACCAGAGCCTCAACCATACCCTCCTCATTTGATCCCTTCCCCACCTGGTCAGCCCTATCTTTCCTGCTGTAACCTGTACATTGTTTGAGGGAGACCTACCTTCCTTCCTGTTTTCTGTGAGAATCCTAATTATCTCCCTCAAACTCTCCAACTCCTCCCTCATACCCCTCAATGCCTCGCCACACGCACAGTTCCTACACTTGCACTCCTTAGCCTTTCTTTTCCAAAAAAAATGAAAAGAACTGAAAAATAAAATAACTTGTTTCGTGCAAAAAAATAATAAACGGAAAGAAATATTGTCTAGGATAGTACTCAAAGATGACACGACAATAAGGTAATTAATATACTGCTACACTACAATACTACTTAGTCGTACTCCATTTTTATCCTACAACACCCTAACAGATAAAAACTGCTGTTAATTACTGAATACCGAAAGGAATACACAAGAATTACACATTTCTATACTGCAGTTAAGCCTTTTTTAGATGTGCACAGTTTCATGTTTTTAATATACCAGTTGACTACATACTGCTGAAGATGAACCACTGAAAGTCAGTTTCAGTGAGAATATAAAAAGTTTATGAAAATTTAATTATATTTGTCATTGTATAGATGTACTGAATTGGTGGTGAATGGGTATTACGTACAATAATATGTAGTTGCTCTCAATAGCCGGCCCCGTGGTGTAGGGGCAGCGTGCCTGCCTCTTACCTGGAGGCCCCGGGTTAGACTCCAGGCCAGGTCAGGGATTTTTACCGGGACCTGGGGGCTGGTTCGAGGTCCACTCAGCCTATGTGATTAGAATTGAGGAGCTATCTGACGGTAAGATATCGGCCCCGGCCTAGAAAGCCAAGGATAACGGCCGAGATGATTCGTCGTGCTGAGCATACGACACCTCGTAATCTGCAGGCCTTCAGTCTGAGCAGCGGTCGCTGTGTAGGCCAAGGCGGTTCAAGGGCTGTAGTGCCATGGGGTTTGGTTTGGTTTGGTAATTGCTGCCAATACGGATCACAGAGAAGCTTATAACATAAGAAGCTAGTGACGGTTTAAGTCGACATACTTAAAAAGATTTCTTTGGTTATCAAAATTCATTCCTTTTAATGTCTAGCCTATGCCTTAAGGAGAGAGCTCCATTTCGTCGAGGAATTGAGATTCCAGCTGCTTCTTCAATCTACACAAGGGTATGAGAAAATAATAACCTTTATGAGCGAAGATCTCACAGGAATATGCAGACATCGTATAACTTATGACATGTGGTGACCTCATATTTAGTGCATGGTTTTCACAACAACGTGTGCAGGAACAAGAGTTTTTATCGGACTTTCAGTTCATATGCTGGCTATGGGAAAAATAATGTGATAGATATCATGTCATGATGTGTGACAAGGAACTAAAGTCACTCACACAATGAACATGGGTATGTTTTTGGGCTAGAAATCTGTCTGGAATTAGCATCATCAATTTCCAGACACTGCTATAGTTATGGCAAGCAGGTTCATCATGTAAGTATACTAGGCCAGCAGCATCGTCTATGCATTCCTATAAGAACGCAAGTTTTGTGAGGATGATTATAATTTACTACCCATCGTACTTGGTACTGATTTGAACATCAATATGAAGTCAACCCTTGGTCAAGTGTTTCTCTCTTTCAAGTGTGATAGACTGGCCCTCGAATTAAACGACGACCCAGCCATTTCCACTTTATTTTATTTAATCGTATGGTGATTATAACAACAAATTCATAAGTCCAGGTCCAAGTTTTCAGCCACGCTACAGCACTTACTGAAAGATGAAACAGGTCGCTAGGGCTTCCGGATAAGGCATGAAGAGGGCAGCACAGGATGACATGCTTCATGGTCTGCTTCTCTTCATTGTATTCACACATTGGAGAATCCATCCAACCCCACTTATGGCGTAAGAATTTGCTGCGTCCATGACCAGTTCTCAGTCTGTTGAGGCGACACCATAGTTTTCTTGGGAGGTCGAATCCCTTCATTTTCCGAACTGGATTTAGCTCATTACATTAGTTCCAGATGTTGAATTTGACCACTCATCCCGCCAGCTCTGGTTTAGATTAAAATTAGCCCTCAAGAGTCGGTCGTCCAGTACATTTGCTGGTCTCCTAAATAGAAGTCGATAGAAGTGTAACAAAATTCCTGGTGAACTGGTAATGAGGGAGATGACCAGATCTTCTTTGCGTCTCTCAGCAGAGCTTCCTATCTCCTCAGGTGTGGTGGTGGGATATGAATATGTAGGGATGGGCGCGACTGAAGCCTGGAATTGAGAGCGTCGACTCCATCGACTCCGAACACCGGTCTCGGTTCGCATGAAGCCTCGCGACTCCAAGTTAACCTGATGCGCATTGCGGGGGCCGTACGGTCGCATCGCATGAAGCCTCGCGACTCCAAGCTAACTTGACTCACATTGCGGGGCCGCTAGCATGCTGAAGCGCGGAAAAAACATGAAATATGATACGTGTTGCCGCTCATTTGCCCATTGGGTTTTTCAAGTGTATTGTAGAGTGAAGTACGGTATCGTTAACGAAGACGACGAGCGTAATACTGTAGTTGAAACAAAATTAAACGTGTCAAGTTAGAAAGTATCGGCATAGCAGACCACGGGCATTTCACGTCCTTATTTGTCGTGAACAGGAAACTGATAAACAGATATCGATGGTAAATCATTATGAATTGCACATGAACGATGAAAAAATTCTAATATGGGTAAACCCGCGAACATAATTCGAACATAGATTAAACCATCAAAAACCTCGGTGGCTCAGGCAGCAGTGCTTTGGCCTCTCACCGCTGGATTCCGTGGTTCGAATTCCGGTCACTCCACTTGAGATTTGTTTTTCTCCGGGTAATCCGGTTCTCCCTGTCATCTTTCATTCTAGCAACACTCTCCAACATCATTTCATTTCATCTGTCAGCGGGAACCTCGGCGTCTCCGAAGACCGTACAAGTAGTTAGTGGGACGTAAATCAAATAGCATTAACATCTGTCAGTCATTCATCATTTCCCCAGTGGAGCGCGACAGGCCTCGGCAGCCGGTATAATTCCTATCCTCGCCGCAGGATGGGGATTTCATTCATTCCATTCCTGACCCAGCCACTGACTGGAAAACAAGTTGTAGGTTCTCATTATAATTCAAGGACCGCGTTAAGTCTTGTTGCATTATTATTATTATTATTATTATTATTATTATTATTATTATTATTATTATTATTATTATTGTTGTTGTTGTTGTTGTTGTTGTTACGTAGGTTCCTGTGGAGCAGAAGAGGTGAAGGAAGGTGCCGGGATGAATGGGTCTAACTACAATGCCAAGAAAAGAATTTAAAAACTTAACTGACAGTTATATTTTCGAGAAACAACAAACTTAAAAACTTTTCACTTAGTGAGATAACAATGACATTTCAGGTCCAAAATTAGAAACAAGATAAAAATCAAAGATTTCCGAACTTTAACACTCTCGGGCTACAAGCCCCTAGTTTTACAATTTTTGGAGCTCCCAGCTCACCTTTTACAGACGAGCATAAATTTGTTCACAGGGCAGAAATCCCCTAAATTCATGGAGCACTTGCTCCCAATATACAATATCAGGCCTCCCAGAGGCACTTTATAGCACTAGAAAAAGAGCTAACGTGCTCTCAGTTCTCAAGCCAACTCAAGGCAACACCCAAAATATATTACACCTTCTGGCCGTCCCTGGCCCTACCTACAAATTGAAACAGGGGTATCTTGTACCCAACCTATAGGGCCTTCGTGTAAAAAGAAACAACAGAAAATAAATGGCCCGAAAACAAAATGAAAGAAGGTGAATGCCTGTGCTCCTAGATAAGAACACTTAAAACCTAAAGGGCACTAGGCCGGTGAAACAGGGGCTATTCCCAAACTACTGAGGGGACTCGTATAAGAATAAATTAAGACATTACGGAAAGGAAGAAAACCAGTTACAAAACGTAGTCACCTCAAAACAATATGAAGGGGAGCTCGAGGGGTACATCACTCTCTATCCCCGATTTACAGTTAAAGATTTTATGAAGTTATTACATAAGCCGGCAGAAGTTACATTTTCAGAAAAGTAGGTTACATAGGTGATGATTCGGACCTTTCCCTCAGGTTAAACTGCGGAGCAAGCAAGAAATAAATATGTTATGTAGCCATTACCTTGTCGGAGTACTGCTGTCTGATGAAAGAGGCGCCGCCCGCCTCCTGTTTGACACACACACTAGGTTAGATGACGATCAATTGGCCGAGAGACGTGAAAATCCGCAGTTCATAAACCCTCGGAGAAAGTTCGAGACCTTTCACGAATAAACTAGCCACACCCTCTCAATTTATTAGTTGATTTAAAGGTTACACCCACAATCGAAGAAGGGGGCTGTGATAGGTTGAAAATTAATTACAGAAATTTGGGATTGGCTAGATTCAAAACTGGCGGAAAGAAATCAATATTGCCAACCCAAAAATAAATGAACATCAATTAGTAAAAAAACTTATGAATACCAAACTTCTTTAAATCAAAAGTTCTTTCACTTCGCACCAGGGTGCATGATCATAGTTTTTTTGCAGTGACATCTATGGAAGAATGTCCAAACTTATTGATGAAGGGCAAACAAAACAAGTAGAAATACAGACAGTTCAGGAAACTTCAAAATAACAAAATTCCATCAGATTTTAGTGGTGATATCTTGTGAGTAAAGGTTTAAGTAGGTCTAGTTTCAAGTTCACGGTTCCTCCAGTAGAGGAGTTCTTTTAGGCGCAAGATTTAAATGTGCAGCGTAGAGGTGTACCTCCCGGTACGATTATTATTATTATTATTATTATTATTATTATTATTATTATTATTATTATTATTATTATTATTATTATTATTATTATTATTATTGTACACAAAGGCCCCTTTTCGCGACAGTCCTGGTAGGCCTTGGCCTACCAAGTGATCTCTGCCCAGCTCGAATGCCGGTAGATTACGAGGTGACGTATGATCAGCACGATGAATCCTCTCGACCGTTATTCTCGGCTTTCTAGACCCGGTGTCTACCTCACCGTCATCACGAAACCTGAGATACAGGTAAAAATCCCTGACCAGGCCGGAATCGATCCCGGGACCTCCCTAGACTGTGGAGGCGGCTATTATGACGCATAATGTTTGGTACAATATTTGTTGTAAAATCATACTCTAAGCACTCGCTTCTTTTTTTCTGTTTTATGCCCCAGGACAGGGGTATTAATTATTTATACTTTTAAAAACTAATCCGGCCGAGAATCGAACCCGGAGCAGTCGGGTAATAGGCGGGCGATTATGTAAGCGTATACCGTCAGATTATTATTACCACTAAAATTATTGTCATCATTATCATCATCGTCGCCAAGATAGACCTACAACATTAACACTAACGATGATAAAATCCCGAAACTATATTTAATGTTTGCTGGCTAATAATAATCTTGTATTAATCGTATCACAAGTTACCAAGGGAGGAACGTGGAATTATAATTCCAAGCAGTTCCGACAATAGTTGTTAGATGGCGTTAGTGCATCAGTGGAGTCGACACTGGAGTCGAGAGTGTCGGTTCCAGAGGTAGCAGTCTGGACTCTTCGCGACTCCGTTCGCAGCCCGTCCCTATGAATATGTGCGGGGTAATGATATAGATATTGATTCCCATAGGGAACCTAAAATATTTGTCTCGAATGAGTAAATTTATAATACCAATATAAATGGTCCGTTGTTGGACATTATACATTTTCCAGCTAACTCATTCCCGGTTGCCAGCATTTTGCCCCAGTGTGCTAAGTTTTTATTTATTTATTTATTTATTTATTTATTTATTTATTTATTTATTTATTTATTTATTTATTTATTTATTTATTTACTCAAGAAAGGGCACCTGAGCCGAGGCTCTTACGGCGCAATACAGATTAAATATTGGCAGAGTTTACAAAATATTTACAATACAATAACAGCTTATTTCTAAATACGTTATATTCTTAGAGAAGAGGAAACCTTTACAAATATATAATACCACTGTACATTACTTGGTTTGTAAGATTTACTGCTCATTTTCTTTTGTCCATTGACGATTTATTTTTTGTTTAAAATTTGAAATTGTTGTTGCCTGTTGTATATGTTTTGGGAGAGCATTGTACACCTTCACAGAGTAGTGCCATAAGGAGTTACAACCATACTTACTAGTTTTTACAAATTCGGTATGGACTCTCTTTGCTCCTCGAGTGTTATATGAGTGTATGTCAGAATTTATAATACAGATAGTATTTGTATGAACCAAATTATGTTTAATTTTATAAACGAACATAGCTGAAGCTCTATCACGTAACATGTGGAGTGGTAGAAGTCTGCATTGTAAATAGCACACCCACCAAGACGCAAGGCTAGTGAATACCGTGTAGGCTGGTTGAGAAAGTTTTCATTCCCCACCCCTGAGGGTGAGGTGGTCCATCTAGAAGGTCACGCCTTCTCTCTGGCTGGGCGAAGTGAGAGAAGCAGGAGATGTGTAGGACGAAGAAGAGGGGAAAGACGAAGTGAAGAGTAGAGAAGATGTTATGTTGGGGTCTCTTGGCTGGCGGGGATGGCTATGGATGGAGATTTATACAGGAGTGTCGAGAAGGAAGTTGCGTGGAAGTGTAAGGTGGTGAAGTGTTGAAGCGATGTGATAGCGGACAGTTATGAGATGTCGGAGATGTTCAAGGGTCGGTGGTGGTGGTGGTGGTGGTGGTGGTGGTGGTGGTGGTGGTGGGATGGAGATATTAGCAGAAGAAGGAGGTGGACGGACATAGATAGAGCTCTGGAAGGGAGGGTGATCAGGTCGGGTTTGGCGACGAGATGTGGAGTGGGGATATCTAGGGCGGGGAGGTGAGCGATTGGGTTCGATGGGAAGATGACGGCCGTAGAGAAGTGCTCCATTGGATATCAGATGGTCGACGGCTGCTGCGCTGGGGAGATGAAGACGGATTAAGTACGTCGGTCCGGTGGAGTTGCAAATGCGGAACGCCCTCCGGACGGGTATTTATTGAAGGCGGAGTTGATCTTGAACGTCGGTTGCCGGGATGAGTGGGTTTACGTCGCGGATGACGCAACTGAGTACTTCAGGTGTTGCTGATGTTGCTGACGGTGACGAATGGTGTCTGGCGGCTGCTGCTGGTATGCTGAATGGCGGTGGTATGTAGTGGTTGTCAGGACAGACATGGACGGCGTAGACGGGCGGGTGAAGTGGAGAGGAGGAATGCGTAAGAGTCGAGATGAATCGACTGGAAGTAGCGGGGGAAAGGAGATTGATAGAATTGGCGATGGATGGGACGACGTAACAGTTGTGATGGAGAGAGAGGAGAAGATAGGAGCAGGGGTCGTAAAGGTGGTTGTCATGGTGAAGCGTAGTAGTGAGGCTGACATCCAACGAGGAGTCGGCCTATACGCTGATTTGGGTCGGCGGTAGCTTGTAGTATAGATGAGTAGCCACCCGGCCGATCAAAAATATGTGGAGTTTCTTCGACGAAGATCTTGGATGCCAACGTGATAGATGAAAGACGCCGTGGAGGCCACAGCGTAGGCTACTTGGAACCACCGGCCGTGACAATGCACTAAGAGAGACTTTGTCTCATTACCAAAAGTTGATGCCTGCTTGTCCATCATATGATATAGATATTGACTCCCATAGGGAACCTGAAATATCTGCCCCGAATGAGTAAATTTATAATACCAATATAAATGGTCCGTTATTGCACATCAAAAACTTTTTCCAGCTAACTCATTCCCGGTTGCCAGCGTTTCACCCCAGTGTGCTAAGTTGGGCTCATCAGTTGGTAAATAACACACCCACCAAGACGCATGGCTAGTGCATACCGTGGGGGCCACAGCGTAGGCTACTTGGAGCCACCGGCAGTGCCAATGCACTATGAGAGACTTTGTCTCGTTACCAAAAGTTGATGCCTGCCTGGCCATCAGATGATATAGATACTGATTCTCATAGGGAACCTGAAATATTTGTCCCGAATGAGTAAATTTATAATACCAGTATAAATGGTCCGTTATTGGACATTATAAATTTTCCAGCTAACTCATTCCTGGTTGCCAGCGTTTCGCCCCAGTGTCCTAAGTTGGGCTCATCAGTTGGTAAATAGCACACCCACCAAGACGCATGGCTAGTGCATACCGTGGAGGCATCATCACCATGAAAAGTTTTCATTCCCCTCCCTGAGGTTGAGGGGTGGGCCACCTAGAAGGTAACGCCTTCTCTCTGGCCAGAAGATTCGGCGGGGTTGTGGGTTTAATGGAGTAGGAGGATGGGCTAGGGTGATTTGGCATGGTGGGGGAGGTGGGAGGAATTTTTCTCTGGCTGTGTGCTTTATTTACAACTTGGGTCTTTTACAATTTTATCAGACTTTTACAACGTTTCATTTACTGTTTACAAATTACGATTAGCAACTGGTGAATTCAAGTAATGGTATATACAATGATGTGAGATAAGAGTTTTCACATATATGTAGAAGAGATGTTGAATAGGACACCAACTTGATAGTTATAATTACATGAATACCATATGTACAATGAGAAGCGGTGATAGGAATTTGCATTATATAAGTAGAACCCATGTTGTAATGAGACTATTTACAATGTGATACCAATTATAGGGTTGTATTTACATGAATACAGTATATACAATGAGATGGGATGAAAGGAGTTTTACAATTAAAAGTTGAGATAAATGTATTTGAACTATTTACAATATTGCACCAACGAGATAGTTATAATTGCATGTATACGGTAAATACAATCATGTGAGCTAACTGGGATTTGACAGCAAATGTTGTAGAAGAGAAAAGATGACAATAATAATGTTAACTGGATTATTTACCGTATGATCCAGCTAGATAGTTGTTCTTACATACATAAGGTGTACTACTACTACTACTACTGCTACTACTACTATTACTACTACTACTAAACGTTTTTATTCCTCCCCTGAATGGGGAGGCGGGCCTCTTAGACGGCGACGCCGTCTCTCAGGCCGGGATATTTGTTACGGTGAAGGAGATGTGCTGAGAGGGTGAGCGGTGGGCGGCCATGTCCTATACTACGAACTGTCCCGGCATTAGCATTAGTGCAGGAGAATGTAAAACCACGGAAATCCATTTTCAGGACAGCCGACGTGTGGGCCAGGTGTGAAGTCCAGCACTGTGTCCCATGCCCGTCTCCCGAATACAGAGGCGTAGAGCCACGGTAGAGCCGTGGCCACCTTTCCTCTGCTTGGTTGGCCGGTCAGAGTACAGAGCTGTTGGACCACGGACAAGCCGTGGCCTCTTAAGGGACGAAACCCAAGGGCCGAAACCCACTCTGCATCTACCGACGCAAAAGGTGTACTTACTTACTTACTTACTTACTTACTTACTTCAAATGTTTTCATCCCCCACCCTGAAGGGGTGTGGCGGGCCACCTAGAAGGTAACGCCCTCTCTCTGACCAATAGATGCGGGCGGGTTGGCGGAAATGTGATGGAGGAAGGAGGTGGATAAAGGATGTGAAGAAGGAGATACGAGGGGGTTTGGTATCTTCGCTAACGAGTAACTTTATTTTATTTCGTTATCATGTACAGGAGTTTTTGGGTGCTTTTTTGTTTTTTTGTTGTTTCTTTTTGTTTTTGTTTCTTTTTCTGCTCTGGAGAATGAGCGTTGTTACAAAAAATATTTATATACTGTTCTGGGAAAAAATAAAGAATTACAAGACTGGATAAAATAAATAATACAAAGTAGGAAAATCGACCGATGATCCTTCTGGAACTGGAAGAGCGATGTAAGTTTGTCGCTGATGTGGTGCTGGAGCTTTCTTCCCCCATCATTGTTATGCTTGCTGACTGGATGCTGCAGAGTTCACTGAAAAGAAGAGTTAGAGGTGGGGCGGAAGGACAGACAGGGTTTAGACAAGAGTTTCCAAGGGGGTGAAATGGAAGTGAGTACTTAGGCCAGAATATGAAGTTTGAAAGTGGACATTGAGGGTTTGGTTTGCGGCAGCTTGTAAGTGTGTTAGGACGAGAGAACGGTGGTACGGGTGAATATTGTAGAGGGCTATAGTGACGAATCGAATTAAATCCTCGACGGTAGGAGATGGGAAAAGAGAGCGACTGGGACTGGTAAGTGAATCGACTGTGCGGATAGGTGCGACGAGTCCGGAGTTATCAGGAGGAGGGGCGGAACGAGCTTTACATCTGCGGGCGTAGGTCGGATGTGCTTCTCCACAAGAATTGCAGACAGGAGGTTGCGCAGTGTTAGGGCACTTGTACGTTGGATGTGCTTGTGAACAATGCCCGCACTTAGGGCTCGGATCTCGACACTTGTTGGTCGTGTGTGAGTTGTATATCTGACATCTTTCGCAGCGAGTAGATTGCGGTGGCGATGCACGTGAGGATTCAACTTTGTAGTGGCGTCGGTAGATGGACACACCCGAAGCCAGCACCCTGTCGAGATCTGCGGTGGTAGGCAGTAGAATTCTCGCCATGTACGTTGGGCCTGTTGCATTCCGGATTCGGTAGGCTTTACGAGCTGGAATACCTTCGGTGTTCAATTCGGTGACGATTTCCTCTTCGGTGATAATTGGATCTATAACACGAGCCACACAGCTGAAGAGGCTATGTCTTGGCGGAGGTGGTGACTTGAGCGCTGGTTGTGACAGAAGCTTGAAGGTAGCGGTGGAACCAAGTTGACCTGCTCCAATTGACAGAGTGATATTTTGGGCGGCGAGGTCTCCATTCAATTTGATGATAATGCCGTTGGTGGTTGGCCGTATGTTTGTAATCTCTTCACGGCGCATATTAAACTTAAGGAGGGTGAAAAGGATGTTGCGTGGGGATCGAAATTGATGAGCTTGATTTTCAAGAAGATAGACGTGGGTACCAGTAGGTGAGGTCTGAAGAGAGCGTGAATTGTTGAGAGGACGGCGGGCTCCTGAGACTGGAAGTGAGTCGCTAGTTGGAGGAAGAGGAGGTTCAGATGCAGTTTCCTGACGAGTAACTGTCATGTTGACCGCCAAGCGTCGGGTTGGTTGTGCATCTTCTGGAGGGGTGGTTGGGGCGGACCTTTTATACTAAGGGCTGTTGGTGTCCCACGTTGGAGATGGAACTTGAGGTAGAAATCTCGCCTGGTAGTTAGGATCGGCGAAGGAGGACATGATGGCAGCATGGTAGGCCACGGTGGCGGAGTCGAGGGTGGCTGACGCAACAGAACTCTTCGACGTAGTGGTGGTACAGGTCCCACTGGTGGTGGTGACGGCGAAATGATACATAACGATCCAGTTCGCTGCTCTGCAATATTCGGTGGAGAAGGCAGAGACGTAGACTGTCCACTCGGTGAGCGGACAGCAGAAAATAAGTCTCCCCTGAAGTAGGAATTCCAGTCCTGAGGTGAAACCTCAATTCGAGCACCACTCAGTCCTCTTGTCTATACACTTTTTAAGCGACTATAAATCGCCGTGCTAGAGTGTGGTGTGCGGATGTCGACGGATGTGAAGTCTTATGCAGTGGTATAAACTGTCACTGCAGTCGACGAAGGATCCATAAGGTGTCACAGCATAGGCTACTTGGATCCACGGGTAGTGCCAATGTACTATGAGAGACATTGTCTCATTACCGAAAGTTGATGCCTGCCTCGCCATCAGATGATATGGATATTGATTCCCATACGGAACCTGAAATATTTATCCCGAATGAGTAAATTTATAATACCAATATAAATGGTCAATTAGTAGACATTGTAAATTTTCCAGCTAACTCATTCCTGGTTGCCAGCGTTTCGCCCCAGTGTGCTAAGTTGGGCTCATCAGTTGGTAAATAGCACACTCACCAAGACGCATGGCTACTGCATACCGTAGAGGAACGAACGAATGAAGAAGTTACTTCATACTCATTTCCCTGAGTGGGAAGATGGATGGGTCGGTCAGCTAGACTAGTAGCTCTTTGGCCGCATGTAAGTGAAGGATAAAAGATAAAAGAGATTGTAGAAAGTATGTGTGGAACATACGAAAACATGACCAGATGATAATAGTTTGGCGCAGAGGCAACCACGGCCAACACGACAGACCCCGAATGGAAGATCACAAAGCACTCCCCTCGACCAATACCCCTGGAAACATCCCGTTTATTAGTCTTGAGAATACAACGTTGAGACAGACAGTACAGACATATAAATAAATACATGTTGTGGCAATGCGGTCACATCGGGCGAGCAACTCCCGGCAGCCGGGATCGCGCAATGGTAATGGCGAGTTGCCAAGTATGAGTGAGTGCGGAGTGGCAGCCAGAAGTTCATTGTCCTCGGGTCGTTGACACTTGAGATGAACGTTCACTTGCTCGTCGCACTGTGCGTAACTAAGCGAACAAAAGGAACACTTTCTTGACACGAACTGAAGAGAGGCAGACAATGAATAAGAGAACCATACTCGTGTCCAGGGTAATTCTTAATATCACTGGGAATGTAATTGTAGCATATACGGAAAATAAAGCTTTCCACCTGAGAATAGCAAGAATTAAAAATAAGTAAAGTTATAGCACAGTGAGTAATACGGAAAAACACAAGTACTACAGCGACGAAAGAGGTAAGAACGAAGTGTTCGGAATATGTATAATAATAATGATACAAGTAATATGAAAAACAAACATGATAATAGTAATAATAAGAATAGACAACTCGATACCACAGGTCGGTAATCATAACGAGACTACAATGTAAATGAAAAACAATATTGGCAGTATATGCTTAAAAGGAGAGAGAACACTACTAACAGGTATAATAATAGTGAGGTATACAATAATAATAATAAGGAGGAGAAGAAGAAGAAAATGTAACATTAAGAATTAGGATACAAATGATAGAACCATATGTCGTATACAAAAAGATGTGGTGAGAATAATATCAATGAGAAATAAGTAATGTTACCGTGGTTTGGTGGATCAGCAGAGGTGAAAGAAGGTGCTGGGATGAGCAGGTCTCAACTTACAAAATTAAAGTTAATTTAAAATTTTACAAGGTTATATTTTCTTTTCAAGATCAAGAAATAACAAGTATAACAGGAACTCATTTGTATATCCACAAGTTAAGAAAGTACAATTACAGTTTATTAATGGATTTTGGGCTTCGAGCCCCAGATTCATAATTCTTGAGCGATTAGCCCCACTTAACTCAAATACAAGGTTTGACAAAGGGGCAGAAAACCCCAATCATGCCCCGGAGCACTTGCTCCTTATTACTCAGTAAAGGCTACTTGAGGCACACAGAAAATAACATTTAAGAAAGAGCAACCCGCTCTCAAAGTTCAAGCCTATCAAAGGCCACACCAAACTCCACCTTCAAGCTGACCTCCAAGCACATGAAAACAGGGGTAAAAATACCCAACCTACTGAGGCCTATTCCATAAAGAAACAGGACAATTACATGGCCCCCAAAATACCAACTTGAGAGGAGGCGAAACTGCACTCCTAATATATTTCTTTAAAACCTATTTGGCACTAGGCCGCTTATGCAAGGGCTAATCCCCTACTACGGAGGTGACACGATTGAAAAATATTATGACATTACGAGTAGAAGGAAAACTGTTATAAAAACGTAGTCACCTCAAAACAAAATGAATGGGAGCTCGAGAGGGTTAGGCACTCTCTATCCCAATTTGTAGTTAAAGAGACACACTTTATACCAAGTGTCTTTTACATTTTAAATATAGGTTACATGAGGAAAGTTTCGAACCCGCCCCGAGGGTTAAACTGCTGAGATAGCAAACAAAGAAGTTATTAAAAGGCCATTACCTGATGGATGAACTGCCGCCGGAAGAAAGGGGCGCTTCCCGCCCCCTGCTATATAATCACACTAGGAAAGATGTTACAGAAGTTGCCCCGAGACCAGAAAATCAGCAGTTTATATATCCTCGTGGAAGATTCGAGACGTTTCATGAATGATTACAACCCGCCCACAAAATTTTATTGGTTACCGAACACAGTTACAGAGTAGGTTGGGGAAGAAAGCCCCGATTGGTCGAAAATTAATTTAAGAAATTCAGGATTGGCTAATTTCAAAACTAGCGGAACGAACGGATTAATATTGCCAACTCAAACAATGACAGAAAGAAATTTAACAAAGAGCAAACTTATGACTACAAAATTTCTTCCAAGAAAAGTTCCTTCACTTTGCACTAGGGTGCACAATTGTAGTTCTTAAGTGGTGCCATCTAGAAGAGAATGTTCAC
Organism: Anabrus simplex; assembly: GCF_040414725.1. Taxonomy (NCBI): domain Eukaryota; kingdom Metazoa; phylum Arthropoda; class Insecta; order Orthoptera; family Tettigoniidae; genus Anabrus; species Anabrus simplex. Next base: position 201,268,306 of record NC_090266.1, read on the forward strand.
ACTTCTTGCTAGAGAGAAAACAAATATAAATCGAAAAAGACATACTTCAGAACTCTTCAAAATTTACAATAGCGACATCTTCTGAGAAACTTTAGAATTAACATGGTTGTTAAAGTTCAGGCTTCCTCCAGTAGAGGAGTTTCAACAGGCGCAAATTTTGAATTAGCGGCGTGGAGGTGTACCGCCCGGTACAAGTAATAACATTAAATCGAAATATAAGGAAATATACAAGACGTGACATAAGAGAAATAAAAAGGAGATGACATAATGAACAAAAGGAGTATTTACAGTGCAGTTATGATCTGGAGATGTTTATAAAGTATACAGTATATATACATAAATTCCGAGATGGCGCTTTTAACGCCTTACGGGTCCCTATATGACAGCGCATGGAGGGTGGTACCACCGCCATCAGGAGCATTCCACATTGAAGTATATATACGAATGAGACAAAGATGCGAGCATTATCGGGACCGTGGTAGAAATAGATGGAAGATACATAATAGGGGTGGGGAAAAGGTAGGATAGTGCAGGGGTGCGGTTGTTACGAAAGATTGCGGTGGCAAGGGGATGAGGGTAAGTGCTTCGGTAATACTATGATTATTATTTTGTATTCCTTTAATAAGGTATTTGAAACGTAGGTCATGACGGTGTATGAGGATCGTAGGGAAGGAATAGTGCTGCTGAAAGAGGGCAGAGGGGATTTCGAGAGGGAGACGAACAGCAATACGTAAGGCGTGGCGGTCTAGTTTAAAATTTCGCTGTATTGTCGTCCATGAGCAGTAATCCAAGTCAGTGAAGCGTAAGTAATAACAGGACGGATAAAGGACTTATAGACGGTCAGGATATGATGGGACTTGAGTCCCACGTATATCCGGAGAGTATACGTAGGGTGCGGAAGCGTTGAAGGCATTCTTTATATTTGTTAGTGAGATAATAATAATAATAATAATAATAATAATGATAATAATAATAATAATAATAATAATAATAATAATAATAATAATAATAATAATAATAGGAGTAAGGTATTTCGAAATTTAATGCCCAGATAGCTAGATAGGTTAGTTTCAGGTAAGGTGGTGTTATAGATGGTAAGTAGGACGCGATGTCTGGGACAGGTAGACAGGATTTTTAGGAAAAACTATAAATTGGGTTTTAAATGGATTAACCGCTATATGCCAGGAAGTTAACCAGGATTTGAGTTGAGATACATAAGCTTGCAGGTGTTTGGTTAAGGACGTGACAGAGGGAGCTAAGACTAAAATGGCAAGATCATCAGCATACTGGTGCAGGCGGAGAGGGGTTTTAGGATGTGGGATGCCGTGCGTATGTATTGTATATAGCAAAGGGGCGACAGGAGAACCCTGAGCAAGACCGGAAGTGATTCGGAAGGTGTAGGAGGAGGTACCATGGATTAAGATTTTTGCCGTGCGGTTGTGGAGGAAATGACTAAAAAAGCGAATGAGAGTGCTGGGAGGAGAGAGATGGCGCAGTTTAAATAGGAGAATGGCGTGCCAGACATTATGAAATGCTTTATCGACGTCCAGGCACACAAGCGCTGCAGTGCTGCGAGGATGAAGATAGGAGGAATGGGAAGGGGAAATACGGAATAAATGATCTTGAGTAGCATAGTGGGAGCAGGAACCGATTTGAGAAGTAGGGAGAGTCCAATCTGCAAAGTACAAGGGAGCTTTTTACTATAGTCTGCAACCTATCTTACCGTCTGAACATTGCTTGATGATGATGCTTGTTGTTTTAAAGGGCCTAACATCGAAGGTCATCGGCCCCATCTAAACATTGGTATGAAATTTCTGCTTATACACGTCGACACATTGTAAATATAATATGGCTTCGATCTCATCATGCGTTAACACCGCAGTTTAAATTTAGATTTAATTTAATTGATCATTCACAGTGTGTTTGTGGTTTCACTGATGCCGATGTCAATCATTTACTACTTCAATGTACTGAATATGATGCTGCACGTCGCCCCTTTTATTCGCGCTTAATCAACCTACAATATACTCTACCGACGAATGTGGCTTGTCTCTTACACAAACCTACTCCCGAGCTCTTGATGACGCTTAATACATATTTGGACGACACAAAGATACAGTTATAATGTTTTTTCCTCGTTAGATATTACTTTTACGCCTCACGGAACGTAGTCACATGTTTCGACAGATATCTCATTTCATTTGTTTAGAAGTAGTAGGTCAATCCTTACAGGTTGTTTCAATTATTTGAAGTCTTTCCGACACTCTGCGTGTTGCGGTAATTCATTTGTTACTATATTGTGTTGTGCTATACTTCCTCTTGACTTATCCCATTCGTTTCCGTTTCTCCTTTCCCGCTGAGCAGAGTGTTCACTACGTAAGTGTAGACATTGAACTTTGCATGCTGAAGCAGCATACTACGTGACCGTGACGTCACGACCACGTGCTCTTGTTTGGTAAACATAGCCACGTGCTTTTTTGACAGCTGTCTTCTTGACGAACCCTAACCTCACTTTGAAGGACAATAGAGCGTCGCTAACCTCACTCTTGCCATCTTGATGGGCTTAAACCTTACTGTTGCTACCTTGGTTATACGCTTTTGTGTTAGTTTACTGTTAATCGCTAAGCTGGTCGCATCATCGAAGTAGAGAGTAACAAATGTCGAGTAGATTTAAAGAAGAATCTGTTAGCAGAAGATAAAAGTCCGTCATGGAAAAACCTATGTCTAGGTATATTTGCGAAGAGTGTGGAAAAGCATTTTCCCGAAGCTATCACAGGAGACGTCATGAGATATCATGTAGGACAATTTTTCAATGCAAACATTGTAGAAGAGAGTTCAAGAACGCATACAACGCTCAACGTCATGAAGCCGCGTGTAATGTAGCTTCATCGGGAACAAAATACAAAGAGCTCAACCATATTCCAGCGAACACTGATTTATGTTTAAAAAGTACACCTCTGCGAGAGATTTTTAATTCTCCCTTGTTGTCTAGGCCTGCTGCAAGTTCTGTTACTAAGCACAAACTTCAAAATAAAGAGAGGCAAGATCATGATTATGATAATAAGGATAATGATGTTGATCAAAACAGTAGTAAAGGGAAAGTAGAAGAAGAAGAAAATCTTAATGTTTCATTGCCATTACAGCTTGATGATTTTACTTCATTTCCTAAGCCTACTACACGTTCTGTCGAAGTGCAAACATCTCAAGAAGAGATGCAAGGTAAAGAAGAAGGAAATTTCAACGCTTCATCTCTATCGAAACAAGTTAAGTTTGTACCTAGAAACGCTACTGCTGAAGCACGTATTACATCAAAACAAGTCCCTGCACATCAACTGTCTGCATATAGACTCAAAGTTCACAACAGGCCTCTGTTACCCTATGTAGATATAAGCTACTGTAAAGACCCCAACGTACTCGTAAAACGTTTACAACTGCTAAGAGCCTATCATGATGCTGGTTACACACCGTACAAAGAAGATATTTTTGAAATAGAGTATGAATTACGTCGTGTAGGTATTATTAAGTAAGCGCTTACCCTCACCTAAGTCATCCATCTGTAGTATATAGTCGATCGAGTAGCTATATTCGTATAGATTATTTCCCAACATTCTCCCTTCCTTAGGGTGTTAACTCCGCCTCTAGTTGTAGAGCCGGTCTCAAGCCCGGATAAAGAGAGGAGAGGCACCCTAGCCCTCTAGCCCATTAGCCCTTTAGCCCATTAGCCCTTTAGCCCATTAGCCCTTTAGCCCTTTAGCCCATTAGCCCATTAGCCCATTAGCCCTTTAGCCTATTAGCCCTACAAGGAATGTGCGGTAATCTAATCTTCTTAGAACAAAGGTATCCCCTGACATGTTGTATCGAGTACAGTGTTCGGTTCTACTTATTTAGTGTTCTAAACACTTCAATCAATGTTCCGATCACATGATAAAGTTAACGGCATAGAGTGCAGTGTTCGATTCTAGTCTTGTTATGTTTCTTTAGTGATTTGCAAGTCTAAGCATGCATAATGACGTCATCACTGCAGCACGTGCTTACTCTAGCTATCCCGATGCAGGTTTAAACTTGTTCGATAGAGCTATGCCTTCACATAAGAGAAGGCCTTAACAGCTTATGTATAGCCGCTATTGTTTAAAGATAACTGCTGTTAAGAAAAAGCACGTAGAATTTTTCAAATTACCCGCCACCACATTTCAAAGGTATGAGGTTTAGTGCTGTAAAGATACCTGCACGATGCAAACCTAGCTTTCTTCATCAGAGCAGCCACCATCTTGTGTGAGCACCTCTAGACCGTATCATAAGGAGCTGTGTATAGTCACCGTCTTGTCGCTGCTACCTTGCGCAAGCACCCCTAGGGGGTCTCATAAGAGCAGCAGCCATCTTGTGCAAGCGCTCTTAAGCTGCCTCATAAGAAGCTATGTATAGCCCCATCTTGTAGAATTAGATAGCTGCCAATGCCAAAGGGCCTAAGTAGGGATCGAACCGTCGATCTCATCATTAGACTATGTTTTCTTCTTGTTCCTGATACTGCAAACCTAGGTATCAGGTTTTGCTCTACGATGCACCGTTTTCGAGATATTTAACATTTTGCATTTAAGCCCCAAATTTAATGAATCGAACCTGCACGGCACGTTATACTCTCTACCATAGCTAAACCTGATCATGTTACGAATACTTGCTTCAATACAAGCTAAAAGAGAGCGAATGCCAAAGGGCCTAAGTAGGAACCGAACCGTTGATCTCATCATTAGACTATGTTTTTCTTGTTCCTCGTACTGCGAACCGAGGTACTGGGCAGACAATTTTTTGTCCGTTTTGCTCTACGATGCACCGCTTTCGAGATATTTAACATTTTGCATTTAAGCCCCAAATTTAATGAATCGAGCTAGCACGACGCGTTAGCCTCTAAGCTAGCTTTCTTAATAAGAGCAGCAGCCATCTTGCGCAAGCACCCTTAAGGAGTCTCATAAGGAGACGTGTATAGCCGCCATCTTGTGTCCGCCATCTTGCGCAAGCATCCTTAGGCCGTCTCTAGCCATCTTGTGCAAGGACCCTTAAGCCGCCTCACAAGAGCAACCGCCATCTTGCGCAAGCATCCCAGGGCATCTCATAAGGAGCCATGTATAACCGCCATCTTGCGCAAGCATCCCAAGGGCGTCTCATAAGAACCTATGTATAGCGGCCATCTTGCATAAGCACCTTTAAGGAGTCATGTATAGCCACCATCTTGTGCAATTAGCGTCGAGAGATGGCTGCTGTAGAATTTTTCTTTTTTAAATTATCCGCCACCATATTTCAAAGGTATGTACCTAAAGAGTGTAGCACTGAGGTTTGCGATGTAAGATGGCGGATGACAGCTGACAAAAAAGCGCGTGAGTTTGTTTACTAAACAGGAGCACGTGGAATTTTTCAATTTGCCGCCACCACATTTCAAAGGTATCTAGCTAAAGATGGCAGCACGGTGCACTCTTGATTAAAGATGGCGGATGACAGCTAACAGAACTTTTCAAATTGCCCGCTACTACATAGAGGGCAGCACGGTGTTCTGTGGATTAAAGATGGCGGATGACAGCTGACGAAATTGTCCGCATGATAGCAGCACAGTGCTCTATTGATTAAAGATGGCGGATGACACCTGTCAAAAAAGCACGTGGCTTTGTTTCCAAACAAGAGCACATAGAATTTTTTAAACTGCCGCCACCACATTTCAAAGGTATCTAGCTAAAGAGTGCAGCACTGTGCTCTGTTGATTAAAGATGGCGGATGACGGCTATCAAAAAAGCGCGTGAGTTTGTTTCCCAACAAGAGCATGTAGAATTTGCCGCCACCACATAGAGGGCAGCACGGTGCTCTCTTGATTAAAGATGGCTGCTGTCATGTGGAATTGCCTGCCACCACAGGTATCTAGCTAAAGAGGGCAGCACGGTGCTCTCTAGATTAAAGATGGCTGCTGTCAAAAAGCATTTTTCAAATTATCCGCCACCACATTTCAAAGGTAAGTAGCTAAAGAGGGCAGCACTGTGCTCTATAGATTAAAGATGGCGGATGAGAGCTATCAAAAAAGCACGTAGATTTGTTTATCTCACGCTAGTGAGGTTAAGTTGGTAGCACTAAGGTTTAGGCCCGCCAAGATGGCAGCACTGCCGATGACAGGTGACGAATTTACATCTACTACGATAAAGAGGGCAGCACAGTGCTCTGTGGTTTAAAGATGGCGGATAACAGCTGTCAAAAAAGCACGTGGCTGTCAAAAAGCACGTGGCTTTGTTTACCACGCGCTAGTTAGGTTAAGTTGGTAGCGCTAAGGTTTAGGCCCGCCAAGATGGCAGCACTGCCGATGACAGGTGACGAATTTTACATCTACTACGATAAAGAGGGCAGCACAGTGCTCTGTGGTTTAAAGATGGCGGATGACAGCTGTCAAAAATGCACGTGGCTGTCAAAAAGCACGTGGCTTTGTTTACCACGCGCTAGTTAGGTTAAGTTGGTACTACTGAGGTTTAGGCCCGTCAAGATGGCAGTACTGAGGTTAGCGATGCGTTGTTGTCTGTCAAAAAGCACGTGGCTGTCAAAAAACACGTGGCTTTGTTTACCTCGCGCTAGTTAGGTTAAGTTGGTACTACTGAGGTTTAGGCCCGTCAAGATGGCAGTACTGAGGTTAGCGATGCGTTGTTGTCGATGACAGCTGTCAAAAAGCACGTGGCTTTGTTTACAAATTCAAATTTCCCGCGGGTGGTGGAGGAGACCTCTGGGAGGCCTCTGGCTGTGGTGGTGGTGGAGGAGGCCTCTGGCTGTGGTGGTGGTGGAGGTGGCCTCTGGGAGCCCGGTGGCGGTGGCGGCGCCAGAACTGTCCAATTATACTACTTATTTTTACGGGTCTATTCCGCATGGACTTTTCCATAAGACAGTGTTCTTCATAAGACTGTGCTTAACTCATTTCATAAAGACTGTGCCTCAACGAAACCTTGTTTTCTTAAAACTGTGCTTAACTCATTTCATAAAGACTGTGCCTCAGTGAAACTTTTTTTTATAAGACTGTGCATTCGTGCAAGGTCTGAATTTCTTTTCATTCGATTGTGAGTGCTCTAGCTTGCATTCCTAGAACTGTATATTTATTTCATCGCGCTCAAGCATTACGCGAGATTGTGACCTAGCGACTTAATTTACTTTTTTTCATCGGACTGTGTCAAAGTAATGGTGTTTGGGGCCGATGACCTTCGATGTTAGGCCCCTTAAAACAATAAGCATCATCATCAAGTAATGGTGTTTATTTCATTTCGTGAGACTGAATCTGAAAGTCATAGAAAGTTGCAGAATAATTTCGGGTTCGTCGACGAGTGCATCAGGGGGCAAATATTCATTTATAGGAAGGGGAGTTAGGGATTGGAATAACTTACCAAGGGAGATGTTCAATGCATTTCCAATTTCTTTGAAATCATTTCGGAAAAGGCTAGGAAAGCAACAGATAGGGAATCTGCCACCTGGGCGACTGCCCTAAATGCAGATCAGTACTGATTGATTGATTGATTGATTGATTGATTGATTGATTGATTGATTGATTGATTGATTGATTGATTGATTGATTGATTGAGTATTACTTTCATATTTTGAACTGTGCTAATTTTCCTGTTTTCTTCAAAGTATTCGCGTCCAACCCTACTAATTGTGGAACTTGTGAATTTTCGAACAGTGACATAAAACAATCTTTAGTGCAGTGCGGTGGAGAAGTGTCATATCAGATTCTATTGACATTCTGTCCGAATTTCATATATTTCTATACTCCCTTCATGGGATTTCGGTGGAATAAAAGTTAATTAAATATTCCACGCTGCACGCAGACATCACCGGACGTCAGACTCCCAAGTTCGAGCCTCAACCGAACTTCGAAGGTCGTCAACCACCGTGGGATAACGTGGTGCCCTGATGCTGAGAGGAGTTCTATAGTGAGGGGATAGCGTGGGACATCACCGACATCGACGCCGAAGCACGACGTCTCCCCCTATCTCTACCTGGACATTCAAAACCTTCACTGTTCGTCTGAAAAAGGTGATTTAATTTGTCGTTTTTTAATAAACACAAGTTTAAACCTAATAAAAATTTATTATACTACCCATCTCTCTCTGACTCTCTGAGCATGGACCGTACACGTCCTGGCGTTAATCCGTGCTCTTCACTGATCAAAAGTATGGGTGTTCCTTTTACAATATATAGTATAGGTTAGGAGAGGTTTCCTTTACATGTTTGTTAATGTGCCACATCACAGTGTCTTCCTCCGGTTGTTCCAGAAGTTATCGGGTAACCTTGTTACTGAAGTGTCTGTTTCAACCAAGTATAGAAATTTTGGGAGGATAATGGTGATTAATTACTCCAAAATATAGTTGCAAGACCCCCCTAGTTAACGAAGTGCATCAATGAAGATTTTGTCCTTAACAAATACCATACAAAGTGCTTGACAATATTCTTATTACATTTAGCCAAGATATATGACAAGTTATTGAATTGTGTACACATTTGAGTGTTGTTTGAGAAAGTGCTACTTGTATGTACTGTAATTCTTAATGTGACTGGGTGAAAATAATGTGCGCATTAATCTTTCAAGAAGAAGAAGACTTGTTTATAATTTTCTTCATTTCTATCAGTATTAACATTCAACTTTCGTTGTTTCCATTTGACCACCTTACGTTTAAGGTCGGGCCACCAGGTGCGCCACTGTCCTGTCTCGCAGTTTAGTATGGGAGAATGCGCAAGTGCCCAGTATTGTCTATAGTGTATTTGATTTCTCTTATTTGATCAACCCATCTTTTTGCGACCCATCCTCGTGACCTTCTGCCAGAAACGTTTCCTTGGACGTTTAATTTTTCCAGGTTGTCATTCTCTCTTCTCATAATGTGACCAAATAATTGCAGTATTATCTGGTACACAGCTTGGCATAGACTTTCTTGTATTCCAGTTTATTCCATATGGACTTTAATATAAGCATTGTATTTGTACCTGGAGGTACACCTCAACTCCGCACATTTAAAAGAAGCGCCTTGAGGAACTCTATCTATCAAAGAAAACTTGAAACAGTTTGCGCATGAAGTTGGGACGTTAATCGGAAGATGTCACTCATAAATAACAGAGTACTGTGTTATCTCAAAGTTTCCTAAACTGACTGGGTTTATTTGTTTTGTTTTGGTGTACAGCAAGTAGTCTGAACTTTTCTCCATAGATGTCCTTACAAATAACCGAGGTCATGCACCCTGGTGCAAGTTGGAAGAATTTGTGATTTAAAGAAGTTTTGTGTTTCTAGGTTTTCATAACAAAATCAATGTTCATTTATTATGTTATTTCAAGGTTTGCAACACTTCTTCTCATCCCGCCAGCTTTTGAATATGGCTAATTGGAAAGTTTTGTATTTTTTTCAACCTATCACAGGCTTCTTGTATATTTTTCTTCGGCCAATAAAAATGAGAGGGTGTGTCCGGATTTAGTCCAGAACCTTCTTCAACCATCCCCTCGGGTATATAAGCTGCGGCTTTTTCAAGCTACCTTGTCTTATTGATCGTCGAAGTACTGAGTGTGTGTGTGTTAAGGCGGGAGGCGGGGTGCCTCATCCTTCGGCAGGCAGTACATCAGCCCAGGTGATGGCCACCAGTTTTCTATCTTCGTAGCTCTCTCCGCAAACGTATCCGAGGGGAAGTTTCTAAACTTTAACTATGTAATCGTTTGATTTCTAAAGTGTAAACTTCTTCTTTTTCATGTAAAATTTCATAAAGGCTCTAACTGTAAATCGGGGATAGAGAGTGCGTTACCCTCTTGAGTTCCCTTGCAATTTATCTCGAGATGACTACGATTTTGTAACTGTAATATTAAATTAACCTTTCATTCTAGTCACCTATGTAGCTTGGGATAAGCCCCTGTATCATCGGACCGCGAGCCCAATTATGGTTTTTTCTTGGTTTTCTAGGGGGCGCAAGTATACGCCTCCATACATTTTGTGTTTGGGCCAGTAATTTAACCTGTTCTTCTTTCCACGAAGGCCCAGTAGTTTGGGTAATATATGCCCCTGTCTACAAAAATGTAAATTGTAGGTTGGGCCTAGAGAGGCCAGAAATTGTAAGATTTTTGTGTAATGTTGCCTTGAGTAGGCAGTAAGAAATTGGGAGCACAGCCTCCTTGGTTGTCGTTGGAGAGCATGTAAACTCTTTTCTGAGATTGCTAATATTACTGTAATATTGAGTGGTGCTTCTGGAAGGCTGTAAATTGTAACGGTTTGAGCAAAGTGCTCTGGAACCTTGTGTCGAAGTAAACGCTATATTGGCGACATTGTAAATTTGTAAATTAGGGGCTTGAAGCCCAAAGGTGTTAAATTCCCTATTCTGGGGATTTCAATTTTTATATCAAAATTGTCATTGTACAAAGTTTTAAAGGTATCTTTGATATTGTAGACAGATCCATTCAAGCCCACACCTTCTTTCACCTCTCTGTGATCCGCGAAACCCCGGTAACAGTATTCATCAAAGAGGTTCAGTAGCTGGACGGAGGCTATTTATGCGGAGTCCAATAACGATCAAGAAGAAGAACCAGCACAAGTCAACACTAAAACAACAGTGCACCGCAGAAAAGATTGTCTTCGGCGTCTTTCGACGAAGCGGTGTGGACAGGAAGGCTGCGATCGACGTGACATCTTGCGGTGAGCTTTTCTTGACTTCTGCTGTGTAATGGCGGAAAGGGGCGTGTCTTTGAACAGCTGTGTTCTAGTCGTGTACTTGTAAAACTCACCGTGATAAAGACATGTAATAGCATACTTCCGCGTTAATAAGTGTTGTATGTTGGTAACAAAATCGTGCGCATGCTGCTGTTCAGATGAACTAGAAATGGTATGAGGTTGGTGCACCTGAACGTTCAGTATGTTTATAATATGTGTATGTGTTGCCCTGGTCGCGAGCTCGGGGTTTGCCATCTAGTGAGCAGTTAGTACGATGTCCAAAAACAAAACAAGAAGATTTAGTGAGCAGTGAGGAAATGTATGTTAGTGCGTGTGGGGACTAGTGTTTTGACCAAAGAGGATAGATTTTGACTTTGTATAGTGTCTTGTTTCCAGGGTTAAATTTACCGATGGTCCGCTTGTTGGAAAGTTGTTTCAGCAAACGTTTACGCACATTTTTACTACCTGCTTGAATTCTCAGCGTTGTTATAGTGACAGCCAGGTGACTCATTTCGATTGAAGTAGGTGTATGAGACTGATTCCCTTGTCTGACTTGTGAGAATGAGCTTGGATTTTGTCTACAACGCTAAGGTAGGTAAACTCTTCTTATGAAAATGCATGTGGTGTACTAGGAACTCCCTCGAACTATGTAAAATGATTGCACGAAATGTCATTCAAAGTAGATTCGTTTTTTTATATAACCGATTACAGCTTTGTTTTGCATTGTTGAAAGTTACATGCCTGTAAAACCAGTGCAGTGTATTGACACTTGCTGACAGTATGGAATCGAAAATGTAGTCAGGATTAATCAGGTTCCTGCAAGTAATGCAGGAATATACTGTTGGATTACAGTGTACTTCCCTGATGCATCATTACTCAGTTATGTCATAATTAATTTTTAACAGAAAGGTGATCATATCCTAATGTGTAAACCATAGGTTAGTAGGGAATCTGCCACCTGGGCAACAGCCCTAATGCAGATCAGTGGTGATTGATTGAGGCTCATTGCCATAGTAAAATTAGAATAGAATATCCCAGCCATATAGTGTGACATATCTGCCTCTTTATGTTTGGATAACTAGTGCTACTCAAATCAGTCGATGAACCCGTAGCTATGAAAATAGTACGGTGTTTAGTAAGCAAAGATAAGAGCCTGTTTCTGAGATTTTTAAAAAATATTGAGATGTCTCCTTTATGTTGCAATAACTAGGACTATCCTAATCAGTTGTTTGTTTCCCTGTTTGCTAGCAGCCTATTTTCGAGATTTTGTTTCCATATTTGCTAGTAACTTGTTGATCATGTTAATAGTAGGATGAAGACTTATCAGAAACTTCAAATAATTGAATTACCAGGCGAATTGACCATTCGCTTAGGGGCGCGCTGCTGAGAGCTTGCAACCGGGAGATAGTGGATTCAAACCAGATTGTCGGCAGCCCTGAAAATGGTTTTCTGTAGTTTCCCATTTTCACACCGCTTCCTTCCCACTCATAGACAAATTGATTTGATCAGGTGTCTAAAGTGGTAGTGCCCAAAAATCAATTGGGTCTCTCAGAAAGATTGTGGGGAGCGATAAAAGTTACTGTTTGGTATTGAAACAAATTAATTAGCCTATGGGTGATGATTTAATGTACCCTCAGGATTACCATTATCCACTTACACCTTCCATATTCAGAAACTAAAAGAAGGAAGACAGTGTATCCATACGGGTGGATTCCTAACATCCTTCACGGCTGTGTTACAGAACAAATCATGTAGGTATAGGCCTATAAGAAATGTATAGTTATAAATGCAGTAAGATTGAGTTACAAACTACAGTAGACCTCATGTCTGTCACTTGACAGGGACATGGTCAGTACACAAAAAATAAAATAAAAACCTTTATGATAACACCAAAGGAGTGTAAAGCACAATTACTATCTCATGGCACAAAACCTTAGTTGTGCATCAAATGATTTTTGTATGGGGACGAGCCCATGTGCTGCAGTGTGAGTGAGAGTGGAGGAACGTTCACTGGTACCTGGTAATGGAATGCCTTTGTCTGTGCTTCATCTGCTGTCAGCAGGCCATTTTATGACTACGTTAGTGTGACAGGCAGTGATGGGAAACGTACAAAATAAAAGTAATTGGACAAAGCTTGATAGCTGCAGTTGCTCAAGTGTGGCCAGTATCCAGTATTCGGGAGATAGTGGGTTCGAACCCCACTGTCGGCAGCCTTGAGGATGGTTTTCTGTGGTTTTCCATTTTCACACCAGGCAATTTAAGGCCACAGCTGCTTCCTTCCCAGTCCTAGCCCTTTCTTGTCCCATTGTCGCCATAAGACCTATCTGCGACGTAAAGCCAATAGCAAAAAAAAAATTGTCAAGATAACATATTTAATTGATTAAAAATACAAAACTACAGATTACTCGCACCCGGGAGATAGTGGGTTCGAACCCCACTGTCGGCAGCCCTGAAGATGGTTTTCCGTGTTTTCCCATTTTCACACCAGGCAAATGCTGGGGCTGTACCTTAATTTAAAGACCACGGCCGCTTCCTTCTCATTCCTAGGCCTTTCCTGCCCCATCGTCACCATAAGATCTATCTGTATTGGTGCGACGTAAAGCAAAAAAAAATATTTTTGTTGGAGAAAAGCCATCGCAAATGTGCCATGCTGGTCCATAAATAACCGGTGTAATTGCCTGGCTGTTGAATGCAGGAATGCAAACGTTTCATACATTGTGTCATACAGGTGACGGATGTCAGCCTGTGGGATGGACTTCCATGCCTGTTGCACTTGGTCGGTCAATACAGGGACGGTTAATGCTGGTTGTGGATGATGGTGGAGTTGTCATCAAAGGATGCCCTATATGTGCTTGATTGAGGACAGATCGGGGGGGTTTGAGCAGACCAAGGCAATATGTCAACACTCTGTACGGCACGTTGGGTTACAACAGCGGCATGGGGGTGTGCATTATCCCGGTGGAGAACACCCCCTGGAATGCGTCTGATGACCACAAGAGTGCTCCTACTGTCATAGGAAATAGCTCCCCAGACCAGAACTCCCGGTGTAGGTCCAGTGTGTTGACGCCGCAGATGCAGTGCAGGCGCTCATCGGGCCTCCTCCTAACTAACACATGGCCATCACTGGCACCAAGGCAGAACAGTCTTACAGCAGAAAACACAACAGACCTCCACTCCATCCTCCACTGAGCTCTCGCTTGACACCACTGAAGTCGCAGAGGCAAAATGGAATGCACGTCCCACTGCATCTGGCTCGGAGCTGTACTTCAGCTAACTGATTTCGAAAATTTAGTTGCGTCACTGTGATGCCAACTGCCGCTCGAATTGCTGCTGCAGAAGCAGTCCATTGCGCCGCAGCCATACGCCGAATACGGCGGACCTCCCTTGGGGTGGTGCTATGGGGACGTCCGGAGCCCGGTCTTCTTGCGAGCATACCTTCTCGTGAGCACTGCTGCCAGCACGCATGCACAGTGGAGACGTTCCTGCCAGGTCTTTCTGCAATAGCGCAGAAGGAAAATCCACCTTCACGTAGCCCTATTATAGTGCCTCATTCAACCGCAGTGAGCTGTTGATACTGGCGTCTTCGTCATCGTAAAGGCATTCTTGACCCACTCACAGTCACTTCGTCTAATCTCACAGGTAACTAATGCTCTTGCACAGTACAGCCCGTATTTAAAGCAAACCTGATGTGCAACGTCATGGGGCCACTACTAGCGCCACGCTACTACGATTTGCAGGAAATTCCAATCATCATCTTTCAGATGTATAAACACGCCTACCAACGTTCGTTAATCTAGCACAACCCCCTCTTGGTGTTTGGATATTATTTTCCGCCAGCGTATTTAGAATTACTTCACAAAACAAGAGTCTTCAGGGAATCATTGACATTTTTTTCACATAGGGATGGAATGATACCAAAGTATGCAAGGAAAAATACATTATTTAATTTTGTTTCTATCTAGCATGGAGACATTAAGTGGCTATCATCACTAGGTGAAACTAATCAGACTTTCAAAATGATTGCTCCCAAGTATGTCACACTCGTGTCTTCCTTATTTTCAGTATAACTAATTCAAAATATTTATTCAAATAGGGGAATTTAAATGCTTTAACCCCTTCACCGTCACATGTTTATTTCGGCTCAATTCTCAAGCATATAACCCCTGTGGATGGGAGCGGTAGAATAACATCTACGGTATCCCGCGCCTGTCTTAAGATTCTCAAATTGGGAGCATTACGGTTATGATAGGTGAGTCTGGCTTACTTTTGTGTGTCGTTGGTCAACTGTTATTCTTTACCGACCTCGATGGTATTAGGTTCTCGAAGCCTAGGGAGTCTTTCATTTTCATACCCTTCGTGGCGCTTCCCTTTCTTTTGCCGATAATTTCACTTTTCAAAGTGTCGGATCTTCTCCATCTTTCCTTCCGATTAGTGTTAATAGAGGATGGTTGCCCAGTCAAAACAATTATCACCACCATCTTGACCACATAGTACGTGATTATCTAAATCTTGATCAGTAACCACATCAACCTGTGAGTAAGTGAACAAGTGCATGTTGTATCCTGTAATTATAAACTTGGCACGATGCCTTGCGAGTGCTGGGGCTCCAAAGTTGCCAACCTCGCGACATGATAAGTAATGATTACTAAAATATAGTGTTCTCCCTAAGACATGAGTGCACCGCCCTGCCGTTTATACAGACTGCGCGACTAGCATAACCTAGATATGTGCTAGTTACATGATATTAATACATATTTGAGTCATTGGATGCTCTAAATTAAAATGTAAATACTGTAAAACTGTTTATTTAAGTGATAAAATAGTAATTTTTGTCAGCATAATTGCATCAGTTATATTGGAGTTTAAATGTTTAACTTAACTATCACATAGTACCGTGCGCGAGCGGTGTCTGGATTAGCGTGGAATCACAAGCGAGCACTCAATTCCGCATGACGTCGGCAAATCCGTATGGCACTCCACAGCAATCGAGTAGTAAGCCCCGGTGTTACACGGTTATGAATGAGCAGTAGAACACTAGAAGTTCCAAATACTCTGTTGTGTCTGGTTCTTGATACCAACACTAAAATAGTTCCATCTTTCAGTTAATATTTACCTGTCTGTTAATGCTCTGAGGGAAATAAATTGAAAATTTACCATATTCATTTTTTATGCAGTATTCCATACCCGGTCACTCATTCCTGTCACCTGGTTGACGAATATTTTTGGGTAACGATTATAATTGTATTTTCAGAAATAAATTATGAGTAAAAATTAGATTTTGTTAAAAGTAACGCTTACGAGTAAAATTTACTAAAGAAATCACTACTCCCCAGAAATTTTCATCAACCAGGTGGCAGGAATGAGAAGCCGTGTGGGGAATACTCTGTAAAAAATGAATATGATATAGTCTCAATTTATCCCCCTCAGGGCATTGACAAGAATATTAGACAGGTAAACATTAACTGAAAAATTGAAATATTTTAGTGTGATTATCATGAACAAGACGTAAGAAGAGTATTTTGAACTTCTAGTGTTGTACTGCTCGTTCATAATCATGCTTATCACTCGGTTGCTGTTGAGTTCCATACGGGTTTGTAACGACACAGCCAACTTGATGCATCGCTCTAGCTTAGCTCCTTACCGGCCTTGACAATCGGGTCCACGCACTGTAATCGGAGTAGTTACACAGCTCGACACGTAGCGCTGGCGGCCTATCTATTTGCAGTAGAAATGCATACTTCTTTATGAGAAAGATATTCACTTTGATTGCTGATTTATCATAATTTTGTTGATATTTGCCAAAATAATGTTGTGAAATGAAACTGGAGAGATGGAGTAGTCCAGCTGACGTTCTTATATTGACTCTGATTGCCGATTTATCTTAATTTAGGAAATAAAGGAGTATGTTACGTTGACTAAAATACTAAAGGCTACTTTCATTCATATGTGCCAAAATAACGTTGTGAAATGGAACTGCGGAGAGATATCGTAGTCCCACTGACGTTCCTTAACTGTGTGAGGAATAATAGTAATCACTTGCATTATCATAGCATTTAGATACATAGCAGAACTTACCACAATTCTTTTGTCTTCTGATGTTAATCTTGAGATTTAGTCATTGTTCGATTGTTCAATTACAGTTATAAAATTCTTCAAGTGCTGCTCTCAGGAAGGGGACTGGACAAAACATAAAAGTCTTACTTTTTTTCTACATTCATTGTATGAATAACATAAATATTTTGACTCAGACATGTTTAAATACCTGATTAGCGTAATTAGCTGCCACCCCCGGAGGCGCGGGTTCGATTCCTGGTCGTGCCACGAAATTTCAAAAGTGGTACTGTTGTAACCAAGGTTGAAGTTTACAGAACACAACTTTTATTGCTTCACTTTATGATATTTACACAAATAACAGAAATTTATTTTGAAGCAAAAAGGAATATTGAATCTTGAGAAAAGTTTGTCTTTATACAATATGTACAGGTTTGCAGTCTTTATATACACTTCTATCTTGAAAAGATAGTCTTTGTGAATTGACACGTTGATAGTCGAAAACTATCTGGCACACTAACATAAATGTTCATGAAAGTCCTTGTTTGTTGAAGTGCCTGAATTCCTAAAAAGCAAGTTCAATTGATTGAAGAAATTCCACCTAGCGAAACTAAGGGAGCTTGCATAAGTTAGGGAATGAAAATGGCTTGTAAAAGAATTACGGAACATAGGCAGCGGAAACAGGTAAGGGAGCGGTGACCAGAGGTGAAACCTCGTACTGCCAGAAATTCAGTCCACCTGGTCGAAGCACATTTTCAAGAGGAGTAGCCTCCGTGCTCGACGTAGGGTGTATTCTGGAGCTGGACACCGGGGCAAGTGGGCAAGTGAGCAGGAAGGGAGCTCCTATTTATAGTACACTCGATGGTCAGGCACGCGCACTGAGGGCTGCGCGTCGAAGCTAGCAGAATGATACACAGGCGCGCGTGCAGCTGGCTGGAGGAGCGAGAAGGGGAGCGCCGGACATACAACACCCTCCCCTCCTAAATACGCCGGTACGGCGTGAAACGGCTGCGGCGCTGGCGGCGACTGCGATGCTGGGGCGGAACTGCTGATGGCACTGTTGTATTGTCCGGAGCTGGAACTGGGCGGAGTGGCGCTGTCTCGTCCTGAAAGGAACCCATTGTTATTAAATGATCTAAAGCTCGTTCTGCAATAGATTTATCAGGTTTAGCAATAGCATCAATAGCTGGACAGGGGCGGTAGCGCAGACGTATCTGATCTTGATGGCGGCAGATACGTTTCTCCGTAGTCTGTATCTCGTAGAGACGATGACCCAAAGATCTGCAGATGACTCCAGGTATCCAGAGTGGGTTGGATTTGAATGTCCTGGTGTAGACCTTGGCGTTGAGGGAGAACTTCGTTGGTGCGGTCTTATGCTGGGCGGGAAGAGGCTGTAACAGAGAAAGTAAAGTTCTGTGAGGTCGTCCATGGAGCTTCTGCGCAGGAGTGATATTATCAGCGCCGGGTAGAGTTCTGTAGTTGTTTAAGAGTTGGAGCAAGGCTTGGTCTTTGGTTAGGCCTGAAGAGACAGCTTTCTTCATACTTCTTTTAAATGTTTGTACGAAGCGTTCAGCTTCACCATTAGATTGAGGGTGAAAAGGTGGTGCTAGGATATGACGAATGCCATTATGTGTACAAAAGTTCTGAAAAGCAGTAGCTGTAAATTGAGGTCCGTTGTCTGAAATGAGTACTTGCGGTAAACCTTCTGTAGTAAAGATTTTCTGGAGAGCACGAATGGTAGCTTCGGTTGTAGTAGTCGAATGCATATCCACTACATATGGAAAGTTTGACAGTGAATCGATGACTATTAACCACATGGAATTGAGGAAAGGACCTGCGAAATCGATGTGAACTCGTTCCCATGGAGTAGTAGCAGGAGGCCATGAAGCAAGATCAGAAGACGGGGCGTTCTGATTCGTTTGACATTGCTCACAATGACGTATTAGCTTTTCGATGGCGGCATCAATACCGGGCCAGTAGCAGTGTTGACGGGCGAGTTGCTTTGTTCTGGAGATACCCCAATGGCTTTGGTGTAATAATTCGAGAACTTGTTTCCGTAGGCTAAGTGGGATAACCACTCGGAAGATGGTGCCTGCTTCTAGTAGTACAACTCCGGCACGAGTCGTGAGACGATGCTGCATACGATGATAAGGTGCCAGGTGGGCAGGAAGTGTGCTCTGAAGAGGCCAACCGTTGCGGATGTAAGTACGTACAGTAGCAAGTGTACTGTCCTTATCCGTAGCTTTAGCTATGCAGGTAGCATCAATAGGAAAACTGGATACAGTATCTTCAAGTTCTATGTCCAACTGAAGACATTCAGATTCTTGAGAATCGAAGGCAGTATCAGGACCAACGGGTAAGCGGGAGAGGGCATCAGCATTACAATGCTGGGATGTGGCTCGATATATAATCTGATAGGAATAATCAGAAAGGAACATGGACCATCTTTGAAGCTTTCGGAGGGAATTCTCTGGGATCTTATTACCAGGATGGAATAAGTGTACGAGAGGCTTATGATCGGTAATGATCAGGAAATGGTTGCCATAGAGATATTCATTGAAACGGCGAATACCAAAGATGATGGCTAAAGCTTCTTTCTCTATCTGTGAGTATCGACGTTGATGGTCATTAAGTGTTTTCGAAGCGAAGGCGATGGGGCGTTCTTGTCCATGACGATCCTTCTGGGAGAGAACGGCACCGACACCATAGTCTGAAGCGTCAGTAGCTAGCGTGATGATCTTGTCGGGCTGAAAATGAGTGAGTTGTATAGCTTGAATTAAGGCGTTGTTGATTGTTTTCCATGCCTGTTGGCATTGCGGAGTCCACAGAAACTTAACACCTTTTTTACGTAGAGCGTTTAATGGAGCTGCCACTGTAGCGAAGCGTGGAATGAACTTATTATAATAGTTCGCTTTGCCTATGAAGGACTGAAGCTGCTTGAGGTTCTGAGGTGCTGGCATGTTTACTATCGCGGAGACATTCTGCATACTAGGACGAATTCCATTCTTATCAAGTATATGTCCGAGGTAGTGAACTTGAGGCTGAAAGAAGGTACATTTAGCGAGATTCGCTCGTAGTGCATTGTCTTTCAATTTCTGGAGAAGAAGGCGGAGATTGGTTAGATGTTCCTGATGATCTTTTCCAGTAACAATAATATCATCCAGGTAGTTAGCACAACCGGGAATTGAGGCGGTGAGTTGAGCCAAATAGCGCTGAAAAATAGCCGCTGAGGATGAAACACCAAATGGGAGCCGCTGGAGCTGGAGCAGTCCTAGAGGAGTGTTGAGTGTGAGAAATTTCTTAGATTCTTCGTCTAAAAGTAGCTGGAGATATGCTTCTTTAAGATCAACTCGAGAGAAGAATTGTCCACCAGAGAGACGACGGAATAAGTCTTCTGGACGTGGAATAGGAAAGATATCGGTGTCGAGTTGTGCGTTGACTGTAGATCGAAAATCGCCACAAAGTCGAACATTACCATCAGGTTTCTTGATTACCACGAGTGGAGTAGCCCATTGACTAGAAGTAACTGGTACTACAATTCCAGTTTGTATCCATCTTTCTAATTCTTTCGTGACCTGGTCTTGAAGTGCTATGGGTACTGGACGTGCTTTGAGGAAGCGAGGCTTAGCTCCGGATTTCAGCTGTATGTGAGCGGTATAGTCTTTTGCTGTTCCGAGCTGAGAGTCGAAGACTTCAGGAAACTGCGCTAGGAGAGCGGTAACGTCAGAAGTAGGATGCAATGTAGATACGACGTTAATGTTGTCATGTATCTGGAAACCAAATAAGTTGAATAGATCCATGCCCATAATGTTTGATGCAGTGTAGTTGTTAACTACGAGAAGAGGAATGGCCTTCTGAATTCCTTTATAACTAGCCTGAAGCTTAATTTGACCTTTGATGTCAATTTTCTTCTTGTTAAATGTCACGAGCTGGATGTCAGCTGGAGAGCATGAAGGTGAACCTAAGTCGTGGTAGGTAGTCAGGTTAATAATAGAGACAGGTGATCCAGTGTCTAATTGAAAATCGACAGATCGATCAGAGAATGAGAGAGGAATGATGATTTTGTGAGAATCCTTTGTGGGAAGAATAAGATTGATCTGATCAACTTCCATGTCTTGGCGGGGCTGTATATGCTTCCGGCGCGCTGCAGTAGTCTTAGCAGGGCGGAGCGAACTTTGACAGACAGTCTGGATGTGTCCAAGTTTATTACATCGTTGACAAGTAGCTTTGAAAAAACGACAGTCACGACGTTCATGATGCTTGAAACAACCTCGGCAGGAAGGCAGGAGTTTCGAGGTGTTTTTAGAATTGGGCTTCCGTGTAGCATTACGTGAGGGAACCTGGCGAGAATGCTTGGTGGAGAGCGCCTTATCCGTACGGTTCACTGTAGCAGAGGACTTGCGGGCCTGAGGCGAGACTTGTGCAACTTCGTGTGGAGAAGCTATGGCTGCGGCAGTCTTGGTAGTAAGCTCATAAACCGTAGCAATACGCTGGACGTCTTCTAAAGAAGGGTTACTCTGCTTGACAGCGTCAAAACGTATTTTGTCTTCAGGAGTATGTAAAATTATCATGTCCCGAATGAGAGAATCAGTGTAGGATGAACCACAACCGTCCTTGGAGCAGATGAACGGGCAGGGTTTAGCTAGACCACGCAATTCAGTTATCCATTCAGTATGTGTCTGATGGGGTTGCTTTCTGCACTGAAAAAATTTATAGCGAGCAGCCACTATGTGAGGAGCTTTGGCATAGTGTTCCGTGAGACGGGCCAAGAGCTGCGTGAAGGGTACCTCAGATAAGTGTTCTTCTGGACTTAATTTACGTAGTAATTCACACGTAGCATTGCCAACCGAACTAAGAAATAGTGCGCGGCGGCGTTGATCATCTGTGACAGAATGGCAGATGAAATGCTGTTGCAAGCGGGCTAAATAAACTGACCATTCTTCCTTAGCCGGATCAAAAGCAGAGAACGGAGGAATAGCTGATGGCTGTGTAGAGACAGAAATAGCTTGAATAGCCTGAATTAATGCTGCCTGTTGTTGTTGCATAAACTGTTGTTGTTGTTGCTGTAAGGCTTGGAAGACCGTAGCGAGTTGTTCCGCAGTAGCCATTGCGAGATGCGAGCAAGAAAGAGTAAGGTAAGCTGTGTGTCAGAACTGGTTGGAGTGTCGTTGTTGTTTAGCACGTCGCCGTAGAGTTGACAACTGGGCCTGTTGAATGGGAGTGCCGTGTTTACCTCGTTACTATAGAGTTGGCGATTGGGGCTGATGACGTGTAGTTTGTTGCTATAGAGTTGGCAACTGGGGTCGAAGAATGGTAGGTTGTAGCGTTTTTACCTCGTCGCCATAGAGGTGGCAACTGGGGTCGAAGAATTGTAGAGTTGCTTTTTTACCTCGTCGCCATAGAGTTGGCGACTGGGGCCGATGAATTGTATTTTGGTGCTTTTTTACCTCGTCGCCATAGAGTTGTGTTGTAACCAAGGTTGAAGTTTACAGAACACAACTTTTATTGCTTCACTTTATGATATTTACACAAATAACAGAAATTTATTTTGAAGCAAAAAGGAATATTGAATCTTGAGAAAAGTTTGTCTTTATACAATATGTACAGGTTTGCAGTCTTTATATACACTTCTATCTTGAAAAGATAGTCTTTGTGAATTGACACGTTGATAGTCGAAAACTATCTGGCACACTAACATAAATGTTCATGAAAGTCCTTGTTTGTTGAAGTGCCTGAATTCCTAAAAAGCAAGTTCAATTGATTGAAGAAATTCCACCTAGCGAAACTAAGGGAGCTTGCATAAGTTAGGGAATGAAAATGGCTTGTAAAAGAATTACGGAACATAGGCAGCGGAAACAGGTAAGGGAGCGGTGACCAGAGGTGAAACCTCGTACTGCCAGAAATTCAGTCCACCTGGTCGAAGCACATTTTCAAGAGGAGTAGCCTCCGTGCTCGACGTAGGGTGTATTCTGGAGCTGGACACCGGGGCAAGTGGGCAAGTGAGCAGGAAGGGAGCTCCTATTTATAGTACACTCGATGGTCAGGCACGCGCACTGAGGGCTGCGCGTCGAAGCTAGCAGAATGATACACAGGCGCGCGTGCAGCTGGCTGGAGGAGCGAGAAGGGGAGCGCCGGACATACAACAGGTACAATGGCTGGAACTTGGTCCACTCAGCCTTGGGAGGTCAACTGAGTAGAGAGGGGATCGATTTCCACCTAGGGCATCCTCGAAGTGGTTTTCCACAGTTTCCCACTTCTCCAGGCAAATGCGGGGATAGTATCTAACTTAAGGCCACAGCCACTTCCTTCCCTCTTCCTTGTGTATCCCTTCCAGTATTCCAATCCACAACACAAGGCCCCTGTTCAGCATAGCAGTTGCGGCCACCTGGGTGAGGTACTGGTCATCCTTTCCTGTTGTATCCCCCAACCTGAAGTCTCACACTCTAGGACACTACCCTTGAGGTGACCGGGTGAGTTCGGCGTACGGATAGGGGCGCACAGCTGTGAGCTTGCATCTGGGAGAAAGTGGGTTTGAACCCCACTGTCGGCATCCCTGAAAATGGTTTTTCGTGGTTTCCCATTTTCTCACCAGGCAAATGCTGGGGCTGTACCTTAATGAAGGCCACGACCGCTTCCTTCCCACTCCTAGCCCTTTCCTATACCGTTGTCGCCGCAAGACCTATCTGTAATACCAATATAAATGGTCCGTTATTGGACATTATAAATTTTCCAGCTAACTCATTCTTGGTTGCCAGTGTTTCGCCCTCGTGTGCTAGGGTGGGCTCATCAGTTGGTACCTAGCACACCTACCAATACGCCGGCTAGTGCATACCGTGGAGGCCACTGCGCAGGCTAATTGGAGCCACCAGCAGTGCCAATGCACTAAGAGACTTTGTCTCATTACAAAAATTGATGCCTGCTTGGCCATCAGATGATATAGATGTTCATTCCCATAGGGAATCTGAAATATTTGTCCTGAATGAGTAAATTTATAATACCAATATAAATGGTCCATTATTGCACATTATAAATTTTCTAGCTAACTATTATATTATATATTATATAAATTTACTCATTCAGGACAAATATTTCAGATTCCCTATGGGAATGAACATCTATATCATCTGATGGCCAAGCAGGCATCAATTTTTGTAATGAGACAAAGTCTCTTAGTGCATTGGCACTGCTGGTGGCTCCAATTAGCCTACGCAGTGGCCTCCACGGTATGCACTAGCCGGCGTATTGGTAGGTGTGCTAGGTACCAACTGATGAGCCCACCCTAGCACACGAGGGCGAAACGCTGGCAACTAAGAATGAGTTAGCTGGAAAATTTATAATGTCCAATAACGGACCATTTATATTGGTATTATAAATTTACTCATTCAGGACAAATATTTCAGATTCCCTATGGGAATGAACATCTATATCATCTGATGGCCAAGCAGGCATCAATTTTTATAATGAGACAAAGTCTCTTAGTGCATTGGCACTGCTGGTGGCTCCAGTTAGCCTGCGCAATGGCCTCCACGGTATGCACTAGCCGGCGTATTGGTAGGTGTGCTAGGTACCAACTGATGAGCCCACCCTAGCACACGAGGGCGAAACGCTGGCAACCAAGAATGAGTTAGCTGGAAAATTTATAATGTCCAATAACGGACCATTTATATTGGTATTATAAATTTACTCATTCAGGACAAATATTTCAGATTCCCTATGGGAATGAACATCTATATCAGACCTATCTGTGTCGGTGTGAGGTAAAGCAGCTTGCAAAAAAAGAAAAACCTTGAGGTGGTAGAGGTGGGATTCCTCGCTGAGCCCAAGGGCAAAGCCAACTTTGGAGGGGTAAACAGATTATGAAAGAAAGAGAGAAAGAAACATGATAAATACCCAAAATAGAAACGAAAAATTAAGATGAAAGTGCTAATTGCTTTGAGCCACTCCGTAGTTTTGTCCTGGTCTACAGGGAATTCGTGAAATGTTAATGTCTCTTTGCTCCTTTGTTCCTTTTCGAAATACAAAAAGGCACACAGCAATACATATTTGAATATTTCCGAACACAGTTAAAGAAAAGCGAATCACTACACCATTAAAAAAATTAATTAGCGTGTAAATTAAAAATTTAGGATGAAGTTACAGCGAGAAATCACTTTGAGCCACTCATTACATTTGTTCTTGTTTGCAGAAAATTTCTGCTCGAGGTACAAAAAGGTGCACAATAATGTCAGAAATTCCAAGATTTTTAAACACAATTTTTAAAAAATTATCACCACACTACACAATAAAAAATAAACTCGCTAGAGCATAACTATCAGCTCTCAATATCAAGCCAACAAGCACCTCATTATGAACACATTGTCAACATTACGACAGCAAAACAATATAAATAAAACTGGAAATGCGGCAGTTTGCGGTATACAGCTTCCTGTATGTAATATAGCTAAGAAAAGGTTCCACCTTATCAATACCAAATACCCAAAAAAAATTTAAAAAAAATTGTTTTGATATGGTGGAACCTTTTCTTACCTATATTACATGTTAACTATCAATACGGAAAATGAAACTAATTAATCAAGATACAGCTTCCTGTCAGTTAGTAGGAGGCCAGCACTCCAGCGGCATTATGGCGAAACTTTCCAATTACAGCTTTATGCTGCACTTCACAAGCGATTGTCAAGGCCGGTATAAGGAGCGCAGCGAGGCATTCAGTTGGCCGTGCTAACGTCATGCGGAATAGAGTGCTCGTATGCGATTCCACGCTAATCCATACACCGCTCATGCATGACACTACATGGAAGTCAAGATAAACATTTATGTAATTGATGCAATTTTGCTGACATTAATGAAGATTATTAATTTTTAATTTATTTCTGCTTCCCCCATTCGGAGGCTGCCAAAAAGACAAAGCTTACATAAAAATTTTGATTAGTAATTGCAAGGGCCGTTTAAAATGTGTCTATAAATAGGTATACTACAGTAAAGCCTAAATAATAAAAATTGTATCAGTCAATAGTTATGAAATCCATGATAAATTCCTCATGGGACAAAGATATAGCTAGGAGTATAAATGATTTTTTACTATTGCTAACGATCCTTTCAGGGCTGCTAACCCAATGTCCTTAATGAATTGTGTTTTAATTTGGAGCACCCAACGACTCAAATACGTATTCATATTATGCAACTAGCATATATCCGGGTCATGTTAGCCGGGTGGTCTGTACAAATGGCGGGGTGGTGCGCCCATTAAAAAGGTCCTAGGGACATTTGGAAGTAATCAATACAAGTAACTCAGTTATTTTTAATCAAATACTTCCCAACTCTGGTGACAGGCTTTATTTTGCTCCCAGTAGCACAGCAGTAGTTACCCCCCCCCCCCCTCCACTACTTTCTTCCCCATCCTTTTCCCTCCAAGCTCCTGAAATCGTGCAGGTTTGTGCCATCATATAGTAATCATACTCTAAATAGCTTTACATTAGTCTAACTAAGAACAATTTCTCTTATAACACTGTGACTCTGATAACAGTAAAGTTAAAAACTTAAAAAAAATTAAGTGTAAGCTTAGTGGCCTTCTGTTCAGGAGCAGCTCCGTGTTCCCTTCCTGGTCAGGCCAGGGATTTTAACTGCGTACGGTTAATTCCTCTGTCTTATGGAGTGGGTGTTTGGGTTGTTCTTAATACACTTCTCTTCACATACATACAAATAACACACTATACTACCAACTACCACAGAAACATGCAAGAGTGTGTACATGTATACATCCCTCCACGTAAGGTTGGCGCCAGGACATCTGACCGTAAAACTGGGTAGGCTAAATCCCCATTGAGTACAGACCCCAATAAATTGGGGAAGAAGTCCAGGAAGAAAGAAGACAGTACTGTGTAAAAAAATTACGTTACAGAAATCAATTCACGTGAAAAAAGTCTGTAATGTTATTTTGTTTCAGATTAGACATTCTTGATTTTGTCGAAGCATCCGTTCATTTCATTACCCACAACATGTTCATAGGTGTTGCCGGATGATGCTCGAATGCTACCTTGGCTACACAGAGACTGATTTTTTTTTAAATAAATAAATTGTTTCCTTCTTTGTCTTCATCATGTATATCTTCTTTATTAACATCAGCCCGGAGAATAAAAGTGATGATTTGACCATTGTCGAACACTTTCTTTGTGACCTCACTGTCATCTTTAGCTAGACACTCTTCTACATCGGCCAGTTGAATGCTTCGCTGAATAGTCTAGATCTTGGACGATTTACGCTACACCATTAGTGGGGTATTCAGCAGATTCATTATCTTGCTTCATACCTGGCCAATTTTCCCCCCTGATTTTTAGAAAGTAGTTTCTTTGATTTCATCCCACTCTTGGGCGACATTGTGGTAAAAATTAACTAGCGGGAGCGTAAAAGAGAGTTTAGGAATCCAACATGGTGTGACTCTCACAACGTCATAAAACATTACAGAAGGCTGCCAACTTAGGTGCGGCTAGTGACAAGACCACTGGTTTGGTTTGGTTAGATTATTGGCTAATGACAAGACCATTGGTCTGGGTAGGTTAGACCAGTGCCACCCGGTGACTTGGCATTCAGTGGTTTGCATATATTCAATTACAGTAATTTACACTATGAACTTCTCACTTTAACAAGAATACACAGAAATTACTGTGCTGTGATGTCGAGCTACGATGCCTTTCAATTTGACAAAGATTTAAAAATATGTTAAGTTACAGATCAAAACTGAAATATGTGACAGACCTAACAAAAAAAAAAAAAAAAAAAAAAAAAAAAACGTTTCTGGCAGCAAATTTATCAAAACACACAGAAAACAAATCGGAGTATTATTGACATCACAATTGTTGTCAAACATAAGAGTGTTAAAAATTCTTCTAAAATTACAGATGTTTGAGGAAGTTAAATAGCTGATGTTGGTTTTTCAAGCCTTTTAATCTCTATTTTCTCCTCTAATGGCCTTGATAAAATGTTTATGACTGAAAAGTAATTATGAAATTCATCTTGGTTTACTTACACTAATTTTCTCTGTTATAATAAGCACTTTACAAGGCAAGACGAGCAACAGCGCTAGACAGCATGACAGTGTAAAAACCTAGTATTACCATGCCGCAATATTGGCATAACAGTTGAAGTTTACAGAATGATGACGTATGGTTGTGGGTGGAGTCATGTGTATACACACCACATTACTAAGTTCGAGCAAAGCCACACCTCCAAAATTTTCCCCTGCATCAAAACCCCACCAAACCTCTCGCCTGTTGTGAAGGTAGCTTGCTAACAAGGCTGGTACAGAAGGACATGTTAGCCTTCTGCAAGATAATGAGGGGATTTATTAATTAATTTGGACTATATAGTAAAAAAACTTTTGTTAGTTACTAAGGGTCTAGGGGCGTAAGCTCCCTAGGTTAGAGCCGCAAAGCAGCCCACAGGCCTCTAGTATCCCCTGCAACAGTATTAGCAACTAACAAGACCCTTGGTCTCGATAGGTTAGACAATTGGCTAATGACAAAAATATGAGATTGGCGCATTCTTGTTCAAAACTGGACAAAACTTCAGTTAATATTGAGTTGTCCACTATGGCAGGGGATACAGTGTGCATGCTGCTAGCAGAAATTTGACTGGGGGTTGTTTCCCATTAACTAATTGAATATGAAACATATAGCATTCATGGGGGAAAGGTTCCTCTCCAAAAATGTGCCCATCTTGTCCAAGTTCTTAAACTTGCAGATACATTTCTGGCAGACAGAAATTAATTCACTTCCCCACACTTTCTTAGATCTCTGACACTTACTCCACAGCTATTCAATCACATAATTAACCCATGACTAACTACAATATCAGCAAATTTCACTAATTGTATAGATACAGTAGTTACATCTGGCATACACTATGACATGTCGCTTTCAAACTTTGGTTTTTTATTATTTTAATAAAATGTAGCAGCCATAGACCACACATGATGCAAGCACTATTGAAAAAAGTAGGTAACTGTTCTCCAGCTAAATAACACCACAAAAAATGGTTGTATATCACAAATGGACATAATCTCAGTTTTCATTTTGCTATATAAGTAAGAACACTTTTAGGAATGGGTTGGTGAGTCCCTGACAAGCATATCTCCTCTCAGAATTTTTGCATGAGTTTCTCCTTCCTAAACACATGTGCGAATGTGCGCGCACACTCACTCTCTCCCTCAAAGTGCTACTGACAGTGTATATTGCACCTTTTATGCTCAAACCCTTTTCTGTTTTTGCTTCTAAGAACCTGACGTAGTTTTGACTGTGTCAAGTGAGATGACAGGAGTACAGCATTGATGTCACCCATTTTTCGTTTTATTTTCGAAAGGGTGATTATTTATTTATTTATTTATTTATTTATTTATTTATTTATTTATTTATTTATTAGATACATCCTATGGAGGGCCATTTTACACTAATAATAATAATAACTTTAAATAAGTATAAAATAATAAGTATAAAAGATAACAACAGTATTAAGTATCAACAATAAATTATTAACAATAACATTGTTACAACAATGGCAACGATAACTGGCAAATGTCGGTTACAGAATTAGGAAGAGGAATGGTCGAGGGTTGGACGGACGGAAGAAAATGGAAACCTGAAGAGGACGTCAAAGAAATCTTTTAATTTTTTGTTTGAAGGATGCGAAAGGTGTGAACATGTCGATATCGGGTTGTGAGTTACCTAGGGTAGGGATACGGTGGAAGATAGAGCGTTGTTGTAAGGTTAGGTGCAGACGGGGCACATGATTATGCCGGTTGCGTGTTGGGCGGGGAGGAACGTGTATAGGGAAGTACGCCGGAAGAGTATTACATTTGGTGAAGCCGTTGGTTATTTCATGAAAGTAACATAGATCGGAGAACTGTAAACGGCTTCTCAGGTCAAGTATACCCAGATAGTTCAAAATGTCAGATTTAGTTTTGTTCTTAAAAACAGGATTGCGAGTCTTAACAATGAAAGTGAAAAAATTAAAAATACTATTTAGTTGAGATATGCTTGTGATAGCAGATGAGGGCCAAATAGGGGAACAAAAGTCAATGATGGCGAGAACATACGAGACATTGGGAGAAAGATTCCATTTCTTAAACCAGTCACCACACGAATTGAGAACAGTCTGTAATTCATCACAATCATCAGGCGTAGACACTTCCCTTAGGATTTTCAGGTCCTCGGCGTACAAGAGGAGGGAACACTGACTATTTTTGGTGCAGAGAAATATGTCATTGATGTAGAGAACAAAGAGGGGTCCCAGAAATACTGCTCTGAGATATACCTGATATCACAGATAACCATGTTGAGGCATATTCATGGAGTACCACTCTTTGTTTTCTGCTGGAGAGTAAATTTACCAATGACAATGGATATTAAATCTGGTAGCGAGCTTATAAAGAAGTAGTGCATGATCCACTGAGTCAAATGCTTTGGCCAAATCTATAAAGATTACATCTAACTGAGATTTATTTTCTATTGCTGAAATGATGTGGTGATTGAGAACTGTGAAGTTAGTGAGGCATGATTTTCCGGGAGTGAATCTGTGTTGTTCTTCAGATAGGTACAGCTGTGTAACTTTGGGAGTTACCTGCTATTAGAACTGTATGGCTCAGTAGATTTTTTTGATTTCAAGTGGTTTTCAATTGCTGGAATGAACTCATCCAAATACCATGTTTTAAACAATTTTATTGTTGTCGATTGAAACAGGCTTTTGAATTCCATGGTAAATGGGAGATAACGACATGTTCAGGTTTTTAAATGTCTGTGGCTAGCTAATTTTGTCCCCAATATATTTTTACTTTTTGCTGCTAGGGTTGTATTTAGCCCTGTTGCATCAATATTATAGACTTGGTCTGGTTGAAGATTGTTGTCCATGGTTAAATTTTTAAATTTCTTTACCAAATCTTGAGCAGCATCATAGTCAGCTGAGAGTTTCTGTTCTAGAACATAAAAACATGTAAAATGCCATGTCAAAGCTTCCATCGGTGAAGCCATCGTTTGCTTCCATTGAATGTCTTCTCTTCCCTAGCCATGATATTTTTTTTTTTAAATTACCTTCTTTCATAATGGGACCTGATAGTAGAGTTCCTGTGTGCCTTTTATGACATAATAGAACCCATTAGGCATTATCCAAAATGTCCTTTTTTTAATGCCTGTTGCTCCTTCACTATCACTGAAATGCTTCAGTGTCCTCAATATATTTCCTGCCCATAATTTTTGTAATACCTACTCCTACCTATGAAGGTAGTTTAAGAACGGACTCATCATTGCCCAGCCATTGCACAAGTTCTCATTTCTTGTGTAGTGTGCACCTACTACAAGAATTTTTTTTTTTGGTGTGTAGAGCGACCTTTGCCACTGAAGAAAACTTCGCTGTAGTCTACAATATTATTGAACATTGATGTGTAAAATGACACTTATTACAGAAGAAGAGCCTACTTGTGCTCAACAGTTATAGCGGGCATACTACAGACATAAAGGCAAAACTGATCTGACTATCATTCAAGGAGGGCTGACCTCTATGCTACAGCCATTGGATGTTTATGTGAACCAGTCTTTCAAAGCTGCTTTGAAACAGCTCTACATCAAATTGATGGCGTCTGCCGGCAATCACGCATTGACACCAACTGTACGAGTGAAACGACTCAAAGTGGAACTTCTGTGCAAATGGATAAAGACTGTATAGGATCGCATCTCCAACGACTTGGTGAGGAAAAGTTTCAATAAATGTGGAATTTCAAATTCTATGGATGTAGTGAGGACCCACTATGTATGGGAAAAGTGACATTGATCAAACTTCCAATGGTGGTAGCTCTGATGACGTTGAATAGTGACTGATTTGTACATTGAACTAGTTTTATTTCTCATTGTGGTGTTTTTAGTGGTTTATTGCTTGTGAAGTGTTTTAAGTTGGCAATTCTTTGGCACATTTGCAGAAATTTAAAAGATTGGTAAGAAAACTTGTGATTTATTTTTTCCCAATTTTCTCGTTAGAATTTCAGGTGTGTGCGTCTCATTCGGGGCCGGGTGGTATTCGCAATTATATGGTCATCTGAGGACAGCTGTATCACAAAATGATGGAACCACCTAGGGAAGAATATTGTAGACGTGGCGCTGATGACATCCAGATGATCTCTGTCAAGAAACTGAAGTGATAGGTGGTGTAAGTGGTCACGAAGCTGTTTCAGTTGTAGTTAAAAATAAATGTGATGGAAAGAAAGGTTGTAAATGTAGGATTGTAAGACAGTGCCATATGACTGATAAGACAGGTGTGAGGGAGTTCTTAAAAAGTGTTATGATTGGTAGAAAATGGTAAATAAAAATGTAGACAGCATATGGGGTGGGTTTAACCCTCAACCGCAGTTGTGAATATTTTGCACACAGCTACAGTTGTACAGTCCTCGGGACCGCATTTTGAAGATGTGTAAAATACGCTAAGGTCACCTTCTAACACAACTTTTTGCGTTTTGTACTATATATGTATTCCTTAATGAGTCATGCAATGCAATAGGCTTACAAAATATAGTTTCACCATTGTGAAAGTAATTCGTTCATGTTACACTCAAAATTTCCATAAATGGACACACATCAAAATAACTAAAGCTAGTTCCTTCCTGAAATCTTGAATATTGGAATTGAATGTTATATAGGACTCGCTGATGTTAAAATTGGTAAGTGTTCTCTACAATAAATTATATAGAAAATATCTGCACTACTCAGTGACCATACGCAGCGTCACATTATACACATTACGGTCCCGCTTTACACGCACTGTGGACACATCTTACTTGAACATTCCAAACAAATTGGAACTCTGCACTTGCGACACAAGTGGCTTATCTTCCTCTTCATTTCTGATGGACAAATGAGCAATTTCATCTCAGATCATACAGTTTAAGAGTGAATGTGTCACACTGGTATTTCAAAGTTTGTTGAAAAAAATCTGTTGAAGTTCCACGTGCCATCTATAAAAAAAAAGTATTTTCATTTTTCTGATGGTATGAGGGTATTTGTGTAAATTTCATAACGAAAGGGAAAAATAAAGAAATTGTAATTAAAAATTAAAAGCAATAGAGATCTGAAATTATTTTTAGTAAAAGCCTTGTTCACAATACTATCAGACGTGATTAACACATACACACTTCTGGGCTTTTTTAATTTCTAATTTGGAAAAATAAAATTAGAAAATTTGTAACTTTTTTTCAAACTTCAAAATTATGTTTTGAAAATATGAATAGTCATACGATGTTAACTGTCTTCAGAAATGATAACATGGAAACTCAACTGTTAGCAATGATACTAGTGCATTAACTTCTTAAACTATCAAATATTTCTTCATAAAAATGAGAGAATCTGAAATCTTTTGATTCATTAGAAATTATTTTCCCTAAAACCCCCATCTTCAATATTCTAAAAATTGCATGGGATACTATTTGGTCATTGTACTTATGGAAGGTACAGTCAGAGTGGACAGTATTTTTCCGTGCAAAATGTGAGAAATTTTTAAAGTTAGGTCTATCTACACTCAAGGTCTAAATATCCCGGACATGATTTTGTTCAAGCATTTTATAACAAAATTAGATATAGAAAATGCATGTTAGCTTTATGAATTTTTCTGTTTCTGTTATTTTTAACAAATTCTTACTCTCTTTTGTCTTGATTTTACTTTTTAATGACTTTTCATGAATACCGGGTGAGTTGGCCGTGCGCATGGAGGCGCGCGGCTGTGAGCTTGCATCCGGGAGATAGTAGGTTCGAATCCCACTATCGGCACCCCTGAAGATGGTTTTCCATGGTTTCCCATTTTCACACCAGGCAAATGCTGGGGCTGTACCTTAATTAAGGCCACGGCCGCTTCCTTCCAACTCCTAGGCCTTTCCTATCCCATCGTCGCCATAAGACCTATCTGTGTCGGTGCGACATAAAGCCCCTAGCAAAAAAAAAATTTTCATGAATTGGAATTGCCTACACTGGTTCAGGGTTTGAAATGTAAGCCGAAGAGTCCATAAACTTTACTAGGTATTTCACACTTATTCTTAGAATAAATGTATTGATTAGGTGGAAAGTTCAAATGTATTTATTAGGTGGAAAGTTCCTGTCTTTATATTTGCAAATACTTTAACCATCAATACGGACAATGAAGTTAATAGATTATAATCGGAGGAAGGAATTAATATACAGTGGAACCTCAGATTGCGAGTAACTTGGTCTACGAGTGTTTTGCACGATGAGCAAATATTTTAAATAAATTGTGACTTGATAAGCGAGTGAGGTTTCGCAATACGAGCGACACGTATACGTACGTTTCCACCTCCCCTGTGCCTTTGTTTTTCCCTCCCCCTGCCACTTTCTTTCCTGGGAAAGTGTATGTAATCATTTCCCGCGCTGGACTTCAGTTGGCGTGCCTCGCTCGCATAGTCAACACCGTACGAGTTTACATGTTTTGTTTCTGTCATCTGTGATATAACTGTTCTGCAACGATGGGCCCTGTGAACGAAAAGAAGGCTAAAAAGGAATTCGGTCGGAAGAAGGAGATGATTACAGTGGATGAATCTGTTCAATGACAATGCAATATCACATTTTCGTGAAATCCTGAAAAAGAGGCAAAAGCAACAGTCGTTGGACAGGTTCCTCGTTAAAGTTGCACGAAAAGAAAACATTTCCAATGAGCAAACCGATAGCAGTGATTCCGTTAGTAAAATTCGTGCTACACAGTAACTCTTCTCATGTCATCTCTCGTCTCCCTCACACCAACAATGATTCTATTGTAAGGTAAACATACATACATTATCATTATAGACTGTTAAGCCTTTCAGCGTTCAGTCTTCAAGCCTCCGTGAATTTACTAAACGTCGCCACAATCCTCGATTTGCAACTAGTGTTGTGGCCTCATTTAGTTCTATACCTCTTATCTTTAAATCGTTAGAAACCGAGTCTAACCATCGTCGTCTTGGTCTATCTCTACTTCTCTTACCCTCCATAGCAGAATCCATTATTCTCCTAGGTAACCTATCCTCCTCCATTCACCTCACATGACCCCACCACCGAAACCAGTTTATGCGTACAGCTTCATCCATCGAGTTCATTCCTAAATTAACCGAGCTCGATAGCTGCAGTCGCTTAAGTGCGGCCAGTATCCAGTATTCGGGAGATAGTAGGTTCGAGCCCCACTGTCGGCAGCCCTGAAGATGGTTTTCCGTGGTTTCCCATTTTCACACCAGGCAAATACTGGGGCTGTACCTTAATTAAGGCCACGGCCGCTTCCTTCCCACTCCTAGCCCTTCCCTGTCCCATCGTCGCCATAAGACCTATCTGTGTCGGTGCGACGTAAAGCAAGTAGCAAAAAAAAAAAAAGCATTCCTAAATTAGCCTTTATCTCCTCATTCTGAGTACCATCCTGCCATTGTTCCCACCCGTTTGTACCAGCAATCATTCTTGCTACTTTCATGTCTGTTACTTCTAACTTATGAATAAGATATCCTGAATCCACCCAGCTTTCGCTCCCATAAAGCAAAGTTGGTCTGAAAACAGACCGAAATAAAGATAGTTTCGTCTGGGAGCTCACTTCCTTCTCCCTGGGAGAACACACAACCTAAATACTTGAAATTATCGACCTGTTCTAGCTTTGTATCACCAATCTGACATTCAATTCTGTTGAATTTCTTACCTACTGACATCAATTTAGTCTTCGAGAGGCTAATTTTCATACCATACTCATTGCACCTACTTTCAAGTTCCAAGATATTACACTGCAGTCTTTCGGCACAATCTACCATTAAGACCGAGTCGTCAGCATAGGCCAGACTGCTTATTACATTTCCACCTAACTGAATCCCTCCCTGCCATTTTATACCTTTCAGCAGATGATCCATGTAAACTACGAACAGCAAAGGTGAAAGATTATAGCCTTGTCTAACCCCTGTAAGTACCCTGAACCAAGAACTCATTCTACCATCAATTCTCACTGAAGCCCAATTGTCAGCATAAATACCTTTGATTGATTTTAATAATCTACCTTTAATTCCATAGTCCCCCAGTATGGCGAACATCTTTTCCCTCGGTACCCTGTCGTATGCCTTCTCTAGATCTACGAAACATAAACACAACTGCTTATTCCTCTCATAGCATTTTTCAGTTACCTGGCGCATACTGAAAATCTGATCCTGATAGCCTCTCTGTGGTCTGAAACCACACTGGGTTTCATCCAACTTCCTCTCAACGACTGATCGCACCCTCCCTTCCAAGATGCCAGTGAATACTTTGCCGGGTATACTAATCAATGAGATACCTCGATAGTTGTTGCAATCCTTCCTGTTCCCTTGCTTATAGATAGGTGCAATTACTGCTTTTGTCCAATCTGAAGGTACCTTACCAACACTCCATGCTAATTTTACTACTCTATGAAGCCATTTCATCCCTGCCTTCCCACTATACTTCACCATTTCAGGTCTAATTTTACCTGTTCCTGTTGCTTTATGACAATGGAGTTTATTTACCATCCTTTCCACTTCCTCAAGCATAATTTCACCAACATCATTTTCCTCCTTCCCTTGAACTTGGCTGTTCGCAACACCATCAGGATGATTTCCTTTTACATTGAGAAGATGTTCAAAATATTCCCTCCACCTCTCCAGTGATTCCCTGGGATCTATTATGAGTTCACCTGAATTACTCCAAACACTGTTGATTTCCTTTTTCCCTCCCTTCGTAAAATTCTTTATTACTGTCCAGAAAGGTTTTCCTGCTGTTTGACCTAGCCTTTCCAGGTTGTTACCAAAATCTTCCCATGACTTCTTTTTGGATTCAACAACTATTTGTTTCGCTCTGTTTCTTTCATCTACGTACAAATTCCTGTCTACCTCGGCCCTTGTTTGGAGCCATTTCTGATAAGCCTTCTTTTTACGCTTACAGGCTGCTCTCACTTCATTATTCCACCAAGATGTTCGCCTTTTCTCATCTTTACACAGAGTTGTTCTTAGGCATTTCGTTGCTGTTTCTACTACAGCATCCCTCTATGGCACTCATTCACTTTCTATATCCTGAACCTGCTTACTGTCTACTCTACGAAACTTCTCATTAATCATATCCACGTACTTCTGTCTAATTTCCACGTCCTGGAGATTTTCTACCCTTATTCGTTTGCAGACAGATTTCACTTTCTCTACCCTAGGCCTAGAGATACTTAGTTCACTACAGATCAGATACTGGTCTGCATCATCGAAAAATCCGCGGAAAACTTGTACATAATACCAATATAATGGTCCGTTATTGGACATTACAAATTTTCCAGCTAACTCATTCCTGGTTTGCCTGCGTTTCGCCCTCGTGTGCTCTGTTAGGCTCGTCAGTTGGGACTTAGCACACCACCCAAGACGCAAGGCTAGTGCATACCATGGAGGCCACTGCATAGGCTATTTGAAGCCACCAGCAGTGCCAATGCACTATGAGAGCTATGTCTCATTTCCAAAATTAGATGCCTGCCTGGCCATCAAATGATGTAGATGTTGATTCCCATAGGGAACCTAAAATATTTGTCCTGAATGAGTAAATTTATAATACCAAGATAATGGTATTGGACATTACAATGTCCAATAACGGACCATGGTATTGGACATTTTTTATTGGTATTATAAATTTACTCATTCAGGACAAATATTTTAGGTTCCCTATGGGAATCAACATCTACATCATTTGATGGCCAGGCAGGCATCTATTTTTGGAAATGAGACATAGCTGTCATAGTGCATTGGCACTGCTGGTGGCTTCAAATAGCCTATGCAGTGGCCTCCATGGTATGCACTAGCCTTGCGTTTTGGGTGGTGTGCTTAGTCCCAACTGACGAGCCTAACTTAGCACACGAGGGCGAAACGCAGGCAAACCAGGAATGAGTTAGCTGGAAAATTTGTAATGTCCAATAACGGACCATTATATTGGTATTATAAATTTACTCATTCAGGACAAATATTTTAGGTTCCCTATGGGAATCAACATCTACATCAAACTTGTACATTCCTAACAGATTTCCTGAGTTCAAAGTCTGTTAAGATATAGTCTATTATGGATCTGGTACCCCTAGCCTCTCATGTGTAGTGGTGAATAGCCTTATACTTGAAGAATGTATTCGTAATGGCTAAACCCATACTAGCACAGAAGTCCAGCAAACGCTTCCCATTCCCATTAGCTTCCATATCTTCCCCACATTTACCAATCACCCTTTCGTATCCTTCAGTTCTATTCCCAACTCTCGCATTGAAATCGCCCATTAGCACTATTCTATCCTTGCTGTTGACCCTGGCCACGATGTCACTCAATGCTTCATAAAACTTGTCAACTTCTTCCTCATCTGCAACCTCACATGCTGAATACACGGACACAATTCTTGTCCTAATTCCTCCAACTGACAAATCTACCCACCTCATTCGCTCATTTACGTGCCTAACAGAAAATATGTTGCGTGCAATGGTATTCCTGATAAAGAGCCCTACCCCAGACTCTGACCTTCCCTTTCTAACCCCCGTCAAGTACACTTTATAATCTCCTATCTCTTCCTCGTTATCTCCCCTTACCCGAATATCACTTACTCCTAGCACATCCAAATGCATCCTCTTTGCTGACTCAGCCAGTTCTACTTTCTTTCTTCCATAAGCCCCATTAATATTGATAGCTCCCCATCGAATTGCATTTTGTTCACCGAGTTGTTTCAAAGGAGTCCCTCGCCTGTCAAATGGGAGTGGGACTCCGTTACTCCCATAGGTCCGAGGCTTGCTTAAAATGTTCTGAGCTCGGTAAATTCATGAAGCAGGATGCTACCCTACTTGCACATAGTCCAAGTGAGGATCTCTCCTCTAACGGGTTATGGACCACCGGTGAATTGTATAGTCCTAGCCGCCTGAGCACAAGGAGGGCCATGACTCAGAATATGTCCGAGATGCCCACTCCCATTCCATAGCAACTGGTATCCCGACTCTCAGGACCATTTACTAGGCCACTCAGCCGTTGCCTATGGTTCACGAACTAGGATGTGACTACCACAAACAGTTTAATTGTTCTACGTTATATTTTGTTTTAGAAATGTTATGTGAATAAATGTATTTGTGTTGTGGACGAATCATCCGAGTTTCAGTAGTTTCTTATGGGAAAATTTGCTTTGATGTACGAGCGATTTGGATTACGAGCATGTTGCCGGAACGAATTATGCTCTCAAACCAATGTTCCACTGTATTTGTTTTCAGACCTTAACCCCCATTGAACTCTCTGAGGGGTTAAATTTGTTTCAAACCTTCTGTTATTTAACACCTAGGATATCATTAGACATTTAAACTTCGTAATAACATCTTTCGTTTTTGTGATGTAAGTGT
Organism: Anabrus simplex; assembly: GCF_040414725.1. Lineage (NCBI taxonomy): Eukaryota > Metazoa > Arthropoda > Insecta > Orthoptera > Tettigoniidae > Anabrus > Anabrus simplex. The sequence goes on from NC_090266.1 coordinate 201,307,425, forward strand.
CTTCATACAAAGAATCAAACTCATTTTTCAATTCCTTTACCCATACTTAATTGGATTTTCCAAAAACAAAAGAATACGTGTTTCTTTATATTTAAAGAAGATTCCAAATACCAATTTTCATGTCTGTAATATCTTCAGATTTTGAGATTCCAGTATCAGAATAAAAATAATTCAACCCCTGTTTCAGTCGTTTTTACCCCCCTTTCCCCCAGTGATTTTTCCTAAAGCAAAAAAGTATGTGTTACTTTATATTTAAGAGAGATTAAAAATACCCATTTTCATGTCTGTAACATGTTACGTTTTTCAGATATACTCATTTAGAAAATTCACCCCCTTTGTCAGTCCTGTTCATCCTCCCTCTTTAAGTAGGTTTTCCAAAAAACAAAAAAAGTGTTCTTTTATTTTTAAAGGAGATTCTAAATAAAACTTTTCATGACTGTAACATCTTCAGATTTTGAGATAAAAGTATCCTCAAAAACATTCAATCTCTTTCTCACATTTTTTCACCCTTAAAGGATTTTTCTGAAAACAAAAAATTATGTTTCTTAATTTTTAAAGGGGATTGCAAATACCAATTTTCATGTCTGTAAAATCTTCAGTATTTGATGTATACGTATTCCCATAAAATTTATTCAACTACCCTTCACCCACCCTACCCCCTTAAGTGGATTTTCTGAAAACAAAAAAAAATACATGTTTATTTGTAAAGGAGATTCCAAATACCGATTTTCATGTCTGTAACATCTTCAGTTTTTGAGATATAAGTATTCACATACAAAGAATTCAACCCCTTTTTCAGTCCTTGCACTGAAGTGCTTTTTTTCTTTCCAAAATAAAACAAATACGTTTTACTTTTAAGAGAGATTAGAAATACTAATTTTCACGTCTGTAATATGTTAAGTTTTATATATATATATATATATATTGTATAGGTCTATATGCTCATTTTAAAAATTTACCCTCTTTAATACTTCCCCTTAAGCAGATTTTCAGAAAACAAATTATGCGTGTTCCTTTACTTTTACAGGAGATTCCAAATACCAATTTTTACGTCTGTAACATGTTATGCTTATGAGATATACCCATTTTAAAAATCCACCCCCTTTGTCACTCCTGTTCACCACTCCTTAAGTAGATTTTCCAAAAATAAAAAAAAATACATGTTTCTCCATTTTTAAAGGATACCAAATAGGCTACCAATTTTCTTATCTGTAACATCTTCTGTTTTGAGATATAAGTATCCAAATAAAAAGAATTCAACCCCTTTTTCAGTCTTTTTACATCCCCTTCCTGCACTGGCGTTTTTCTTTTCAAAAAGAAATAAATACCTGTTACTTTTATTATTAAAAGAGATTAAAAATACCACTGTACATGTCTGTAACATGTTAAGGTTTGGATATATACCGTACTGTATATATGCTCATTGTAAAAATTTACCTACTTTAACACTTCCCCTTATGTGGATTTTCAGAAAACAAATTATGCGCGTTCCTTTACTTTTACAGGAGATTCCAAATACCAGTTTTCATGTCTGTAACATGTACGTTTATGAGGTATACGTATTTTAAAAATTCGCCCGTTTTGTCACTCCTGTTCACCACCCCTTAAGTAGATTTTCCAAAAACAAAAAAATATACGTGTGTCTTAATTTTTAAAGGAGGTTCCAAATACCAATTTTCATGTCGGTAACATCTTCAGTTTTTGAGATATAAGTATCCAAATAAAAAAAATTCAACCCATTTTTCAGCTTTTTCAACCTCTTCCCACTCTGAAGTGTTTTTTTTTTTTTTTTTTTTTCAAAAACAAATAAATATGTGTTACTTTTAGTTTTAAAAGAGGTTAAAAATACCAATTTTCACGTCTGTAATGTGTTAAGATTTTGATATATACTGTATATATATGCTCGTTTTAAAAATTAACCTCCTTTAATACTTTCCCTTAAGTGGATTTTCAGAAAACAAATCATGCATGTTCCTTTACTTTTACAGGAGATTCCAAAAACCAATTTTCACATCTGTAACATGTTACTTTTTTGAGATATACTTATTTTAAACATTCACCCCCTTTGTCACTCCTGTTCACCACCCCTTAAGTAGATTTTGCAAAAATAAAAAAATAAGTGTTCCTTTATTTTTAAGGGAGACTCCAGGTACCAATTTTCACGACCGTAACATCTTTAGTTTTTGAGATATATGTGTCCACATAAAAGGTATTCAACCCATTTTTCACCTTCTTTCACACCCTGTAACAGGATTTTCCAAAAACCCAAAAAAAAAGTGTTCCTTTATTTTTAACCCACCAGTGGTCACTAGGATGAAAGTAACGCGATTGTCGCACCTTGGGCAAAATGCTCACGGTATGATATGACGTGTTTACATAATAAATACCAACCGATTTCAAGCGTAAATGTATTAACACATTAAATGAACATAAGAATAAATTTCAAATGGTTATAAAGAACACTAAAAATTAAAAATGAAATTACAAATAGTAATAAATCCCAAATCGTTATAACTGTATCTCGAAAAACAATCCCCAACTTTCTAAAATAGTGTGTGTCTTTCACAATGCCCTTTACACAAGGAGGATGAGTCATTATATTCTCAGCACAAGTACGTGAGGGTGGATTTCTTCTTGTTGTTGTTGCTTGTTGTGTTAAGAGGCCTAACATCGAAGGTAATCGGCCCTATTTCTTCTTGGCGTGTTTCTGCTCCACTTTGTAACCTTATCTTTCCCTATATGAACATTGTCACTAAACATGAAATTCCCATTTACCTCCAGCATACAGCTATGTGTTCGCCAGCTACAGATTGCTCTCCAGATACGGTTGTATCTGCACGTTCTTCTGTCTCGGAGTGTTCAGTATCGGTTTTATGTTCACTTGTTCACTTTCATGGTTCGTTTCACTGTTCTCGCCCTCGAGTTGATCACTAGGAATTTCATCAAACCAAGCTAAAAAGCCACGACATTAAGCCATAGTCACGCACTAATTATGCAACACATGAATACAATAATTTGCAAAGAACTGTTTCAACTATAAAACATTATTTAACAATAGCATTACTATTACACATACACAAATTAGCACCAACGTGTCTGTTCGCGCGTGAAGCAAAGTGCTCACCGTTGATGGTTGCTGGTAATTCCTCCCTCCCTGTCCCTTCTCAAGCTCACGGATGTGCGTTTCAGTGCGTCCGGCCTCTCAAAACTGCAGTACGAAGGAACATCAGGGCTCAAGTTCGAAACTACATGCTGTATAAAAGAGCAGATGATTTTCAATGACGGTGAGCATTTTGCTCATATAGCGACCACTGGCAGGTTAAAGCTGATTCTAAATACCAATTTTCATGTCTTTAATCTATTCAGTTTTTGAGATATAGATACACTCATTGTAAATATTCACCCCCATTTTCACCCTGTTAGTGACGGAATATCCTAAAATCCTCCCTTAGTGAGCACCTACATAGTAATATGAATATATCCCTAAAATTTCATATCTTTATGTCCAGTAGTTTTGGCTCAGCGATGCTGAATCAGTCAGTCAGGACAAGTTATTTTGGGTATTGCACCCGTAACCTAGACATCAGTGGCAGAACAATGAGACACCTCAAGGGTGCTCAGTAAGGATTTAGCAAGCCTGAGTGACATAACGAATGATGTGGCACGCCTGGAAGGGTCATTCATGCTGTGGGATACAATAAAGAAAATATTGAATAAGATTCAAATATTGGCATGGTTTATTTAACATGAAAACAATATCATTGTGCTGTCATCCTTTTTAGCTGTATTATGAAAGTGATTGCTAATAAGAAGATTAAGTGCTGTTCTTGAAGTACATAAAAATAAATCAAGTGGGGTGGTACATTACTCTCTGTCCTACCGAGCTCGATAGCTGCAGTCGCTTAAGTGCGGCCAGTATCCAGTAAACGGGAGATAGTGGGTTCGAACTCCACTGTCAGCAGCCCTGAAGATGGTTTTCCGTGGTTTCCCATTTTCACACCAGGGAAATGCTGGGGCTGTATCATAATTTAGGCCACGGCCGCTTCCTTCCCATTCCTAGGCCTTTCCTATGCCATTGTCACCATAAGACCTATCTGTGTCGGTGCAATGTAAAGCAACCAGCGAAAAAAAAAAATCTCTGTCCTATCTTGCCCTAACAAATCCAGAAGTACATCTTTTTTTAAATCATTCTTTAAGCAAACAATTTTATTTAATTAACTGTGAAAGGTCTGGGTTCTGATGATCCAATCTGAAGTATTAGGAAAAAAAGAAATGAAAAATTAAACTTTGTATGACAATCATACTAAATTACAGTCATTTGTTCAAAATCTGAATTTGTTGCGACTGATTATGTACATTTTTTGATGTGATAATTTTCCATTAAACTTAATTGATGCAATGTAATAAGTATCTGTTCATTTGCCACTTAATTACTGGATTAAATTAAATAAATAAATTAAAGTATTGAAATGCTTCTTTAAATGCTCTTTTCTTTCCATGGTACTGCACCCCTTGAAGGGCCTTGGCTTACCAAGTGACGCTGCTCAGACCAAAGGCCTGCAGATTACAAGGTGTCGTGTGGTCAGCACGACGTATCCTCTCGGCCGTTATTCTTGGCTTTCTAGACCGGGGCCGCTATCTCACCGTCAGATAGCTCCTCAATTCTAATCACGTAGGCTGAGTGGACCTCGAACCAACCCTCAGGTCCAGGTAAAAATCCCTGACCTGGCCAGGAATCAAACCCGGGGCCTCCAGGTAAGAGGCAGGCATGCTACCCCTACACCACGGGGTTGTTAAATGGTCTACCTAACAAAAATAAAATTTAACTCCAGATAGTGCTACATTATAACTCTTACCAGACGCTGAAATATGAAAGAAAATGAGACTGCCTAATCCGCAATACAACACGAGACATAATGAAAATATATGATGAACTCACTATAACTATCATACACCATAATTACGATTCTACTCCAACACAATATCTAGAGAATATTCTACAATATCTACAACATTTGGCAGTACGCTAGATGACCATTACGTTCAAATTCAATCACATTTTCATAGCTTTATTAGATGAATATCTGCGTCTTTTAAACCTAAGTAGTTGACTCAGATGAAAGTCGTCGAATGTTCGGGAATAATCTTGAAGAATAATCCATAACCATCGCAAATAAACGTGAAAATTAAAGTGACAATAACTCTCGGAGAATTCTGAATATAATATTGTTGGACACAAATATACCGAAGACCTTGTCAAAATCAAATACGCGCATTCTATAATTATCCAATGTTATGCAAAGATCCTAAATATCTCAATGCTCAACTGCAATTCGCATAAATAACTATCTCCAATAATCATAGTGTGATTTTACTCTTGAAGAATATTCTAATACGTCCATTACACCACACAACTCATTTTCTCTCGAAGACATAGGACTAACACATTACCAATCGTGAAATATACTATCGTGTCCCATTCAACGTAGCCGTACATTTGTGATCTGTCCCGGGATATCGCAAGTTCAAAAATATAATATCACACAACATGTCCTACGCGTACACTATTCTTAACTAACACATTTGGATTCTCGAAGATCCAACCCATCTTCCAGTTTCCATGTCTCGACTTAACATTCTCTCTCCTCTTGTTTCCATGTTAACTAGTTTTGATCCAAAGGAATGAAATAATTTCCAACACTTGAGTTTTAAGATAACCCCAATTTATATTGCCAACGGCCATAGCCGGATCCTGTGAGATCTCCGAAGTTAAGCAACATTGGGCGTGGTCAAGACTTGGATGGGTTGCCACGCGCTGTTGGTTGGGGGTAAGGGAATGGAGGAGCGGAAAGGAACTGGCCACCCTACCGTACGTTAACTCTGGCTCAGGCACACCTCTGCGGAGGTTCAGACCTGCCTTCGGGCAGAATACACCCTCATCTTACTTCTCAATTTATATTCAGACGTACATGATTTTAAATTACAATTCAATTTAGTATGATGACTTTACACACGAGAAAATCTCAGTTACTTAGACGAAGATCCTGACACACTTTTCCACAAGTTATGCCCATATTCAGCTAATAAAGTTAAATCTAAGAATTATCATCCAATTATTCGCCATACATGATTAAGAAAATCACATACCGGTATACTATTCACTATGATATCAAAATCAATCTGACAGAAACAAAGTATATGAAGATCATATGCTGAAACTACCAAGAAAATACAAGAACTACACAACTGCACCATTATACAAGACCATTTACTAATTCTAAATACGTTAACTAACCCACTACTGAACAGATATTTACTGCAATATTGTGTCGACTTAGCTTTCGATGTCTTCTTTATGCTGGACGGCTAATTGTCCTTTAATACAATTACATCTGGCTTTCTCTCATCCCATTGCTGTCAGCTGTGGTCTCAGGATTTAGGCTTTCATGTTGACACTATCACACATGGTACAAGGTGATATTTCCATGTCGAATTAGCAGTTGTACTCCTCTTGATTTAAAGCTGAAACTTGTACAAGGGTTATTAATAATGTTTTCACTCCACAGATTCCGGAAAATATTGTCATGAAATACGTACTTAAGTGGTCTCGATTCAACTTGACATCAGTTAATTTTTGTACATGTTATTGATAAGAATAGCCCAGGTAATATGTCTCCGGGAACACAATGTTAATCAGAAGCAAGGTCTCGCTTCCCCAAATTCAGCTGAGAGAATGGATGTCAACCGGCAAACAACATCTAGCGAAGGAATGACATCTGGCGAATGAATGACCCAGAAACCCACTGTGTTAACAGCTGGCAAGTGTGTGTCCTTGTAGAACTTCTGCGCATCACTCTCGCGCATGCTGAAAGTATCACTAAATTCAAGACACTGTTTTATTATCATCCAACTTTCTTTCTACCTGTAATATTATGATTAATGATAACAAAAATGTAGTTGTCGTTATTATAGGAATGAATATCTTCTTTCAATCACACTATTTTGTTATAACACCCATTGTTTGCTAAGTCTAACATAGTCGGTGATGTAGCCTTCAACCTTCTCGTACATTCGCTGGCACACTTTTATTTATTTATTTTTTTCTTTTCTCTCAAAACAGGTTTATGCCTCAGCTGCCGACACAAGTATGTAGTCTCATGGCGTAAATTATATGACCAGAACTAAATAATTATAAGGGTAACAACTCATCAGATGAAAGCCATATGTGTGCAAAGATCACTAACCCAAAGATATACCACCCGGTCTCACTAAAACATGCCATCGAGCCTTTCGAAACTGTCACAGTATATAGATTAGGAAAATCTTTGGAGAAAGGAAAACTATGTGTATGAGTATTAGGAGCTTAGATATCAAAACCACTTCTAGGGAAAGAAGACACAGCAGAAAAATGGAAGGAACATATGGTCACGAATAAAACTCCATCAGTTTAATTAGTCTACTTTAATTTATTTCAGGATGACCCAATAAATGAACACACACACATACACAATTCTAATCAGCTGTGAATGACCACAATTGCTAATTACTGCCTATTTACATATTTCTCTTCTTTATGGTGCAGCAGGCAGTCCGACCCATTGCTATATCTGGGACGGCTAATTCTTACGTTCATTTCCCAAAGTCCAGTCACCTCATACAGCAGCTGTGTGTAGACCGCTGGAGCTGAACCCAGGGCTATGGGCCACTCGACACACGATGACTGTTGGTTGGTTGGACTCCAGAGACAATCCGTTAATTCACATAGTTACATGCAGTGAACAGCCAAACGGCAACAGCTCAAGAGTATTCAGCAGCAGGACGATATTTACAACAGCGAATACACAACCCAGCATTATATATATATATTTTTTTTTTTTTTTTTGCAGCGATAAGTGTGATAGGTGATCTCAACTAATTTTGGGCCGTTGAACATGAATCCGTTGTCTATTTCTATGTATCACATCACGTTTTCTCGCAATAGGTATATCAACTGCTTCCCCTGCGAACCATGTGACCTTGCCGCAGTGGGGAGGCTTGTGTGCAGGTGCAACCATATCGGATGGGTATCTGTCGAGAGACCAGACTAATGAATGGGTCATCGAAAGGAGGGTAGCAGCCGTTCGAAGTTACAAGGGCGGCAGTCTAGATGATTGACTGATATGGCCTTGTAATAATACTCAACATGGCTTAGCTGTGTTGATGCTGTTACATGGCTGAAAGCCACGGGAAACTACAGCCATAACTAACTCCCGAGGACATGCAGCTCTCTCTGTATGAATGATGTACTGATGATGGCTTCCTTCCGGGTAAAATAGTCCCCCACTCGGATGTCCGGGTTAGGACTACATGAGAGGGGGATATCATCAGGTAGATACTGACATTCTGCGAGTTGGAGCGTGGAATGTTAGAAGTTTGAATTGTTGTGGAAGGTTAGAGAATCTGAAAGGGGAGATGGATAGACTGAAGTTAGACGTAGTTGATATAAGTGAAATACGTTGGCAGGAAGAGCAGGATTTTTGGTCGCGACTACAGAATTATCAACACAAAATCAAACAGGGGAAATACGGGAGTTGGTTTAATAATGAATAAGAAAATAGGGTAGCGGGTAAACTACTATGACCAGCATAGTGAAAGTATTATCATTGTCAAGATACACCAAATTAATGCCCACAGCAATAGTACAGGCCTATATGCCTACTAGTTCAGCAGATGATGATGAAATCCAAAGATTATGTGAAGAGATAGAAGATTTAATACAGTATGTAAAAGGTGAAGAGAATCTAATTGTAATAGGAGACTGGAATGCAGTGGTAGGCCAATGAAGAGAAGGTAATCTAGTAGGAGAATTTGGATTGGGACAAAGGAATGAAAGAGGAAGTCGGCTGGTTGAATTCTGCACCAATCATAAATTAGTCCTTGCCAATACTTGGTTCATACAGCTGTATACTTGGATGAGACCTGCCGACATTAGAAGGTATCAATTGGGCTTCATTATGATTAGGCAGAGATTCAGAAACCAGGTGTTGGATGTAAAACCTTCCCAGGGGCAGACGTGGACTCTGACCACAACTTGTTGGTCATGAAATGCCATCTGAAATTGAAGAAATTTAAGAAAGGAAGGAATACAAGGAGGTGGGATCAAGACAAGTTGAAAGAAAAGAGTGTGAGGGACTGTTTCAAGGATCATGTGTTGCAAAAGACTAAATGAAAATCCTGAAGGAAACACAATAGAGAAAGAATGGACAGTTGTGAATAATGAGGTCTCTAGGGCTGCTGAAGAAATGATAAGAAGAAAGGAAAGATCACCTAAGAATCAATGAATAACCCAGGAGATAATAGACCTGATTGATGAATGACGAAAGTACAAGAATGAAAAAAGTGAAGAGGGCAGAAAGGAATACAGGCGATTAAAGATTGAAGTGGATAGAAAGTGCAGGACAGCTAAGGAAGAATGGCTGAAGGAGAAATGCAAGGATGTTGAAGGTTATATTGTCCTAGGAATGGTAGATGCTGCATACAGGAAAATCAAGGAAACCTTTGGAGAAAGGAAAACTTGATGTATGAATATTAATTGTTAGGATGGAAAAACCACTTCTAGGGAAGGAAGACAAGGCAGAAATATGGGAGCAACATATCCAACAGTTGTATCAAGGTAAAGACGTTCATGATATTGTTCTGGAACCAGAAGAGGCTGTTGATGCAGATGAAATGGGGGACCCAATTTTGAAGTCAGAATTTGGCAGAGTTTGAGAGACTAAGAGGAACAAGGCACCTGGAATTGATGACATTCCCTTTGAATTACTGACTGCCTTAGGTGAAACCAGCATGGTGAGGTTATTCCATTTACACTGAAATAGCAAATGTCATGGGATAGTCACCTAATAGCGTGTGGGGCCTCCTCTGGCCCTGCGAACTGCAGTGAGTCGAGAAGTCCCTGGTAGTCCTCTGGACGCAGCTGACACCTAATCGTTTGCAATGCAGCGGCTAATGCTGGTCTGTTCGTGGGTGTAGGATCCATGGCATGGAGCCTGCGTTCCAGGACATCCCAGATATGCTCGATAGGGTTCATATCGGGGCTCCTGGGTGGCCATGGCAGTTGTTGGACCTCTGCTGCATGTTCCTGGAACCATTCCCGGGCGACGTGGGAGCGATGTGGCGGCACGTTATCATCTTGAAACACCGCATAACTGTCTGGGCGCTGGAAGGCAAAAAATGGGTGGAGATGGTCTCCAAGCAGCTCAACATACCACGTACCATTCAAAGTCTCTTCCAGAACAACTAGGGGACCCATTCCACACCAGGAAATGCACCCCAGACCATAACAGAGACACCAGCGCCCTGGACCACACCTTTGAGGCAGGCGGGATCCATCGCTTCATGTGGTCTGCGCCATAAACCGTGCCTCCCATCGGCATAGTGTAGTTGAAATCGTGATTCGTCCAACCATATCACGTTGTGCCATTGTTTTAGTGTCCATCCCTGGTGACTGGCAACAAATGCACGTCGTTGTGCCCGATGACGTTGGGTTAACGGTGGCACCCGGGTGCGGCGCCGGCTCCCATACCCCATAGAACCCATGTTCCTACGGTTTGTTTACTGGGAGACGTGTCTAGCTTGGCCTGTGTTGAATTGAACTGTGATTTGTTGCACTGTTGCCTGTCTGTCACTATTGACAGTTCGTCTCAGATGTCGCCGGTCATGGTCATAGAGGGTAGCTGGATGGCCGGTCGTTCGTCTGTCGTGGACGGTGACACCGCCTTCAACCATTTACGATACACCCTCGACACGGTTGATCATCTGAAGCCGAATTCCCGCACCACTTCCGAAATCGCAGTTCCCATCCGTCGGGCACCAACCATCATAACCCGTTCGAATGGTGTCAGCTCACGACTACGTTCCATGTTACACCTGTCACATGCATAGCCACTGCTCACAAGGTCTCCTATACAACTGCCGCTGGCACAGGGAGCGTGTGGTGCGCAGACAACACACCTGCGCATCAGTGCTCCACTATCCCATGACATTTGCTCAGTCAGTGTAGTGTGTAAGATGTATAAGACAGGAGAAGTGCCATCCGATTTTCGGCAAAATGTTGTTATACGTATTCCCAAGAAAGCTGGTGCTGACAACTGTGAAAACTACCGCACCATCAGTTTAGTATCTCATGCCTGCAAAATTTCAACACGTATTATTTACAGAAGTATGGAAAGACAAGTTGCAACTGAGTTGGGAGAAGATCTTTTTGGCTTCAGAAGAAATATGGGAACACGTGAAGCAATCCTGACTTTGTCTGATCTTTGAGGATCGAATTAAGGTCAAGCCCACATACATGGTGTTATAGATGTTGATTCCCATAGGGAATCTGAATTATTTGTCCCGTATGAGAAAATTTATAATACCAATATAATGGTCCATTATTGGACATTATAAATTTTCCAGCTAACTCATTCCTGGTGCCAGCGTTTCGCCCCCGTGTGCTAGGTTGGGCTCATCAGTTGGTACCTAGCACACATACCAAGACGCTGGCTAGTGCATACCGTGTAGGCCACTGCGCAGGCTACTTGAAGCCACCGGCAGTCCCAATGCACTATGAGAGACTTTGTCTCATTACCAAAAATTGATGCCTTCTTGGCCATCAGATGTTATAGATGTTGATGTTGAATGAGTTCATAGTAAAGTTTCAACACACAAAATTGACCCTCATAATTAAAACTCTCTATAACAAGTTAAAATACAAAGCATAATAATGCTAAATGTCCAGGTTTGAATACACAATTTGTACAAGTTTCGACAACTTGTTAGTCACAAATAAAAGAGCTGAAGCTAAGGAGCCTCGCAGAAAAACAAGTTGTAAGTCTTTGGCACACTTAAAATTTGTTATAGATTTGGGTTCTTTGTGTGGCATTGGTAGCCACAACATATGCAGAGAGCTGCATGCTGAGTGCAATGCGGTAATAGGTTAAAAGAGTAGTTGGTGTTTCTCTGTGAGCATTAAAATGACCCTAAGTCAATTGGTAATATATATGAAAACTATCTTCATGAAATACAATGTTATGTTGTATTATACTAGAGCGAGTGGATCTTGTGGCCGGAACTGTGTTTGAAGATGTTAAAAGCAAAGGTTCTCAATCCAATGCGGGCCTGTAGTATGAAAGATAAAAATGAGTTAAACTCGAATATTGGAAATGGGACAAGAGAGTAAAACTTTATAAAGGGACTCACGTTGGTGGACTTGTTGCGCATGCTGCGGAGTTGAAGAGGAACTAAGATGCTGTGTATCTTTGTATAATTACCCTACTTGGCTGATGATGATGTCCATGGATGTTGAAACTGGTAGCATAAATAAATGAGGTTGTAATTTTAACCAACAACACATCTTGTATTGAAAAGGTGGATCTTGTACAATCTAATTCATTGTTTTGTATTGATATAAGAGTTAGAAAGATGTTTCTGAAGACTTTCATCTGGGGCATGGCATTGTATGGAAGTGAAACATGGACAATATAGCTCGGAAAGAAAGATAATAGAAAGATAATAGAAGCTTACAAAATGTGGTGTTACAGAAGAAAACTGAAGGTGAGATGGATAGACCAAATCACGAATGAAGAGATACTGAATCGGTTTGGTGAGAGAAGATTGATTTGGCTAAATTTGACCAGTGGAAGAGGTAGAATGGTAGGATACATCTCATCACACGTAAAAATGAAAAGGTTAGCATAGGCTAGGGTGTCAAGGAGAGCTGGATCAAACCATCTATGGACTGATGACTCAAACAACAACGGGTATATCGAAATAAGAGATTGACCTGAATATTGCATAAAAAAAGTACTGACGAAAGTTGATAATTTTGGAAATATTTATAATTTTTTATATTTTTAAATAGTTGAATATTTTCTTGAATTATTATATACTATGAATAATTATTGAGTATAAAATTACAATGAAATATTTTGTAATTTTTGTCATATAATACTGATTTACACAGAAACGCATGAACAACTGTGAGGCAATGACACTTCCGCAATTTAATTTGACAATTCAGTACGATTTACAAGTGAAAACCATAACTTTTATTTAGTATCTTTATGAATTCATAAATGTGAACGAAAGAAAAATTAATGGTTCTGGATGTCCCCTTGGAATGAACGCTTGGCTGCCCAGCGTCTGACTGCATCATGTGTGTCTTCTCTTTTCTAACACCAACAGTAGTCGGCAATCCACCTCCCCTGGTATCTTCTTTCTGCCTCCTGGATGTCCTGGCAGAACCTCTCTCCCATCTCTTCACTAACAGCTCCAAGATTTTCCGATGTCCTGGCGAAACCTCTCTCCCATCTCTTCACTAACAGCCCCAAGATTTTCTGGAATGTGATTGAGATGAATAATAATAATGTTATTTGTTTTACGTCCCACTAACTACCCTTTTACGGTTTTCGGAGATGCCGATGTGCCGCAATTTAGTCCCGCAGGAGTTCTTTTACGTGCCAGTAAATCTACCGACACGATGCTGACGTATTTGAGCACCTTCATATACCACCGGACTGAGCCAGGATCGAACCTGCCAAGTTGGGGTCAGAAGGCCAGTGCCTTAACCATCTGAGCCACTCAGCCCGGCGTGATTGAGATGAGAATGAAGGAAGTGCAGTTTCAGACTCATTCTGTACCCCAAACTCTTTCATGTGATCCAACGTTGTTTTCACTATTGTTTCGTATTGTTCATCCTTCACATTTCCCAGGAACTTCGTCATGATGTCTCTTATTGAAATCCATGCAGCAAATTCCACAGCATTCGTCTGTTCGACGTTTCTGTCTTTCGGAAGCTTTCTAATTTGTGATCCATTAGAAATTCCTTGACAGTTGCATCTGATAAATGTGGAAAATTGCTTGCAATGTACTTGAAACAGGGACTACTGCTGTCCAAGGCCTTAACAAACTGTTTCATGATTCCCAGTTTGTTGTTTAACGGTGGCAATATAATTTCTTGTGGGTCAACTAAGGAAGCATTTGTAAAGAACAAGTTTGCATTGTGATACAATTTTCATTTAGTGAAATGGAATGTGCCACAGGAATCATGGCTAGAATATTTCCGTTATGAAGTAGTACAGTGTTTAAGGTCCTCCTAGAGAAATCCACAAACAATCTCCATTTTTCCGGATTGTAATTCCTCCCTAGCTGTTCTATCAATCCTGAAATGTCACAGCAGTAGGTCAGATCATCATCCTTCTTGAAATACTTCTTGAACTCCTTATCTCTGTGTCTATACCAAGGAAAGGTAGTTCCAGGCATGAGAAGATTTTTGCTTTCAATCGTGATCCTAGTAGTTTACTTTATTTCATTCATGAGACCAAGATCTTGTACCAGATCACTCAACTTCAACTGTTTCAGCAATTGTGGTCTTACTGCATCTGCGGCTGGTTAAAAATCCATATCAACTTGCTCATCATCAGAATTTGAGGAACAGTCAGAGTCGGGTAAAGTGGTAAGAGGTGAAGGTATTGGAATTTCCAGTCCATGAGGAACAGGTCTCATCACCGACTTTAAATTCGGGTACACAATACTATCCTTGTTTCTCTTATTGAATCCTGTTACTTTACGCAGGCAAAAGTAACAGTCACTGTTATGGTCCTGGGGCTTCCGCCAAACCATCCCTATCCAAGATGGAAGGGCCTTATGTTTCCCAATGCTCCACTGTCATAGGTTTTCAGGACCTTTTTACAAATTACGTGGGAAGCCCACGACTTGTCCAAGTCTCTTAATTTTACCTTCTAATATGTATAATATGAACGTTTCACCGTTGCAGTTCTTGGTCTACTTCGTCCCTTCATAATATAGCACCCACACACATAACAGAATGAGTCTGGCTTATTCACACGTATTCTTCTAATTCCTGGCACACTTGCCATTTTCACAACGCAACTCAATAAAAACAAGGATCATATTTCAACCATATTCACGACACAACTGACTGTCACAGGACTTCACCCCACTGCCGCTACCAGGAGTTAAAAATAGACTCTGTTATTAGACAAATTCAATGGAGGGGACAAAGTTAGCGGAGGAGGTTTGGATTGACAAACACAGGCAACAGTAACAAAGCAAACCGTGGCCACACTAACAACAGTCGATTCTCTGTCATGACAAAGCAGCACTGAACCAGAATGACACAATTTCAGACAGTAAATTGCAATTAATATGAAAACTGGATGTGTTACAAAAGAAGCAATGACATTCCTGATACCAGGAGACCTTATTTAGTTAAAACAGAGTTCCAGCGACCTGGAAAGCCAGGGGATGTCAGGGATTGTCAGGGAATTACAAAATTATCAGGGAAGTCTTCTGAAAATTGGCGTGTATCAGGGAAAGTTGGGGAAGTTGACTCAAATCTGTTATGTGTCAGGGAATTCATACTGAGGACAAACTGCAACCTGTAAATCCTTTGAAGCATGGAAAAGTGATCAGTTGATGAGGTAAGTTAAATTTTATTTTTAAAACATTAAAATTGCACGTGTTTCGGGCTATGTCAGCATTAAAACAAGATGAGTTTGTTGAAATGCTGAACAGTGTGTGGCGGCTCTGGCCCTACCAATCTGTACAAGTATATTGATGATTATGGTGATGCTTGTTGTTTAAAGGGGCCTAACATCTAGGTCATCAGCCCCTACAAGTATATTTTTATCCCAACAAGGTATCTTTATATTGCTGAAATAAATGTATTTGTACATTGATATAGTTTTTGTGTACAAATAACATGCTTTTCTTTTGTTTCAGATTAGGCTTATGCATCAGATAAGATGGCAAGAAAAACAACTTTCAACTATCAGTGGCTGGATTCAACCCTTAATTCAGAGTTTGTAGATTGTCTCAGTGATGTACCGGACAATAAATTTGAAGCCTACTGTACTGTGTGCAGAAAGAAGTTTAAACTCAGCAATATGGGGTGCTGGGCAATTCATTCACATAGAACTGGACCAAAACACAGGCAGCTTCAGAATATTAAATCAAGACAGCCATCATTGTCATAATGTTTTTGTCAAACCTAGCGTTAGTTCAACAGAATTAAGAAGTGTAGCTACTAGTTCAACAGAAATAAGAAGTGTAGACATTGGACATGGATCTCTTGATAATGCCGTTGTCAAACCGTGTGTTGGTTCAACAGACAGTAAAGACTGAGGCAGGGATAGAAAGTGGAAAGTCGGTACACTGTGCTACTTCTTATTTTAATAAAGATGAAATAGCCAAAGCAGAAATTTTATGGGCTTAAAAGTTGTTGCTAGTAAATACAAGAGGAATTAATTTGCAGTTGTACGTGATATATTTAAACTTATGTTCCCAGATAGTGCAGTTGCATCAAAATTTACCTTTGGTGAAAGTAAGTGTTCCTACATGATTAATCATGGTATGGCATCACATTTCAGTGAGTTATTAACAAACAATTTGAGAACTTGTGAGGACTGTGTAGTTTCCTTTGATGAGTCACTCAATAAGGTAACACAACAAGAACAAATGAATCTCGTCAGACTTTTTGATATCAACACTCATAAAGTGGTTTCTAGATATTGGAACATTGTTTTTCTGGGTTGTGCTACTGCCCAAGATCTACTGCAGAAATTTAATCATTAACTGCAACCTCTTCAAAGAAAAAACATTTAGCAGGTGTCAGTAGATAGGCTTAATGTGAACTTGAGCTTTCTGAGGAAGCTTGAAGTGGAAATGGAGACAGAAAATCCTGATGATGGGAGAAAGTTATTGAGCCTGGGAGTGTGTACTTTGCATGTCATCAATGGATCTGTTAAAACAGGTTTAATGACTGTAAATTGGGAACTTAACTCATTCCTGCGTAACATGTATTATTTATTCAAAGACTCACCAACTCGCCAGGCCCAGTTCACTGTAGTGACTGGTAGTACAGTGTTCCCACTGAAGTATTGTACAGTGTGATGGCTTGAAAATGTTCATTGTCTGGAACGAGCCTTAGAAGTATTTCACCATATCAAGGCATGTGTTGCAAATGCTAAGTTGCCAGAAGAAGTTAAGATTCCAGTTAAGTTCCACCTTTTGAATACAATGTGTATTGTATTGAAAAGGTGGAACTTGACTGGAATCTTAACTTGTGATCTGAGTTCAATATGGAAACATAATGAAGTTTATATCTTTGAATAAGTTGCCAGAAAGTAAGTCCTGTAAAAATATTAAAGAACAAATCCAAGACCCTTTAATAAAATGAAAACTAGCATTTTTCAAAACCATTTTTGGAATGCGAGCCTTTTCTCAGGCGATTTAAAAGTAAGGCCCCATTCACAATGCAAACGTAACCGTAAACTTAACGACGTAACGTAACCGTAAAATTAACGTAAAATTTGTGGTATTCACAATGGACGAACGTAACATTAACGTAAAGAGTACACAGCAGCCAATCAAAACACTGCCATGTTATTTAGTACGGAAGTCAGGTTTTGGGCTATCTCGCAGTTTTATATTTCAATAACTCGATGGAATCAAACAACGTGGTAGCGGAATCCATATTACTTCAAACATCTATTGCTTTGCTCCTGGGAGCTGTGTAGGCCTACGGTACCTGAAAAGGCGATCTAAACAACGGTGCAGAAAATGGGTTCATCCCTTGAATCAAAGAAGGTTATCTCAGGGCAATTTCGGTAATCTACTGTAAGAAATGACCCTCATCAGTTCGTTTTGAACATGCGGATGAAACCTTAACTGTTCGCCTTTCTTACGATTCGCTTCCCCTTTTGTAATAAAAAGAAATGTAAAAGGTCTCCTTTACTGACATCTATGACCCTATCTATCACACCCCGATGAGATATTTGGATCTATTTATTTGGATGATATCGTTTTCGTAAACTAGTAGTCCGTCATAATGTTAAGAAATATACAGGGACACTGTTTTATTTATGACAGGGATTGTCTCTCGTCCGTCTGCCAGCGCTGCGAGCTTGTCTCCCGCCATTTATTGTCAGATTTCATTACTACAGGATATTAATTTCCACCTATTATTTTACGGTACAGCGTATTTGTAATTCTTTTTTTCCTTCTATCATACATAGCCTATACACAAAGATTATTTTGAAAGAGAATTACAAGTGTTTCGTCGAAAGAAGTCATTATATCGTGCACAACACACAATGTTTACCTCTGCTCTGATTGGCTGGTTCTTAAAGTTAACGTAAAATTAACCGCAAAAGCTTGGAGTTTGCAATCCCTTAATTTTACGGACTCGCAGTTAAGTTTACATCGGTGCATTGTGAATGGATCCATTAGATAAGATGGCCGCTAACTTCTAAGTTAACGTTAATTTTAAGTTTACGTTACGTTACGTTTGCATTGTGAATGGGGCTTAACAAACCATTTTCGTACTCCCATCTGAATGAACTACTGTATTTTCTCACATAATTAACGCTCTTTTTTGACAAAAAATACAGGCAAAAACTTTGGATGCGTAAATTATTTATAATTATTTCCACTTATTTACAATTTATTTACATTTAAAAGAATGCATCAAATATATACACACTATTGGTTCAACTCATTTACGGTTATCATCAATTGGCGTAAAATTACGGTGTGCGTTTCTTTCTGAAAGTCAGACAGGGTGTTAAGGTAAGTTGGGGACACTGGTTTGAAGTACCGACACTGGAAAGTTCTATTCCTGTTACGAGCTGATGATACGACCAGAAGTGAATTAAATATGAACTAATGAAAGTTAAATTCATCTAAGTACATAATAATGACATATCGGCAAAAAAAAAAAAGAAGTCGTATCTTTTATAGGGTACCGTCTTCGAGTTTGCTACCGGCAATGGAGGAAGAACTGCTGCTACTGCTATCACTGCTCACATCTCTCCATAAGAAGTCATCTTCACTTCCTTCTAATGAATTCAAGATTCCTGTTTTCTTGAAGCTCTTTTCAATCACC
Organism: Anabrus simplex; assembly: GCF_040414725.1. Lineage (NCBI taxonomy): Eukaryota > Metazoa > Arthropoda > Insecta > Orthoptera > Tettigoniidae > Anabrus > Anabrus simplex. Next base: position 201,326,353 of record NC_090266.1, read on the forward strand.
TTCGAAGAAATCATGTCCCAAATGCGCAATATCCACTCACAAAGTAATTCCACAGGTTGTTTCAGAATCATGCCTGTTACGCTAAATGTGTGCACACTTTCCGCCATCCAGCACTGATAAAGTTTTCGTACATTGTCCTTGGTTTATTTATCGAAACATCCAAGGGTTGAAATACCAACGTCAGTCCACCAGGAATCACTACCAAATCGGTTTTCATGGTTTCCAATAACTTCTTAGTGTCTTCCGTCAGGTAGCCACGAAAACTGTCCAACACAAGAAGGGCCGGTCATCAAAGGAGAGACCCTGCTCGATTTCCCCAAACTGTTCATATCCAATCTTGTACGAATGACATCTCCATCCACCCTTTTTCCTGGATACAAACTTGGATCACTTGCGGAAATTTTACTTTCGGCATTGTTTTTCATTTTGGAACAACGTAAGATGCAAGCTTTTAGCCATCAGCTGTTACAGCATGCATTAGAGTGCATCATTGTTTTTCGTTTCCCGTAATGCGTACGATAACACTCTATGTCCCTTTCGTATCGACTGTTCGACTTTGTGGCATGTCGAAACTTATTGGCGTCTGATCTGTGTTGCCTGTTTGGAAGAGCAAATATTCCTTAACTTTACGCTTCTCAATCACAAAGTGGTGAAAATCAATTACTTTATTGTTCAAATCATTCGGCATTCCTTAACATAATGTTGTTCTTCGTCGAAGAGAGAGCCCATTTCTCTTCATTAAATTAATCATCCAGCCTTGGCCAACTTTAAAATCCGAGACACTGATACCATGTGCAGCAGCTATTTCTCATCCTTTAAAATACAGCATTTCGTGAGAAACGGCATATCCATCGTTCCATAACAAAATTACATATTTAAGTAGATCCACCTCTACTTGCAGAAACTTGCCACTTTTTGGTCTGCAAAATGCTTTGCAAGACTTTTTGGTCGCTTGAAGTGCACTTTTCTGTTTCCGCCAGTAACGCCTGTTGCATTCGGATATAGAATACTTGCGGCCTGCTGCCTTATTCCCATATGTTTCGGCGTAACTGATCACTGCAAGTTTATACGATGCCGTATTACTTGAATACTTGCACATTGTAGATTAATAAACAGTTCTGAGATCACAGAAAGCACATGTACTGCACCCGAAACAGTCGTAAAATGTTTGTGCCAGACCGGAATAGAGTGTTACTGGCCACTTCTGCGCTGATTCACTCACTGAACTACTGCAGTGGTATTTCCTACCTGTTGATAACAGCACGTTGTCCAGTATTTGGAATGCCTGGTTTCGCAATAGGAAGGCTGCTACTCGAGTAGTTGACATCTTTATTTCAAAACGCATCCGGAGCTGCATGATGGATGTTCAGAGAAGTGGGTGCGTCAAATACGGGAACATATCTTTTTCTCTTCTTTGGACCCAAAAATGTTGGGATGTATTAATTATGCAAGAAAATACGGTATTAAGAAGTTTGATGAATCGCTTTGTCAAGCATAGTAAATGCCATTGATATTAGGAGTGTGATTTTGCTTGATCTATACGACCTAAGAAAATTGAGGTAAGTAAAGTTGATGTTGGATTTAGTACGAAAAAGGTACTTAAAGAAATAAATTGTAAGAGAGAGAAATTCTTCATTTTAAACACGAATGTCAGAAAATATTAGTGGCAGTTGTGACAAAACTCTTGGTAAGAATCCTTTAAAGTATAGATTAGTGAAAGGTCTTAAGAGTTTGAACCCATATATAATATATCAGCAACCAAATGTTGGTCAGACCTGAATAGAATATGTTTTGGAAGTGTTGCATGAAGCTAACAGAATAACTGAAAATGTGGCTGATAGAGCTAAAGCACAATACATTTCTCTGTGTTGTGAATCAATGGAAGGTTTATAAACTAAATTCAAAGAATATATCTCAATATCTGATTATAGTATGGGTTTAGACATTTTCTTTGTTGACATTTTAGAAGAAAACAAACAGTATAGTGAACTTTGGCAAGTAGTAAAGCTTTGTCTTATACAGACTCATGGAAATGATGCAGTGGAGAGTGGCTTTTCTCTAAATAAATCAGTGTTGGTAAAAAACATGCATGAGGAGTCAATTATTGCACAAAGACAAGTGCATGATTCCATTTTGTACTACGGAGGTGTCAGATGCGTACCAATTAATCATAGAATGTTGTTATCGGTGAGATGTGATCATAAGAAATACCAGGATTACTTGGAGAAGGCACACCTGAAGGTCAAAGAAAAAAGCTGAGAAACAAAGAATAACTGATGAAATAAGAAAGTTGGGAGATGAAATAAAAAGTTAAAAGAATGCAGTCACAAGAATGTGAAGCCAGCATTGAGGATAAAATATGCCTACTTGAAACGAGAAAAAATTGTGTGTAATTTTGTTGTTGTGCTGGTTTTTTTTTTACATTATTACGAACATAGTGTGTGTATTAGTAATTCTAATAGTAATACTTTCATTATTCATGTCTAAAGAAAATGTATTAACATTTATTATTATCTGTAAGATCATTATTAAATTGTATGTACTTTACAGTTCAAAGTGTTGTATTTCCTATTTGATTAATAAATATTGTGTACATATGTGTGTTAGACAGCTAATGGGGGTTGAGGAGGCTGTTAAAAATTGCACAAATGCCAATTTTTTTGTAAGGGAAATACAATATTTCAGTCAGGAAAATTAGTTTGATTTTCTGGCTGGGAACCCTGTAAAATCACTTATCAGATGCTTGGTTCCAAAATCATGCTGGGTTGTGATATTAACACAGGTCCATTTACCCTCACACTCGCAATAGCGGCTTCCTTCACTGACTCATGGCGATCCTCAGTCCACAGAAATACACAAACACCAGTACTCTCAGTTAGCAGTTTTCCATTCCGCATGTCTTCAGTCCAGCCACTCTCTGGATACTCTGTTACCAACAACCACAGCTCCTGGTTCAGACCTCGGTGGGACACTAGCGACAGCCAACAACTCTGTCGCCCTCTGCCCAGCTACCGAACCCCAACACACTGACTCCACCATGGAGTCCAACACTGACTTCAGTGGCAGAAACAAATTACTGATGTTTTCATTAACATCCGCGATACTCAGAGGACGCCCTGGCATGTTATCCAAAAGTAGCAGGATTTTGAAGGGCACATTTACTTTTTACAATAAGCTTGCAGCTCATGTTTGAGTTCATTGGGCAAGTATGACTCAAACACAGCTCCTGTTATCCAGGTTTTCTTGTTTGAGTACTAAACAGCTGGCAGTTGTTGCTTAGAGTAGCCTTTGAGTGCTTTGTGGGTTGGGTTCTTGGTGTCCACGAACCTACTATGCTGGCGTAGCAGGGGGACAGGTAATACTCCCACGTGGCGCATCTCAGGTGGCGGCTAGTGGGGTCCTAACCGGCTTGCCGGCAAACTTGTGCAAAATAAAATAGCTCTCACGGACCAAATACACATCTCTCTGTGGGTGGGGAACGCAGGCGAAGAATGCACCCACGGTATCCCCTGCCTGACGTAAGACAGGAATTAGGTTGAGGCAGATGTTGAGGAAAGGGGAAGGCGGTAGTGTTTCACGTTGGTACTAACAATGTAAGGCAAGCAGGTATAAGTACCAATATAGCTGGGGATGTGTGGGATCAGGTAAATGCAGCACGGATGTAGTTTAAGGAAGCAGAGATTGTTATCAGTAGAATACTGTGTAGGAGGGATACTGACTGGAAGGTGATTGGGTATTTAAATGAGACTATGGAGTGGGTATTTGTGAAACTGGGAATGAGATTTCTATATCCTAATGGGTGGGTAGGAGACAGGGATCTGCGCTCAGATGACCTTCACTTGAACCGCAGTGATACGTATAAGTTAGGAAACTTGTTTAAAAGGGTTATAGGCAGGTACATTCAGGGAAACGGGGTGGCCTAGGGAGCGGTGTTAAGCGAACAGGGAACTGTAAATCAAGTAGGGATGACATAAAAATGTTAATGCTCAACTGTAGAAGCATTGTAAACAAAGGGATCAAATTACATAATTTAATAGATATATACTTACCAGATATTGTAATAGGAGTTGATTCATGGCTGAGAAATGATATAATGGATGCAGAAATATTCTCACGGAGCTGGAGTGTGTATTGTACTGATAGGATAGGAATGGTGGAAGGGAGAGTATTCATTCTGGTGAAAGAAGAATTTGTAAGCTAAGAAAAAGTTATGGATGAAAAACATGAAATCCTGGGTGTAAGGCTCATCTCTAAAGATAATAGGCAACTTGATGTCTTTGGAGTGTACAGACCGGGAAAGGGTAGCGCTGACACTGATTCAGAATTATTTGATAAGATAATCAGCTATGTTGGAAATGATATGGAAAAGAATGTGATTGTAGTGGATGATCTCAATTTACCAAATGTCAATTGGGAAGGTAATGCGAACGACAGGAAGCATGACCAACAAATGGCAAATAAGTTAATATGGGAAGGGCAGTTGATTCAGAAAGTGATGGAACCAACTAGAGGGAAGAATATTTTGGATGTGGTGCTGATAAAACCAGATGAGCTCTATAGAGAAACCGAAGTAATAGATGGTATTAGTGATCACGAAGCTGTTTTTGTCGTAGTTAAAAATAAATGTGAAAGAAAGGAAGGTATTAAAATTAGGACTATTAGGCAGTACCATATGGCTGATTAAACAGGCATGAGAGAGTTTTAAGAAAGTAACTATGATCGATGGAAAATGGTAAATAAAAATTTAAACAGATTCTGAGATGGGTTTAAAGAAGTTGTTGAGGAATGTGAAAATAGGTTTGTACCTTTAAAGGTGGTAAGGAATGGTAAAGATTCTCTATATTATAACAGGGAAGTAGAGAGACTAAGAAGGAGGTGCAGGTTGGAACGAAATAGAGTTAGAAATGGTTATGGAAGTAAGGAGAAATTGAAGGAACTTACTAGGAAATTGAATCTAGCAAAGAAGTCAGCTAAGGATAACATGATAGCAAGCAGAATTGATCATACAAATTTTAGTGAAAAATGGAAGAGTATGTATAGGATGTACTTTAAGGCAAAAACAGGTTCAAAGAACGACATTCCCGGAATTATTAATGAACAAGGGGAGTGTGTATGCGAGGATCTTCAGAAGGCAGAAGTATTCAGTCAGCAGTATGTAAAGATTGTTGGTTACAGGGATAATGTCCAGATAGGGGAGGTGAGTGAAAAAGAAGTATTAAAATTTACCTATGATAACAATGACATTTACAGTAAGATACAAAAGTTGAAAACTAGATAAGCAGCTGGAATTTATAAGATTTCTGGGGATATACTAAAGGCAATGGGTTGAGATATAGTACCGTATCTGAAATACATATTTGATTATTGTTTGGTTGAAGGAGCTATACCAAATGAGTGGAGAGTTGCTATAGTAGCCCCTGTGTATAAAGGAAAGGGTGATAAACATAAAGCTGAAAATTACAGGCCAGTCAGTTTGACATGCATTGCATGTAAGCTTTGGGAAAGCATTCTTTCTGATTTTATTAGACATGTTTCTGAAATTAATAACTGGTTTGACAGAAGGCAGTTTGGGTTTAGGAAAGGTTATTCCACTGAAGCTCAGCTTGTAGGATTTCAGCAAGATATAGCAGATATCCTTTATTCAGGAGGCCAAATGGACTGTATTGCGATTGATCTATCTAAGGCATTTGATAGGGTAGATCATGGAAGACTACTGTCAAAAATGTGTGCTATTGGACTAGAAGAAAGAGTGACTGAATGGGTGGCTATATTTCTAGAAAATAGAACTCGGAGAATTAGCCTAGGCAAAGCCTTATCTGACCCTGTAATAATTAAGAGGGGGAATTCCTCAAGGCAGTATTATTGGACCTTTATGTTTTCTTACGTATATAAATGACTAGCAAGATACCCGTGCTTCGCTACGGTGTTATACTGAAATTTATAATTGAATGCTTATTGTTTTATATATAATCCACCGAAATTTGCGATCTGACTCGTTTTCTAGTAGATTACGGCAAGTTTCCTCCACTTTTTCAATTTTCTTTCCAACAATCGATTTCGTACTTCCCGGGCTAGGTCCAGGTATTCCACCCGGTCAGTAGGGTCAGTAAATCGTGGCCATCTTTTCCTATAAGCATTTTTAATATGGATCAAATATTTCAGAAGATCCGGCGTGGTGTCGTCTTGGGTGCCTTGGCTGTACTGAACCCGTGGCCGGACTGCATTCTTAGTCATTACCCGCACGAACCTGCTACGCAGGCATAGCAGGGGGAGAGGTGATACTCCCACGTGGCGCGTTCCAGGTGGCGGATAGGGGGGTCCTAACCGGCTTGCCGGCGGACTTGAGGGAAATAAAATACCTCTCGCGGACCAAACACACACCACCTGTGGGTGGGGGAGGCAGACGAAGAATTCACCCACGGTATCCCCTGCCTGTCGTAAGAGGCGACTGAAAGGGGCGACCAAGGGATGAATGAATTAGAACCATGAAACTACTCTTGATTCGTACCATCATGCGGGGAACACCATGGGTTGCATGTACTTGCGAGTAGTATCACTAACTTGGTACGAAATAGGTTTGTGATTCGTTGCAGTAAAAAGCCTGGCCGGGTGGATTCCAGTACCCGTGCGTTGTACCCATGTGGGCAACACCGCGGGTCTGGGCGTAGCCTGTGAGTTGTACCACTATATGAGCGACACCGTGGGTCTGCGTTGCCTGTGATCAGTACTCACTATGTGAGGAACACCACGGGGCCCTTGGGACCGGCACCCGTGACTAGTACACCTAGGTGAGGAAACTCATCGGTTTGCATTGGCTGTAAGTGGCGCCATTGTGTGCGAAACACCATAGGTCTGCGTTACCTGTACGAAGTACAATACTTGTGAGTAGTACCATCATTTGTAGAACACCGTGAGTCTTCGCTACTTCTGATTAATACCCCAACATGACACATACCATGGTTCCATTTTACTCGCGACATGTACCATTCTGTGGGGCCTTAGACTTGGATTTTGCACCCCCTTTAGACACCAAGCATCATTGTGCTTTATAAGCGGTTCCTTGGTCGGTAATAATGTTATTTTCGATCTCTATTGAGTCCGATCCACTGGTTTTTGTTTGTTTGTTTGTTTTGTGTTTTGTTGGGTTCATGTCCATCTATTCATTCTTCATGACATTATTATTTTGTTTGGTCATTGGAAGAATTTGACATTTTTGGTCTTCCATTTCGTACCATTAGGGGCCGATGACCTCGATGTTAGGCCCCTTTAAACAACAATCATCATCATTTAGTCATTACCTGTCCAGGACCCGTTTCCAGCGCGGTCCGCACATTTGACGACGGTCCAGAACATTATTATTATTGTTATTATTATTATTATTGTTATTATTATTATTATTATTATTATTATTATTATTATTATTATTATTATTATTATTATTATCATTATTATTATAGATGTTCTGGACACCACAGCAAGATGCAAGACGCTACTTGGCGGTAAATTACATCTGCTGCCATTGTCATTGTTGACAATGTGACCAGCACCATTGTCGCGCGTAGGCAAGTGTGCGGGATTCCGTGCATTATTGACCTTATTATAGAGGTGAACAATTGAATGGTCAGTCTCATTCCTATCGTTTATTTCAAATGTGTTTAAATGTTTATTCATATGCCAGGAGAATCTACTGCAATCTAAGAACGTTCTCCGAAGGAAAAGATGGCTCTTGAAAACGAACCCAGGAACGATTAAAAATGATCGGTTTATGATCAGAATAAGTACATCGAAAATCTACAGCCTGTTTCCAGTCAATCGACCAGGTCAGGAATGGAATGAATAAAGCCCCCATCTTGCGCCGACAATAGGAATTGTTACATGTGATAAATATAATTCTTGATCCGTATTGATGATACTTGAATGGAATAATATCAATAATACAATATTGATTAGGTGGTAAATTCAATAAATTAACTTATTGATATTATTCCATTCATTTAACTTATTGATATTATTCCAATAGGAATTGTGCCGGCTGCCGAAACCTGTCGCACTCCTCTGGGGCAGTGATTAATGAATAAGAAATGAAATGATATTGGACAGTGTTGCTGGAATGAATGATGACGGGGAAAACCGGAGTATCCGGATAAAAACCTGTCCTGCTCCATTTTGTCCAGCACAAATGTAACGTGGAGTGACCGGGATTTGAACCACGGAACCCAGTTGTGAGAGGCCGGCGGGCTGCCGCCTGAGCAACGGAGGCTCCTTATAAGTACATTATGAATATTAAAATCAATTGGTCTCGCCTCCTTTTACACCCCACCACCGTTAAGTTTAATTACCAACCCCCCCCCCTCAAAAAAAAATTAAAAGAAGGCGTGTTTCTTTATGTTTAAAGGAGATTCCAAACACCAATGTTCACGTCTATTACCTTCAGTTTTGAGATATAAGTATCCCCATCAAAATAATTCACTTTTTTGCACTTCCTTTCACACTCCTCCACCCCCCTCCCCACCTAAGTGAATTTTCCGGCAAAAAATACTTGTTTCTTTAATAGTAAAGGATCTTCTTAATACCAGTTATCACGACTCTACCTTCTTCAGCTTATGATTTATGTGTCCTCATGAAAGGAATTCAACTTCTTTTCACTCCCGCCCCCCAAGATGATTTCCCGCCCAAAACGCGTTTTTCTTTCTTTTTAAAGGAGATCCATATACCAATTTTCACGTCTGTGACAACTTTAGTTTTTATTGTGTGTAGGTATTCTCACACAATTAAGTCAATTAATTTTTAACTTCTTTCACCTACCCCCCCCCCCCTCTTCATTGGATTTTCCGAGAATACGTGTTTCTTTACTTTTAAAGCAGATTCCAAATATCAAATTTCACGTCTGTAACATCTTCATTTTTGAGATATCAGTAGCCTAATTAAATAAATTCAATATCATTTTCAGTCACCTTTACCCCCCCCCCCCCCCCGCTCCGCCCAGGTGGTATTTCCGAAAACTAAAAATACACGTTTCTTTTTTTAATAGAGATAAAAAATACCATTTTTTCACTTCTGTAACATGTTAAGTTTTTGAGATATACTGTAGAAATTCTCATTTTAAAATTTCACCCCCTTTTTAGTTCCCCTTAAGTGGAGTTTCCAAAAACAAGTCACCTGTTTCCTTATATTTTCAGGAGATTCCAAATACCACCTTCAGATATTCTGTAGATATAGTATTTCAAAAAATTTCACCACAATTTGTCACTCCTGATTAACAGCCATTAATTGGATTTTCCAAAAACAAAAAAATACATGTTTCTTTATTCTTAAAGGAGATCCCATATACAAATTTTCAGTTCTGTAATATCTTAAGTTTCTGAGATATATGTATCCTCATTAAAGGCATTCAACCCTTTTTTCACTCCTGCTATTGGGATTTTCCGAAAAAAAATTACATGTTTCTTTATTTTTAAAGGAGATTCTAAATACCAATTTTTACATGTGTAAACTTTTAAACTTTTAAGATGTAGATACACTAATTTTAAAAATTAACCCCCTTTTTCACCCCCATTATTTGGATTTTCCAAAAACGAAAAAATACCTATTTCTTTATTTTTAAAGTAGAACCCAAATACCAATTTTCAGGCCTGTAATATCTTCAGGTTCTGAAATACAAGTAGCCTCATTAAAGGCATTCAACCCATTTTTCACCCTTTTCCACCATTACTATTGGGATTTTCCGAAAACAAAAAAATACCTGTTTCTTTATTTTTAAAGGAGATTCTAAATACCAATTTTTACATCTATAAACTATAAAAGTTTTGAGATATAGATACTCATTTTAAAAATTCACCCCCTTTTCATCCCCATTAATTGTATTTTCCAAAAACAATAAAACACGTTTTTCTTTATTTTTAAAGGAGATCCCAAACACCAATTTTCAGGTCTGTAATATCTTCAGTTTCTGAGATATAAGTACCCTCATTAAAGGCATTCGACCCATTTTTCACCCCTCCTATTGGGATTTTCCGAAAACAAAAGAAATACGTGTTTCTTTATTTTTAACACACAACGCCACGTGATAACACGACTCTCCATACATGGGTTTCACCACAAGATATGCATAAACCAGAAGTTCCATGAGCCAGACGAAGATTGTAAGTGCATTTTGTGTGGACAGAAGTGTAGTAGATATCACATCATAACATGCACGAAAAGAACCAGGACAATTACAGACTATAGCAAAGACTGAAATGTGAAATTTATTTAATGCTCAAACTCGAGTGTACATTTCTCTATTAATTAATTTATTTTTAATGAAGATTCTAAATACCAATTTTTACATGTGTAAACTTTCAAAGTTTAGAGATATACACTCATTTTAAAATTTCACCCCCCTTAGCGACGGAATATCCAAAAATCCTCTCTTAGCGAGCACCTACATCGTAATATGAATGTGTCCCCAAAATTTCATTTCTTTATGTCCATTAGTTTTGGCTCGGCGATGATGAATCAGTCAGTCAGGACAAGTTATTTTATATATATAGATATGTGTAAAGAAGTGGAATCAGAGATAAGGCTGTTTGCAGATGATGTTATTCTGTACAGAGTAATAAATAAGTTACAAGTTTGTGAGCGGCTGCAGGGTGACCTCGATAGTGTTGCGAGATGGACGGTGGGCAATGGTATGATGATAAAATGGGGTGAAAAGTCCTCTCAGTTTTAATTACTGCATTGATGGGGTGAAAGTTCCTTTTGGGGATCATTGTAAGTACCTAGGTGTTAATATAAGAAAAGACCTTCATTGGGGTAATCACATAAATATTGTTAATAAAGGGTACAGGTCTCTGCACAAGGTTATGAGGGTATTTTGGGGTTGTAGTAAGGATGTAAAGGAGAGGGCATATAAGTCTCTAGTAAGACCCCAACTAGAGATATGGTTCCAGTGTATGGGACCCTCACCAGGATTATTTGATTCAAGAACTGGAAAAAATCCAAAGAAAAGCGGCTCTATTTGTTCTGGGTGATTTCAGACAAAAGAGTAGCGTTACAAACATGTTGCAAAGTTTGGGCTGGGAAGACTTTTGGAAAAAGGAGACGAGCTGCTGGATTAAGTGGTATGTTACATGTAACTAATCTCATGATTAGACCCATATTGACCAGGCGAGTTGGCCGTGCGCGTAGAGGCGCGCGGCTGTGAGCTTGCATCCGGGAGATAGTAGGTTCGAATCCCACTATCGGCAGCCCTGAAGATGGTTTTCCGTGGTTTCCCATTTTCACACCCGGCAAATGCTGGGGCTGAACCTTAATTAAGGCCACGGCCGCTTCCTTCCAACTCCTAGGCCTTTCCTATCCCATCGTCGCCATAAGACCTATCTGTGTCGGTGCGACGTAAAGCCCCTAGCAAAAAAAAAAAAAAGACCCATATTGAATTTGCTATAATATGCTTACAGTGTTGTGATTTTTTATTCCACCTTTTCAATACAATTGGTTTTATGTTGTTAGATCATAATGCTACAACACTATTTTATAGGGTCATGTTTCGCGTGAATTTCAAGCATCCTCAGCCTATATAATCATCTCAAGGTTAAGACCTGTCATGTTTGATTTGCTTTGACAAATTTGTGCTCAATTGCAATTCTAAAATCTATATGTATAAAATAATTTGTCCTGACTGACTGACTGACTGACTGACTCATCATCGCCGAGCCGAAACTACTGGACATAGAGAAATGAAATTTTGGGGATACATTCTTATTAACTTGTAGGTGCTCGCTAAGGGAGGATTTTTGGATATTCCGTCGCTAAGGGGGTGAAAAGGGGCTTAATTTGTAAAATGAGAATATCTATATCTCCTTCATAAATAAAGAAACATGTACTTTTTGTTTTTGGAAAATCCAAATAGTGGAGGGTTGAAAGGGAGGGTGAATTATTAAAATTAGTGTATCTATATCTCAAATCTTTAAAAGTTTACAGATGTAAAAATTGGTACTTAGAATCTCCTTTCAAAATAAAGAAACAAGTATTTTTGTTTTCGGAAAACCCCATGAAAGGGGGTGAAAAGGGGGGGGAAGGGGTTGAACACCTTTTATGAGGAAACTTATATCGCAAAAACTGAAGATGTTACAGTCACGAAAATTTAAATTTGGAACCTCCTTGAAAAATAAAGAAACACATATTTTTTGTTTTTGGAATATCCAAATAATGGGGGGTCAAAAGGGGGATGAATTTTTAAAATGATTATTTCTATATCTCGAAACTATAAAAGTTTACAGACGTAGAAATTGGTATTTAGAATCTCCTTTCAACATAAAGAAACACATATTTTTTGTTTTTGGAAAATCCCAATAGGAGGGGTGAAAAGGGGTGAAAAATGGTTGAATGCCTTTAATAAGGATCCTTATATCTTAGAAACTGAAGATGTTACAGACCTGAAAATCGGTATTTGGGATCTCCTTTATAAATAAAGAAACATGGATTTTTTTGTTTTTATAAAATCCACATAGTGGGGGGTTGAAAGGGGGGGGGAATTTTTTTTAAAATGAATGTAGCTATATCTCAAAACTTTAAAAGTTTACAGACGTAAAAATTGGTACTTGGAATCTCCTTTCAAAATAATGAAACACGTAATTTTTTGTTTTCTGAAAAATCCCATGAGGGGGGGGGGGGGAGATGGGTTGAACACCTTTCATGAGGAGACATATATCTCAAAAACTGAAGAGGTTACAGTCATGCAAATTTAAATTTGGAACATCCTTTAAAAATAAAGGAACAGTCTTTTTCTTGTTTGCGGAAAATCCAAATAAGGGGGGGGGGGGTGAAAAGGGGGTTGAATTTTTAAAATGTGTGTATCTATATTTCGAAACTGTAAAAGTTTACAGACGTAGAAATTGGTATTTAGAATCTCTTTTCAAAATAAAGAAACACATATTTTTTGTTTTTGGAAAATCCCAATAGGAGGGGTGAAAAGGAGTGAAAAATGGATTGAAGGCCTTTAATGAGGATACTTATATCTCAGAAACTGAAGATATTACAGACCTGAAAAAGGGTATTTGGGATCTCCTTTGAAAATAAAGAAACATGTATTTTTTGTTTTTAGAAAATCCAAATAGTGGGTTCTGAAAGGGGTTGTATTTTAAAAATGAGTGTATCTATGTCTCAAAACTTTGAAAGTTTGCAGTTGTAAAAATTGATATTTAAAATCACCTTTAAAAATAAAATAACACATATTTTTTGTTTTCTGTAAATCCCAATAGGAGGGGTGAAAAGTGTGAATAAGGGGTTGAATGTCTTTAATGAGGATACTTATATCTCAGAAACTGAAGATATTACAGACCAGACAGTTAGGTTTAAAAATACAGAAACTTTTTTTTTGGAAAATCTAATTAATGGGGGTTAAACAGGAGTTTCAAATTAGGGTGAATTTTTAGAAAGACTATATCTACAGTATATCTCAGAAACGTAAAATGTTACAGACGTAAAAACTGGTATTTGGAATATCCTGTTAAAGTAAAGAAATATGTATTGTCGGAAAATCCTATGAAGGGAGGGGGGAGGTTGGAACATTGAAAAATTAATTGAATTAATTCTATGAGGATACTTACATCTAATAAAAACTGAAGTTGTTACAGACGTGAAAATTAGTATTTAGATCTTCTTTAAAAATAAAACGACGCGGTTTTGGGGGGAGCGTAGAATCATCTTTGGGGGCGGGTGTGAAAAAGAGTTCAATTCGTTTCATGAGGACACATATCTCAAAAACTGAAGATAATCGGTATTTAGAAGATCCTTTACTATTAAAAAACAAATATTTTTTTGCCGGAAAATTCACTTAAGTGGGTGGAGTGTGAAAGTAAGTGAAAAAAACTTAATTATTTTTGTGGGAATACTTATATCTCAAAACTGAAGGTAACACACGTGAACATTGGTATTTGGAATCTTCTTTAAACATAAAGAAACACGCTTTCATTTTTTGGGGGGAAGGGGTGTAAATCAACTTAACCGCGGTGGGGTGAAAACGGAGGGGAGACCAATTGACTTTACTGTTCCTAATGTACTTATAAGGAGCCTCCGTGGCTCAGGCGGCAGCGCGCTGGCCTCTCACCGATGGGTTTCGTGGTTCAAATCCCGGTCACTCCATGTGGGATTTGTGCTGGACAAAGCAGAAACGGGACAGGTTTTTCTCCAGATACTCTGGTTTTCCCTGTCATCATTCATTCCAGCAACACTCTCCAATATCATTTAATTTCATTTGTCATTCATTAATCATTGCCCCAGAGGAGTGCGACAGGCTTCGGCAGCAGGCACAATTCCTATCCTCACCGCTAGCTGGGGGCTTATTAATTCCATTCCTAACCCGGTTGAATGACTGGAAACAGGCTGTGGATTTTCAATGTACTTATTCTGATCATAAACCGATCATTTTTAATCTTTCCTGGGTTCGTTTTCAAGAGCCATATTTTCCTTTGGAGAACCTGCTTAGATTACAGTAGATTCTACTGTCATATAAATAAAAATGTAAACACATTTGAAATAAACGATAGGTATAAGATAGACCGTGCAATTGTTCACCTCTATAATAAGGTCCATAATGCACGGAAGTATGTAATTCGTATCGCCAGAAGTCCTGCGCACTTGCCTACGGGCGACAATGGTGCTGGTCATACTGTCATCAATGACAATGGCAGCAGATGTAATTTACCGCCAAGTAGCAGTCTTGCATCTTGCTGTGGGGTCCAGAACATCAATAATAATAATAATAATAATAATAATAATAATAATAATAATGTTCTGGACCGGTAATGACTATGATTGCAGTCCGGCCGCCAGTTCAGTACCGCCAACGCACCCAAGACGACAACACGCCGGATCTCGTCAAGGATTTGATCCACATTAAAAATGGTTATAGGAAAAGATGGCAAAGATTTAGGGACCCAACTGACCAGGTGGAATACCAGGACCTAGCCCAGGAAGTACGAAATTGATTGCTGGAAAAAAAGATTGAAAAATGGGAGGAACGTTGCCGTAATCTCTCAGAAAACGAGTCAGATCGCGAATATCGGCGGGTTATATATAAAACGATAAGCATTCAATTATAAATTTCATTATAATACCGTAGCGAAGCACGGGTACCTTGCTAGTTAAGTAATAAAATACGTAAACATAGGAATTTATGAACACATTAATAGTTTAACAATATGAATGACTATACTAAAATCAGAATAACTGTCAATTCTAAAGATATCGACGTCCAAAACCCAGTATCTTCAAATGTTGAATATTTGGCTAAAATTGTTTTCTCAAAGTTCTAGTTTATTAAAAACAATTGTAATTTGACTTCTATGTTAAAATTTTAGTTGTAATTTAGTTAAAAGTTATTGGTGTCTGAAGATTAGAATCTTGGATACGTAGGAATTCAACTTCAGGTTTTAATTTTGAGGCTTGCTACTGTCATTTAATAGTTTTGAACACTAAAATGTTGAATTAGTTAGTTTCATCGAACTAGTCTTGTTTTTATGATCAGATTTTCCATTGGTAGTAGTTTGTATTTATGAGGGTTTTAGTCAAAAGGGACATCAATCCAAAATCTTGAGGAGTTAATTTGTTTTTGTCATAATATTTGAATGATGGTGCATCCCTTTGACTGCTGCTACAAAACCTTGTGGACTTTGTTACATTACGGTGACTGTTATCTGTTGTGGTTCTACACAAGGAGTAGAACAAAGTCCACAAGGTTTTGTAGTAGCAGTCAAAGGGACGCACCATCATTCAAATATTATGATAGAAACAAATCACCTCCTCAAGATTTTGGATTGAAATCCCTTTTGACTAAAACCCTCATAAATACATACTACTACCAACGGAAAATCTGATCGTAAAACAAGACTAGTTCGATGAAACTAACTAATTTAACATTTTACTGTTCACAACTATTAAATTACAGTAGCAAGCCTCAAAATTAAAACCTGAAGCTGAATTCCAACGTATCCAAGGTTTTAATCTTCAGACACCAGTAAGTTTTAACTATAATTACAACTCAAATTTTAACATAGAAGTCAAATTACAATTGTTTTTAATAAACTAGAACTTTGAGAAAACAATTTTAGCCAAATTTTCAACATTTGAAGATACTGTGTTTTGGACGTCAATATCTTTAGAATTGATGGTTATTGTGATTTTAATATAGTCATTCATATTGTTAAACTATTAATGTGTTCATAAATTCCTATGTATATATATTTTATTACTTAATTTTAGAATTATAATTAAGCACAAATTTGTCAAAACAAATCAAATATGACAGGTCTTAACCTTGAGATGATTATATAGGCTGAGGATGCTTGAAATTCAAGCGAAACATGTCCCTATAAAATAGTGTTGTAGCATTATAATATAACAACATAAAAGCAATTGTATTGAAAAGGTGGAATAAAAAATCACAACATTGTAAGCATATTATAAGTGGTATGTTCCGAGCTGTCAGTGGAGAGATGGCGTGGGAGGACATCAGTAGATGAATAAGTTTGAGAGGTGTCTTTAAAAGTAGGAAAGATCACAATATGAAGATAAAGTTGGAATTCAAGAGGACAAATTAGGGCAAATATTTGTTTATAGGAAGGGGAATTAAGGATTGGAATAACTTACCAAGGGAAACGTTCAATAATTTTCCAATTTCTTTGCGGCCATTTAAGAAAAGGCAAGGAAACAACAGATAGGGAATCTGCCACCTGGGTGACTGCCCTAAATGTAGATCAGTAGTGATTGATTGATGATTGATTGATAAGAGGCAACTAAAACGGGTGACCAAGGGATGATCGAATTAAAACCATGAGACTGCTTGTAATTAGTACCACTAGGTGGGGAACCCCATGGGTCACTTTTACTTGTGCGTAGTACCACTATGTTAGGTACACAATAGGTTTGTGATTAGTAGTGACAGTGTGTGAATCAGGGTGAGTTTTACAGTACCTGTGATTAGTACCACTCTGAGCGACACTATGGGTCTGCCTTGCCTATGATTAGTACCCACTATGTGAGGAACACCATGGGATAGTACGAGTCCCTGTGATTAGTACACCTATGTGAGTGTTGCTTTTAAATGGTGCCGCAGTGTGAGAAACACCCTGTGTTACATGTGCGCATTACATTACCTGCGAGTAATACCATAACGTGTGGAATACTGCAAGTCTACGCTACTTTTGATTAGTACCGCAACATGACAAATACCTTGGTTCTACTTTCGTACCGATAAGTACCATTATGAGGGGCCGATGACCTGGATTTTGGACCCCTTTAGACCACAAGCATCATCGATTCAGGATTGTGCTTTCGAAGCAGTCCCTTGGTCAGTAACACTATTGTTTAATGCTAGTTTCTGGGAATGTAGAGCATTACGGGTCAGATCCACTGATAGTTTTAAATTCATATCCATCCATTCATTCTTTGTCATCATGTATTGAATTCTGGTCACTGGATAATTTTGGACTTTTAAATTGTCATTACATTTCATCTCATTTTGTACCATTAGGGGCCGATGACCAAGATGTTAGTCCCCTTTAACCTTTTGAACTCCATTACCCTTAGCGTATGCTTCCTGCTCCACTCCTAATTAATTTCCACACTATGAACAGCTGTAGGATGTGAACAATGGAAAAGAATCTAACACAAAATATAAGTATGTTACATGAATATATTCACAATTAGGCACACAAAATACATTAATCCTTGTAGGTTTTCACTGTGTGGTACTTTTCAAAACAGTTTTTTGGGTGGAGACTGGGTTTTCTCAAACATGTTTTGCAGTAGTAAACTGTTTCTTTTCTACCACCTTTCTTGCTCCTGTTTGAACAGACAGCACAGTCTTTATGTTGTTTTCCAGGCAGCTTGTTGATGTTGTCTAGTTTACCAATCAAACGTTCTTCAACATCAGAAGTTTTCGGAAGGTTTTGTGTGACGGAATCTCCATGCAATTCGTGGTGCAGTAAGCTTTATAAAGCAAAAAGCTGTTGACTATTGCCACTTCCAATAGCCAGAAGTACAATTTCTGCCACCATTTCAAGCTTTTCACTACAAAAGCATAGCTTGATGTGTAGTGGTCCAAGCGATCAACGCCTCCCATGTGTGACGTGTAGTCAACAATTACGTTTGGTTTCTCTAATTGTTCTAATTGTTCAACACAGTTTCTCTTCTTTCTGATAATAACTGAGGTTGAATTGTTTCCAGATGTTGAAAGCATCAGTACTGTGCGCTTGTCATGCCATTACAGAACCATCATTGTGTCTGTGCGTAAGCACTTGACTTCATGCTTCTTTAGGCACAGATTTTTCTTCCAGATCCCATTTGGCAAGTGCTTGCGATTTGGTTGAATTGTTCCAGTGATATGGATCTTTTGCTTCAGTAATTCATCAGCCAGAGTAACACCTGTATAGAGACGATCAGTGTAGACATGGTACCCAGACTGACCTGTTGCATTTGTAACATTAGCAACTAAATGAAGCACGATTCTTTCTGTGAAAGCCAAGAATCAAAGATTCTGTAGTTGCAGAACCGTAGTAAGGGATAAGACTACACACATATCCATTTGTAGAATCGGATATTACGTAAACTCTGAGTCCCCATTTAGTAGGCTTCTGCGGATTATACATCTTGAAATAACACACGGCCTCTGAAATACACTGTTGATTCATCAGCTGCTAGATATTTATGTGGTGCATAAACTTCCAAGAACTTTTCACTGATATAGTCCAAAAGGGGGGTAGCAGCCTTTCGGAAGTTGCAAGGGCGGCAGTCTGGATGATTGACTGATATGGCCTCGTAATAATACTCAACATGGCTTTGCTGTGTTGATACTGCTACACGGCTGAAAGCAATGGGAAACTACAGCCATAACTAACTCCTGAGGACATGCAGCTCTCTCTGTATGAATGATGTACTGATGATGGCTTGCTCCCGGGTAAAATGTTCCGGAGGTAAACTAGTCCCCCATTCGGATCTCCAGCTGGGGACTACACGAGAGGGGGCGATCATCAGGAAGATGGATACTGACATTCTGCGAGTCGGAGCGTGGAATGTTTTTGAATCATTGTGGTAGGTTAGAGAATCTGAAAAGGGAGATGGATAGGTTGAAGTTAGATGTAGTTGGTATAAGTTAAGTACGTTGGCAGGAAGAACAGGATTTTTGGTCAGGTGACTACCGAATTATCAACACAAAATCCAACAGAGGAAATGCAGGAGTTGGTTTAATAATGAATAAGAAAATAGGGCAGCGGGTAAGCTACTATGACCAGCATAGTGAAAGAATTATTGTCGTCAAGATAGACACCAAACCAATGCCCACACAATAGTGCAGGTCTATATGCCCTCTACCTCAGCAGATGATGAGGAAATCAAAAGAACATATGAAGAGATAGAAGATTTAATACAATATGTAAAAGGTGAGGAGAATCTAATTGTGATGGGAGACTGGAATGCAGTGGTAGGCCAAGGAAGAGAAGGTAATACAGTAGGAGAATTCGGATTGGAACAAAGGAACGAAAGAGGAAGTCGGCTGGTTGAATTCTGCACTGATCATAATTTAGTCCTTGCCAATACTTGGTTCAAACACCACAAACGACAGCTTTATACGTGGACGAGACCTGGAGACACTGGAAGGTATCAAACAGACTTCATTATGATTAGGCAGAGATTCAGAAACCAGGTGTTGAATTGCAAAACTTTCCCAGGAGCAGACGTGGACTCTGACCACAAATTGTTGGTCATGAAATGCCATCTGAAGCTGAAGAAATTGAAGAAAGGAAAGAATGCAAAAAGATGGGATCTAGACAAGTTGAAAGAAAAGAGTGTGAGCGATTGTTTCAAGGAACGTGTTGCAAAAGGGCTAAATGAAAAGGCTGAAGGAAACACAATAGGGGAAGAGTGGATAGTAATGAAAAATGAAGTCGGCAGGGCTGCTGAAGAAATGTTAGGAAGGAAGAAAAGATCAACTAAGAATCAGTGGATAACTCAGGAGATACTAGACCTGATTGATGAACGACGAAAATACAAGAATGCTAAAAATGAAGAGGTCAGAAAAGAATACAGGCGATTAAAGAATGAAGTGGATAGAAAGTGCAAGGTAGGTAAGGAAGACTGGCTAAAGGAGAAATGCAAGGATGTTGAAGGTTGTATGGTTGTAGGAAAGGTAGATGCTGCATACAGGAAAATCAAGGAAACCTTTGGAGAAAGGAAATCTAGGTGTATGAATATTAAGAGCTCAGATGGAAAGCCACTTCTAGGGAAAGAAGACAAAGCAGAAAGATGGCAAGAACATATCCAACAGTTGTATCAAGGTAAAGATGTACATAATTTGGTTCTGGAACAAGAAGAGGCTGTCGATCCTGATGAAATGGGAGACCCATTTTGAGGTCAGAGCTGTGAGCGACCTAAATAGGAACAAGGCACCTGGAATTGATGACATTCCCTCTGAATTACTGACTGCTTTAAGAGAAACCAGCATGGCAGGGTTATTCCATTTAGTGTGTAAGATGTATGAGACAGGAGAAGTCCCATCCGATTTTCGGCAGAATGTTGTTATACCTATTCCCAAGAAAGCTGGTGCTGACAGGTGTGAAAGCTATCGCACCATTAGTTTAGTATCTCATGCCTGCAAAATTTTGACATGTATTGTTTACAGAAGAATGGAAAAACAAGTTGAAGCTGAGTTTGGAGAAGATCAGTTTGGCTTCAGAAGAAATGTAGGAACACGTGAAGCAATCCTGACTTTATGTCTGATCTTAGAGGATCGAATCAAGAAGGACAAGCCCACGTACATGGCATTCGTAGATCTAGAAAAGGCATTCGATAATGTTGATTGGACCAAGCTATTTAAGATTCTGAAGGTGATTGGGATCGGATACCGAGAACGAAGAATTGTCTACAATCTGTATAAAAATCAGTCTGCATTGATAAGAATCGAGGGCTTGGAAAAAGAAGCAGCAATCCAGAAAGGAGTGAGGCAAGGCTGCAGTTTGACCTCCCTACTTTTCAGTGTTTACATAGAACAGGCAGTGAATGAAATCAAAGAGGAATTTGGAAAGGGAATCACAATCCAAGGAGAGAAAATCGAAACCTTGAGATTTGCGGATGATATTGTTATTTTATCTGAGACTGCAGAAGATCTCGAGAAGCTGCTTAATTGTATGGAACAAAGTCTTGGGTAAGGAGTACAAGATGAATAAGTCCAAAACAAAAGTAATGGAGTGCAGTCGAACGAAGGCTGGTGATGCAGGAAATATTAAATTAGGAAATGAAGTCTTAAAGGAAGTAGATGAATATTGTTACTTCAGTAGTAAAATAACTAACGATGGCAGAAGTAAGGTGGACATAAAATGCAGATTAGCACAAGCAAGGAAGAGCTTTCTTAAGAAAAGGAATTTGCTCACTACAAACATTGATATAGGAATTAGAAAGATGTTTTTGAAGACTTTCGTGTGGAGCGTCGCATTGTATGGAAGTGAAATATGGACGGTAACTAGCTCAGAAAGAAAGAGAATAGAAGCTTTTGAAATGTGCTGTTACAGAAGAATGCTGAAGGTGAGATGGATAGATCAAATCACAAATGAAGAGATACTGAATCGAATTGGTGAAAGGAGATCGATTTGGCTAAATTTGACCAGAAAAAGAGATAGAATGATAGGACACATCTCAAGACACCCAGGACTTGTTCAGTTGGTTTTTCAAGGAAGTGTAGGTGGTAAGAACGGTAGGGGTATACTAAGGTATGAATAAGACAAGCAGATTAGTGCCGATGTAGTAGTTACGTAGAAACAAATAGGTTAGCACATGATAGGGTGGCATGGAGAGCTGCACCAAACCACTGCACTGATGACTCAAACAACAACAGTCCAAAACGTACTTGACTTTGCTAATTCGAGACCTAACTTGAGGATTCAAATGGATTGCTGAATCTGGAGCAGAAACATACTGAGCCCAGAATATCTGAAAAAATCTTTTGCGGCTAAAACAGTACAAAAAAACTGGACGATTCTAACCAACCTCTTGAAAAGAAATCCTGCATTCTGTCATTTTTCTGCATTGCCATATTCAGTAAAACTCCATGGAAAGCCTTCATTTCGTTTACAGTAACATCAGTCCAACCCCACCAAGCCGAATGTCTTTTAAGTGGTGTCACTTTCTGAATTTTGACTTTAGCATATCTGTTGGTCTCGTCGGCAATTTGCTTGAATAACTCATCACTAAAAAAAAAAGTTGAAAAAATCCGTAAGGTGTTGAGGGAATGTTCCTACCTGATGCTTTGTATCCACAAATTGTTTCATTGAATGAGAATGCAGGTAAATCAGGATCGCCAGGTTCCCACTCACGCCATGGGTTTGGAGGAGCATCACCAACTCTGGTTTCATTATCACTATCACTTTGTTCACTCTCACTTACATTATTCACTAATAAATCATCTAAGTCAGTTGTTGGTTCATCATCGTCACTATCACTGTCCACTAACTCTTCTAAAATATCCAGTTTTGTGAGTGAAGACAAAGCTGAAGCCATGTTTACATTCAAACAACATCATCTGTGAACTTGCATAAACATTCGAGAATAACAGAGCTTAAAAAAGTTACCACAATTCCTGCGAATTTTTGTAAATAGGAATACGTGTTCTCTCAGAGACCGTTAGATAGCTCTACAATACCAGAACACGGCACAGTCGTCATACGAGCGCTGAAGGTACAAGATATTGTCATGTCAATGGAGCTCAACATCGGAGCTTAAGTCTAATATTTTAATGTCGAACCGCACTCGGCATACGAGTGCAAAACGTTAATCAGCAATCATCATCATCATCATCATCATCATCATTGGTTCTCAGAGTGATAAACGAACAGGGCTTTGATTTTATTGTCTCCTGACACATTTCCTCCTAACAACAAAGTAAGACTATCTTTGGAGGCTTTAAAGCTAGGGGCTCTGTTTTCTCTTATTGACAGTAATGTTCTGCTTGGCATACATTTCCATAACAAGCCCGTTTCATCCAGACTGAACACTTGTTTAGGCAAATGTCCATGCTCCTCAATCACTGCTTTTATGTAGGAACATTTTCGGCAGCAACAACATCCGCTCCTGCAGTTTCCCCTGTTAGCTTAAGGTTATGGAATCCATGTCATCGCTTGATACATTCAAACCAACTAGCACTTTCAGGAAAATCTTGCCCCTCAGGGTCTGAATAGGATGCTTTCAGTTCTTTAAACAGAGCTTTTGTTTTAGCTTGAATAATCATGATGGATATCGGGACAGAACGTTTAGTTTGATGTTTAATCCATTGTTCCAACATTTGTTCTATTGACTCCATTTGTCTCCATAATTGATGCCCTAATTTGTGTTATATTGGATGATGTCGTTCGGGTCACACTCTTTAATTTTTTCTGTTTGACTTCTTATGGTTCTCGGGGTTGATTCTGACATTCATGTAGCTCTGACAATGTCTACAGTGCGCTCTTTGCATTCATATCACTTTATAACTTTCAGCTTCTCTTCAAGTATTATTGTTTTCCTGTGCTTTTAGCTTTTGGAGGCATTTTGATCACATGGTCTTTTCTCCATGACATTTTTATATACAATAAAACACAGCTTGCTAACTCAATGCTCTCCTTAATACTGACCATATGCCCCCAATCAATACTGAAACAATGCAACACAGCTACTCAGAGCTCTCATTGAGACTGATTACACACCTCCTTGCAGCGCTGCACACTCTGTCATGATTTCGTCCATAGGGTGATTGTAAATCTGCAACCTGACTTATATTTTTAAAATATTGTATATAATTATGTATATATTTTAAAATCGTGTTATAGTTAAAATGCTTAAAGTGAAAATGCGTATAACAAGGGATGACTGTACGACAAAAACAGCTTCGCGATCACTAATACCATCTATTACTTCAATTTGTCTATAGAGCTCACCTGGTGTTACCAGTACCACATCCAGGATATTCTTCCCTCTAGTTTGTTCCATCACTTTCTGATTCAGTAGTTTTTTCCAGATTAACTTATTTGCAATTTGTTGGTCATGCTTCCTGTCATTCTCATTACCTTCCCAGTTGACATTTGGTAAATTTAGATCCCCTGTTACCATCATGTTCCTTTCCGTATCATTTCCCACATAGCTAATTATCTTATTAGATAATACTAAATCAGCATCTGCGCTACCGTTTCCACAGGTCTGCACACTCCAAAAACATCAAGTCGCCTATTATCTTTAGAGATAAGCCTTACACCAAGAATTTCATGTTTGTCATCTTTAACTTTTCCGTAGCTTACAAATTCTTTTAACCAGAATGATTTTTGCAATTTGCTTTACGTCGCACCGACACAGATAGGTCTTATGGTGACGATGGGATAGGAAAGGCCTAGGAATTGGAAAGAAGCAGCCATGGCCTTAATTAAGGTACAGCCCCGGCATTTGCCTGATGTGAAAATGGGAAACCACGGAAAACCATCTTCAGGGCTGCTGACAGTGGGGTTCGAACCCACTATCTCCCAGTTACTGGATACTGGCTGCACTTAAGCGACTGCAGCTATCGAGCTCGGTACCAGAATGATTACTCCCCCTCCTACCATTCCTATCCTGTCTCTACGATAAACATTCCAGTTCCGTGAGAATATTTCTGCATGCATTATTTCATTTCTCAGCCATGATTCAACTCCTATTACAATATCTGGTAAACATACAGTATATCTCTTGAATTACTTAATTCTGTTCCTTTCTTTACAATACTTCTACAGTTCAACACTGATATTTTTATGTCATCCGTACTTGACTTCCAGATCCCTGTACACTTATCACTGCTCCCTAGTCCACCCCATTTCCCTGAATGCTACATGAATAAATTAGTTCATCTTTGTGTTAATATTTATCAGAAAGGCCACGGTACGAGTTGTGGTCCTTCCAGGTGTAAAGTAAGTTTCTTTACTTTTTGGTAATTTCCTTACTTGATTATGTTTTCTTTTTTTTTTTTTTAGGATGGAAACTGTTGACACAGTCCCTGAAAGAAGAACTAAGAGTTGGAGACGAGAACACGAGGAAACTTGCATCAGACGATCTCATGTTCTGGGGCAGAAAGGTGGGCCACCTGTTGAACACCAAGTTAGTGGATCACGCGGACTCTTAACTACTCCTAAGTCCCAAACCTGTGAAAAGAATGTGTCATCTGTTTACAATGCAAGCAACTCTCTCTTCATGGCTCTGAATGCTGGGAACAGATCATCATCTTTAGATAGTAATGTATCTAGCTTTGGCAGTATTCACAGTGAAGTATCAAAAGGTGGTAAAATGGGAAGTAACATAGAGCAAAATATGTTAGAGGATACTAACCCCGAGTGTGGACGTGATTTTATAACTGAACCACAAGAAGTAGATGACTTACGTTTTAGGTCAGAAGATAGACTTTCAGCAAAAATTGTGAGATCGGATAACTTGGAAAGTTTGTTCATAGACAAGGCTATCATTATAGCACAACCTAAACGACGTCAGAAGGGAGATTTTGCCATGCCAATAACAACAGGGTTGCCATTTGATGACTCGACAAACATTCGGGACAGTCTTGTTATGAATTCATTTGGAAGAGAAAGTCAGTCAGGTTCGGATATTAGCTATAATGAGCCAGACTATATAGTCCACCAAAATCATGGTAATCCTTCTGTTAGTGTGAATGCTCTTGAGTGGATTAATATTCAGAATTTTGTTGATGGTGTAGAAACTCCAGCTATAAGTAGTGACAGTTTTGGTATTCAAACAGATTTAGATGATACTAGGCCCAATATTTATACTGTACCGAGTGATAAGGAAACAGTGTGCATTCAAATGAACAGTGAAGGTCAAGATCGCAAAGTCAGCGAAGATAACTTCTCTGATATCTCTCCAGTTAAATGTGAGAATAAAGAAACTGATATTAATGGAGCCACTGGAGATATATCTTCAGAAGCAGAGGGTGACAAGAATGAAATTAGTGTGTGTGAAGACGAAGTTAAAAAGGTTGAAAATACAAGGATCAACAGTGATGCATCCAGTGATGTTCAGTTAGATGAAGGATCAAAGAAATGTCCATATGTTCGTGAAAATGACACTGATGATTTAATTGGTAATCAAGGAAGTCCAAATAGCTCCCAGAAAGGTAGTCTTGAAACATCTGGAACTAGACTTCCATGTTGTGTTGAGAAAATAGATGGTTCATCATGTGTAACAGTGAAGAATTTGAGTGAAGATATAATGATTAACTCACTGAATACTTGTATTGTAACTGGAGGTCTTGGGGATGGTTTTAATTCCACTGGTGCCTTAGGTAATGATATCATTGGCTACACAGTTGGTCCAGATGGAGGAATACAGGTCATTACTGTTCCACCTAGAAGATACTGTCCACCTGATCTAAATGACCAAGATAAAGTAAGTACACTAGACTTGGGATTTTGAAGTTATTTGTTTTCTGACAGTATTGGATTTTCTTTGACTTTTGTATTAGTGCAATGTCTGTCTACTTTGTTTGATAATGATGAACTCACTGAATACTTGTATTGTTTGTTGGGTGGGGGGTACTTGAATAGAGAAGTATATTGTAAGAGAATTGCATTTGGTATGGCTGCCATTACCTGAGAAACACCAAGGGGAGGTCGTCATACATCATTTCTCAAATAAAGTCGAAGTTGGGGAGTTTTCATAATAATGACAGGCCCCTGTTCCCTACTGCCAGTCACAGTTGAGTTAGGGATCTTTATTTATTTAATTAATTATTATGTACAGCTGATGGAGGGCCATTTTACACTAATAACATAACAAATTTAAATAAGTGTAATAAGATAACAATTGGTATAAACAGCAGTATTAATTATCAACAGTAAATTAACAACAATAACAATGTAAAAAAAGAATGGCAATGGTAACTGGTAAGGGTCGGTTACAGAGTTAGCAAGAAGAAAGGTTGAAAGAGCAGAAGAAAATTGAAACCTTGAGAGTACTTCAAAGGAATCTTTTAATTTTGTGTTTGAAGGATGCAAACGTTGTGAAGATGTCGATATTGGGTAATGAGTTACCAAGAATAGGGAGACGGTGCAAAATAGAGCATTTTTGCAAGGTTAAGCACAGGCGGGATACATGATGAGTATGCCGGTTGCGTGTTGTATAGGCCTAGTACATTGGAAGGGAATTGCATTTGGTATGGCCACCATTGATTATTTTATGTAGGTAACAAAGATCAGAGAACAGCTAGCAGCTTCTCAGATCAAGTATACCTACGTAATTCAAGTTGTTAGATTTAGTTGTGTTCTTAAAAACAGGATTACAAGTCTTAACAATGAAAGTGAAAATATAAAAACACTATTTAGTTGAGATATGTTTACGATAGCAGGTGAGGACCAAATAGGGGAACAAAAGTCAATAATGGGGAGAACATAGGAGGAGAAATGTAATTTGAAGGCTTTAATATCATTAATTTTGGTGAACCTGTAAAGAATGTCTTGGCTTCGCATAGCTCGGTATTTTATTGACTTTATATGAGCAGAGAAGGTCTGTTTACTGTCAATTATAACACTTAGTTCTCTTACCTGAGAAGCTGATTGCATTGTATTTCCCTGGATTTTCAGGATTTTCAGGTCAGCAACGTACAGGAGGGGGGAATACTGACTGTTTTGGGTGCAAAGAATTATGTCATCGAAATAGAGAACAAAGAGTTGGGTTCCAAGAATACTGCCCTGTGATACGCCTGATAACACAGATAACCACAATGAGACAAATTTAGAAAGCATTACTCTTTGTTTTCCACCGGAGAGGAAACTAGTTATCAATGACAAGAAGAAGTGAGTGATCTACAGAGTCGAATGCTTTGGCCAGGTCTATATAGATTACATCTAAGTGAGATTTATATTCTATTGCTGAAATGATGTGGTGATTGAGAACTGTGAGGTTAGTGAGGTATGATTTTCAGGGAGTAAATCCGTGTTGTTTTTGAGAGAGGTACGGCTGTGTGAAAAAGATGAGTCGACTGTGGATTATTCTTTTAGGATTATTCATTCAAGGTCGGAGGATAGATATTGGATGGTATGATGAAATTTCAGTTTGTTGCCAGATTTGAAAATAGGTGTGATATCAGCTTGTTTCCAACTGTCGAGGTGTGTACCAAAAGCCATGCACAAGTTCAGAATTATAGATAACGGTGCACAGAGAGATGCAGAAGTATTTTGAGGAATATAGGGCTAATATCGTTGGGTTCGGCTGAGAGGTTTGTTGGGAGACTATTGAGAATATTTTGAACTTTATTAGGGGTCATTGACATTTGTGGCAGTGAGCCACTGCAAATACTATTGGTCGGTGATAAAAGCAGGAGGGATAAAGGTAGAGTGAAAGTACTCATTGAATTTTTGAGACCTTAATTCAGTTGGGACATCTCACTATGTAGTTTTAGATTCAGTGGTATTCGGGGTGACTAGTTAGGTATGTGCCAGTTGTAGTCATTCTTAAGAAGCAATTTTTAAATTTTTCTGAGGTGTTTAAAGGTATTGTACGTGTGTAGATTGGGAATAGACTTCCAGAGTGACCACGACGGGTTTTGTTCTTAAGTAGAAGTTAAGTTTCGGCACTCAGCCTGGGGAGTATTTGTGTGTTTTGGGTTTGGTGAAAGGCACATACTGTTAAATTTTGGTAAATATTAAATCCTCAAAAAGGGAAACCGCACTGTTGACGTCTCACTCAGCTGATAACCAGCACCAAGGGAGAGATGACAAGTCCTGATTGACAGTTATCCAGTCTGCTGTACTCCATACAGGAAATGTTTGCCTTACAGGAGGTGGAGAGCCTTTATGTTGATAAGCAGGTTGGCTTCGGTTGAGTCATGGTCGGCGCTACGAATATTTCTGCAAACATACACACTATCACTAGTTACTGTAGAGAGAAGGAGGTCCAACCTTGCCAGATTTCTGGTGGGGTTTAAGCAGAACAGATGTAGGTGAAAGTCATTTATGAAGTCGGCCAAAATAAATGAGTCCACTGGGCGGTTACTCTTCCATCGGTCATAGATTGCCGGGATATGTGCGAACTGAAATCACTGATCAGCACTATATCTTTGGATTTATTTGGAGCCCAAACCGTAGAATTAAAGCATTCTTCTAACACTGGAGGGTGGACGATACAAGCAGCCAACTAACAAGCTTTTTCTTCTAGATATTGTAATCTCAATCCAGTTTAACTCGCATTCCATTTTTAGATCAGGTGTGTGACAGGCTTTTAGTTTATTACTAACTGCAATCATTACACTACCATCATATTTACCGGTTCCTCTGTTTTTACAAAACACCGAGAAGTTAGATGAGAATGGAATTTCACCATCCAAAACAAAATCAGGTATGCCCTAACCAAGTTTCAGTGAAACATAAGATAACAAACTCGCTAAATTCAGGTTCACCAAGTACACAGTCGGTCAGTTTATTTTTCAGGCTCTGGGTGTTCTGATACTAAATATAAAGCGGCCCAGGATTTAAGTGAACGTCTCTAGAAAGAACAAGTAAAAAACATACGAAGCATTTGTCGAAGTGTGGTAACCTTTTGTCCTTTCACTGGAAGAGACAGGAGTATGGCGAAGCACAGGGATATCAGACACATGCAAAGCAGAGAAAATAAACTGTCGTTTAGCGAAACTCCATTGTAGTACAGGATCATGCGACACTTCACTTGCTTCAGGAATGGTTGCAGATACAAAAGCACAGCATGACACACTTCTATACACAAGAAGGACTAGGAAAAGAAAGTAATATGTTGGAGGTACAGAAACACGAACGTTGCCAGTTGCCGCCATCTTGTCCCAATTATAATGGCAGGCTCCCTTGCTTGCTGCCAGTCACAATCGATTTTGGGAATGCTCATTACAAAAGCAAGCTCCCTTTCCTACTTTCAGTCACATTTGTGTTGGGCAGTTTTCATAATAGGGGCAGGCCCCATTTCCTACTGCCATTTACAATCGAGTTGGGGAGTTTACACTATCATGGTAGGCCCCCTTGCCTACTGCCAGCCACAATGCAGTTGTGTTTTCATTATAATAGCAGGCTCCCGTGCCTACAGCCAGTCACAATTGAATTCTACTGCCATTCAAATTATGTTATCCAAGGTTGTTGTTGAAGTCAGGTTGTTTTATGTAACTTCCATACAAACTACATTTTTCATTCGCCCCTATGGTTGCAGAATCACAAGGCTGTCAGGAGAGCTTATATGTGAACAGGCTTACGTATATCTGGCCATCGGAAAAACTATCTTTCCTTAAGTCCACATCAGCAACATTTAAAGACTTCCCTTGAGCTTTATTTATTGTCATAGCAAAGCATAGTTTAACAGGAAATTGCAGCCAGAAGGTGGTAATCGGCGGGAATCAAAGGAATGCAGGAAATGAAAACTGTTTTTCCTGCACCACATCCCATGATGATGATTGCTTCAATCACGTTACTCTGTAAAGAATTCACTTGCAGCCTGGTGCAATTACAAAGCTTAGGAGATATCAGATTCTGTAGTAGCATTATAGGTGCTCCAACTTTCAGACTGAGATTGTGAGGTAGAAAACCTGATAGGTTTAAAGTGTGGGCAAATTCGACAGGGATTATGTCCTCTGTCTCTAACATGTGTCCACAGACTTATATCTCACCATCTTAGTAGGAATTTCGTCCAATGAGGAAGCTTTGCTGCGGTGTCGTTCTTATGCATGAAAATAGCTCTCTTTAAGCCATTTCGGCCAGCAAGTCAGTAGCGTACATTGACTAAATTAGGGAATAGAAAAAACAGCACTCTTTCCCCTTTGTGGATTAAACACAGTGAGGTACTATTCTCCCACCAATAGCAATGAGTTCCATGCCTAAAAAAATTTGTTTTAAAAAAAAGGGGAACTAGAGTCAACTATGAGAAACAGGAACTACATTATACAGGAGCTGTAGGTAAGCAGAAAGGAAAACCTGGTAGAAAAATTTTAGTGTGATGAAAATGAGTCTACCAGGCGAGTTGGCCATGCGGTTAGAAGCGCGCAGCTGTGAGCTTGCATCTGGGAGATAGTGGGTTCTAATCCCACTGTTGGCAGCCCTGAAGATGGTTTTCTGTTGTTTCCCATTTTCACATCAGGCAAATGCCGGGGCTGTACCTTAATTAAGGCCACGGCTGCTTCTTTCCAACTCCTAGGCCTTTCCTATCCCATTGTCGCCACAAGACCTATCTGTGTTGGTCCGACGTAAAGCCACTGGCAAAAAAAAAAAAAAAAAGAGTCTGAATTGGTGGAAAGTATTAAGAATAAAGGAAGAGAAAACAAGAAGATGCATACAAATGAATAAAAGTTACTTCCGTGAGCTGTGTGAAGCAGTATGAAGCTGTATGAGAGAATGCAGAAGCATGTTTGATTGTACTGCTATAAATGAGACAGCAGCACGCTGAAGCTCGTCTGTGCTTTTCTAGGTATAGAAGATAAATATGGGAAAGAAAATAGTCAACAATTAGTAATGGGAAATACAGTATACAGGAGCTCTAGAAAAGCCTGGTAGAACAACTATATAACGTTGTGACCGAGCAAGTGCCTGCGCAGTTTGAGCCACCGTAGCTATAAGCTTGCATTCAGGAGAGTGGGTTCGAACCCCACTGTCGGCAGCCTTGAAGCTGGTTCTCCATGGTTTCCAATTTTCACATCAGGCAACTTAATTGAAGTCACGGTCGCTTCCTTCCCACTCCTAGGCCTTTCCTATCCCATTGTCACCATAAGACCTATCTGTGTCTGTGCGACATAAAGCAAATTGTAAAATACATATATGTTAAGAATAAAAGATAGAAGATAGATATAAAATAAAATGTATATGACGTATAGAAGGTAGTACAATGAGCAGTATAAAGCTGTCTGATTGTATAGCTATAAATTAGACCATCACGCAAAAGCACCTCTGATCATATTGCTGTAAATGAGACAACTGGCAGTGAGCACCATAAAATTCTCTCACAGAATAATATCTTCTTCCTGCAGTCTTTCTGCATGTCTTACAAAATCTGCAAAAGCAGAATTTGTAATGCTTCTGATCACCTCGTTCGTGAGTTTTTCATCATCTGCTGTGTAGCACTTGGAGCAGTGTGGTGCCAATATTTCAAAAGATGTTTACTGTAAGGCTTTAAGATGCAGTCCCTTGTACAACAAATTCAATTTTCTCCTATACTGGGTGGTTCACTGCTCCCTTTTGATTTAGTTTTACGCATTCCACTGTGTTTACTACAATTCTGACATACGTTGGTTCCTCTCCCTAAACCATGGTAGTATAAAGAGATGTGTGGTTACAGGTTACAGGCCGGAATCATGAGCGGCTAAAAACCAGCAGGAATCATGAACCTGTAAAACGAGCACAGACACGAAGAATATGTACCTTACAGCAGGAGGTACATACACCCAGGTACAAGTATTGTATAGGCTGGAAACTGTGTGCTGCACATGTCAAGTGTCGGAATAGCTCACTTGGCAAGGGCGTGGTGGGAGTTGTGATAACGGACGGTGCTCGAAGGTTCAAATCACATGCAATATATATTTTCTTTTCCAGCCACTTGACTGGGATGTGGCAAGGTTGCATACTTAATAGTTTCCACAGACTGATTTGTTTATTTGGCCCTGAAAAGGGCCATTGTATGGTGGTATATAGTATGGAGGTGGGTTGGAAGAGGTTAGGAAACATGTGACAGAATTTCCGTCACCTACGTCTTATAATTCACCACCTGCTTGAACTGACGACCTCCATGGTCAATACAGAGCTACGCGTGATGTTATAAGGACCATCTGGCGCATTGCAAAATCTCCGGCGTAAAGTTTCGACATGCCTGTCTAAGGTGACCAGGATTGCTTGGCTCCTGTGTATACCCCAGTTGTTTTACATAGTCCCAAGTGATGATTGACTTAGAACCATGAGACTGTGTGTGATAAGTACCATCACATGAGGAACACCATGGATCGCCTTTACTTGCGAGTAGTACCACTATGTTAGGTACACAATAGGTTTGTGATTAGTAGCAGCAGAGAGTGGTTCACTGTGGGTTTAACAGTACCTGTGATTAGTACCACTATATGAGCGACACCACGGGTCTGCATGCCTGTGATTAGTACCCAGTATGTGAGGAACACCACGAGATAGTATGGGTCTCTGTGATTAGTACACCTAGGTGATGAATACCATGGGTTTGCATTGCCTATAAGTGGTGTCATTATGTGAAAAACACCATAGGTCTGCATTATCTGTGTGACGTACAATACTTGTGAGTAGTACCATAATGTATGGAACACCGTGAGCCTACGCTACTTTGGATTAGTACTGTAACATGAGAAATACCATGGTTCTATGTTACTAGCGAGAAGTACCATTAAAGGGGCCATTGACCTAGATTTTGGACCCTTTTAGACAACAAGCATCATTGATTCAAGATTGAGCTTTGGAAGCAGTCCCTTGGTCAGTAATAACTATTGTTTTAAGATAGTTTCTGGGAAGGTGGGGCATTGCGAGTCAGATCCACTTATTGTTTTAAGTTCATAATCATTGTTCATTGGCCTTTTGAATTCTAGTCAGTGGATCAATTTTGGAATTATTTTTAACTTTCCGTATTGTGAGTTGGATCTGCTGATTATATTAAATTCATATTCATCCATTATGCCTTTGCTGGCAGGACCTAGAGTTTACAGTGCACTATGTCTTCTGGTATGGGCTAGAGCAATTTGTTACTTTCATTGATCTGTCTCTGTCTTATCCTTGGCTTTGACTATATGAAAGTGACTGAGGTATGAGCGATGCTAGTAATGCCATTCCTTCTGCAGCCAGTCCCTGCTATGAATGGTGTGAAAATGTTGCTCATAGGGTCGGTTGGTGCATGCATTTCAGTGGGCTTGGCAGTCTGATATGTAATAGCAACTTCTGGCTCGGTGAGGAAAGCAACGGGAAACTACCTCACTCCTCATTTTCCTAGTATGCATCTTCAGTGATGCCTAGGCCATCTATGACAGCTGATGGCAGAGCTGTTGAGGATCCAACCAGCCTTCGGGCTGAGGACTGAACATACACATACATTCATCCATTAATTCTTTATCATCACATTTTGAATTCTGGTCAGTGGATGAATTTTAGAATTTAAATTGTCATTACGTTTCGTTTCGTACCATAGATATAAATGTAAAATATGAATACAAGAGGTCAAATTGGGACAAAGAGTCATATATAGGGACAGGAACAGACTGAAATAATTTACCAAGGGAGTTGTTCAATAAATTTCCTACTTCTTTAAAATCCTTTAAGAAGAAACTTGGTAAATAATTGATTGGGTATCTGCAGCCTGGGTGACAGCCCTAAATGAATGCTAGCAGTGATTGATTGATTGATTGATTGAAAACATACTTACCATTAAACTGGTAGATGCTATTAATAAAGAGATCTGATTCGTGTCTTATTGGTTGAAAGATCGTACTTCCTGCTTTTCTAGTCAATGCAGAACTTCCCGGGCCAGCAAATTCACCTAAAAGAATAATTTCATCCGAAATATCAGTTATGCAATAGTCTTTTCTAAGGGACAATATATTATTTTATTTGTGTGAAAGTATTCTTCGAAACAGTTTCAACAACAAATTACTTGTTACCTAGAGAATATTTATACCAAACCAAATCACATGGCACAACAAGCCTGAAGGACCTTTGCCTGCCAAGCGACTGCTGCTCAGCTCAAAGGCCTGCAGATTATGAGGTGTTGTGTGGTCAGCACAACAAATCCTCGTGGCTATTATTCTTGGCTTTCTAGTCTGGGGCCGCCAAAGTACCGTCAGATAGTTCCTCAAATGTAATCATGTAGGCTGAGTGGACCTTGAACCACCACTCAGATCCAGGTAAAAATCCCTGACCTGGCCGGGAATCAAACCCAGGGCCTCGGGATAAGAAGCAAGTTAATATTTATAGAATACTTCTTTTTAGCCAACATACTTGTGTTTGTAAACCAGTAATAATCTTATTGTGTGAAAAATGTAATTGTTTGGCATGTTGAACATTTTATTCAGTTTGCATTTTATGTTTCCAGCATTTTATAACATCATTAGTGATTGATGCTGAGCAACGAATGGCTGTGAAGGATGAACTTCGGAATATTAATTACAATATTTCATCACGTCGACCTGATGATAGACATTTTACTAGACTGGATTCAAGTTTGAAGAAAAATACAGCCTTTGTTAGGAAATTGGTGAGTTTAAATTTCTTATTGATACTGCTTCTTGGTTGTGGTGATGCTTGAAATGTCAATGGAGTAGCAACAAATCCTTTCATATAATCAAATTTGAGATACAACAGGGATAGGAAAAGGTGGAGCAATTAGTGCAATATAAATATTGAACAAGTGCCATAATAATTTGAATTAATTCCTGAAGATATTATTACTAATAAATAAATAAAGTGAAGTAAGAAGCGAAGTGCTTAACATCTCACTTGACTTTACTCTGAATTGAAATATTATAAATGCAAACTCACATGTTACTTTTATTACTTACAGTAGAGGCATGATTCTTCGTTAACAATAAACCTGCCAAAATCTATTTTGAAGCGATTTTGAGATATCTTAATGAATCATATGATTCTGGTTGAGAAAATAGTGATTTTACTTTTGCTAATTGAAGTGATTATGTCATCTTAACACTAGAATGGCAGAGAATCTGACATTCCTAGAACAGCGGTAAGGGGTCATTTT
Organism: Anabrus simplex; assembly: GCF_040414725.1. Lineage (NCBI taxonomy): Eukaryota > Metazoa > Arthropoda > Insecta > Orthoptera > Tettigoniidae > Anabrus > Anabrus simplex. The sequence goes on from NC_090266.1 coordinate 201,362,086, forward strand.
GACCCATCATAGGAAATGCTTGGAAACGTTCAAAATAGAACAAAATAAATCATGTATTTTCTTCTACTTGTTTTCCACAACTTTATTTTACATGTAAGGACATAACATTAGTGTATGGACCTGTATTATTACAGACGGACACATGAATAATCACAAACAACTGCACCATGTTTCTGTTACTCTAAGGAGTTTTCACAGAATTAACCAATTGAACACCTTTTCTTAGTCAGTCGTCCACATTGCAACAATTATACACTTTCAGTAATTCTTTAGGCAAATTAAAAACCCGCTAAACACATTTTGCACACACAACTTCTACTTTTCGTGCACATTTTCCGCACACTGCTTTCAGGCACTTGCTACAGGCATCGTTAGACTTGTTGCCTTTACACAGACCAACATGGCACTTCTTCCACTTTTTAGATGGACACGGTCCCACAGCCTCCTCCTCCTGTTGTTGTTGTTGCTGTTGCCCTTGCTCATCCCGCCTTGTTAGTTCACTTGCCAGCTGAAGGATGAACTTCTTCCGCTTTATCTTCCTACCCGTTACTTGCTTGTAAATGACCAGTTATTAGGTCTAGGATATTTTAAAAGACATGCATTGGCCACCTCCTGCATGCACCCTTGGTGGTATACTTACGGGACATTTGGTTGACCACTCAGGCTTGTTTGTGATAAATTGGGTAAATCTGCACCTGGTTTTGCTGGGAAGTAATTGTTCATCGAGTGTAATATTTTCACTTGGGCGGTAACAGTGAAGGCAAATTTTCCACGAATTTGTCCCAGATTTCAGAGACAAGAGTGAAACTGTTAGCTGGCAGGCGCTCAGCTCAGGTTGATTTCTCGTCAAAATGGAGGAATATGAGAAGCTCTCGAAATCTGTCTCTTGAAATTGTGTCCTTCATGAATTGCTGTCTACAAGAAGGCGACCATAATTCATCCACAGACACACCTTTCGAACACAGGACACCGCGGGTATACATGATGGCAATCGTAGCCTCCAACTCCTCGAGCGACATGGGCCAGTCCGTGGAGTTCTTTCTGAGCGTTTGATTCTGTGTGTTTTTTCATTAGACAAAGCATCGATTCATCAAAGAGGAGACGAAAAGCACTAATGGCAGAGTCTTAAACTCGGTGGTAAGAATATGTTGTGGGACCCCCCCGCTCCCTCACGATGTTCACTGGAGCCCGCCTTCCAGGTGAAGAGTTTGAATCCAAGACCTCCCACTCGGTTCCGTCTCAGGCAACCATCTTCACTGATGAAACAACTGAGACTGAGACATTTGGGGCGAGTGTGGAGATAGATTAGCATTTTCAACTTCTCCTACAGATAATTCATCCTCTGTCTCATTGTGATCTTCGTCCTCACTTGTCTCTCTTGTCTTAAGCAAAAAGTCACCATCTGAATCAGATAGTTCACCTTCAGACTCAACGTCTGAATTTTCTAGCATACGAGACACCTCATCAGCAGAAAGACGATCGTAGCACGACATGCCTGTAAGAAAAGCACATTCTAAAGAATGAGATGAATACAATAATCCCGCTAAATGAAACACTCATCTGACAGTAATAATGTTATTTGCTTTATGTCCCACTAACTACTCTTTTACGGTTTTCGGAGATGCCTGAGGTCCCAGAATTTTGTCTCACAGGAGTTGTTTTACATGCCGGTAAATCTGCAGACACGAGGCTGACGAATTTGAGCACCCTCAAATACCACCGGACTGAGCCAGGATCGAACCTTCCAAGTTGGGGTCAGAAGGCCAGTGCCTCAACCGTCTGAGCCGCTCAGCCCGGCTCATCTGACAGTAAGAGCTCAACAATATTAATAATGATAATGGCCGGATACACACTGTTATCTGTCAATGCAAACTGCTGTAATAAGGAATATTGCACAAGTGTCAAAATGACCCCTCCTGCTGTCCAGTGTATGCCATATCAGAAAGCAATGAAAATATAAATATCTTGCTGGGTGCAATACATCACCGTGAATGGGATGAAAAACGATGGGAAGTCAAGATATTTCAAGAGAAATGATACAAGAGTGTGCACGTTATTAAAGCAAAATTGAAGGTGAGTGTCATTTTGACCCCTTCTGCTATTCTAGTGTTAAAGCAAATTTTACCTAGTTTGCAATATGTGCAAAATTGCATTGAAATTCAGTGAAAATAACGAGCTTGAAATTGTATTCAAAAGTTACATTGTGAAGATAAATGGAATAGAGAACAAGTATTTCCTAGTTTGTCAAAAAATTCCTGTTCGCTTTAATATTTTTGGAAATCCCATAATGGTATGATCATACAGGGTGAAAGGCTTTGAGTTGGATTCTTTCTAAGTAACCTGACACAGATATTGTTCATGGTATGCCCTTGCTCACTTGTCAAGTGAAGTGTTTGGAATGTTGTCCTTGTCATAGCTGTCACGTCACCTCATCGCACAAAAGCTAAAATTCTTGGAAATTGTTAATGACATCTGTTATTAGATGTTTTTCCACTTTTGATTTTGTTCCATTGTTTGTGTATACCGAAAGTTGGTGGACTTACGACGACATTCTGGTTCAGATAAAATAAATAAAAATAAATCACTTGCAAAAATGGGGTGAATGACAACTCTCATGGTGATGTGTTATCTTCCACAAAGTAAAGAATGAATATGATGACATAATTATCACGTAAGTTATTATTATGCAATCTTAGTTATTACTATAATAAAGGAATAATGAATGATAATCAATAATGTTGCTACAGTTGAACCTCATTTATATGTTATTCATTTCTACGTTGTTGTTTTTTTCAGTTATACGCTACATTATTTAGGCACCAAAATTTGTCGGTTTATAGTTAGCTCAATTATACGTTAATCGGGTATATGTTTTTTCATTAATATGTCAGATTTTTGTGGCCTCATGAGGATATGAGAGTCACAAAGAGAAAATTGACAACATCAAATTCAATAAGCAGACTCTTTTGAGATAACCTCTTTGAGAGACAATACCTGCGGATAAAAGGATTGCCGCTAACAGTCCATTAACCCCTTAACTGGGTACTAAATTCTCCACATGCGTAACCTGCCCTGAGTACTTTTCCCCACTTTGTGATATTTAAATATTTCCTTCATAAATGTGTACACAATTGGTTTAATCTAATACGATAGTAATTGTTCTTCTTCAGTAATGGGATACTAACATTATGTACATTTTTTACATTTTTATGAATCCAAATGGGTAACTAACATCATTTACATTGTTCTGATTCCAGATGATTATAGGTTTTGTAGATTGTTATCTGTGTGATATAGGCGGAAACAAGGTGTTACACATAAAGCCTTTTCGCAGTCAGGACACCAGTATGATGTTTCCTTCCTCTTCCCTTGGTACCAACACACAACACACCTTCAGAGAGGTTTTTTCCTTGACGCTATACTGGGAGTATCTTCCGGGAAGCAGCGGCTGAGGAGACGAGATGGCCTTGGTGATTTAGAAGATCGACCCATTGTTGGCTACACCACCCTTCCAGACGATGACAATATCTCACCAAGTGTCAATTGGAAAATGATTCTCTGAAATTTCCCGGCTTGTTTCTTGTAGAGGACGTAGGCGTTTAGGCAAACCATATCAATCAAGTATCGGAACATCGTTTGGTAATACTTCTTGAGGTTCGAGCCCCACTGTTGGCAGCCATGAAGATGGTTTTCCGTGGTTACCCATTTTCACACCAGGCAAATGCCGGGGCTGTACCTTAATTAAGGCCACGGCCACTTCCTTCCAATTCCTAGGCCTTTCCTATCCCATCGTCGCATAAGACATATCTGTGTCGGTGCGACGTAAAGCAAATAGCAAAAAAAAAAAACTTCTTGAGACGTTCCCGAGCACTTTTATAGCTGTGAAGTTGACTATCATTCTTATCCATCCCTCCTATATTCTTATTATAGTCCAGGGCTACCACTGGTTTCTCAAGAACTCCCTTTCTCAAGTTCATCTTCTCCATGGAATCATCATGGAAAGTGCTTACAAGAGTGACATCACGCTTATCTTTCCACTTCATTATCATCTGTTTCTTTTGATAACCTGAAACTCTTTCGCCCTTCTGTAATTTTGCCTTCTTCACAAAATCTGGAAACTCCTTTCTATTAGTCCTCATGGTCCCTACAGCATCAGTTTTCCTTCCACAGAGCTTATCTACCAGTGTCGGGCTAGTATACCAGTTATCAAGGTACAAACAATATCCCTTGTCTAGTAACTCACCACTGAGTTCAAGAACTATTCTTGCAGTTGTACTCTCTCCTGGATGGTTCTGACCATATAGAGCAGGGCCTCTCAAACGCTCAAAATCTCACGCGTGCATATCGAGGCGCAGAGACTCCATGCACTGTGCATCGTTCCAGCTTGACTCAGATGGTGTAGTGCGCTGAGAGCGACGAAGCGTTCGGTGATAGACGGCTTGTTTATCAGTGAAATAGATAAGCGCAAGACAACAACATAATAATGGAGCAACCTGTTTCAAAGAAAGCAAAGACTTCCGAAAGTCCATTTCAGTCGAACTGGGAACTTTCGTATTTCTTTGTCAGTCGTGACGATAAAGCCAAGTGCTTAATCCATGGGACAATAATTATGTGATAAGTTAATCAAAAAGATCTATTTTCCAATACTAAGGCTTTGCTCATATTCTACGAGAATTTTTCGAAGGAAGATTTTCCTAAGCTGCATCGAGAAGCAGCTAAGATTATTTCTATGTTTGGTTCCACATGCATATGTGAAGGGTATTTTTTCCTGCTTTGACTTGTATGAAAACTAGATTATGTGCGAGTAGGCCTATTTCTCATTATAATTTAAAGAAGGCTCTCAAATTGCTGTCAGCCGGTCCCTTGTTGCAGGCATAACTGGTATCATTGCAGAGATAAAGGAAAAGAAGAGCTAGAGAAGATAAATTGTCTGCTCAAACCAAATTGAAAGAAGAGTGTTTTAACACCGGTAACGTTGTCCCATACAACAGTGTCCCCGCTCACCGCACATAAACATTTCGCAGTGAGGGGAGGATCAGCGGGGAAGGTGGAGAAGGCGAAGACAGGCCGAACGGGTGAGACAGGTGTAGGGAAAGTGGAGTGGGAGTTTGCACTCTGGTCAAGCTAGTGAAGTCGTCTCCTGCACCTTGCGCCCGTGCACTGCACGGCGCATGCACCCTGAGAGGCCCTGATATAGAGTACCATTACCAGTATGCACAGCAAATTTACAAACATATCCAGAACTACACTCACACAATTTGTAGAGTTTCATGCCAAATCTGCTGCGTTTTGAGGGTATGAATTGTACCCAGCTTAGTCCTCCTCTCCAGAGGAGAAGGGATTCATCAACACAAACATTTTGTTCAGGAGTATACATGGAGGAAAATTTGTTTAGGAGATGGTCAAGGATTACAGTAAAATTAAATTCTTTCAAGGTCCACCTATTCAATACAATGACATTTTATTGTGATTTAATCACATGTCAAATGGTACTAGTTTTGTCATCTATGTGCCATCATCAGCCTTAAGTACAAATTAAACAATATATATATATATATATTCCTAAAACATCTAAAACACATTTTAACATTATAAAATACAATTACTGCAGTGATACATGAGATGAGTTAAAATTATGATACAATTGATTGCTGTGATATAAAATTCTTAAAATTCCGGCTGTTCGTTACATAGTTCAGTCTGTGTACATCCGGGATAAGTGAATTTATGCTATTGTATGCTATCTATGTGAGTGACATTTATTCCTTTGATATTAGGTGGTTCCAGAGAAGTTTACATTCATCACGTAAGATCGTGATATAAATAAAGATGAATTCCCACTTCAATTTAAACCTGAAGGAGAAAATAGCCAAGTTAGACGTTGGAAGCAATGTATGGAAATTACTAGAAACATTAGGGTCATTGAATGATGATTGACTCACCTTGAGCAGCATGTTAAACGTGTTGTTACACAGACAGAGCCGGATGAAGTGTGTGGGCAGCGGTAAAGGAGGCGAGGGGAAGGAAGGAGGCATAGCACTTGCAGGGGAATGGAACTAAGGTGGGGCGGAAGGATGGGGTAGTGGGGGTAATTGACGGGAGTGTGTATTCCGGGTTACTTCGAAAACCAAACTGTTTTTCGATAGTTTGGTATTTTTAAGCCAATCGATTAAAAGATCGAAAAGGATATTGGGTTTCTCGTAAATTTCATTTAAATTATAATTGGGGTTGAAGTATTGATCGCAGTTGATGTAACAACTTTCAATAATATTCATTATGGGTCCCTTGTTTGCTGTTTGAAGAACTTCCATATATTGTTCAATGTCAGTAAATTTGTGATTAGTGTCGTGCATGTGTATACCCATGGCGGAGAACTTATTGTGTCTCATCGCGTTGACGTGTTCTGAATATCTAATCATAAAGTTGCGTCCTGTTTGACCTATGTAAGAGCTGCTGCATTCATTACATGTTAGTCTATATATTCCAGATTTGTAGTAGATACTGGGGGTATTGTTGATGCAGAGTTGTGTAAAATTTTGGAGGTTCTATTGTTAGATTTAAATAAAATACTTACATTGTTTTTCTGGAAAAGGTTGGTGATTTTATGGACGTCGTTATTGTAAGTGAAGGTGGTTGAAATAGGAGGTTTTTTCTTTTCCTTTTATGAGTTGGGTTTTAGGCCGGTACCTATATTTGTTTATTATTTGTTCTATAACCACTCCCTCCATTCCTTTGATATAGAAAATATGTATCCGAGCAAACCAATTTCTAAACTTCCAAAAATCATTGAAAATAGTTTAAGTAAACCTAGTTCTCTTAGTAAACTAGAAATACAAGATTTTATTCAGCTTCTAAAACTGGTCATCAATAATAACTTCTTTGTTTTCGATAAAATTATATATCAACAGAATGGACTGGCGATGGAATCATCTTCATCAGGAATTTTGGCTAATATCTATTTAGATAACTTAGAACATACAAAAATCAATAATAACAACTTTCCAAATATTCTCATATGGGCCAGATATGTGGACGACACATTTGTCATTATGGATGAATTAATCAAGAACGCGGACTCCACTCTTAAAGACTTGAATAGTATTGACCCATACATTAAATTCACACTAGAGTCAGAAATCAATAAAGCAGTTAATTTTCTAGATATAACCATTATTAGAAATACATCTGGCCTGCCTTACAAAATATACAGGAAACCTACACAAACTGCTAACACTATCCACAAAGATTCCATACATCCCATAATGCATACCCATGGCAAAGAAAGATCTTAATAACGAACTTAATACCATAAGAGCAATTGCCGAATTCAATGGGTTCAACAGGCCGTTTATAGAACAAATAATAAACAAATGTAGGTACAGGCCTAAAACCAAACTCATAAAAGAAAAAGAAAAAACTCCTATTTCAACCACCTTCACTTACAATAACGATGTCCATAAAATCACCAACCTTTTCCGGAAAAACAATGTAAGTATTTTATTTAAAACTAACAATAGAACCACTGAGATTTACAATATTAAAATTCTTCCACCGTTTTGATACTTTTTTATTTGCCTTGTAGCAAATTTTTATTTGTCAACGGTACATGTTTCGTTCCTACTTAAGTACATCCTCAGCTGTTATTAAAGCTTAGGTGAATTGCTGTCCGACTCGTTGGCTGAATGGTCAGCGTACTGGCCTTCGGTTCAGAGGGTCCCGGGTTCGATTCCCGGCCGGATCGGGGATTTTAACCTTCATTGGTTAATTCCAATGGCCCGGGGGCTGGGTGTTTGTGCTGTCCCCAACATCCCTGCAACTCGCACACCACACACAACACTATCCTCCACCACAATAAGACGCAGTTTCCTACACACGGCAGATGCCGCCCACCCTCATCGGTGGGTCTGCCTTACAAGAGCTGCACTCGGCTAGAAACAGCCACACGAAATTATTATAGGTGAATTGCTAAGATTTTAAACACGTTAATTTGCAGGTACATTGATTCTCTTAAAAACTACTAAAATACCAATTAAATTAAATGATATTAAAACAATGTAGGGGTTAGTGTGTTAATGATGTGAGAACGGATGATTACATAGTTGGTCAGCTTAAAAACTATGTCTATTCATTTGAATAGTTGTTAAAAAAAATTTCATTTTGTTACATTTAACAATGTCTGTTTGTTTGCGGTTAAAAAGTTTTAAAAATATTTGTCTTCGTGACACTGTTCAAATTGTTGAATGTTTTTTCTTCCGTTCCTTCCAGGTAAGTAGTTATATATTATGAGTTTGCTTAAAGTGCCTTTGATTGAGTCTAATGTGGAACTTTGAAGCTGATTGCTGATCAATTTTTGGGAAGGGAGCTTCGTCTTAATTTCTGAAATGAAATAAAATAAGGAAATGGGAATTTGTTTGAAAACATGTGTCTTTACGTAATAACTAAATGTATAAAAAAGTTCTTTACCTTGCTATTGTTGGACTCCAATTCTACTGTGACCTTGGAGGAACGTTTGATGCTGCTTTACGTCTAGTATAGTAATGGTGTGTGTGTTCCGTTGTTAGCTCCTCCTTTCGGGGAGGCAAGGCTGCGGAGAGGGGAGGGGGCGTGTCGCTTACTGTCACTGCTTCAACTTTAGAAGGGGTGGGGAGAGGGGATGTACAAAATGGTGGATGCTCGGTCTTATTTATCCTTTTACTGTTTGTATTGTGTCTTTTGCCTAAAATTTCAAGACTTGATAATGTTCCTTCAAATATAGGGTTTCTATTTCAATTGTTTCATTCAGGTTATTGTCCTGAGTGCTTTTTTTGTTCTAAATAAATATATAAATTTTCTAATGTATTTCAGAGAGCTCCTTTGTTTATTTTATATAATATAGTTAAATCCTGTCCTATGGTTGTGAATTGATGTCTGGTTGAACTCATGTGTTGGCCCATCGCGGAAATTTTTTTATGTCTTTCAGCATTGACATGCTTGTGGTATCTTACAGTAAAACTGCGCCCTGTTTGTCCGACATAACTTTTTTTTACATTGATGACACATCAATTTGTAAGCTCCTGATTCAGAATGTTTGTTTTTTCCTAGGGAATTAACACTATTGTAATTAAATAATTTATGCTTTGTGTTGTTGCTGGTTGAATATGCGATCTTATAATTATATTTTTTAAACAAATTGGTTACTGTGTATAATTTAGGGTTATTGAACATGAACTTGGCATATTTGTCCTTCTTTTTTGTTTCGGGTGTTAGATTAGTTTGTAATTTCTGTTTGAATTTACCAATTATTTTGTTTATTATTTTTAGTTCAAAACCGTTGTATTGGTCTTGTTTGTGAATGAAGAGCAGTTCTTTTTCTCTTTCTGTGTGTGTAAGGGGTATATTAAACGCTCTATATATGTAACTGTAATAAGCTGACCTTTTTTGCAATTCCGGGTGCAATGAGTTGTTCTTTATTATAATGGGAGTAAAAGTGGGTTTTCTGTGTATCTTGAAGACAAACTCTTCCTTTTTCCGTGTTATATTTATGTCAAAAAAAATTTATGGAGCTTTCTTTTTCTTTTTCTACAGTAAACTTTATTCTAGAATCAAGTGTATTTAATTTATTGAGGATATCGTCACTGTTATTCTCTCTTCGATCTATTACGGCAAAAGTGTCGTCTACAAAGCATATCCATAAATTGAGACCTTCTATTTGTCCTATTATTTTGGTATGTTCGAGGTAATCAAGATAGATATTGGCTAAAATGCCCGAAGCGTGAGCACCCATTGGGAGGCCTTCTTGTCTATGTATTTTCTTATTGAAAGTGAAGTAATTGTGTTTCGTAACGAATTTGAGTATATTAATGAAATCTTCTTCTTCTGGTATGCCGAGTTGTTTATGTTCTATAAGATTCGTCCTGATAATTTTTATTGTTTCGTCCACTGGAATATTTATATACATGTCCTTGATATCAAAGGAACATGTTACTTGATGTGGTGTTAATTTAAAGTTTTTGAGTACTTTGCAAAAATCTACCGAATTTTTTATTGGTGTCTTGTTGTAAAAACATAATGTTTGGTTAGGAATGTATGTACGTATTGCGATGTTTTATAAGTAGGGCCCTCCAGGCACCACTTTGAAACACAAAAAAGAGTCAATCAAATATGGCTAAAAAATGAAATAAAATACCTTTATAGAAAGAAAGCATTTCTCAATGGTAAAATGTATTTGTCACATCTCCAAAGTCCAACACTACTGTTACCCTTAGAGTGGGATTCATTTCAAAGATACACCCATGAAAAAATTAACATCATTTTAAGTAAAAAACAGGAAACCCTTAATAACAAATTAACATCATTAAAAAATGCCAAGACAAAAAATTAAAATTGCAAGGCTTACTCTTCAAATTCAGAAACTGAATTTGAGGAATACCCCTTACCCGTTAAGAACATTTCTAAGGTTAATCTCACTGAGGAGGAAATGAAAACCCTAAGTCAAGGCCCTAATTTCAATTGGATAGGTAAGAACAAAGAAAAAGAGCTAATAACTACCATTGTAGAAGTAGAAACGGCTATACAAAAACTCCCTAACGAAGTTCAGAATGACGTCAGACACGAGGTAAAAAAGAAAATTCCGAACCTAGTAAAAGGCTTAAAAGTTTCCCATAACAGAAATAAACCTACTTCAAGTTTATCACATAAAATAAAACAGGAGGAAATAGTAATTACCAAAGCCGACAAGGGAGGGACAATAGTGGTTTTAGATAAGGAGGAATACATCAAAAAAACAAACTTTTTTCAGCAATAGCACTTTTTCGGAAATAGATCGAGACCCTAAAACTAAAACTCAGAAAGAGTTAAAAACACTATTAAGAAACGCAACCTTTATTTTAAGTGAACAAGACGTCCAAAAACTGATAAACATGAATCCCGGCCTTTCAACAGCAAGAGCCTTACCCAAGTTACATAAAGAAGGAATTCCCATAAGACCAGTAATAAACTTCCGCAACAGTCCTACTTATAAAACATCACAATACGTACACACATTCCTAACCAAACATTATGTTTTTCACAACAAGACACCAATAAAAAATTCAGTAGATTTTTGCAAAGTACTCAAAAACTTTAAATTAACACCACATCAAGTAACATGTTCCTTTGATATCAAGGACATGTATACAAATATTCCAGTGGATGAAACAATAAAAATTATCAGGAAGAATCTTATAGAACACTAGCCGATGTACCCATGCTTCGCTACGGGATTCTCAGAAAGTCTGACTTGGTGGTTTTCCTAACTGAATTCAACATAGGTCATAACAGAAAACGTTAGTAGGAATGTAGCAATTGAAAGAATGTTATAAAATACTTGATCAAATGAAAAACTGCACACTTTCTCACTTTCAACGAACAGTACTGCGGTGCCGATCTAACAGTCCAAATTTCCAGAGCTGGAATAATCAGGTCGCACACTGCCGTGAACACACCTCTGTCATTATTCTGTTAAATATGCACACTACTCATTCCAATCAGTGCCTCAGAGTAGGGATGAACCAGAGGAATGGCATGCTAAAGAAGAAAGTTATCTGACTCCCCAGGTACTTCCCGCCAATATACAGGCAGGCTGTTACACTCGGTACGACCAGGCGAGTTGGCCGTGTGGGTAGAGGCGCGCAGCTGTGAGCTTGCATTCGGGAGATAGTGGATTCAAACCCCACTGTCGGCATCCCTGAAGATGGTATTCCGTGGTTTCCCATTTTCACACCAATCACACCAGACTGTACATTAATTAAAGCCTAGGCCGCTTCCTTCACAACCCTATTCCTTTCCTATCCCATCGTCGCCATAAGACCTACCTGTGTCGGTGCGACGTAAAGCAAATTTTAAAAAAAACTCGGTACGCTGCAGTAAACCTATCTATCGGGGATGAGTGGAAACAGGAGACAAAAAGCACATCACAACAAACAATGGTCAATCTAATGTTATTGTTGATAAAGTTTATGAGCTTTCTATATTGCAGGCCTTCACATTAGTTTTCTTTCGACTCTGTGATGTTAGGGCATCTTACAAAATTATTTATATCATAGACTGTAGTACATTTTTCTCAGATTTTACATACCTATTTTCACTAAATTCTGTTTACCAATTTTCTCGAGACTCGGCGCTGATATGAACTTAGTAACAAAAATCCAAATTCATGAATATCTCTGGGATTATATGCGGGACGGTAACAATGTATAAGACATAAGTGATCGGAAACTTAATAACTTCTTACATTACTACTACTAACTTACGACACAACTAAAAGTTATGTTAGTTATGTAATATTTATCGATATGACCACTAATAACATAAATGACTTATTTGAGAATTACATTTCAGGCCTTCCCCTAAACTACCATTTCACTCAGTGTGAATAAAATAATTTATAGCCTAGACCGTAGTGATTCATCACCCAACTTTACATTCCGATTTTCATTAAATTCTCTTCAGCCGTTTCCTCGTGATGCGTATGTATGCATACATACATACATACAGACAGACAGACAGACAGACAGACAGACAGAAATTATGGGAAAGTAAAAAATGCATCTCCTTGTTACTGTGGACATGACGACACAGAAATACCATTCTTTTCAAATTCTGAGCAATGTACAGACAAAACTCATATTTTATATATATAGATGTATCAACCAAAGGAATGGCATGCTAAAGAAGAAAGTTTTCTGACTCCCCGGCTATTTCCCGCCAATATTCAGTCAGGCTATTATACTCGGTACGCAGCAGTAATCCCATCTATCGGAGTTGAGAGGCAGAAAAAGAGACAAAGAACATCACAACAAACAATGGTCAATGTAATGTTATTGTTGATCAATGTTATGCCCTTTCGATATTGTAGGCCTTCACATTCAGTTTTCTTCTGACTCTGAAATACCAGTCTTATCATAGTCGGTACGTTAAAACCGAATAAAACATAAATGATTGGAAATTGTATTCTCTATAACTTTTGTTATGTAGTACTTTTCGATAGGGCCAATAACATAGGTATTTAAAAATTACATTTTAGGCATCTTCCCCTAAACTACAGTTTCATCCAGGGTGAATAAAATTGTTTATAACTTAGACTGCAGTTTCTTATTCTCCGACTCTATATACCGATTTTCATCAAATTCTGTTAACCCATTTTCTCGTAACTTGGCGTTGATATGGTCTTAGCAACAAAAAGACAAGTTCATGAATATCTGTGTTACCACAGCTGGTACGATAAAAATGTATGACATAAATGGTCAGAAATGTAATTCTATATAACTTTGGTTATGTAGTATTTATCGATACGACCACTAATAATATAAATATTTGACAATGAAATTTTAGGCCCACCACTAAAATACCATTTCACTCAAGGTAAATTAAATGATTTATAGTCTAAATTGTAGTGGCTCATTCTCCGACTTCGCATACCAATTTCCAATGAGATAGGACCACTAATAATGTAAATATTTAAGAATTAAATTTTTAGGTCTTCCCCTAGATAATGTGATTGTGTAGAAAAATCAAAGAAGCAAAGAAAGCTTAACAAATTTTTAATCCAATGTAAAGCACCAGTACTTTATACCTGCATGCAAGTACTATAAGTACAGTATTGTACTCTCAAGTACTGTGCGTGTTTTTTCTTTTTTTTTAAAGTCTTCTCATTTGAAAATGTATAACTGAGGTTCATCTGTTTTTATATAGCTACCATTCACAAAAAGAATTCACAAATCACACTAATGAAGCTTTTTATGAATAATTTTAGAAAATTATGAAGGCAGAATTCAAGTGATGGGGCAAATTCTATTTTGCAAAATAAAATGAAAAGTTTTTTCCCTTTCAGGAAGTCGCACATAAATTTATGTGGAAAAAAAAAAATGTTTACTTTTGAGAGATTTTGCTATGTTACTTGTAAAAGCTTTTCCTTCAGGTGAACATTTTATGTGCTGTGTTTGTAATTAATAGCAGGCAAATAATTGTCACTTCCCTGGTCGCCAGCGCTGCGAATTTGTCTCCCACCAAGCACTTTGCCATAATGCACTTCTCGGTGCCACAAGTGTAGTCAAGTGTTCGTGTTTTGTGCTAAGTGTGTTGTTTCAATGCCAACTTCATTACGTGAGTGTGTGTATATATACATAATACCTTTATAAAATACAAGAAATCTTGTACAAAAACACTCTGTGGCCTCATTGCCGCGTAAACACTGCCCGCATTACGGCAAAGTGCTTAGCGCGGGAGGCAGGCAACCAGGGCAGGCGACCAGGTGAGCAACAATCCCCTGCAGAGATAAAAGAAAGTCTCTGTATTATTATTATTATTATTATTATTATTATTATTGATGATTTTATTTTTAGAAAACATTTACTGGAAATCAGCTTGACAGTCTACTGAAGGAATTCGCATGTCTCAACTTGACAAAATATGTAAGTGAAGTTGCTGCTGCAATAGTTGAAGCTAAGTTGAAGATGGTTGATGTATGGCCAGCTGTTCAACTGTGTAATGTTCTACATGGAACATATTCTGAATTCTCAACATACTTACTTGATAATTGGCATAAGGTTTTGACCATCAAGAAGGATGAAAAGGTATGTGTGTCAGAATATATATTATTTATAAATGTTGACAAAAACTGTCATACTGCTGTTTATATTTAGATCCTAATCAAAGAGAATTTTTCAACTAAATGCATGATATAAGTCTGTATACAGTCTTCCTTATTTCATATTCTTTGGGACTGGTCTAGAAAGCTAAGAATAACGGCCGAGGGGATTCGTAGTGCTGACCATACGACACCTTGCAATCTGCAGGCCTTTGGCCTGAGCAGCAGTTGCTTGGTAGGTCAAGGCCCTTCAGGGCTGTAGTGCCTTTGGGTTAGGTTATATTTAGAGTCCGGATTATATGTAATTACATATTCTGTTCCCTATATGTAACTACAAGAAAAACTAAGATGTTGGTGAATCTCACTAAAAGGACCATTATTCCAGGAGTTTAAGGTTATATATTTTTATATATTTCAATAGATAATAAATATTTTAAAGTGATCAGCGGTACAACCTGAAATTACTACCAAAGAAAGGAAGACTGAAGATAATTGAAGGGCTCGGGAGTAAACTATGGTAAGTGACATTTTGATCAAAATCGAGTTATTGCATGTATAGTAGGGTAAGTGATCAAATGATCAATCTATTGCAAGCAGTACCCAAAAATGACAACAGACGGCAGCACGGTGAATGTTTTTATCTCTGATAACTACCGCTTGCTGCATGTACACTGTGGTGTGTGATGAAGATGGCGGTCAAGCCATTCCTTGACGCAAGGGCGATAACTGGTATAACTTGAAAACAATGTTATCTCACTCATGGGTAACTAATGCAGACATCGAGCTCAAATTATTATTATTATCATTATTATTATTATTATTATTATTATTATTATTACATTCTTCAAGCATAAGGCTATTCACCGCTACACATGGGAGGCTAGGGGTACCAGATCCATAATAGTCTATATCTTAACAGACTTTGAATTCAGGAAATCTGTTAGGAATGTACGAGTTTTTCGCAGATTTTTCGATGATACAGACCACTATCTGATCTGTAGTGAACTAAGTATCTCTAGGCCTAGGGTAGAGAAAGTAAAATCTATCTGCAAACGAATAAGGGTAGAAAATCTCCAGGACGAGGAAATTAGACAGAAGTACATGGATATGATTAGTGAGAGGTTTCGAACAGTAGACAGTAAGCAGGTTCAGGATATAGAAAGTGAATGGGTGGCATACAGGGATGCTGTAGTAGAAACAGCAAGGGAATGCCTAGGAACAACTGTGTGTAAAGATGGGAAAAGGTGAACATCTTGGTGGAATGATGAAGAGAGAGCAGCCTGCAAACGTAAAAAGAAGGCTTATCAGAAATGGCTCCAAACAAGGGTCGAGGCAGACAGGGATTTGTACGTAGATGAAAGAAACAGAGCGAAACAAATAGTTGTTGAATCCAAAAAGAAGTCGTGGGAAGATTTTGGTAATAACCTGGAAAGGCTAGGTCAAGCAGCAGGGAAACCTTTCTGGACAGTAAAAAAGAATCTTAGGAAGGGAGGGAAGAAAGGAAATCAACAGTGTTTTGAGTAATTCAAGTGAACTCATAATAGATCCCAGGGAATCACTGGAGAAGTGGAGGGAATATTTTGAACATCTTCTCAATGTAAAAGGAAATCATCCTGGTGGTGTTGCAAACAGCCAAGCTCATGGGGAGAAGGAAAATTATGTTGGTGAAATTATGCTTCAGGAAGTGGAAAGGATGGTAAATAAACTCCATTGTCATAAGGCAGCAGGAATAGATGAAATTAGACCTGAAATGGTGAAGTATAGTGGGAAGGCAGGGATGAAATGGCTTCATAGAGTAGTAAAATTAGCGTGAGTGTTGGTAAGGAACCTTCAGATTGGACAAAAGCAGTAATTGCACCTATCTATAAGCAAGAGAACAGGAAGGATTGCAGCAACTATCGAGGTATCTCATTGATTAGTATACCAGGCAAAGTATTCACTGGCATCTTGGAAGGGAGGGTGCAATCAGTCGTTGAGAGGAAGTTGGATGAAAACCAGTGTGGTTTCAGACCACAGAGGGGCTGTCAGGATCAGATTTTCAGTATGCGCCAGATAATTGAAAAATGCTACGATAGGAATATTCAGTTGTGTTTATGTTTCGTAGATCTAGAGAAAGCATATGACAGGGTACCGAGGGAAAAGATGTTCACCATACTGGGGGACTATGGAATTAAAGGTAGATTATTAAAATCAATCAAAGGCATTTATGTTGACAATTGGGCTTCAGTGAGAATTGGTGGTAGAATGAGTTCTTGGTTCAGGGTACTTACAGGGGTTAGAGAAGGCTGTAATCTTTCACCTTTGCTGTTCGTAGTTTACATGGATCATCTGCTGTAAGGTATAAAATGGCAGGGAGGGATTCAGTTAGGTGGAAATGTAGTAAGCAGTTTGGCCTATGCTGACGACTTGGTCTTAATGGCAGACTGTGCCGAAAGCCTGCAGTCTAATATCTTGGAACTTGAAAATAGGTGCAATGAGTATGGTATGAAAATTAGCCTCTCGAAGACTAAATTGATGTCAGTAAGTAAGAAATTCAACAGAATTGAATGTCAGATTGGTGATACAAAGCTAGAACAGGTCGATAATTTCAAGTATTTAGGTTGTGTGCTGTCCCAGGATGGTAATATATTAAGTGAGATTGAATCAAGGTGTAGTAAAGCTAATGCAGTGAGCTCGCAGTTGTGATCAACAGTATTCTGTAAGAAGGAAGTGAGCTCCCAGATGAAACTATCTTTATATCGGTCTGTTTTCAGACCAACTGTGCTTTACGGGAGCGAAAGCTGGGTGGACTCAGGATATCTTATTCATAAGTTAGAAGTAACAGACATGAAAGTAGCAAGAATGATTGCTGTACAAACAGGTGGGAACAATGGCAGGAGGGCACTCGGAATTAGGAGATAAAGGCTCATTAAGAATGATCTTGATGGATGAAGCTGTACGCATAAACCGGCTTCGGTGGTGGGGTCATGTGAGGCGAATGGAGGGGTATAGGTTACCTAGGAGATTAATGGACTCTGCTATGGAGGGTAAGAGAAGTAGAGGGAGACCAAGACGACGATGGTTAGACTTCGTTTCTAACAATTTAAAGATAAAAGGTATAGAAGTAAATGAAGCCACAACACTAGTTGCAAATCGTAGATTGTGGCGACGTTTAGTAAATTCTCAGAGGCTTGCAGACTGAACGCTGAAAGGCATAACAGTCTATAATGATAATGTATGTATGTATGTATGTATGTATGTATGTATGTATATATGTATGTGTGTATGTATGTATGTTTTGTTTAAAATCGAAGACATATAGGAGCATCCGTCATGTGATATTTTAAACTCGTATGTCAACCCCGATTCAACCCACCTTAGGGGTGTATTGTTTAAGACCACTTCTTATTCAATATCTAAGACATATAGGACAACCACCATGTAAAATTTTAAGCCCATATATTAAAAAGTTGGAGAGATATGAGTATTTATGTTGTCAGCAGCCTCCCCCCCCCCCCAGTCAAAAGCCCTTAGGGGTGGATTATTTTAAGATCACATTTTATCAAAACACTGACATGCAGGAGGGACCATTATGTTAAATGTCAACCTTGTATGTCAAAAGGTTTCAGAGAAAGGAATATCTTTGTGTATTAACCTCCTTTTTACCCTTAAGGGATGAATTTTTTTCTAAACTTGTCCTATTTAGCATCTAGTACATAAATAAAGAATCATTGAGTACAATTTCAAGTTTTTCTGGTAAACTGCTTCGGAGGAATGAATATTTTGGCTTTTAGGGTTTTACCCCCCGTTTTGTCTACTTAGGGGTGGAATTATTTGAAACTCTTCCTTAGTGGGTGCCTATTGCCTTTACCAGTTTTCACTTCTGTAACGTCTTCAGTTTTTGAGATATACTGTAGATTTACTTATTTCAAAATTTCACCCAATTTCTCACTTCTTTTCACCCTCCTTAAGTGGATTTTCCAAAAAAAAAAAAAAAAAGGTTTCTTTATTTTTACATCTCTAATCTGTCAAGTTTTTGAGATATACTAATTTAAACATTTCGTCCCCCTTTTCGCCCCATCACTGTTGGAATATCCAAAAATCCTCTCTTAGTGAGCACCTATACTGTAATATAAATGTATCCTCAAAATTTCATTTCTTTCTGTCCAGCAGTTTTGGCTCGGCGATGATGAATGTGTCTGTCAGTCAGTCAGGACATGTAATTTTGTATACGGTATATAGATAAGGTGATGGTTGAATACTACTACAATGATTATTTTTTATTACTTGTTCTTAATATCACCAACTCTTAATAATTGACAAGTTTGGGCAATGTGAACAATATCGTACATATATACTGAACCCTTTCTGGCCATCACGAAAGCTAAAGCTAAGTATCCTTGACAGCAGATGTGGCAATGCCAAATGCCTACAGGATTCAAACACACACTTCTCTACACCCATGATCTTCATTACCAGCACTCTTAGGGGGGTTTATTCAAGTCTAGAAACTTATATCTAGCTTACAGGCTTAAGGGGGTGGAGGAAAATTCAGGATGCTCTATGCTACAGCAAATGAAATTCTCTCAATGTGAGCAAACTAATATTTAATGGCCTTGGTTACAAATAAAAGAATAACTTAAACTCATTACATATGTTTATGTACGACATGTTTTGTAGAACCATATTTTGGAGTACGTGACCCTCCAGGAAAAAAACGTCACATGACAAAATAATAAACAAAACATTTAAGCAATACAAAATCAACCACTGGCTGTGTATACATTTCTGTCCTAGTCAAGGGGAAACCCAGGTGAATTCACATTGGTTGTACCAGGATTCGAATTGTGGATCTTCTGCCGTTATGGCGGGTTGCTGAAAAAGAAAACCCTTAATACTTTATTTCAGAAAAGGGGTTCCACCACCTAGTTCATTAATTAATTACGTAGTCTTACGGCCAAACTATTTCCTGGTATTTAAAACAAACCTTAAAAGGATTTAAACCTCCCTTGTGGAAATATAAATACGGACTTGGTCAAATGTGTTTCCTTTCTCTCCCTTCAGTCGTCACTCCCCTAAAGAAAGCCATTCATTAACACTGATTGTTGAGGGTTGACACATAACAAACATGATCTGCCCTTCGCACTGCTGGCGCAGTTCCTTCACCTCACAGAGCCCTTTTAAAACATCAACTCTGCATGAAAACCCCATACAATACTTAAAACGTCTCATTCTATTGAGAACATAATCTCTTAAATCCCATCTCGCACAAATGTCACTGTCAATACCTTTGGCAAGATAAACAAATCACAACCTGTGATAATCATATCATTAAAAGGGACTTCCTCGCTATCCAATTCCTGCTGACACAGTCACAAAAAATATAGACTGTTCATAACCTGAGCACGTCCAAGGAAAAACAACTCTCTCAAACATAAATGACCTGTCATATTTTTTAAAAATACTTCTTTAAAGTTCAGGGGTGAAGAGGAAATAGATATGAAAGTGCTTCCTTACAGAAAGCTCTATCTAAATGGGGGGGTCCAGCATCGTTCATAGTACACCTTACAGCAAATCTTCAGCCATGGACCTTATACTACAAAATTCCTACTAATTTACATTTTAAAAATCTAGTCTATTCCTGATCCAACCAACAGGCTTCAAAGACATGCATTAATCAGGCTCTATTTACATGGAATCATTATACCATTATTTCCCAACACCTTAATCTTTAAACTAATGCACTCACAAAATATACAGGGTGAAGCGAAATTCACGCACTCGGGCGTCGCAGCGCGACTCCTCACATGCCAGCAATAAAAAAATGTCTCTCACCAAACTTGTCCTGCGAGTATATCCGGCAGAAAAAGGACGTTGGAGAGTGACAATCTGGCAACACTGTAACCACATGTAGCGTAACTACCTATGTCAGCACATACTAGTCATGCCGTACAGGTGGTGCAGTGGATAGAGTTTGGGTTAGCATGCATGGGGTCGAGAGGTCTAAATTCTTCTAAATTAACTCACTCAAAAGCTTCTTATAGGCTTGGTGCGTATAGCAGTGTGTTACTGTGGATGGAAATCACGAGAACTACTTACAGACATCTTCATCAACAGCTCACTAGAAAGTGATGGAACCCACTAGAAGGAAGAATATACTGGACGTGGTGCTGGTAAAACCAGATGAGCTCTATAGAGAAACTGAGATGGTATTAGTGATCACGAAGCTGTTTTTCTTGTAGTTAAAAGTAAATGTGATAGAAAGTAAGGTCTTAAAAGTAGAACTATTAGGCAGTACCATATAGCTGATAGAGCAGGCCTGGGGGAGTTTAAAAGAAGTAACTGTCGGTGGAAAACAATAAATAAAAATGTAAACAGACTCTGCAGTGCTGAAACAATAAGACGCACCCAACTTGCACCCTAATGAATAACTCACAATCTCTCATGTGATTGTGTAATTGTTCCTTACTAGCTGACTAAATTTACAAACATATGTAAAACTACATTTAATATGGAAATTATAAAAATTAACACTCATTAAGTAAAATACACACTCGTCGGACCTTGTACTCACACTTACTTGTTACCTGCTTACTTACACATACGTTATTTGAAGGGCGCCAGCTGTCACTCAGTACAGCAATAATAGAATGAGACTCTTGACTATCTCTAGGGTGTGGGGTAATAAGCTTACTTTTGACAACATACCATATAAGTTCTGGGAAAAGGAGATTGGCGTTCGGTTTCCCCATTAATTTTGAGGTTAAGATATTTTACTGTCAAAGAAATGAAACTATGAATTCGTTTGATAGAACAATATATATTCTTTAAATAATATATCAAAAAATAGTGAGTCTTGTTGCGATAAAACAGATGAGAATATGAAATTATGACATTGCAACTGAAAGAAACTAGGCATGAATTTGAATTCTTCTTGACCGGACATTTAACAATTTATACGAAATGTTTCCCTCACTGATTCACTTGACTGTACCTTCAACACTTTGAGTGTAATTACGACGTATTCCTTTGATCTGGTGTTTACTGTAGATGTGTCATGCCTAATTTGGTGATACATCCTTGTGGCTGCTTCTTCTCCATATCATCTGACTTCTTTGTAAGTCAATATGGTATGACCTCTTGGCAGGTTCAGGGTTGCCCTCTCTGACTCCATGGTAAGCCCTTGCGTCCGTGTCTTCAACTGAGTGAGCGACCAACCTTGTCCTCACTCTCTCAATGACCAATAATTAATGGCTCACTGAGTCTTCTCCATCTCTCGTTCACACTTGTTGACTGACCAACTAAGGCTTCTTGATCTAGTAGACTTCTTCACTGTACTGCATCCGTATAAGTAATGACTGACGCTACAATATGCACCCACCTTATATAGACGTTGGTTGACACAACTACGTAATCTCCAGAAATAACAATGACATACTCCCACAACGCGGCAAATATTACACACAGTGGTGAAATCGCCGGGGGCGGCTGACTCTCTGAGCGCATATCCAAATAAATACGATGCCGTAGCCATGGAGTGACGATGACTTGGCAGAATCGCCAACAATATTGCACAATGCAAGGATGTCACATCCAATCTCTGATATATACAACAATTCTCACTGTACAGGTATTGAGTGTTATTCTACACATACGTATATATGCATACATCTAAGTACAATCTTGCAAGCAACAGGCAATTGCAAAATCGAATTGAATAAAACGGATAATTACAATAATAGTAATAATACCACAGATAAAATAATAATAATAATACTGACATAATAATAATAATAAGAATAATAATAATAATAATAATAATAATAATAATAATAAAATACAGATAAAATCATACAATAATAAAAATACAGATATCATCTTGTAACGGGATTTGAACCGTTACAATTGACATGACTATGCAAGGGACAGTGTATTCTCAAGTTCGTCCTTAGGGTCCAGCTGATCACCTTTAAAATTTAGCAGCAGTTCCAAATAATATCCGACCATATAACTTTCAGTTATGGCAACGAAAGCTCCATTTAGTTTACGACTTGTTGACAACATTAGCGATATTACCTCACAGCACAGCCACTCCTATTTTATAATGATGTGTAAATACAACTGACATGGTCTCTCACTTTACAAGAGTAGTTTGCTTGCGTGTCAAAAGTTCCCTCAGATATTTTGAACTTCGAGTACTGAAGGCCACACGAGTTCAATAGTCTATGAAATGAAGAAGATCCATTTTAGTTTCAGACACACATGTTTTTAAGACTGACTACGTGATAATTTTAGATTGTTATTTATCAATACTTTTAAACAAATTCAGTGTCTGTCTATGTTTTTAGATGTTATGTATTGCTAGTTTTAAGACACCACAGTGCTACAACACTAATAGTCTAATATCTCATTGTAAGTATAGATAGGCTCCACAACTAATTGTTTTAAGATTGATTTAGGCTGATGATGCCCATTAAACAAAGGGCGAAACATGTACCTTAGAACTCTGTAGTACTATGTAAAAATCTAACCACATAAATTGTGGAATGTATTGAATAGGTGGTTTAATAATAATTCCTGTAATATTCTTGATGTAAGTGGTATGTTCCGAGCTTCAGGGGATAGATGGGGTGGAACGATATTAGTAGATGAATAAGTTTGAGTGGTGTCTTTAAAATAGGAAAGATCGCAATATGAAGATAAAGTTGGAATTCAAGAGGACAAATTTTGGCAAATATTAGTTTGTATTAACACGTTGAGTGCCAGACGATTTTCATAGGATTGCCGTCTAGTGCCGTGAGCTAATAACATCGAGTTACTCCCTGGTGCCAAAACGTTCACAGGCTTAACCAAGCAAATGATCGCTGAAATGAGGCTGTATTTATGGTATATTAGGTTAAATTATTATTATGTGTATTAGGTAAAATATTGCGACCCCATATGGGGTCGTATTGGTCATTACGAACTGTACACGTACACGCGCTTCCATATGGGGTCGTACTTATACAGTAGTTACTGACACGAACCTCGGTAATATTTACCTTTTCCTTTGCAGGGACGCGTTAAATGCTGTTGATTATGAGAGATGTGTTAGCTTGTTCATACTGGAGCCGTAAAAATGTACGATCCCCGATTATAGGTCAGGAAATGTTTGTAAATGACGATCTTCCGATTTTAGGTTAGGAAATTTTTGTATAGAATATACTGTAGTTATATAAAGTAATGAAAATCATGTGAATTTGGTAAATTAGGATGTAACAGAATAATAATATAAGAAGAATTAGTAGTTAAGTAATACTGAACAAGTATATAATTTTGTTTGTATAAATTTTAATTTGAGTAAGAGAACCTAGCAGCGATGATTGTGCAACATGGGAAACCAGTGACTTTATCATTGAAGACGGTCATAATTTTTGCAACAGCTGGCTTAGAAACCCGGACTACAGTGGGGATACATATGCTGAAGACAGTAACATCAATGTGGATGAACGTGCGAGATCGCTATTTGCTCTGTACTGGGTTCAAAATCACTGTAACTATATACTTCGTCTACATCATCATTGTCCGACTTGTTCGATATATCGTCCAGACTATCTGCACTAAATCTTTTACTGTTCGATTTACTCGTAACGACTTAAAAAAGAAAAGGAAACTCACAGCTCTGCACACTTACATAAACAATCCGTGTGCGAGATAGACAATGACTTTGTCACCCTACAAAGCACTTTGACGTACCCATATGGGGTCATGCCAAAACAGGAATTGAGGAATGGAAGGTGGACTATGCACGTACTTAAATAGACGACCGGCAGATGGCAGGAAGAGACTTTATAGAGCTTCGAAACGCATACCTACTGCGCACCCAAATGGGTTTGCACAGTTCTCGAGTTAGAACGAACGTACGACCCCATATGGGGACATGAAGATCAAAAACTTGACTACTCTCACGTACTCAAATGGGGTCGCATGGCACTCAACGTGTTAAGGGGAGTTATGGATTGGAATAACTTACCAAGGGAGATATTGAATAAATTTCCAATTTCTTTGAAATCATTCAAGAAAAGGTTAGGAAAACAACAGATAGGGAATCTGCCACCTGGGCGACTGCCCTAAATGGAGATCAGTAAGTATTGATTGATTGATTGATTGGACTATAATAAACTGGAGATGTTGACATGCACTTATTCAATTATTTTACAATGCTGTCTTCAAATGATTATTTTTTAATGTCGCAACATTCAGGCAGAATGATGTGCTTATTGTTGGCTGCATTAATAGATACTGTGATACAGAGGTTTCCTTCACAACCTCACAAAATGGTTTTGAAAAGACGGTGTATCTTAGCAGTAAATCGCAAGAAATAATTCGGGATTGATACATTTTAATTAATACAAAATAACACTTTACAAAATGCATTTTAACCATTTTAAAAATAGGTTAACAATTTGAAACAAATTATTATAGCAATGTTGTATTTGCAAAGTAAGCTGCAATAGGCCATCATTTTTAAAGCACATTCATCATAACAGATACATTGTATTCTTTTAATGTAGTCGTCGTAATGATAGCAATAATAATAATAATATACTGTACTACAAACCACAGTGTGAAATTTTATAGTATTCCATCACAACCTCATAAAATGTACTTGAAAAGGCAATAGCATACCTGCCAACTTTCCCGATTTAGGCGGGAGACTCCCGATTTTCGACAGTTTTTCCCGCCTCCCGATTATTCTATCTTTTCCCCCGATTTTAGCTTATTTTCTAGTGAACTTCAAACATTTGTTTTCAAATCCCGCCATTTCAGCTTTTTTAGGCCAGTGGCCGGAATTCCTTCGCCCATTGGCCGCTTTCAAACGAAATATCGACGTGTATTAATGCGAGAAATGTGCGCGAATGTGCGATGTTTATTGAAACCTGTATATACGCGTATATCGATTGTAAATCTCTCGTTCTCGAGTGCTATGTTCGTGTTCGTTCCACTGCCTGCTCGATCTGCATCCGATGGCTGCTTAAACTGCCTGCTCATTCCATACTCAAACGTGAAACACGCCTTACAAACAATCTGCCGCTAGATGGCAGCACCAAACGTACCCATTTACCGCGTGAATACAACTAGATAAGCATACCAGCAAAATTTAAAATCTGAAAGTAAGAGAAATATTAAAGAATTTTACGTATAAAGTGGTGCTCTAGAGAGTTATAGCTTCAGCACTTTTCGAGAAAGAGGTTTCGACGAACAAGAAAACCTGGAAACTTTGTCTGTATGGTACTTCCCTACATTACTAAGTAGAGGTTTCACGACTTTGGCCAGCACAGTTTCTGACACAAGTTCCTGGTGCTTATTGTTACTAAAACACTTTAAAAAATTACATTGGCACAAAGAAGGTAGAACATAGTTTTTTATAATCTGGAGCAGACTTGCAGATTTCTTGCAGTACGGTAGAGCCGCCTCAACAAATTTCTGAAGCCTCATAATTAGGCCAATAAATCGTTGCTAGGGCTAGCGCAGCTATCAATGGGGATGAATTAAATGAGGTAGAAACGTTATTCAAGCACGTGCTGCATTCTGTTTTTTCTTCGATTACACGCACTAAATAACCACACACTAATCCCTGGTAAGCATTTTCCGAAGTGACACACACTGACTCAGGGGGCTCACGAAAATCTTCCAGTAAATCAAGTACATACTCAGGGAATAATAATAATAGACGGCCTATTAGGCGACTTGCATATATGTGAAGATGAAAGCCCTACCTAGGATGATTTCTAATGCTGAATATGCCATACACACCCCAGCCCCCGAACCACTGGAATTAACCAATTAACTAAATAGGCCCTTCTTACGTAAATAATAATAGTACTAAAAAGAGCAGTATATTGACACGATATTATACTGCTAGCAAAAGACTCGTAATGGAATCGTAATCTGCTTATCCTCCAGGGTTGGCTTTTCCCTCGGACTCAGCGAAGGATCCCACCTCTACCGCCTCAAGGGCAGTGTCCTGGAGCTTCAGACTCTGGGTCGGGTGGATGAAACTGGGGAGGATAACCAGTACCTCGCCCAGGCGGCCTCACCTGCTATGCTGAACAGGGGCCTTGGAAGGGATAGACAAGGAAGGGTGAAGGAAGCTCCCGGCATTTGCCTGGAGGAGAAATGGGAAACCACGGAAAACCACTTCCAGGATGGCTGAGGTGGGAATCGAACCCACCTCTACTGACCTCCCGAGGCTGAGTGGACCCCGTTCCAGCCCTCGTACCACTTTTCAAATTTCGTAGCAGAGTCGGGAATCGAACCCGGGCCTCCGGCGTTAGCAGCTAATCACACTAACCACTACACCACAGAGGCGGACAATGGAATCTATGACAGCATATTATTCTGTTTTGTACCTTCACATTAACAGTACAGTGTCCCCAGATATTATATTACTTAGTATGTAATACTTCAAACCTTACGCTTACCATTTTCTGCAATGGTGTTTGAAGAGCTCTTGTTAGACGTGTCTGTGCTTGAATCTCTTCTCTTAATCATCGCTGAAATTAGCGGTTGTTTATAAGCTGGATAATCAGGGAAAGGGCTGGGTACAGATCTTGTTTTTAATTTTCGCGTTTTGCTGGTCACTTTGAAATCGTCATTTACGAAATGTAGACTGCAAACCACGGAATAATCAGGAATCCATTTACTTCCCTTGCTGTTTCCTTCCCTTAATATAATACTTAACCACTTTCGACGCAATTGTGTACTTGAAGGTATATCATGGAATGAAATATCACGGCATTCTGGTTTCCCATTCTTTGATTTGCAGAAAGGCACGCAGCAGTACACCATTTTCACTGAAAACAAGTACAGTCTATCCTATTTCCCGCTATTTCATTCCGACAGGTCTGGAGCCGGTTAGTGCTGCCACCTGCTGTGGGTATTTGTAAACGGAGTGTTTCATTTAGTGCCATGTTAAAATGTTGTAATGAGCAGGCAGTATAAGCAGCCATCGGATGCAGATCGAGCAGGCAGTGGTTCGTTCACACCGTTGCCTACGCTATAATACAAGGCCTTGAAATGCACTCGTGGAAACGGGTTGCTTCCTAGTTCACCATTCAGCCGCTAGGATCGCGGACTTGCCCCCTTGTATTCGCATGGCCGTATATGTCAATAAGTAAATTACATCCTAAATAAGTATTGGCTTGAATATGTCATTGAAGTTTCAAAACTTTCCTTCTGAGGGGCTTCTTATCAAGTTTCAAAACTTTCTCTCTTCTACTTGAGTGGCTCAAAGCAATGTTGTCTAACAGAGGTCTCAGAAATTTTCATAGTAGAAAAAGAGGTGGTTTTTCGCCTTTACACTTTCCACACTTAATTTCACTGTTGAACATGACTTTCGAAAAAATAAACGTACACCTTTTAGTAACTCTCTTCGGGACAAGTACTGCGTAGCCGAAGTGACAAATTCCGTCGTTCACTGCAGAAGTGCCACAGACGATTTTCGGTATATGAGGGCTCCTCGATCTTGAAAACGAATAAGACACAATGTTGGACTTTGAGTAGCTGGAGAACAGATATGTTCTAAACAGCCTTTACAGTCTGTTTTTTATTTTATTTTGCCACACGATCCATAATGTTATTGTATTCCGCATGGCGTCTTAGGTAGCTGAAGAAGAGCTCGATGTCATAGCTCGTTAGGTTCCTCATCAATGCATAATGCAAATGTATATTTATGAGGTATTTTACGCAGGCCACAGTGGACTGGGTAGTCGAGATCTATGCCTGATACATTTCTCTCATGATTCTTTTTTACTTTCTCTGAATGCATTTTCAGTTTCTTAATATATGACAGGAAATCATTAATTAACCAACTGAGGAGTTCATCTTCAGTACTAAAAGTTGCTTTTTTTTTTTTTTTTTTTTTTTAGTGACTTTACATCGCACCGACACAGATAGGTATTATGGCGACGATGGGATAGGAAAGGCCACTGCCTTCGTAATGTCCAGGCCGTACTGTACCTCTGATGACGTCACGCTTTGGGGGGGGGGGGACTTGAAGGCGATACGCATACGCTCCGCTTGAATAACACACTCGTTTAAATTACTTAAAGAACTGTTAACACCTTATAAAACCAAAACCTATCCTCAAATATTTGTTAATTCTGACATACAATGCATATCCTTCTCCGTAACGTTCTATTTCTCGCGTATATACGTTCGTTTGCGTGAGTACAGCCTAACACTTTGAGACATTTTCTTGCGATTTTATCCATTTTCTGGTCAACTGGAACATTCACATCATACACACTGACAGAAAACATGCAGCCAATTACCATTACTATTTATTACAAATATGAATTATTTCTGTACCTCACTGTTTCCACTCCATGAACACTGCAGCTTTCCTGGACCTCTTACAGGAAGTTACACCAGTATGGAGTAGGTCTGCTCTCTTTGAAGCACTTTGTTGAATACACAAGTCGGTGTGAATTTTGGAAAAATTATTTAAAAATATATTCACCCAAATATATATACACTGTCCGGCCAGGTCTTCCAATTTCTTCCCGCAGTCACAAATGATTAGGGAATCTGCCAACTGCATTGACTCCAAAGCCAAGGATGTTGTGACACACTTAGGATTGTCTGAATTTAGAAATACCATCTTATAACTTATGTATCTGACACTAACACACAAAATACTTTGTACACCTCAATTCCAAGTCCTATTGACATGTCTGATGGATACCTTAAGCCCCCTCGATTTAGGAAATTCAGATATCTTACTTCTGGAGATAATTCATAAATAAGATCTGAATCTGTCCGAAGATAAGATTTACATAAATCACACTGCTGTTTGATACTAATAATTTCGTTATGTGTTTATTATTATTATTATTATTATTATTATTATTATTTTGCTATTTGCTTTTTGTCGCACCGACACAGATACGTCTTACGGTGACGATGGGACAGGACAGGTCTAGGAATGGGAAGGAAGCGGCCGTGGCCTTAATTAAGGTAGAGCCCCAGAATTTGCCTGGCGTGAAAATGGGAAACCACGGAAAACCATCTTCAGGGCTGCCGACAGTAGGGTTCGAACACACTGCCTCCCGAATACTGGATACTGGCCGCAGTTAAGCGACTGCAGCTATCGAGCTCGGTGATACTCATAAATAAGACTTGCATTTTCAAATACACCGAATTTAGATTAGCCGTAGGTCTGATTACATAAAAATATAGGGCCTACCTAATGTTACCCATGTTTATGACATAATAAAAGAAATTAACTCACCATCTGGACGGGACACTCTTATTTCTCTCAGGATGTGATTTTCAGGAAAGTGCTTGATACACACAACTGTGTTGTGATTAATTATTAAATTCCCCTTCTTCCATAAATTAACTCGTTCTTCATCAGAAGGAAACGCTAATACCGGAGTGTACTCTCCTTGTTTATAATTGGCTTTGCAGGCAGGCACACAGCAACTCTTAGGCATGCTGATTTCCCTCACTGATCATCTTAATTCAAGTACCGTATATACAATTCGTGGTTAATAATAAAACACAGAATGCACTAACTCAATTAATTTTACACTATAAATATAACTCTACACAAATAAACTACAAAATTAAAACACTGAAGAACGATCTTCTTAACCTATAGCGTCATATAAATACACACTCACACTAAGTTTTCTTCACTAATTAACGACTTTCCACTTAATAATGCAGTCGATGACGACTCACTCTCGCATATATCTGAGTGAACACGCGGCCATCCTTAAAAATTTCAATAAAACTGCGAAAATCTATGTTTAACTCTACTAACTCATGTGCTAAACTTCCCCCCTAACGATCAACTGATTGCTTTCCCGCGCTCGTTACAGTACGGCCTGGACATCACGAAGGCAGTGGAAAGGCCTAGGAGTTGGAAGGAAGCGGCCGTGGCCTTAATTAAGGTACAGCCCCAGCATTTTCCTGGTGTGAAAATGGGAAACCACAGGAAACCATCTTCAGGGCTGCCGACAGTGGGATTCGAACCCACTATCTCCCGGATGCAAGCTCACAGCCGCGCGCCCCTAACCGTACGACCAAATCGCCCGGTTAAAAGATGCTCGTTTGTTCTCGTTCCTGAATATGTCCCATGTGAGGTGTTGCAGACGTTATGCGCATTGAGCAATTTAATAAAATGCTCCATAATAATAATAATAATAATAATAATAATAATAATAATAATAATAATAATAATAATCGTATGGCCTCAGCTACCGTGTGCAGACATTTCAATTTGCCGCCATCTGGCTGTCTGCTCGTCAATTTCGACGTTCCGTTTTACTCTAGGCTCCCACTAGATGGCAGGCAGAGTAAACCGAAACTCTCTTGGGCGTCTATGGCTGAGATTTAATGAATTTTGTCGGGTAAACACCAAATGTGTCACCAGAGATCTTTTACATGCCGACATCGTACGACATGGAGTGTCGAATGGACTTTTTTCCGCCCTTCAAAAATCCGACTACCTCTGCCGGGTTTGAACCCGCTATCTTGAGATCCGGAGGCCGACACTCTACCGCTGATCCACAGAGGCAGCTAATGCTCCATAAAACAAATGGCTTATTTTAAACTGTATTTTATGCTCTCGGGACAAAACGACCTCCATACTTTACAAACCAGAGATTGTTTCAGGGGAAAATACAATATTTTTAGCTCTTGCTACGTTCATTTTCGTGAAATTTGATGGGCAAATTATTTTCCTCGTTGGTTTCCTAATTTAAGATTTCTGAGTATGAAGATGCCTCTCAAATGATTGCCGGTCACGGTAGCAAAGCTTAAAAAAAGTCCAGTGACAAATTTTGGGATCGCCCGATTCTTATGACGTAACTCGGATCAAAACTTAGGAACATTCATTGGAAACTTGTGAAACGATTTTCCACTACCTTTAATTTCTCGTGAATAAAGCATGATTGGAACTGCGAATGCTTAACATTAGGCAAATACATAATACATTCACAACCAACTCAGTTAATGAACACGTTTAAAGGCGCGAGCCTGGTCGACAGGGGGCAAGATAGCGATCCCAGCGGCCCGGCATTGAACTTCAGTGTAACCACTTCCATAGCGTTTTACGGGCTCTATTTCCAGGCCTTGTATTATAACGTAGGCAACGGTTCACATCAGTCTAGTAGATTCCATCCTCTTTGGTCGATTATAGAGACTAGTCGCTTTCTTAGTAATTTAGTGACATAATTTCAATTTATCTCAATATAAATAAAATAACAGTTTTGCCTGTACATTGCTCAGAATTTAAAAATGATATTTCCGTACCGGTCGTGACCATAGTAACAAGGGGAAATGCCCGTTTTAATTTTCTGTCATTTCTGTCTGTCTGTATGCATGTACGTACGCAGGCTCATGACGAGAAAATGGCTGAAGAGAATTTAATGAAAATCGGTATATACCGTCGGGGAATAAGTCGCTACAATCTAGGCCATAATTTTATTCACGCTGAGTGAAATGGTAGTTTAGGGGAAGGCCTAAAATTTAATTCTCAAATATTTATGTTATTATTGGCCCTAGCGATAAATACTACATACCGGTAACTAAAGTTATATATTATTACATTTCCTATCATTTACGTCTGATACATTTTTACTGTACCGGCTATGATAACAGACATATTCATGAATGATTTTTTTTTTTTTTCTAAGTCCATATCAGCGTTGAGGTACGAGAAAATGGCGAACAGAATTGTATGTAAAGTCAGGGAATAAGGAACTACAGTCTATGCTATAAATAATTTTATTAACTCTGTTCGAAATGGTAGTTTAGGGGAAGATGCCAAAAATTTAATTTTTAATGACCTATCTTAGTGGTCATATTGAAAAGTACTACATAACAAGAGTTACAGAGAATGCAATTTCCGATTATTTATTATTCAGTTTTGCAAGAGACAATTCTCATGATTGATTTGTATTGAAACTGACTTAAGCAAATTATCACAAAAATAATTTATTCTATTATCACCACTTTTTTCAATACAAGCCACATGCTACGTGGATGAAATTTACATAATACTATATACACTTCTCAGAGACATGTTTCGCCCCTTGTTAAGGGCATCATCAGCTTGTAGGTAACCTTAAGGTCAAATGTCTGAAACATTATCTATTCATACATGGATTACAATGAAAAGTATGTTACACGTTTATCCATGTATGAATAGATAATGTTTCAGACATTTGACCTTAAGGTTACCTACAGGCTGATGGTGCCGTAAACAAGAGGCGAAACATGTCCCTGAGAAGTGTATATAGTATTATGTAGATTTCGTCCACGTAGCTTGTATTGAATAGGTGGTGATAATAGAATAAATTATTTTTGTGGTAATTTGCTTATTCAGTTTTACCGTTCTGACTATAATAATATTGGTGGTGATGGTGATTAAATTTTGAAGATGATTATAAGAATGAGAAAAAAGTCGTGAAAGAACAATCGCTTGAATAATAACACAAGAGGGAGTCGTGAAAGAAAGGACGACTCGCTTTACATTAGATGCTCTAATATCACAGATTCGGAAGAAAACTAAAGTGAAGGCCTCCAATATAGAAAGCTCTTTTTTTTTTTTTTTTTTGCTAGGGGCTTTACGTCGCACCGACACAGATAGGTCTTATGGCGACGATGGGATAGGAAAGGCCTAGGAGTTGGAAGGAAGCGGCCGTGGCCTTAATTAAGGTACAGCCCCAGCATTTGCCTGGTGTGAAAATGGGAAACCACGGAAAACCATTTTCAGGGCTGCCGATAGTGGGATTCGAACCTACTATCTCCCGGATGCAAGCTCACAGCCGCGCGCCTCTACGCGCACGGCCAACTCACCCGGTGCTCATAAAATTGATCAACAATAACATTACATTGACAATTGTTTGTTGTGATGTGCTTTTGTGTATTCTGCTGCCATTTATCTACGATAGATGGGATTACTGCTGCATTTTTAGTATAACAGCCTTCCTGAATATTGACGGGAAGAAGCTGGGGAGTGGGGAGTTAGATCTCTCTCTTCTTTAGCATGGCATTCCTGTGTAAACTTACTGATACTACTGGTATGTAACACAATCGATCATCATAGTATTCCAGCTATTAGATACCTACTCTGAGGTAGTGATTTGAATGAGCAATGTGCACACTTATACGGAATAATTACACAGGAGTGTTCACGGCTGTCTGCAGCCTGGTTGTTCTAGCTTTGAAAATTTGAACTTTTAGATTAACACAGTAGAACTTTTCGCTAGAAGTGAGAAAATGTGCTGTTTTCATTTTATCTAATATTTCTTATGAAAGCATTGCTTTTAATCACGACATTCATACTGGCGTCATTGTAATGACATGTTGACTTCAGTTGGGAAAACTATAAGAATCCATAGCGAAGGAGGGTACATCAGCTAGTTATTTGATCCAAATAGCATTACTCTTCGTGCTTGATGCTAAGTAATGGCATCTAAGTGCATGACTGATTCACACATGTGGAGCGCTGAGTTCATACTATTTTCGGTAGGCTTATCGGAGACTGATCATCTCACTCACATATTTCCTGTGAGGGAATAGAGATGTGTAATTTTTAGCCTTATAGCCTCGTATAGCAACAGTCGGGCTTTGAGACAGTAAGTGTTATAAGTATATCGTAGTACTGTATTGCGCAAGACATGTAGAATAAGCAATTATGACCAATTGTATCTCCTGATTTCTCCTGATTTTTCCTGATTTTCAAATCAAAATCTCCCGATTTTTGGTTTTGTTAAGTTGGCAGGTATGCAATAGACAGATATAATTATAGAAATAGGCCCCCTTGACTTGATATCAGTAGCTCACAGAAATACCATATTTTACATACATAAATTCCTGCCCTCGCCCCGAGGTGGTGCAACTCTTTTCAAGCACACTCCTAGCAAAAATGAGCTGCATGTACCATTTTTACCACATTACAGCCCTCATCTTAAATTTCTAGCAGTATCGGGAATCAAGCCCAGGCCCCGACGAAGGCAACCAGTAGTGTTAACCGTTATATCACAGAGGTGGACTTGATCATATTACAAATATAGGCACATAATCATTTATTGGCAACTTTAAGAGATTCTGATTTTTTCTCCTCGTGCAACTTTTTTGATCATATACATGCCATTTCAAAATCTGGGATTTCAATTTGTCCAAGATCAAACCTGTGCCTTTTCATTAGAAAAAAAATCCTCTCATCTCTTCTTATTGTTGTATTTCTCTTCCCCACTTTTGAGACGCGAGGTCAAAACCATTCACAGGGTTGATCAGTATGAGAGGTGACATGTTCAATCAATCAATACTGATCTGCATTTTACCGAGCTCGATAGCTGCAGTCGCTTAAGTGTGGCCAGTATCCAGAATTCGAGAGATAGTAGGTTCAAACCCCACTGTCGGCAGCCCTGATAATGGTTTTCCGTGGTTTCCCATTTTCACACCAGGCAAATGCTGGGGCTGTACCTTAATTAAGGCCACGGCCGCTTCATTCCCACTCCTAGCCCTTTCCTGTCCCATCGTCGCCATAAGACCTATCTGTGTCGGTGCGACATAAAACAACTAGCAAAAAAAACTGATCTGCATTTAAGGCAGTTGCCCAGATGGCAGATTCCCTATCTGTTGTTTTCCTAGCCTTTTCTTGATCAATTGCAAAGAAATTTTAAATTTATTGAACATCTCCCTCGGTAAGTTATTCCAATCCCTAACACCCCTTCCTATAAACAAATATTTGACCCAATTTGTCCTCTTGAATTCCAGCTTTATCTTCATATTGTGATCTTTCCTATTTTTAAAGACACCCCTCAAACTTATTCGTCTACTAATGTCATTCCATGTCATCTCACCACTGACAGCTCGGAACATACCACTTAGTCAAGCAGCTCGTCTCCTTTCTCCTAAGTCTTCCCAGCCCAAACTTTGCAACATTTTTGGATTGCTACTCTTTTGTCGGAAATCACCCAGAACAAATCAAGCTGCTTTTCTTTGGATTTTTTCCAGTTCTTGAATCGAGTAATCCTGGTGAGGGTCCCATACACTGGAACCATAGTCTAGTTCTGAGTAAACTGTGTAAATATAAACTGTGTAAGTAACAGCAGAAATATGCTTACATTTCATGGAAACAATTTTGTTTTTTCCAAGACCTCCTTAGCAGCTTTAACCTACGCTAACATTATATCATATTGGAAATAATCCAGAGATATTTTTCTGAAGACAGTGTTGTTGAATGTATGCATGAACATTAATCTCGTTATCACTACAAATACCACCTGTTGGTGGGGGACGCAGATGAAGAATACACCCATGGTATTCCCTGCCTGTTTTAAGAGGCAACTAAAAGGGGCAACCAAGGGATGATTGAATTAGAACCATGAAACTACTTGTCATTAGTATCATCATGCAGGTAAAGCCATGGGTCGCCTTTACTTGTGAGTAGTACCACTATGTTAGTTACACAATAGGTTTGTGATTAGTAGCATCAGAAGTTGAGTCTGTATGGGTTTTCCAGTACCCGTGATTAGTACCGTTGTAAGAAACAACATGGGTCTGGGCGTTGCCTGTGATTAGTACCCACTATATGAGGAACACCACGGGAATACTGGCGCCCGTGATTAGTACACCTACGTGAGGAACACCATGGGTTTGCATTACTGTGTGAAGTACAATACTTGTGAGTAGTACCATTATGTGTGAAACACTGCGAGTCTACACTACAGTACTTTTGATTAGTACCGCAACATGGCAAATACCATGGTTCTACTTTACTAGTGATGAAATGAAATGGCGTATGGCTTTTAGTACCAGGAGTGTCCGATGACAATTTTGGCTCACCAGATGCAGATCTTTTTATTTGACTCCTGTAGGCGACCTGCATGTCGTGATGAGGATGAAATGATGATGAAGACGACACATACACCCAGCCCCCGTGCCAGCGAGTTATTTACACTAGTGTCCAAAAGCTAAGCATAAGTTACGAGGATGCAGGGCAACAGGAAATAGACCACAAGTCGCACGACATATGCACCTACCAACCTTACGTGTTCGCTTTGTATAGGAAAGTAGTGTTCCCTGGTTTGACTAGCGGCGTAACCGCAATGTAAACACAGTCAGTGCCTGCGACCCATATTCCCTCAGTCGTGTTTGCCTCGTTATAGTGTGCAGAGTGTAACCTCATGGTGAACGTGACAACATAATGCCACAAAGACACCATTTGGACCCCGTTTTGCAGGGTAGAATACTCGGCCGCCTGGAAGCAGGCCAGTCACAGACCGAAGTCGCCGTATCCTTGAATGTGCCACAAAGTGTCATTTCCAGGCTTTGGAGACGATTTCGAGACACAGGAGATGTTAGTTATAAGCCAGTATCAGGTCAACCAAGGGTAACCACCCCACAGCAGGACCGATATCTGGCCTTAACCACCTGACAAATTCGGAGTGCATTTGCAAGACAGTTGTTGGCAGAGCTTGCAGTCGCCTCAGGGGTTGCCGTTTCCCGATAAACTATGTACCGGAGGCTCAAAACAGCAGGGCTTTTTGCCCGTCGTCCGGCAGTGTGTGTTCCGCTCACTCCAGCACAGGGACGGGCCCGTTTACTGTGGAGCCATCAACATCGAAACTGGACGATGAATGAATAGAGGCATGTGCGCTTCACAGATGAATCTCACTTCAGTTTACAGAACGATTCCCATCGCACATTAATCTGGAGAGAACTGGGTAGCCGATACAACCACAAGGAACATCGTGGAATGGGACCAGTATGGTGGTGGTGGTGGTGGTGGTGGTGGTGGTGGTGGTGGTGGTGGTGGTGGTGGTGGTGGTAGTGGCATCATGGTGTGGTGTGGCATCGTGTTGAATGGCCGTACAGACCTGCACATCTTCATGGGTGGTCTGAGGAATACTGTTAACCTTCAGAGATGCAGGGATGAGGTACTGAGACCACATGTTCGACACTTCAGAGGTGCGGTTGGTCCAGACTTCCTCTTTAATGGATGATAATGCCCGACTGCACTGCGCTGCTCTGGTGGATGAATTTCTGGCCGGGGAAGATATTCATGGCATGGACTGGCCAGCGAGGTCTGCGGATCTTAATCCTATAGAAAATGCCGGGAATGCATTGGGGAGGCGAATTGCATCCCGTCAGCCTCCACTAAGGACCCTCCAAGACCTTCGCATTGCCCATTTAGAGGAATGGGATCGACTGCCACAAGAGCTCTTGGACCAACTGATAGAGAGCATGCCACGTCGCTGCGAAGCATGTGTAGCTATTAGGGGTAACCATACACCCTATTAACAGCATATTTTGTCGTGGAAGACATTGTCAAGTTTTGTTAGTTGTTGTCAAAGGTGTACCTTAGCTATCAGAACCTTTCTGACACTATTTTTGGATCAGTTTTTTGACATGGTGTGTGATTCAGCTTCCGTTCGTTCAGCAATCCGTCTGACATTCCTATCAGGTGGTATGGCCTCGTTTAGTGATTATGCTTAACCTTTGAACACTAGTGTATGTTATAATTAGTTTTCTCGACAGGCAGAAAATCCTTACAGTTATATTAATACACCTATATCATCTTGTCAGGAATAGGGGAGCCTCTCCCAGTACTGGCCACCTAATAATTTTCCTTCATTGTTTAAAAATAGAATGGTCAGCAATAAATCTGATCAAGTTAAAAGAGGCCTGATACAGTATTGTTACTACTGCTTTGAGTAGACATGAAGAAAATGAGTGTGCATGTCCATTACAACAATAGATAGAATTCTTACAAAACCTCACATTACAAAAAATGTTTCCCAGTACCGGCCAGCCAGACACTTTCTCTTATTATTTAAAAATGAGGAAGTGATACTTTACAAATACACATTTAAACTTCAGTGAGACATTACAAAACTTTAATTAACAATACAAATACATAAAGCAAATTTTACACGATAAACAATCCTACATATCAAAGATAGAAAAGTCAATCAAAATATTAAAAAACTTCAGTGGAACACACAAACAAATTTTCTAAATGCAGTGGTCACATTTGTAAAAGTCAAATTTTTACACGATAAATAAATAATCCTGCATATCAAAGTATGAAAAGTTCAAACATAATATTTAAAAATTTCAGTGGAATACACATAAAAATGTTCTAAATGCAATGATCACATTTGTAAAAGTCAATGTTCTCTTGATCTGCACATTGAAGATGTGCCCAACCCTGACAAGAAACACACTGAACCCAAGCTTCGTCCATTGTTTCCAGGCAAATGATGCGTTCTGTTTCTCGATCGCCTGATTGCCCTGTGCCATTCTGCTTTCTCTTGGACTCGAAGTTAAGTCTCTTCGCAGCTCTACTGTTTTTTGTTTGTTTTGTTTTTACTCTTGAAAACACTTTTGTATCTCTGATTTTCTTTCTTTCATCAGCTTTCTCCCGTTTTTCTTTCAATCTCTGGTCTTTTCCTTCCAACATTTTCTTATATGGAGTGGATGTTAGAATTTCACTTTTTCACTTCTCCTCTTTCTTATAGTAATTTTCCTTTCTGTCAAATCTGATTGTGGGGATATTTCTTCTACAATCTTCAGAAATTCTTGTGATGTAGACGGCATTTCAACTCTGGAAGAAGAAGTTGCTTCTGCAGGAAGATCTTCTTTTTGAGCATCAATTCTTCTTCCCATCTGTGGAGTCACTTTGCCACCAGTTCTTATTACTCTTACTCTACCTCCCAATGTGTTTCTTGGAACAGAATACTGCATTGAAGCTTCCCTGATGCTTAATTTTCCGTCCATAACCATCTGAATTGCCTCTTTCATGTTTTCCTTTAGATTTGCCTTCCATTATCAATAAAATAGTTGTGGAAAGCAAGAAAATCCTATATTGTAATCATATGATAAATTAATTTTATGGCCAGTATTGGGGAAATGACACGTGGCCGGTAATGGGCAATATACACGGCAACATATATCTATTTTTAATTTAATCACAAGTCTACCAATAATGCTGTTACGATTACTATCTATACCTTATCTAACTGCAAATAAAATAAATATGAATAAATAAAGATCAACTCACCAGGGATTGGTACACAAAGACTGAAAGTTTAGCAAGTACAGACTGAAAACACAATGACAACTTCTCATCACAACAGCTCTCAAGCAAATGAACACAGGCGCGAGGGATTCTGAAGGGCATCCCTTTGCCATTGTATCTAAGTAGTGGACACTGAAGAATTTGAAGAACAGCGTATGTACTGAATGATTAGTAGCAGACTGTCATGCCATGTTCGGGTTGAAGAGTTGAAACAGAATGGCATACAGAGTGTTAAATCATACACAATTACTGTAACACTCAGACTTGAATATTTAAACAAGATGAACTCTGATGAGTCTCACTGCTGATAATGTGTGCCACTCTCTTGTCACCTGAACCCTGAACCCTCTCGGTGGGATCTGGAGCATGGATCCAGAGTATATGAGGCTGAACATTTGGGGAGCAGATCAAGATGGGCATGCCCTCCTTCCTGGACATTTTGAAGTTTATGTATAGTATGTATACCTTCAACCCATCAATAACAAAGGTGTACAGTCAGTTAATGAAGATTTAATGGTGGTTTAAAGTGTATCTCATTTCAAAAGTGGATTATTTAATGGGCAGGTTAGAATAAATTCTGAATTCTTTTATTTTCATTGTTACAATCCAGAATTACTGGGCGAGTTGGCCATGCGGTCAGGGGCGCGCAGCTGTGAGCTTGCATCCGGGAGATAGTGGGCTCGAATCCCACTGTTGGCAGCCCTGAAGATGGTTTTCCATGGTTTCCCATTTTTACAGCAGGCAAATGCTGGGGCTATACCTTAACTAAGGCCACGGCTGATTCCTTCCAACCCATAGGCCTTTCCTATCCCATCGTTGCCGTAAGACCTATCTGTGTTGGTGCGCCGTAAAGCCACTAGCAAAAAAAAAAAAATCAGGATTCCCAATCCAGAATTCCTAATATCTTTAACTTTATCTTCAGACCTGTACTTTCTTTATATTTTTTAGCATGTATGCAGGACAAAAGCAGAAAATATTCAGGGTCATGTCGAAAAACATGTAAGTATTGAATTGTGTGTTGAATTTCTTCAATGTAATTGTGAATTTTTAATTTTTCATTTTCAGATTTCTAATCCAGCCAAGTTACGTGTAGACTTGAGGTTCTATGCTGAATTGATAAGTGTGGGTATATTTACACCTAAAGAAGGCTTGCCATTGTTGGGCAATGTGCTCACAATGTTAACACATACTGACCGAGAGGACCATCATAACATCAATATTATCCTAAGCTTTTGTCGTCATTGTGGAGATGATTATGCTGGTATGTGACAGACCTCTTATATCAGAAAACAAAGCATGCTGTATAATATTATTTGCTTATGTTAATTAACTCATAAATTTAAAACTGCAGGTATTGAAAGGAAATAAGAAAAATGTAACATATCGGTCTACTACAACTAAGTAATAGAAGTTGCTGACATTCATATCAATGCCTGACACATTAAAAACTGTTACAGTTCAGGTCATGTAATTGTGAGCTTGTACTTGGGAGATGGTGGGTTCAAACACCACTGTCAGTAGCCCTGAAGATGATGGTTTTCCATGGTTTCCCATTTTTACACTCAACTAATACCAGGGCTATACCTTAATTAAGGCCACAGTTGCTACCTTCCCAATCCTAGCCCTTTCCCAGCCTTGCATCACTGGAAACTTCCTGTTAGCATGACATTGAATCACCAGCCAAAAAGTAAGAGGGATATATTTATTTTTATGTATATGAACAAGTGTAAAAAAGTTTGTGCATACAATATTTTTTTTACTTATAGATTGGTCCTCGATATTTTCAATACCTCAGCAACCTCAGTACTTGAGAGGTATTGATATCGAACAATACTGCTACAGATGAGCTTGATATTTTTTCTATACTATGGTATTACAGTACTAAAATTTTAAATTAATATTGCCAACTTGCCTTAAGTAGCAGGTTTTAAAGTGGTTGCAAGGAGATCATGTCTCAACTCATAATTTTTTAAATAGCTGGTAGCAGGTAAGCAAGGAATTGGGCTCGTTTATACCTCTACTGATCCCTGAACATGACCATCCCAGCAAAAAAATTGAAACACTGAAGGGGTAACAAAAGAAAAAATGGTAATGGAAGAGGCTGTGCCTGTTCATTCTATTTTGAAGTAATTGTCCTCGTTATCATGGTCTGCAACATCATCTGACTGGGAGAACTGGCCATGCGGTTAGGGTCACCCAGCTGTGAGCTTACATCCAGGAGATAGTGATTCAAGCCCCACTTCAGCGACTTCAGCTATCGAGCTCGTTCAGCTAGATTCAGTAGGTCTTCCATACCCTGAAAAACTTTGGGTACCCCTCAAATAAATATTGCAAGATTTGCTGTGTCAACAGTGTCAGTACCTTTGTCAAGACATATCGAATAAGCAACAAATTCCTTAGCTCGTAATGCCAGTTGTTTGATATCTTCTCCGAGTTCTTCCATGCATCGAGCAGTAGTTGCTCGAGGCAGATTAATTTGACCAAATTTGCTTCTTTCAGTTGGGCATACTTGCCTTGACGAAGGCAAAATACATTTTGCCAGGTGTTTGGAGGCTTGCGTGTTCCAATGATCCTTAGGGCTATGCCGGCTGGAGCACGTGCTCCTGGTAGGGCCACCCAAGCTGGACAGGTCTAAGGTGATGATCCAGACTAAGAGTGATAACCCTGGTCCTCCAGGTTGGGGGTTGGGCGTAGGGTTAACTTCCCTACCTTGTAAAAAGACAAATGTTACGGATACCTTGAGACATACTGCAGGAAAAGCGGATAACTTGGTGATGACCCGGCGAGATAAACGGTTTAAGAGAAGGAAAAATGATAACATAGTAGCAACGTGGAATATAAGGACATTAATTTTGAGGATGGGCTTAGAAAGATGGGAGTTAAATGCTGGAGAAGGAAAGCCGAGGACCGAGACGAATGGAGGCAGGTGATTAAGGAGGCCAAGGACCTACATGGACTGTAGCGCCGACCAGTAAGTAAGTAAGTAAGTTGGGCATACACATTCTATGGCTATGTGAATGCATTCTTTCACAAATTTGGTATCGATCTAGTTACAATATTGGATGATACAAAAAAGTGTCGGATTTTAGTTTAAGTTCTCTGAAGATTAAAATTCTTTCTCCAGCTCATCTAAGAGCAACAATCGCCTAAGTGACATTGACAGCAACAGAGGTATGGGACGTAAGTAATAACAGTCCCGGAACTATGAATGTTATTCCTGTTAATCAAGTGTCAGTGTTACCATCAAACTTTGATAAACACACCCTGTAGAATGTTGATTATTTATTTATATTATTTATGGGGAGCATGGGTACAACATGTGTGACTATTCTTTGACTAATTTTTCCACCTTTTGATGAATAAAGACATAAAATGAAACCATAACATCATTCAAAGTAGCTTTTTTTTTTTTTTTTTTTTTTTTTACATATATTTCATAATAGTGGACTAAAGTGTACCGAGCAAAGTAGCCGTGCTATGGCTATTGGAGCCAAGCTCTCCATTTGGGAGACACATGAGTTTCAATGCCTGCCATCAGCTGACCTGAGAATGGTGTGCTGTGATTTGCATTTTCACCTACAAGCAAATGCTGGGACTGTTCCTATTTCCAGCCCACATACTTACCCATTTTCACTCACCATCATTCATTTCATCTTCATTAGTTCCTGTACTGAGGTTGACATCAGGAAGGGCAGTGGGCTGTACAAACGTGCCATATAAATTCACCTCACGTCACCTCACCTCATCCCCGACCCCATATCAGGAAATGAGACTGACGGGTAGACATACAGAGGACTAATGTGTACTTAATATGAACCATTGTCAGATCATATCATGGAGTGTCTCTTGCGCTATTCTTCCAGTGAAAAAATTTTGAGACTATATTAATTTTGACTTTCGACCACTTAAAAATTGGGTTTCTATTCTTAGACAAGGTATGTGGTTAATTTGGGTATGCTCATAGTTTTAGTAAATTTTCCGAAATTTTGAATGCTTTTTTAAAAAATTTTCCATTTTTTTCGCCTCCTACAGCCATGAAATACCACCGCCCACGAAGGGTTAATGTCGCACTAACACATCAAAGGTTTTCGGTGATGCAGGGAAGGGAAAGGTCTAGGATTGGGAAGGAGTGGGCGTGGCTTTAATTAAGCTACATCCCCATCATTTGCCTTGTGTGAAAATGGGAAACGGTGGAAAACCATCTCTAGGGCTGCCGGCGATGGTTCGAACCCATCATCTCCTTAATGCAGGTATGTGACCCTAACCGCATGCTCAACTCACTCTGTGCCAAGTGGAAGTATTTTATACTGATAACTCAGAATCGGGCTGTGAGTATAGCAGATATTCCAACGATTAAATGACTAATCTGAAACATAGGATGTATAAATGTAGAGGGCATTTTAAGTAAGCTGGGAAATTGAGGTAAGGAAATTAATGGATAAAAATGAAATGATGGGGATTGTTGAAACATGGTTACCAGTAAGATGTCAAAGTCATATAACAAACTATAAACACATTAAAAATAAAATAAACTCTTTCTATAATTAATTTATCTTCTAATAAAAGTAATCTCATTCCCATTAGTGGGATTAAAATGAAAAAAACTTCAGCTGTTATATGTAACTAACATTCATTGTCTAATTTTACTTTTAAATTA
This sequence comes from Anabrus simplex, assembly GCF_040414725.1. Taxonomy (NCBI): domain Eukaryota; kingdom Metazoa; phylum Arthropoda; class Insecta; order Orthoptera; family Tettigoniidae; genus Anabrus; species Anabrus simplex. Next base: position 201,406,414 of record NC_090266.1, read on the forward strand.
TTTAAAATATCTTCCTTATTAGTAAAGAGTCTTGTATAGTCTGTATAATCTCCTTAACAATAAAAACTTATGTGTGTAAACTCTTGTTAAATATCAGTTTCACATTGCAGCTCCATTTGTACTCCTTGTGTAGGATGGAAGAACTTTTTAATCATTAAAAACTTGAGAGTCAGATTGCAATTAACTTGTCCAGTATTTGTAAGCCAGGTTGCAGTTAACTTATCCTGTATACTATAAAACAGGAAAATTCTGATCAATTCTGTAAGATTAAAATGAAAAGAAGACTTGAAAATTAAAATTAAAATCTCATTAACAGTAGACTTAGAATGTGGCTGCTTGTTTACAATCCAAGAACTCGATACACACAGCTGACCGCGAGTCATAAATATATGTGGTCTTGCCTTAAAAACATGTGAGCCAGGTTGAAATCAACTTATCCAGTACTGTAAACCAGAAATATCCAAATCAGTTCCAACAAGATTGAAATGAAAAGAAGACTTTAAAATAAAATTGCAATATAAATTTATGGTGTGGCCGTTTGTTTAAAAACCCAGAACTACGATACACTCAGCTGACCGCGATTCAAAACAGATGTGACCTTGCCTGCTTGTATTAGTGGGGAGGGGGAAGAAGAGAGGGAAAGGCACGTGGCATAAACGGTTGCTTGGATGGCAAGGACATGAAAACGGGAGGAGACTAAAATGCTTCCAATGGGTGTGAAAATGAATAGTTGTTCATCTTTATTATTTAATTATCATTCTTCTTTTCTTTCCAATGTCTGAACTCGCCATTTACCGAGCTCGATAGCTGTAGTCGCTTAAGTGTGGCCGGTATCAAGTATTTGGAAGATAGTGAGTTCGAACCCCACTGTCGGCAGCCTTGAAAATGTTTTTCCGTGGTTTCCCATTTTCATGCCAGGCAAATGCTAGGACTGTACCTTAATTAAGGCCACGGCTGCTTCCTTCCTACTCCTAGCCATTTCCTGTCCCATCGTCGCCATAAGACCTATCTGTGTTGGTGCAATGTAAAGCAACTTGTAAAAAAAAAAATTAAAAAAACTCGCCATATTGACACATTGACTCCCGTATCCACCTTAGGGTGGATAAGAACTTGCGTGAAAATTCCAGGTTAAAAACCGCGCTACAGATCGTAGTTCCTTCATTCTTTTATAGATGGTAGTTAGTTGAACGTTCTGACCTTTGTTAACATACTGTATATTCAAAACAGTAATTCCTGCCTAGAATCACCCAGCAAAAAAATTTTCTTTCCCGGCACATTCCAAGGCCGCGCTCTCGCCTCCAGTTTTGTTGTGTTAGTGCTACTAGCAAGACACAATATGGCGAGCAGTAAGTTTTTATCTGTTGAAGAGGCTGTTGAAATGATTTATAATGATGAGTCTGGTGATGATTTAGATAGTGAAAGTGATGATGACGAAACAACAGTGCGCGATAATGTTGAAATACCAAACAGTGTTCCTTTATCTGACACCTCTCCGAGCTGTTTTTCCCCGTTACCCGAGTTTTTAGGAAATGTAGGCCTTAATGTAGAGGTACCAAACAGTGAAGATGTAACGTCTTTTGTAAATATATTTATCAGTGACAGTTTTTTTTGCATATGTTTGTGAGCAGACAAATTTATATGCACAGCAGGTTATCAGTAGTGCACCATGTCCATTTACTAAATATTAAATCTGTCAAACTTGGAAACCTGTGTCAATAGTCGATATGAAACAGTTTATTGGTTTGATGTTAGTTACCGGAATTATACAGAAGCCAGATTTAAAAATGTACTGCCGGGCTGAGTGGCTCAGACGGTTAAGGCGCTGGCCTTCTAACCCCAACTTGGCAGGTTCAATCCTGGCTCAGTCCGGTGGTATTTGAAGGTGCTCAAATACGACAGCCTCGTGTCGGTAGATTCACTGGCACGTAAAAGAACTCCTGTGGGACTAAATTCCGGTACCTCAGCGTCTTCGAAAACCGTAAAAGTAGTTAGTGGGACGTAAAGCAAATAACATTATTATTATTAAAAATGTACTGGACCGAAGATTCTGTATTTTCAATGCCTGTATTTTCCGAGACAATGTCCAGGAACAGATTCGAAAGTATTATGATGTTTTAACATTTTAGCGACAGTAGTAACTATGTAAACAGTGCAGGTAGGCTCTATAAAATCAGGCCAATATTGGAAAAACTTTCGGGTCAGTTTTCAATGGTTTACAGTCCCGACCGAAAGATAGCTTTAGATGAGGGCATGCTTGCTTGGAGAGGCCGGTTACGTTTTCCAGTTTACAATCCATCTAAAATAACTAAGTATGGCATTATGGTTAGGATGGTGTGTGAATAAAAAATGGGGTATATCTGCAAATTGCTTATTTATGACGCAAGTGGAATGGCCTTAAATAGTACTGTCGAACTTCTCATTCCATATTTAGGCTTAGGGTATTCTGTTTACATGGATACTTACTGCAACAGTGTTGCTGTTGCAAAAACCCTATGAGAACAGAATACTACCGTTTGTGGGACAATCAGGCAAAACAGGGGAGTATCAAAGGACCTTAAGGACCAACAAAAATCTTCAAAATAGGGGAAATGACATTCAGACGTGATGGGGAAATTCTTGTCTCTTGGATGGACAAGAAAATAATCACGATGATTTCATCCATGCATTCTGCTGAAATCAATCAATCAATCAATCAATACTGATCTGCATTTAGGTCAGTCGCCCAGCTGGCAGATTCCCTGTCTGTTGTTTTCATAGCTTTATCTTAAATGATTTCAAAGAAATTGGAAATTTATTGAACATCTCCCATGGTAAGTTATTCCAATCACTAACTCCCCTTCCTATAAATGAATATTTGCCCCAATTTGTCCTCTTGAATTCCAACTTTATCTTCATATTGCATACCTGCCAACTTTTACGGTTTATCTGTAAAATTTTCGGAAATTGCACCATTTTTACGGTTTTACGGATAGACGGTGTCATTTTACGACTTTGCAGACAAAAATTTGAAATGTTAACATTCGATAATCACTCTACTTCCGTACAATCTATTGTTTGCCTGGGTCAAAGGCAAGTCCACCATAGTTGATAACTCATTCTTTGATATGATTGGTATTTTTAACCGTGTGATGTTTGTTCTAATTTCAAAAGGTTCAGAGATTTCACCCATGAATTTCACTTTAGAGGTTTTGTCTGTCAATGTTTGTTGAATTAACGTGTTTGTTTTGTTGTCGACGCCATATTCGCGGAGTACATTAAACAGGGTGTCACGATCAACAGAGTAGTATGCTTTTTTAAAACCTACGAAAATGATAACTGTACGATTTGACTGACGATGTTGGAGAATCATCTTTATTATTATTATTATTATTATTATTATTATTATTATTATTATTATTATTATTATTATTATTATTATTATTGTTATGGAGATATCCGTGGAGCAGAAAGAGGTAAAAGAAGGTGCAGGTGTTGATTGGGTCTAAAAACGATATCAGAAATTGAGTCAACACATTAAATAAAGGTTATATTTCTTTCAGAATTTCAAACTTAACACATTTTTCACTCAGTGAAATAATGAGGTTACAGGTACAATGACAATTTCAAAAATTGGAAAATTCAAGATTCAGAACTTTAACAATTCTGGGCTTCAAGCCCCTAGGTTACAAATTTACAATTTCAAAGTGGTATTATTTAGGCAAGGGCAGAAAGCCCCCAATTCAAGAGCACTTTGCTCCAACAAATTTACAACCTTCCAGAGGCACTCCTCAATATTACAGTAAACTAGAAAAGAGCTTACATGCTCTCCAACACTCATCCAATTTTAACCGCCCACTTACGGTAACATTACAGAAAACTTTATAATTTCTGGCCTCACAAGGCACAATTTACACTTAACAAAGGGGTATCTAGTATCTAACCTACTGGGCCTTAGTAGAAAAAGAACAGATTAAATTAATGGCCCAAAACACAAACTGAATGGAGGCGTACACTTGCACTCCTCGGCCCGATGATACAGGGGCTAATCCCAAGCTACTGAGGTGACTCGAATGAAAGTTACTTTAATACATTTCAGGAAAGAAAACTAGTACCAAATCGTAGTCACCTCAAACCGAGTTGAAGGGCAGCTCAAGAGGGTAACGCACTCTCTATCCCTGATTTACAGTTTTAAGAATTTATGAAATTTTACAAGAAAAGGAAGAAGTTTATATCAAACTGTTTACATAGTCAGAAATTTGGACCTTCCCCTCGGATACGTTTGCGGAGACAGCTAGAAAGATAGAATTTGTGGCCATTACCTGGCTGATGTTCTGTCTGCCTTAACACACACACTCAGAAAGACAATGATCAATGAGACAAGATAGCCAGAAAAGCCTCAGCTTATATACCCGAAGGGGAGGTTCGAGAGGATTCTGGACTAGTCCGGACACACCCTCTCAATTTTATTGGTAAAATACAAAAGTTACACCAAAAAAACCAAAGAGAAGCCTTTGATAGCCTGAAAAATAGTTACAGAAATTTTTAATTGGCCAGATTCAGAACTGGCGGAAAGAAAAAAAAGTTTTTCCAACCCAAAAATAAATTAACCTAGATTCAGTTATGAAAACCTAGAAACACAAAACTTCTTTAAATTATAAATTCTTCCCCCTTACACCAGAATGCATGACCAGAGTTTTTGAAATGACATCTGTGGAGGAAAGTTTAAGCTTGTTGAAGTCAACAAACACAAAGCAAATAAATCCAGTCAGTTTAGGCAACTTCACAATAACACAATTACTTAATACTTCAGTAGTGACATCTTCTGATTAAAGTTCCAACTTCATGTAGTAGCAGTTTCACGTTTGGTTAGATAAATAGAGTTCTTTAAGGCGCATCTTTTGAATGCGCGGAGTTGAGATGTAGCTCCCGGTACAGACCTCCCCCGCCCCCAAAGGGGAAGCAATTTGAGAGAGAAAAAATGTCCATTGAAAATTCTTTTTAATAAGTCTTTTCCGAAAGTTGATTTGTAGAAAATTTGGAAATCCAGATTTAAAGTCTCCTTGTGATCATAGAAGTTAATTACATGCTGATTAAGTTTAACGGCAAGGCCTGCTGTCTCTCCCAGGTGAGGTTTCCCGGACCCCCCAAGTACCCTCAGATACACCTCTCCTGCTACTACGAGAGGGGTAGTCGTGGAGAAGGTCGCTGCCGATTAGATGTATATGTGCAGTCCCCAGATGGGTTGGCGGTATAGATACCGCATTTCAGCCCTTGCCGGGAAAATGGACTCCGGCGCGCCGTTGAGAAGTAGACATCACTAGAGGGAAGTGAGCCCATTCTCCACTCTGGTATCTCTCACCCGATGTTGGAGCACAGCGGCTGACGGCTAAGGGGGTACTGAAACAGTAAGATCTAGGTGACAGAGAAGTGTTGTTTTAGCCTTGAGTGTACGATCTTTATTTGTGAGGCATAGGGGCGGGCGGCGTAGAAGGTGAGTGTGTGTCAAAAGTGCGGAGATACAGGAGACCGGGGCTTGGTAATGGCCACCAGGGAATTGACCACAGGAATAATCAGAGTGGAAGATCGTACATATCCGGTAATATACAAAATTCCATCAAAGCAGGGCAGAAGGCCTCTAATCAATTATTAACAACATTCAAAGAAACATAACCTTCGACTCCTGCCAATTTTTCATGGCTAAAGTAAACAGCAATAAAATTACGCATGGCCCATGGAATCTGGGGGCAAGCTTGCCCACAGGAACAAAATTGTTTACGATGACCTGATTTCCAACTTTTAAATTGGTGGGCCTCCGTCCACGATCATATGTTTCCCTAACCTTTTCATGGGAACCTTACGATCATGTTTAGCCTTCTTCCATAGATCTTTAAGATTATCGGGAATGTATTGTCTGGTAATATGTCGTTAAGTGACCAAAGATTAGAGAGGGGCGTGTTAGGAACAAATTTAAACATGAGAGATGCTGGTGTGAACTTGTGTGACATCATGAACCGCCGAATTTAGAACGAAAGCCAACCAGTGCAGGGAAGTATCCCACTTGGAATGATCTTCATGATGAAACACAATTAGAGCAGATCTAAGATTAAGATTGACCCGCTCAGCCAGAGATGGTTGAGGGTAATAAGCTGAAGTAGTTACATGTGATATAGACAGGTCAAAACAGAATTTACAGAATAAGTTGGACGTAAATGCCTTGGCATTATCAGAAACTATATATTGACAAGGACCAAAAGAAGCAAAAATAGTATTCAAAGAAGAAATAGTAGAGCGAGCGGTAGCCAGCTTAGTCGGGAATAACCAAGAAAATCTAGTGAAAGCATCTACACACACCAGAATAAATTTATTTGCGTTCCCCTTTGATTGTGGGAAGGGTCCGACGTAGTCTATATATAGACGTTCCACGGGGCACGACGCTTGACGAGATGACAATAAACCTAGCTTAGTGGACAAGGTGGGCTTGCTAAGCAAGCAAGATTTACAAGCCTTTACCAATTCTCGAATTTCGCCGTCCATACCTTTCCAAATGAACATCTCTTGGATCTTTTCCTGAGTTTTGAAGATGCTTAAATGCCCTCCTAATGGGGTCTTATGATAGTATTTGAAGATCATAGGCACAAGCACAGCTGGAACCACTACTTTCATTTTTTGATCATGCCTCGACGGGCAACACAAAACCCCATTTCTCAATAAATAAGGAACGACATGTTCCCCAAAAGCAAGGGTTTCCATAATAGGAGCCAGCACTGGATCTTCACGTTGGTATTTTTCAATATCCCGAAACAACATAGGGGCATCAGTTAGAATGGCATTAATGCCCGAAGGAATGGGCGTGGGAAGAGAAGGACTATCTTCCTGTTCGGTGGTCTCCACGTCATGAAAAACATGCGGCTTAGTCCATCCGCAACAACATTTTCAGATCCTCGTATATGCCTCACATCAAATTGGAAGGCAGAAATCCTGATGGCCCAGCGGGCTATACGACCAGTACGACGCGGCCTAGCTAATACCCAACTTAAAGCTTGGTTTTCTGTTTCCAATTCAAATTTGACACGTTCCAGATAGAGGCAGAACTTCTCTAGAGCAAACAAAACTGCCAAACCCTCGAGGCCTCTTGAGCCGTTGAGGTCCGAGAAGCATAGGCGAGGGGTCACCTTCTGAGTTCCGTTTCGTGAAGGAGGACGGCAGCAACCGCCGATGACGAGGCGTCTGTTTGGACAATGAATTTCTTCGAAAAATCTGGCATAGCTAATACAGGGGCGTTACAAAGAGCTAATTTCAGATCTTCAAAAGTGGCTTGTTGAGACCGCCCCCAGTCAAATTTGACGCCTTTCCTATGGAGTAAGTTCAAGGGCGCCGCTCTGTTAGCGAAGTTAGGAATACATTTCCGGAAGAAATTCACCATGCCTATGAACCTGGCAGTACCTTTGATGTCCTTAGGAGGTTTGAAATCACAGATGACCTGTGTTCTAGAATGATCAATGGAAACACCATCGGGCGACACAATATGCCCTAAGAACGACATGGAAGGCTTAGCAAACGCTACCTTGGATAACTTGACCGTCAACCCAGCCTTACGAAGGCGATTGAGTACTTCCTTTAGATCAGGGCTGTCCAACGTTCGTTTCTACGCGAGCACATTCACATGATAACTAAGGGTATGCGGGAGCCAGGTACGATTCCACTAATTCGACTACTGTTATCGGTACTACAACAACTATATAATAATAACAATAATAATAATAACAATAATAATAATAATAAAAATCTAGAATTAAAAATTATACGAAAATATATTTACTTACATAATTAATGTGAAATCTGGCACTGCATGCTTGCTGCAAGTTGAGGAAAGTCTGGTGTGTAACTGGAACAGGCTGCTCTTAATGCGTCATCCAGGTGTGAGTCTGTCAGGCGAGATCGGTATTTGTTTTTTATTATCTTCATAGTCGAAAATGCAACTTCACAAAGATAGGTTGAACCAAAACAAGATTGCGTCTTCAGAGCAACACTGCGGGTAATGGAATATTTTTTACCGTCCACCAGAGTCCAGAAATTGCCACATGTTGCGTAGGAGGATTTCAAAGAAAGGTCTGACTGAAGGTTTAAAATTTCCATTTCTAATTCTTCAGGATTATAATTTTCGAATATTTCACACACCCTCCCTCCAAGCTCACAAACGTAACAGAAGCGAAGGGATTATTGACAAACATGATCACTGGTTCAAGCATTGAAAACTGGCTAAATCTGCTACCAAATTTGGACCCAAGAGCTTCAAGAGGTGAAAAATCACGCTTGCCTCCATTTACTGTATCTGCCATAGATTTCAAATTTGGAAAATGTGAAAGGGAATTTCTATTTAAATGGACAATCCATACCTTAAGTTTCTTTTCAAATGCAATGACAATACTTATCATACCTGAAATATCATAATCTTTCCCTTGCAATTCGAGATTTAACTCATTTAATTTTGAGGTGTTGTCTGTCAAGAATGCTAATTCAATTAGCCAAGATATATCATAAAGTTTGTGATAATATTTCCCAGGAGATGATTTCATAAAGTCTCGTATCTTATCCAACAGGCAGCAAAACCGTTAGTGTTTTCCCCTACTAAGCCACCTTACGTCTGCATGAAGGATGACGTCACCATACTCCGAATCTGACATACTTAAAATATTTCTGAACAATCGATGACGAGTAGATGACGATCTTATATAATTCAAGACATGAGTTACAATTTTCATGACATGATCGAACTTTAAAACCTTTGCGCATAAAGCTTCTTGGTGAATAATACAATGATAAGAAAGAAATTTTGGAAATGATTCATCCTTAGTGCAAAAAGAAAGAAATCCATTATTTCTACCAGTCGTAGACGGTGCCCCATCTGTTGTTATAGCGACAAGCTTCGACAGTGGTAAGTTAATCTCTTTGGTGAATTTAACGAAAGCATTAAATATGTCTTCTCCCCTAGTACATCCATGAAGTGGTAATAGCCTAACAAATTATTCCTTTACTGTAAAATCATTAAAAACCATTCTAGCAAATACACACAACTCAGCAGTGTCAGACATATAAGCACTTTCATAAAACTGGAGTGAAAAATGTTCACACGATTTCAAATCCTGATGTAATTGAGATTCCATATTATTAGAAATCTGTTCAACCCGCCTAGCAACAGTTTGGTGAGACAACTGAAGTCTTTTGATTGAAGATATCAATCCATATTCATCTTTGTGAGATTTGAAAAGAGATTCAGCAGCATTTAGCATAGCTTCTTTCACTACTTCCCCATCACTGAAAGCTTTTTTTCCTTTTAGCTAGGACGTAGCAAACTTTGTAAGAAGCTATTGTCACGTTACGCGTTTGCTGAACTGGCTTCTTAAACACACATTGTTGCAATGCTAATTTAGATTTTAGGTCTTTCACTTTGTGTTTTCTTAGTTCAGAATTTACAGGAAATTCACGGTCAAATTTTTTGTGATTGGTCAAAAATGTCGCTGTACATTACTTCTTTTAGGAACAGACACGCTAGCATTACACAATAAACACACAGACTTTCCTTTGTTTTCAATAAAGCAATACTGGTCCTCCCATTCACTGTTAAAGTTATAATTTCTTTGCCTTTTAGCCATGTTAAGAAGAGTTATGTTTAATGAAATATAACTGATTATAAACTGAATAATTTAAAATTTAAATAGTAATGAAAATAGCACACGAAACATGTTGAATGTGCAACTTATCAAAACACAAGGCACTCAAAACGTATTTCATAAGCCCTGCATAAGCTCACAAGTAATACTGAATGTTCGCCTGAAAGCTAGGAACTGGGAACATTCCAATTGCAAGACTTTCATAAATCGTTTGTTCATTGTTTATGGCACAGCTTTGTTGGGATTAAAGTTACTTTGTGGGCAAATTGGGTGTCCCATTGTCGTCCTGGTGAAACTGTCAAGGTATGTAGTTTATCACATTGCAGTCAAGTGAATCATAAGGAAGCGGTTCTGTTTGGCAGAATAAATATGCGGCTATATTTGGCTCCGTGAGTAGAGAGGACCTTATACCTGGCACTAGCGCCCCCCCCCCTCCTCACAGTGAGAGGTTTGTGGAGGATTTCTCTTTGTCGCAACTACTTACATGTCGAATAGCTCTCTTTCTGAACCTTTCTTCTATCTCTTCACTAATTGCGGACACGAGTCAGTCAGGCCTAGATCACATTTATGGCTTACTCAAAGCTCTTTGTGTATTTGGAGGCATGGATATAACAAATTTCCTGACTTTGAGGACGGTATTTTTAAGAGAAATGTAAGAATATTTATTGAAATGAAAAAGTATTGTTTTCAAATATTAAGTAAAGTTTAATTTGGAAATTAATTGCAAAGGGCGCCATAAAAGGGCACCTCGGGTGCCACATTGGACAGGGCTGCTTTAGATGATCTAGGTGTTCTTCAAAGGTCTCAGAAAATACGACGACATCATCAAGATAGTGAGTGATACAGGTATTCAAATTTGATGTCCCAGAAGACCCTATCTAGCAGTCTAGTGAGAACAACTGCTCCCGTGGGGAGCACGAAAAGCACGCGGTTGTACTCATACAAGTTCTAATCTGTGGCAAAAGCTGTTAGATGTTTCAATTCTTCTGCTTGACGGATCTGGTTATACACCTAATTAAGGTCTAAGATGGTAAAGAACTTTTCATTCCAAAACCATGAAAAACAAGAGTGAAGATCAGGAAAGGGCACAGATTGTAACACCACCTTACGATTTAGAGATATATAATGAATCACAGGCCTGAAGCCACCTTGGGGTATTGGCACCAGAAAAATAGGCGATGAATACGCCGACTTTGAAGGTCGAATTATACCATCCTTTAGCGTTTGATCGATGATCTCCGTAAGAGCCTTCATTTTGGGTGGAGATAGCCTATAAGGTGGAAACCTAACTGGAATCGAATCTGTAACCTTGATCTTGTATTCGATCAGGTCAGTAACACCAAGAGTATCAGAAAATACATCCAGAAAAGACTGACACAATTTACGAATACTTTGAGCCTGCTTCTCAGGTAGATGTCTAAGGTCTAACAACATCTCATTCTGGTTAGGCAAAGCAGATGAACATGATACAGAATTACACTTTAACAAAGGAATCTTACAATTATTTGCAAATTTGAAGGTGCACAACTTACTCTGAATGTCGAGCACGAGACCAGTAGAAGACATGAAATCCGCCCCCAAAATTACAGGGCAAGGCGTGTTTAGCCACAAACAATTTTATTTTCCAGGTGAATTTAGAAATATGGATTTTAGCAAATATGAAACCCAAAATTTCTAATGGAGACGAGTTAGCCGAAACGCATTTGACAGAAGACGAACAAAGGTCAGTAAACTTACAGTTTTTAATGTAGAATACCATTCAGCCGAAATCATGGAAATCACACTCTCTGAGTCTAATAGAGCTGTGACGGGTTCATTATTCACTTAGATTTTGAGAAATGGCACAAGCGCAGGGGCCTCTGCCGCAATTCTGAGGCATTCTTTAGGGCCTTCAAACGATAGATTACAGGAACCTTTACGCTCACCCGAGCTTTCGCTAGGTTCAACTGGGGCTGAGCCTTGGGAAGATGAACATACCTACTCAGCCGATGACACTAGTCACTTCCTGTTATTGGTGTTCGCGGAGGTTGCACTAGAAGTTGAGCAGGAGGGGATGCTATTGGCATTAATGCAATTCTTGGCAAGGCGAGTGAACGAGCCACATTTGAAACATCCTTGAGATGACCTTGCTCCATTCTTTGTCCCACTCTATTTTATCAGTGGGCACCTGTTGCACAAATGTTCCGTAGACCCACAAGCATAGCATTTGCGGGTGGTGAAGCTTCGGCGAGGTGGAGGCCAAAAACTATTAGAAGATGAAGGGGGCTCCTTTGCAACTCGTAAGGTGTCGGCATACCTTACTCCTTCTGATGACACCGCCATAGCCTCTAATTCTGCAAATGTTTGGGGACAAAACGCAAAACATAAGTAAGACCTATAAGGCGGAGAGATACCTTCCACAATAGTTTGCACTGTTTGGTTTTCCGAAAAGTGGAGTGCAAACACCCTGGTGTGGAATTTAACATCTTGGATAAAATCTGCAAGATTCTTATCCAATCGCTGTAATCTGAAATAAAACTTTTGTATTAAAGATGACATTGCCCTAGCCGGAATGAAATTTGCCAAAAGGTGGGTTTGGAAATCTTCTATGGATGATCTATCGGCTATGGCCTTAACTATTTTGTCCGAAAGGACGCCTATGGAATATGGGTACATGATTTGAAGAATTTGAGAATGAGAGAGGGAATTAGAGCGTGATCTTGAAATTCAATAAGGAACCTGAGAAATGAAATGACTTTGTTAGTGGAATTTACTGAAAATTTAGAAATGCCCTTCAGCAACATAGCCAATGGATGAGGCAGAATACTGAAACCAGGTGATATAATAGGTGACGCCTAGAGGGTTGAGAGGTCTCAAACACAGCATTGTTCAAAAAGAAGGGTGGAACCTGTTTGGGATGACCAGACTCAGTTTCCAATGTGGCTGATGTTTGTTGAGTTACCACAGATTTCCTACTTTCTACCACTTTGGAAGAATCCTCACTCGCTATTTTTATCACAGGGACTTGGTCGGTTTTGGGAACAGCTGACTAACCCTATTTGACATTTCTGGAAGATGTTCAACAAGATTACTAGCCTCCTTAGCTTGATCTTCTTTTAATTTTAGAAACAATAGGTCCCTAGCCCTGTTGTAAAATTGAAACAGTCTAGCCTGTACTTATTTAAGTTGGTTAGCAGATGGATCGCTTACTTCAATAAAATTCACAACAGACTAGCTTGGTGATATTGTCAGTGATGGTGGATAGAGCCTCATCAATTTCCTTTTCCCCAAAGACTGGGATACAAATAGGCAATTTTAGGGATTCTTTAAGTTTGGCAATATCTGCCACAAACGTGCCTCCAGATTGGACCTTCCTAATGAGGAGTTCATAAATCAATTCCTCCTTGCGCAAGTACCCAGGAGCGAGGACTTCACGAGGGCCAGACAGGGATTCTTTAAGTTTGGCAATATCTGCCACAAACGTGCCTCCAGATTGGACCTTTCTAATGAGGTGTTCATAAATCAATTCCTCCTTGCGCAAGTACCCAGGGCGAGGACTTCACGAGGGCCAGACATAATGATAGAAACTACAAATTTAGAAAAAATTCCCAGCGACCGAGAAAATTCTTGGAGTTCGGTGCGGATTCTATGTTTACCCGTCACAAGGGGCTTAATTTAGACCCATTCAACTACGCTCTGCTACCACTTGTTACAGAGATATCCGTGGAGCAGAAAGAGGTGAAAGAAGGTGCGGGTGTTGAATGGGTCTAACTACGATATCAGAAATTGAGTTAACACTTTAAATAAAAGTTATATTTCTATCAGAATTTCAAACTTAACAAATTTTTCACTCAGTGAAATAATGAGGTTACAGCTACAATGACAGTTTCAAAAATTGGAAAATTCAAGATTCAGATCTTCAATAATTCTGGGCTTCAAGCCCCTAGGTTACAAATTTACAATTTCAAAGTGGTATTATTTAGGCAACGGCAGAAATCCCCCAATTCAAGAGCACTTTGCTCCAACAAATTGACAGCCTTCCAGAGGCACTCCTCAGTATTACTGTACAGTAAACTAGAAAAGAGCTTACGTGCTCTCCAACACTCGTCCAATTTTAACCGCCCACTTACGGCAACATTACACAAAACTGTATGATCTCTGGCCTTTCAAGGCACAATTTACACTTACAATTTACACAGGGCTCTCGGCCTAAGAATACAGGGGCTAATCCCAAGCTACTGATGTGACTCGAATGAAAGTTACTTTAATACATTTCAGGAAAGAAAAACAGTACTAAATCGTAGTCACCTCAAACCAAGTTGAAGGGGAACTCTAGAGGGTAACGTACTCTCTATCCCCGATTTACAGTTTTAAGAATTTATGAAATTTTACAAGAAAAGGAAGAAGTTTATATCAAACTGTTTACATAGTCAGAAATTTGGACCTTCCCCTCGGATACATTTGCAGAGACAGGTAGAAAGATAGAATTTATGTGGCCGTTACCTGGCTGATGTTCTGCCTGCCGAAGAATGAGGCGCCCCTGCCTTAACACACACACTCAAAAAGACGACGATCAATGAGACAAGATAGCCAGAAAAGCCTCAGCTTATATGCCCGAAGGGGAGGTTCGAGAGGATTCTGGACTAGTCCAGACACACCCTCTCAATTTTATTGATAAATACAAAAGTTGCACTCAAAAAACCAAGAAGAATCCTGTGATAGGCTGAAAAATAATTATGGGAATTTTTAATTGGCCAGATTATAAACTGGCGGAAAGAAAAAAAAGTGTTGCCAACCCGAAAATAAATGAACCTAGATTCAGTTATGAAAACGTAGAAACACAAAACTTCTTTAAATTATAAGTTGGGCATGGATTTTTTAAAAATGCATATGCAAATGCATATTTTGAACAGTTCGCACCCGCGACACCACAATGAGGGAAAAGCAACGGAAGTAGAATAAGAAGAAGCGAGATTGATTATCTAAGATTTCTGAACAAAATTAAAAATCAAATGAACTCTATATATTGTACATCCCTTGGCAACACAAGAAGCCTTCCCTGATCAAGGAAAGTGCTTTCAGTGTCGCAGGTGGATAATGACCCTTTTCGCAACAACTATTTCCTTCTTTCTGACATTCAATCCATATGCAACTACATAAGTGGAATCAGGCAGTCTTTGCCAGAAGAATGTTCTAAGCAGTCAGTGCCAGAGTACAAGTATTGCCCAGTTACGTTCGTCGATGAAGAACGAACATTTTCAGCGTATAAATTAATTCTGTCTCACAACATTGAAAACTGTTGATAACTGACTGCCATGCATCATTTTGCAAGGAATGAAATATGATTATCAATTTAACACTGAGTTAAAATTGAATAACGCCCTTGGTAAGTATATTTTGTTTTATTTTTAGTGCATACTTTCGTGCATATTTTCAACATTTTTAGTGCATATTTTCAACATTTTTTGTGCATATGTGCATGCATATTTTTGGAGTTTTTAGTGCATATGAATTCGGGCGTTAATTATAAGTTCTTCCACCTTGCACCAGAATGCATGACCAGAGTTTCTGAAATGATATCTATGGAGGAAAGTTTAAACTTCTTGAAGTAAACACACACAAAGCAAATAAATCCAGTCAGTTTAGGCAACTTCACAATAACACAATTACTTAATACTTCAGTAGTGACATCTTCTGATTAAAGTTCCAACTTCATGTAGTAGCAATTTCACGTTTGGTTAGATAGATAGAGTTCTTTAAGGTGCATCTTTTGAATGCACGGAATTGAGGTGTACCTCCCGGTACTACAATTATTATAATAATAATAATAATAATTATTATTATTGCTAGTTGCATTACGTCGCACCGACACAGATAGGTCTTATGGCGATGGTGGAACAGGGAAGAGCTAGAAGTTGGAAGGAAGCGGCCGTGGCCTTAATTAAGGTACAGCCCCAGCATTTGCCTGGTGTGAAAATGAGAAACCACGCAAAACCATCTTCAGGGCTGCCGACAGTGGGGTTCGAACCTAGTATCTCCCGAATACTGGATACTGGCCGCACTTAAGTGACTGCAGCTATCAAGCTCTGTATATTTTTATTATTATTATTATTATTATTATTATTATTATTATTATTATTATTATTATTATTATGTACCTTCTTACAATACGTTTCTAAGAAATCATTTCCCCGTAATTGAGCTTTTACCCACATAAATCATATCAGGTCTTTTGCTCCTTGTCCACAACATGGCGTGAAGCACAGAATGCAAAGTGGGAAGAACACGCATAACAGTTTCAAGGGAACTGTTGTATTACCACCAGTAAGCCTAATACATAGCACTGTGAATAACTAAAGAATACCTGTAACCGACCAGCAAGTAACAGGGTAGGATTATCAATTCTGCATCTAAACGGTTACACCGGGCGAGTTGGCCGTGCGGTTAGGGGCGCACAGCTGTGAGCTTGCATCTGGGAGATAGTGGGTTTGAACCCCACTGTCGGCAGCCCTGAATATGGTTTTCCATGGTTTCCCATTTTCACACCAGGCAAATGCTGGGGCTGTACCTTAACTAAGGCCACTGCCGCTTCTTTCCCTCTCCTAGGTCTTCCCCATCCCATCGTCGCCATAAGACCTGTCTGTGCTGGTGCGACGCAAAGCAAATAGAAAAAAACTGTTACAAAATGATCACTTGAGCCTGCACAGGCATACACGTTTAAAGCGAGCTGCTATGCTTCCTAATCTCCATTAGCCAGTCAGAAGCCTCGAACCTACTACACTGGAATAGCAGGGGAGAGGTGATATTCCCACGTGGCGCGTCCCAGTTGGCGGATAGAGGGGTCCTAACCGAACCGGCTTGCCGGCAGACTTGAGGGAAATAAAATACCTCTCGTGGACCAAACGCACAACCCCCTGTGGGTGTGGGATGCAGACGAAGAAAACACCCACGGTATCCCCTGCCTGTAGTAAGAGGCGACTAAAAGGGGCGACCAAGGGATGATCAAATTAGAACCATGATACTACTTGTAATTAGTACCATCACACAGGGAACACCACGGGTTGGTTTGACTTGCGCGTAGTCCCACTATGTTGGGTACACAATATGTTTGTGATTAGTAGCGACAGTGAGTGCTCAGGATGCATTTTAGTACCTGTAATTCATACCACTATATGAGTGACACCATGGGTGAGCGACTATGATTAGTACCCACTATGTGAGGAACACCACAGGATAGTGCGAGTCCCTGTGGTTAGTCCACTTATTTTTTCATTGCCTGTATAGGTTTGCGTGCCTGTAAATAGCAACACAATGTGGGAAAAACCATAGGTCTTTGTTGCATGTGCGCATTGCGTTACCTGTAAGTAGTACCATAATGTGTGGAATACCGCTAGTCTACATTACTTTTGATTAGTACCACAACATGACAACTACCATAGTTGTACGTTCCTAGCGATAAGTACCATTATGAGGGGCCGATGACCTGGATTTTGGACCCGTTTAGACTACAAGCATCATCGATTCAGTATTGTGCTTTAGAAGTAGTCCCTTGGTCAGTAATACTATTGTTTACCGCTAGTTTATGGGAATGTGGGGCATTGCGGGTCAGATCCGCTGATTGTTTTAACTTCATATCCATCCATTCATTCTTCATCCACACGTTTTGAATTCTGGTCAGTGGAGGATTATGGATTTTTAATTGTCCTTACATTTCATCTCATTTTGTGCCATTAGGGGCCGATGACCTAGATGTTAGGCCTCTTTAAACAAAAAACATCATCATCATCATCATCATCATCACCAGTCAGAAACTCCCCAGTCCCTACCCATCCCTTGGTTACACTCAGACAGTTACGTTTGTATTAGGGTCTGCAGTGGAACATAATATTTCTGGAACAGCTTACTCTGATGGAATAGGATACATTATCATGTTATAATATGTAACTCCCATCTCTGCTGCCACCAGCACATGGTCCAGAGGTACACCCACCCCTCTGGAGTCACCTCCCACATCACATGACACTCTAGTGAGAAATCCTGGCCCACGAAATAAACCAGGTAAAAACCGGGCGAGTTGGCCGTGCGCGTAGAGGCGCGCGGCTGTGAGCTTGCATCCGGGAGATAGTAGGTTCGAATCCCACTATCGGCAGCCCTGAAGATGGTTTTCCGTGGTTTCCCATTTTCACACCAGGCAAATGCTGGGGCTGTACCTTAATTAAGGCCACGGCCGCTTCCTTCCAAATCCTAAGCCTTTCCTATCCCATCGTCGCCATAAGACCTATCCGTGTCGGTGCGACGTAAAGCCCCTAGCAAAAAAAAAAAAAAAAAAAAAAACCAGGTAAGAATGCAACGCCTATTATTTCTACTTGTTATTCACAATACAGGTTTGATCATTGTTACATACCTGCCAACTTTCCCGATTTAGGCGGGAGACTCCCGATTTTCGACAGTTTTTCCCGCCTCCCGATTATTCTATTATTTCTCCCGATTTTAGCTTATTTTTTGGTGAACTTCAAACATTTATTTTCAAATCCCGCCGTTTCAGCTTTTCTACGCCAGTGGCCGGTAGTCCTTCACTCATTGGCCGCTTGCAAACGAAACATCGACGTTTATGAATGCGAGAAATGTTCGCGAATGTGCGATGTTTATTGAAACCTTTATATCGCGACGCGTGTATCGATTGTCAATCTCTCGTTCTCGCGTTCTATGTTGGTGTTCGTTCACATCAGTCTAGTCGATTCCATTCTCTTTGGTCGATTCTAGAGACTCGTCGCTAGATATTGACTCATTGAATGTTTCATTGTAATTTAGTGACAGAATTTCAATGATAACTACTATAACTACTAGTGACTTTTCTAGAGATTTTACGAGCCATTTGGAGACAATTCAGACTAATTTTTATTTATCTCAATATAAATAAAACAAGAGTTTTGTCCGTACATTGCTCAGAATTTAAAAAGAATGATATTTGCGTACCGGTCGCGACCATCCATAGTAGGTAACAAGGGGATATGCACGTTTTAATTTTCCGTAATTTCTGTCTGTCTGTCTGTCTGTCTGTCTGTACGTACGTGCGTACGCACGCTCATCACGAGAAAACGGCTAAAGAGAATTTAATGAAAATCGGTATATAACGTCGGGGAATAAGTCGCTACAATCTAGGCCATAAATAATTTTATTCACGCTGAGTGAAATGGTAGTTTAGGGGAAGGCCTAAAATTTAATTCTCAAATGTTTATTTTATTATTGGCCCTATCGATAAATACTACACCGAGCTCGATAGCTGCAGTCGCTTAAGTGCGGCCAGTATCCAGTAATCGGGAGATCGTGGGTTCGAGCCCCACTGTCGGCAGCCCTGAAGATGGTTTTCCGTGGTTTCCCATTTTCACACCAGGCAAATGCCGGGGCTGTACCTTAATTAAGGCCACAGCCGCATCCTTCCACTTCCTAGGCATTTCCCATCCCGTCGTCGCCATAAGACCTATCTGTGTCGGTGCGACGTAAAGCAAATAGCAAAAAAAAAAAAAAAAAAAAAGAAGATAAATACTACATAACTAAGTTATATGTTATAAAATTTCCTATCATTTTTATTTTCACATTTTTACCGTACCGGCTATGATGATAGAGATATTCATGGATTCAGATTTTTTTGCTAAGTCCATATCAGCGCCGGGGTACGTGAATATGGGTGAACAGAATTTTATGTAAAGTCGCGGAATAAGGAACTACAATCTACGCTATAAATAATTTTATTCACTGTTCAAAATGGTAGTTTAGGGGAAGGTGCCAAAAATTTAATTTTTAATTACCTATCTTACTGGTCATATTGAAAAGTACTACATAACAAAAGTTACAGAGAACACAATTTCCGATTATTTATGTGTTATTAAGTTTTACCATACCGACTACAATAATATTGGTGGTGATGGTGATTAAATTGTGAAGATAAATGAGAAAAAAGTCATGAAGGAACAATTGCTTAAATAACACAAGAGGTTGTCATGAAAGAAAGGAGGACTCGCTTGACATTAGATGCCCTAAATCACAGATTTGGAAGGAAACTAAGTGTAAAGGCCTCCAATATAGAAAGCTCATAAAATTGATCAGCAATAACATTACATTGACCATTGTTTGTTGTGATGTGCTTTATGTATTCTGCTGTCATTTATCTCCGATAGATAGGATTTCTGCTGCGTATTGAGTATAACAGCCTGTCTGAATATTGGTGGGAAGTAGCTGGGGAGTGGGGAGTTAGATCTCTCTCTTCTTTAGCATGCCATTCCTCTGGTTCATAAATTTTCTGATACTACTGGTACGTAACACACTAGATCAGCATAGTATTCCAGCTATTCAATCCCTACTCTGAGGCAGTGGTTGGAATGAGCAGTGTGCACACTTAAACGGAATAATTACACAGGAGTATTCGCGGCTGTCTGCAGCCTGGTCATTCTAGCTTTGAAACTTTTGAACTGTTAGATCGCCACCATAGTACATTTCGCTAAATGTGAGAAAATGTGCTGTTTTCATTTTATTGAATATTTCCTATGACAACATTGCTTTTTATCGCAACATTCATACTGGCGTCATTGTAATGACCTATGTTGACTTTTGTTGGGAAAACTATAAGGACAGTCTTTCTGAGAATTCCGTAGAGAAGCACGGGCTCATCAGCTTGTTATTTGATCCAAATAGCATTGCGCTTTGCATAATCGCACGGGCACTTGGTGCAATATGTTAATCTATGCATTTGCTAAGCAGCCTAATGGCATCTAAGTGCATGACTGATTCACACATGCATTCATACTATTTTCAGCAGGCTTATCAGAGACCGATCATCTCACTCACATACTTTCTGTGAGGGAATAGAGATGTGTAATTTTTAGCCTTGTAGCCTCGTATAGCTACAATGGGGCTTTGAGACAATAAGTATTATAAATATATTGTAGTACTGTATTGTGCAAGACATGTAGAATAAGCAGTTTTGATCAATTGTACCTCCTGATTTCTCTTGATTTTCATATCAAAATCTCCTGATTTTTGGTTTTGTAAAGTTGGCAGGTATGATTGTTAGTGAGAGACACTAATAAGTATGCCTCAACATTCCTCTCCATACACAGAGATTATTTAGCCAACCACCCTTACAGAAGGTGTAAAAAGTGGAAGGATGTGACTGTTAAAATCTTGAAAAAGTTTATTTCAGTGTGTTTGAGTATGGGACAAACATTTAGAAGGAATCATGAACATCACTGGAACCAAGCACCATGAAAAAAATAGATTATTTCTCCAGAACCATGTCTTTGAAAGTGTTTGAATTTAGAAGCATATTTCTTCATATAAATTCTAATGAGCCCATTTCACTTGGCCAAACTGGATTTGACTCTTGGCACAAAGTTGGGCCTTTTATGTATCATATGAACACGAAGTTCAAACATCGTAAGAATGGGTACACAATAGGTTTGTGATTAGTAGCGACAGTGAGTGCTCAGGATGCATTTTACAGTACCTGTGATTTTGTACCCGTTTAGACTACAAGCATCATCGATTCAGTATTGTGCTTTAGAAGCAGCCCCTTGGTCAGTAATACTATTGTTTACTGCTAGTTTATGGGAATGTGCAGTGGAGGATTGTCAGTGTCAGAACAACTTATACATGTAGATGAATCAATGAGAGGGGTGAAGAATCATTGTATTTACGAGGATTGGGGCAAAAGTCATGGCAACTATTTTTTTTCCTTGTAGATACGTGAACGGATCACAAACGTATATGTGTTGTGTGGAAATTCTCTAGGCATAGTGTGTATGCAGAACAGCAGACGGCTCTTTGATAGCTGGTAGTAGCGCAGCGAGGGCTGTGAAATCAGTCAGTTGGTGAGTGTCTTGCGAGATGGAAGTAACCCGTGTTGAGCAGCGCGCTTACATCAAAATAGCCGTTCTATGAGGGTGAAATGCGATGGAATGTCACAGTGAATTAGTGGAAGCCCTTGGAAATAATGCCCTACCATACCGTACAGTAGCACGGTGGGCAGGAAAGTTTCAGCAAGGACGTGTGTCTACCAGTGATGAGCAACGTTTGGGACGACCTGTCAGTGTGCGGACCGACATGGCACGTGCCGTTATCGAGCAGCTCCTAGATGAAGACAGACAATGGACGCTACTGTAGTTAGAGAGGGCAAGTGGCATAGAGAAATACACCGTCCACAGGATATTGCGTAATGAGCTGCAAGTGCGCAAAATCGCATCGCAGCGGGTACTGCATGCACTGACGTAAGTTCAAAGGTGGATGCGCTATACAATATACTCTGACCACCTTGCACGCTGGCAACAGGACGGCGATCAATTCTTGTCACGAATAGTTGCCATCGATGAATTTTGGGCCAGGGCATACGAACCAGAACTGAAACATCAATCCACGGAGTGGTGACATGCTGGATCACCAAGGAGGCAGAAGGTCCTTCAGAATCCTTCCCCAGTCAAATTGATGGTGATCGTATGACGTCAGGGGTGTCATTGTTTGCCACTTTGTTCCACATGGCAGAACAGTGACCACACAGTACTACAGACTTCCTGGTGTGACAGGTACGACGTGGCGTTCAGGAGAAACGTCCAGATCTTGTGGACAGTGCAATAATCCTGCACGACAATGCAAAACCACATAAAGCAGAGTGTGTAGGGCGGCTAATGCGAAGTTGGGGATGGGAAGAATTAGAGCACCCACCGTACTCTCCCGACATTTCGCCTTGTGACTTTGATCTCGTTCAAAAGATTAAGGAACCACTACGTGGTAGGCTATACCTTTTCTGGCGAGATGTAGTGTTTACAGTGCACTATGTCTTCTGGCATGGGCTTTCATTGACCTATCTCAGTCTCATCCTTGGCTTTGACAATATGAAAGTGACTGAGGTATGAGTGATGCTAGTAATACCATTGCTTATGCAGCCAGTCCCTGTTATGAATGGTGTGAAAATATCGCTCATAGGGTCGGTTAGTGCATGCATTTCAGTGGGCTTGGCAGACTGATATGTAATAGCAGCGGCTAGCTTGGTGAGGAAAGCAACGGGAAACTACCTCACTCCTCATTTCCCTAGTACGCCTCTTCAGTGACGCCTAGGCTATTTATGACAACTGTTGGCGGAGCTGCAGAGGATCAAACCAGCCTTCGGGCGAATACCCAACATACGTACACGTGGTAGGCGGTTTTCAACCCAAGAGGACATTGCTAATGCTGTGCGCCAGCAGGTGACCCGATTCGCACATGATGCGGCAAATGCTGAGGCAGATGGTATTCAGCGCCTCACACATCGTTGGCAGCGTGTGGTGTCAGTAGCAGGGGACTACTTTGAGGGTCTTTAGGCCCAGGTTTGTCATGTCAACTTTATGTGTACTGTGTTGTCACTCTTTTGCACCGGGAAGGCCATATTGCCCTGTATTGTACCGTAATAAATTACTGTGTTACGATATTTCAGTGCTATTCATTGTCCACACATGTAGTTAACACCGTGTCCTTTTGTCTGTGTATGTCACATTTTCCAACTGGACTGGTATCTTCAAGAAAATAAATAGTTGCCATGACTTTTGCCCCAACCCTTGTATTTACAGTGTATGCCAAATGAGCATCATTCAAGATTTGGTTTGAAGAAGTTTCAGCTGTGTGAAAGTCGTACCGGTTACATGATGCAAATGGAACTTTACAGTGGGAAAGCTTTTTTTGAAAGAAGGAACCCAGAACTTGCTCATCAGATGGTCGTGGAATTAGTAGATGACAGCTATGTATGTGGGAAGGGATATCGCTTCATTGCCGACAATTTCTATACAAAAATTATCTTGGCATAGGCTCTGTATCAAAAAGACGTTATGTTGACTGGAACAATTAGAAGTAGGCTAATTCTTAACCCATCCGCATCTGCCTCCTCCTATAGCAGAAAGGGCTTGGAAACCATGAATTTTCACATAATTTGTTCAGTTTGTAGACCTCTGAATAAATCGGCATAAATTCCGTACATATTGACATAATTCAAGTTTCTTTACAGAAAAAGGGTTGTGAAACAATAGTTATATACCGGTATATAATTTATACACTTACATGGAATAGGTTCCTTGTTATTTGGAGTCCGGGATTCAAAAGTCAGTAGAGCTTTTTTTGTGTGGTATGGCTGGAAATGCTCCAGACACAATGGAATTTTGCAGGAGTCACATTGCCATGTACTTTCCCTTCTGGTCTTCTGTTTTCGACATGCAACACAGCGTTTTGCAGTTTTAGTTTCTTTGGCTTCTGTTGAGGGGGATCTTGACAGGAAAATGTTGGCCATTCAGTTGTGACTGCAATTCTCCAGGTGTAGCTGCCTGTAACTTGACAACGTCTTCTTTGAAGTAATTGGCAATCATTTCATCAGCAAGTTTCTGTTTGAACACTTGAAATGTTTTGTCTGTATTCCCATTCACTAGTCTGTGCAACACGTAGGCATTGAGCAGCATCATGTGAATCAAATAAAAGAATATTTTCTTGTACGCTTTACTGTACCTGCGCATAACGTGGAACTGACTCAGAAGTTGATCTCCAAGGTCCACTCCCCCCATTCCCCTTGTGTAACCTAAAGCAGCAGTAGGCTTTATTTTCTTTGAACCTGATTTACGATTGACCTTCCCAGATTTGGCAAAATCAAGAGAATGCATTATTGTTAGTAAGTACACTTCTTTCTTGTCCTTCCACCTGATTGCAGTAATATTGTTGGTGTAGTAAGCCATTCCTTCACCTGCTTCTAAGCAAACCTTACCAAAGTCTTTCGGCATGTTTCTCCTGTTATTTTTGTGATAATTTGCTTATGTTTCTCCTGTCCGGTACACACTGTTCCGCACACGTTCGTCCCTGCATTATAAAGTCTGTAGAGCAAATTGGGTGAACTGTACCAATTATCCATATAAAGGGAGTAGTCTTTTTTCAGAAGACCATTTGTCTGTATCATGCCCATCACTACTTTTTTACTAACAAGTGTATTATCATCTTTGTCCTTACCTACATTAATTTTGAAATCACATATATATGTGTTGCTGGAGTCCGCTAGTTTGTAAAATTTGACACCAAACTTTGCTCCCTTGGACTAGTACTGTATAAAATGTAACCTTCCCCTGCATTTCATCAGTGGATTCATCTGTATTTTTAGCACTCATAGGAGTATAGACTGATCGAAATGTTGCTAACGTCATATCAACCACTGGTCTTATTTTTCGTAATGGATATGGCATGTCATTATTATTCATTATTATTTATTATCCATAAAATGTAGGTATTTATTTATGGCTAAAAATCTATTTTGAGGCATAATAGTTCTGAAGTAAGGTGTGTTAATACTTCCTTCTGTGTTCCAGTAACTCAGAAGTCTATTTTTCTGTACCAGACCCATCAAAATCACGAGTGCAAAATATACCCTGAGTTCGTCAGATGATGATTTTATAAACTGGCTATCACTAGACTCGAACTTGTTGGTTTGATCTACTATATAATCAACGAAATTATCATTCATGTACAAAGCAAGTATTGCCACCCTGCTAACACCAGCCGGTAAATTCACTCCAGGATCCAAGCCACTAACTCCAGTAAATGGGTGCTGTGTTGGTGTCACAAGCTTTTTCTCCCAATCCCATTCAATGACGTCCCCGAAACTGCAACCAGTGTCTTGCATAATTTTATCTGCCACTGACGTTGTGTTGTCAAGTTCCATTTCACATTCACTTGCTGTTGCATCGCAAGGATTCAAAAGTATATGCATGTTATCACCAGGATCTTCCTCATCATCACTACTACTATAATGAGCCTAGAAGTTCGAAATAATGCATTAATTCTTCATCATCCCTGCCACTAATGAACACATGCTTCTGTTTATCAGCCATTGTTTCCAAACAGTTTGGTTCAGAGATTGCAAGTACTTTTACAAGCACCACTCAAATGAAATAGTTCTTAAATCAGCCCTCAGGGTGCAGACTATCTCATCTCTGGTAAACAGCTGTTAAGAACTGCCAAGTAGTTGAACAGGTCTACCAACTGAAAGCAGCATATCTCATTATTGGTGGACAAATGAGTGCTGCATACTAGTACGCTTATGGCTACAGAGCCCTTTGTCGCGTCAGCATACTGGTACGCTTACTAATGCTGTTGGGTTAAGAACCCCCACATGATCTGATAAATTCTAGGTACAAACCACCTGAAACCATGTATTACTGGAAAAATTTTCTTCTGACCATGGTTTTCAAAGAAAAGAAAGGTTGTAAGACAGTTTTCCTGCTGTTGACTTGTACATATGCTGAGGACCTGCCAGTTATGAGTAGAAGTGGGAAAGAAACTGTAAAACCTCTAATGATTATGATCTACAATAAGGGAATGAGTGGTTTTGACCTGTGTGATAAAAACATTCATCACATAAAGTGCAAAAGACCAACCAGACATTACTGGAAGAAATTTTTTTAGACATGGCTTTCCAGAATGCTTACATAATCTATCAACAAAATGCTGCTCCACCAATAATGGACAAGTACAGTTTTGTTGTGTCAGTTATTAAAGATCTTGTATCTTATTAGCCAGTACCTCAGGCTCCAGTTCTGAGTGGTGATGGTGATCGGACCTTAGGCTGCCAGGTCGACAAGAAAGCTTGTGATTGTGTGTCGTGTGGCCATACAATGAACAGAGGAAGATCTATCTACTGGTGTATCTGGTTGTAATGTGGGAGTTCATGGACCATGCTGGTCTCATCTAGAACATTACTACAGGAGCAGCCCTAGGGAGAAGAGGAGCAAGGTGTAGACAGGCCAACATATATGGGGGAATATATTTTTTGTTATCCATTGAACAAATATTATTGCATAGATTTGTAACTTTGTAACATATTATGTACATATATGTGCATCATTTTATATATATTGTATTTTGTGTTTCATGCTTCATTTCATATTTTAGGTTGTTAGAATTTTGACATTGCTCATGAAATAATAATTCCACCATTTTCATATCTCAAAATATTTTTTTTAAACAAACCTCACTGAAAAGTTAATGTTACATTCTGAGTCTGTGACTTATTATCTTTTCAATGATATGCAACAGTGCCATGGAACATTTTTCACAATAGGATGAAAATAAGAATCCACTTGGTAGGTAAATATCACACAAAATGGCTGCCGGCAGAGAATTTAACAGAGCCAGTTCTAGAGTTAAAGAACCCATTTAAAGAGCATTCATTATTCTGACACTCAGGGTCTCCAGAGACTTATAGCTGTCATGTTACAGGGTTAATTCCTCGGAAACACAGAGAACTATCAGAAAAATACAACATTCCTGTTCCACGGTATAAATTGCTACCTAAGGAAAAGCAGCGGAATGTAAAAGCTTTACTGAAAGATTACTTCAACTCACTCTGCAAGCATCTTTTGAAGGTAAGTTAAGAATTTTTTAAAATTTTTTTTTTAGTAATATACTCCTGAACCAGAAACTTATCTCTCCTAATATTTTGTTCGAAAGGCTTGCAGCTTGCATGACTGTCCATTACTGTCACTTTATAGAAAGAATAATCATCAAATACAAACATCGCCAAAAACCACACGTAAGAAAGAAATACCCAAATCCTCGACTTTTTCCACCTTCACATTCAATAAGGAAATCTACAAAGTTACGTAATATCTTTAACAAACGTAGCGTAAAAATAGCTTTTAAAACCAACAACAAAAAGGCAGATATTCTATCATCTGCGGCGTATGGCTTTTAGTGCCGGGAGTGTCCGAGGACAAGTTCGGCTCGCCAGATGCAGGTCTTCTGATTTGACTCCCGTAGGCGACCTGCGTGTTGTGATGAGGATGAAATGATGATGAAGACGACACATACACCCAGCCCCTGTGCCAGAGAAATTAACCAATTAAGGTTAAAAAAGCGACTTTGCTGGGAATCGAACCCGGGACCCCTGTGACCAAAGGCCAGCACACTAACCGTTTAGCCATGGAGTCGGGCTCTATCATCTGTCAATAGGATCAACAGATTTTTAAAATCGGGGGTCTATAGGATCAAATGCAACACCTGTAATATTTCGTATGTAGGGCAGACCGGGAGGAATTTCAGTATTAGGTATTTAGAACATACCAATGTCATAAGATACAATAAATTCTTGGCAGTCGGCCAGCATATGTCTGATTGCAATCATAATTTCACCAGTATTGAACATTCAATCAATCAATCAATCAATCAATCAATCAGTCAGTCAATACTGATCTGCATTTAGGGCAGTTGCCCAGGTGGCAGATTCCCTATCTGTTGTTTTCCTAGCCTTTTCCTAAATTATTTCAAAGAAAGTGAAAATTTATTGAACATTTCACTTGGTAAGTTATTCCAATCCCTAACTCCCCTTCATATAAACAAATATTTGCCCCAATTTGTCCTCTTGAATTCCAACTTTATCTTCATATTGTGATCTTTCCTACTTTTAAAGACACCACTCAAACTATTGATGTCCTCCCATGCCATCACTCCGCTGACAGCACGGAACATACCACTTAGAAAAGTCTAAATTCTCATGGAGGGAATTAGATATTTTTCACCAATAGAGCATGTGAAAAATGTCAAAAACATATCAGATCTATTAATAGAGAAAATGCCTGAAAAGTCTTATATCTGATATGTTTTTGACATACCACTTAGTCGAGCAGCTCATCTCCTTTCACCCAAGTCTTCCCAGCCCAAACTTTGCAACATTTTTGTAACGCTACTCTTTTGTCGGAAATCACCCAGAACAAATCGGGCTGCTTTTCTTTGGATTTTTTCTAGTTCTTGAATCAGGTAATCCTGGTGAGGGTCCCATACACTGGAACCATACTCTAGATGGGGTCTTACCAGAGACTTATATGCCCTCTCCTTTACATCCTTACTACAACCCCTAAACATCCTCATAACCATGTGCAGAGATCTGTACCCTTTATTAACAATATTTATGTGATTACCCCAATGAAGATCTTTCCTTATATTAACAGCAAGATACTTGCAATGATCCCCAGAAGCATCTTTCACCCCCATCAACGCAGTAATTAAAACTCAGAGGACTTTTCCTATTTGTGAAACTCACAACCTGACTTTTAACCCCGTTTATCAACATAGCATTGCCTGCTGTCCATCTCACAACATTTTCGAGGTCACGTTGCACATGCTCACAATCTTGTAACTTATTTATTACTCTATACAGAATAACATCATCTGCATAAGACCTTACCTCTGATTCCACTCCTTTACTCATATCATTTATATGTATAAGAAAACATAAATGTCCAATAATACTGCCTTGAGGAATTCCCCTCTTAATTATTACAGGGTCAGATAAAGCTTCGTCTACTCTAATTCTCTAAGATCTATTTTCTAGAAATATAGCCACCCATTCAGTCACTCTTTTGTCTAGTCCAATTGTACTAATTTTTGCCAGTAGTCTGCCGTGATCTACCCTATCAGATCAGGTCAATCGCGATACAGTCCATATGACCTCCTGAATCCAAGATATCTGCTATATTTTGCTGGAATCCTACAAGTTGAGCTTCAATGTAATAACCTTTCCTAAACCCGAATTGCCTTCTATCGAGCCAGTTATTAATTTTTCAAACATGTCTTATATAATCAGACAGAATGTCTTCCCAAAGCTTACATACAATGCACGTCAAACTTACTGGCCTGTAATTTTCAGCTTTATGTCTATCACCCTTTCCTTTATACACAGGGGCTATTATAGCAACTCTCCATTCATCTGGTATAGCTCCTTCGACCAAACAATAATAAAATAAGTACTTCAGATATGGTACTATATCTCAACCCATTGTTTTTAGTATATCCCCAGAAATCTTATCAATTCCAGCTGCTTTTCTAGTTTTCAACTTTTGTATCTTATTGTAAATGTCATTTTTATCATATGTAAATTTTAATACTTCTTTAGCATTAGTCTCCTCCTCTATCTGGACATTATCCTTGTAACCAACAATCTTTACATACTGCTGACTGAATACTTCTGCCTTTTGAAGATCCTCACATACACACTCCCCTTGTTCATTAATTATTCCTGGAATGTCCTTCTTGGAACCTGTTTCTGCCTTAAAATACTTATACATACCCTTCCATTTTTCACTAAAATTTGTATGACTGCCAATTATGCTTGCCATCATGTTATCCTTAGCTGCCTTCTTTGCTAGATTCAATTTTCTAGTAAGTTCCTTCAATTTCTACTTACTTCCACAGCCATTTCTAATTCTATTTCTTTCCAGTCTGTACCTCATTCGTAGTCTCTTTATTTCTCTAATATAATAAGGTGGGTCTTTAGCATTCCTTACCACCCTTAAAGGTACAAACGTGTTTTCACATTCCTCAATAATTGCTTTAAACCCATCCCAGAGTCTGTTTACATTTTTATTTACCGTTTTCCACCTATCATAGTTACTTTTTAGAAACTGCCTCATGCCTGCTTTATCAGCCATATGGTGCTGCCTAATAGTCCTACTTTTAGGACCTTCCTTTCTATCACATTTATTTTTAACTACAACAAAAACAGCTTTATGAATACTAATACCATCTATTTCTTCGGTTTCTCTATAGAGCTCATCTGGTTTTACCAGCACCACATACAGGATATTTTCTTCTCTCGTTGGTTCCATCACTTTCTGAATCAGCTGTCCTTCCCATATTAACTTATTTGCCATTTGTTAGTCATGCTTCCTGTCGTTCGCATTTCCTTCCCAATTGACATCTGCTAAATTCAGATCTCCCGCTACAATCACATTCCTTTACATCTCGTTTCCCACGTAGCTGATTATCTTATCAAATAATTCTGAATCCATGACAGCGCTGCCCTTTCCTGGTCTGTACACTCCAAATATATCAAGTTGCCTACTATCTGTAGAAATGAGCCTTACACCTAGAATTTCATGTTTCTCGTCTTTAACTTTTTCGTAGCTTACAAATTCTTCTTTCTCCAGAATGAATACTCCCCCTCCCACCATTCCTATCCTATCTCTACGATACACACTCCAGTTCCGTGAGAAAATTTCTGCATCCATTATATAATTTCTCAACCATGATTCAACTCCTATTACAATATCTGGTAAATATATATCTATTAAATTACTTAATTCTATTCCTTTCTTTACAATAATTCTACAGTTCAACACTTAACATTTTTATGTCATCCCTACTTGATTTCCTGTTCCCTGTTCCCTTATCACCACTCCCTAGGCCACCCCGTTTCCCTGAATGTACCTCCCTATTACCCTTAAAAACAAATTTCCTAACTTATACGTACCACTGCGGTTTAATGAAGGCCATCTGAGCACAGATCCCTATCTCCTACCCACCCAGTCGGATCTAGACATTTCACTCCCAGTTTCCCACATACCCACTCCATAGTCTCATTTAAATCCCCAGTCATCCTCCAGTCAGTATCCCTCCTACACAGTATTCCACTGGTAACAATCTCTCCTTTCTTAAACTTCAACCGTGCTGCATTTACCAGATCCCACACATCTCCAACTATGTTGGTACTTACATCAGCTTGCCTTACGTGTTTGGTACCAACATGAAACACTACCATTTTCTCCTTCCCCTCCTCCCTCTCTTCTACTTTCCTCAACATCTGCCTCAACCTAATTCCTGGATAACACTCTACCCTGGTTCCCTTTCCTCCAGACACTTTCCCCACGTGTCTAACGAAGGAATCCCCCATAATCAGATCCTCAACCCTACCCACCTCATTTGATCCCCTCCCCTCCTGGTCAGTCCTATCTTTGCTGATAGTTGCATAAGCTACTTCCTCCTCCCTTTTCTCCTTCCCAGGACCCTGTTCCACCTGTCTTTTCCTATCCTCTACTCTACATTTTCCTTTCCTACCTTTTCCCTTCCTCTTACTTCCATACATCTCAGCAACAGTTCCCTGTCCCTCATCTTCCTTCTGTTGTTCTACATGGAGTGACCCGTACCAATTTCGCACAGACACCTGTCCTGAATTCTGATCCTGAATAGAGCCCTTAGCCTGCAATCTCCTTCCCCTTAGAACATAAGCCACCTATCTTCTACAACTCTCCCCTTTCCTTCCCCTCCCTCTTGTACACCTACTGTAACCTGTACATTGTTTAAGGGAGTCCTATCTTCCTTCCTGTCTTCTGTGAGAATCCTAATTATCTCCCTCAAACTCTCCAACTCCTCCCTCATACCACTCAATGCCTATCCTTGAAATAGTAAGTAAAGGCCCTTTACTTAATAGAAAACTGTTTTATTCACTTAGATCAATACTTTAATTCTAATTATAATCTTAATGATATATTGGAAAAACCCAACGTTTTATTTGACTTACTTATTACTATTCTCAGAAACAGTAACAAATCAGAATTTGATTTTTCAAGTTTAATTAAAGGTACTTTTCCAAAACAATTATCCTTGTTCCCACACCTTTCAGCCCCGCCCTAAAGGTAATCCTCCCTCCCTTCCTTTCCCACATCACATCCATCCCGTCTAACTCTCTCTTCCCCGCCCCTCCCCTACATTTCATACTTCCCTCACTTACGTTCTTACACACCAGTTATACACTGTCAGCCACGTTTCACACACTGCTGCGCAAGGTGAGTAGCCTTTACTTTGTTTTTCTATCCTCTCCCTTTCTTCTTTGTGCTAACTTTGGCTTTTTCTTATTGTTTATTAGGTTCAGTTGCTCCACAGTTTCTCAGAATTCTACTGCAAGTTTATTCAATGATATGGTTTTATCCATTTACATTAAGCGCATGAATTATTATCCTCACTTCAAGGCCATTTACTATTAGAACTCTAATGAAAAACTCAGTTCCAAAGTGTCATATTTTATTCGAATGACATATATATGCCAACATTTTGAAATGGTGTATAATACAACAGCGCCAAAATCAATATCAATAGAATCAATAGAATCTACCAGAAAGACTCACTTTTAGACTATTAGTATTTAGAAATATATTCATAAAGCATATTTTGAAGCATTTATTTTATGAACTTTCATCACAATTGTGCTCATTTTATTCAGTGCTACGGAAAAAAAACGATACTTTTAGAACTTACACTTAGAACCATAGAACTTGGTTCCAGATGTAGCCATTTTCAAATGGCATATTAGTTTATATTTGTTTTATTATATTTGTATTTCTTCACCATTAACTTTTAAGCTGGGTAATGTAATATGCTTATTTTAACTAAAATGTATTGTTTTAGGATATTTTGACTAAATTGTGTAATTGAATATTTATGACTCATGATGACCCCGAGTAGGGTCAAAACTAGTAAAGAATAATGTAATGTAATAACTGCATTGCAAAAAGCTTATTGTATTGAATAGGTGGAAAATTTTACCTGAATAAATCACATGTAATCTCAGTTCAGTACGGACCAACCAGAATGAAATTTATAACCCTTAATCCTTAAGATGATAGGTGGGCGGGGTTGGCCTATTCTACTCACTATCTGACCAATCCCTCTCCTACTTGACCAGTGTTGCTTGCTTATCTGTCAGGTCTTGAGGTGCATTCCTGTTCCCAGTCCCAACCCCCCTTAATCCAGAATGGGCTGGGCCTAGTTTCTCTGACGTCAAGGCTGGGCACTTGTTCTTCAGGTGTCCCATTCTTCCACACTGGTAGCACTTCCTAACTATGCTGGCCTCTTCCGTAGCTTTACTCTTGTGTTCCTCCTCCAGCTGGGCAATGATTCTACATAGATCATCAAAGGATCTCGGTTGTGATACTTTCACCAGGGGTCGAATGTTATCGTGGACTTGCTCTGAGATATCTGGTAAGATCTCGTTCTTGCTTCCTTCCGGGTGCAGACGCTTGAAGAGCTGATACTTCTCTAGGATGAAGGTGGTAGCTCTCATGCCAGTGGGTTGTGCCTCAGTCTGTAGCTTCCTTTTCACAGAGCTCTTCACCCCTTCGGAATTAAACCTAGCGAGGAATTCCCTCTTGAAGTCTGCCCAGTTTAAATTTAAGCCCTTCAAGTTATTCTGCCAAGTAGCGGCTTGCCCCTTTAATCGCGGTGTGATGAGTTGCACGAAGATATGTTCTGAATAGACTGAATGATCCCTCGATGAAGCTAGTCGGGTTCTCTTCCAGTCGCCCATGGAATTCCGGGAGGCTCTATAATCACCTTCGGGTCCAGGTGTCCTGTATTGCCGGTTAGGTTTGAGAGGGTTAGAGATGTGGCGATACGTCCTGTTTGAGTTAATCCATCTTCTACCGTGTGAAGGATGCTTTCTCTTATATTCTGTACATCTCCCTTGAAGGTCGAAATCCGGTTTTCTAACCTTCCTTCAACAGCAGAAATACAACTCCCAAAATTTCCCTCGATGGCAGAGATATGGCTTTCAGGTTATAAATTTCATTATTGGTTCCGTATTGAATTAAGATTACATATAATTTACAAAGTTTATTCCACCTACTCAGTACTATACAATAATTGTAATGTCTATAAATACATTACAATATGTTATCAAGGGACTAGTTTTGACCTTATGTGGGTCATCATCAGCCTAACTAAGATACACTCATACCTGCCAACCCTTCCGATTTACCCGGAAACTTTCCGATTTTTAACTCGTCTTCCGATTTTCCGATTTATTTTTACTTCTTCCTATTTTTGACCAATATAACCTCTAGTACGGCCAATACTCTTCCCCTAGGATAAACGATAAATTCTTATGTGCTTGTGTAATTTACGAAACCTCATTTTGAAGCGTATTTATTTGATGCCTTATTTCGTGAGCGTTTAGTCCGTCGCCTTCCTGTATCGTGTTTCCCGCTCACCAGGCGTACGCGCTAGCGACTCAGTTAATCTGGACGAAAGAATGAGTTTGTTACTGTGTTGTTCGCGAGCTGTTAACATCTTTTCTGTGCGTAGTTTCGTCGGAGTTGTAGTCCACGTGTGTTTTCTTGCATTCCTATGTTTTCCCCCTCTGCCAAAGTCGTATGTTAATAATGTATGGGACATACCCGGTATTGAATTGTTTTGCATGTGGTAGTTTCGCGTATTTAAGTGCATAATTTTAATGAGTTGAGTGTCTTTAAGGGGTGTCAGTGACAGTTTCTGGTAGTTTCTTTTCTTGTTATGGCCAAAAAGTGTAACAAATGTTATCTCCGAGTGTTTCCGTTCATTTTACCGTCTGATAAAGGAAACTGCCGTATTTTCTCGCGTAATTAACGCCCTTACATAATTTACGCATCCCAATATTTTTGGGTCCAAAGTGGAGAAAAAGAAATGTTCAACTTCTCAAGTAGCAGGGTTCCTATTGCGAAAGCGAGCATTCCAAATACAGGGAAACGTGCTGTTATTAGCAGGCAGGAAATCCCACTGCACTAGTTTTACGAATGTTTCGTGTACGGCACATTCTGTGATCTCAAAATTGTTTGTCATTCCACAGTATTCGAGTAATACTGCATCATACAAACTCGCGGTGATCAATTACGCCGAAACATACGAGAATAGGGCAGCGGGCCGCAAGTATACTGTGTCCGAATGGAACGTGCGCTACTGCGAGAACAGAAGTGCACTTCAAGCGGCCAAATAGTCTCGCAGAGCATTTCGCGGACCAAAAAGCAGCAAGTTTCCGCAAGTAGAGGACGCCAATCAGTTTCCATATGCCACAAAGTCTAACATTCGATGAGAAAGGGATATCGAGTGTTATCGTACCTGCTACCGGAAGCAAAAAACAGCGATGTACTGCAATGCTTGTTGTAATAGCTGATGGGAGAAAACTTGCGCCTTACATTGTTCTAAAAGGAAAAACAATGCCTAAACTAAAGCAAACTTTCCGCGAGTGATGCACGTTCGTATTCAAGAAAAAGGGTGGATGGACACGCCACTCGTACAAGATTGGATACGAACGGTTTGGGTAATGTAGCAGGGTCCCTCCTTCTATGCCCGGCCCTTCTCGTGTTGGACAGTTTTCTTTTTTTTTGCCAGTATGTCATTATTATTACATTGCATTAATTGTACTTTTATTACCGGTAGTTCATGTTTATTTTACTTCAGGTCGTGTTGTCAGCTCGTACCGGGAAGAATGTTTTCCGGTTTCGGTACGTCAAACCCACTTGTCCAACTTGCCTTATTTGACTTTTCAGAAAAAATCTCACGCCGGAATTTTACGCCAAATGACGATAACCGCAAATGAGTTGAACCAATTGAGTTTATATTATATTTGGTGTGTCTTTAAAATGAAAATGAATTGTAAATAATTTGTAAATATCTGAATTCTTTGAATAATTTACGCATCCGAAGTTTTCGCCTGTATTTTTCGTCAAAAAATTGCGTCAGTTACTCGAGAAAATACGGTATTATGCATTTTGTTGAGTGTGTTGGTGTGACATAAATATTATTTTTCGCATGTGTCATAAATGAGAATGATTAGGTACATTTTCTTGTGACCATTTTTATGTTTTCTTAGTTGAAGATTTTAAATTTAATTGTCAATTCACATTGCAACTGTAGATATGTATGCCTTTTATACTGACCGTTTTTCACCTAGACCGTGGTGGAATATATGTGATGAAATCCAAGAATTAAAAATCTCCCTATTTTTAGTTTCTAAAAGTTGGCAGGTATGAACTTTGCACTAGCAGTCAGTTCATGACCACATTGACACTTAAAAACAGCTGAATGAAGTTAGACTAGCAGCCTAAAATGCTCTGGGAAACAAAGTCCCAAGCAGTGACGCAAGTGTGATAAACTGATATAACTTGTAAACAATATTCTCTCACCCATGGGTAAATAATACAATAATTCTAAAAGTTGGCAGGTATGTACACTTATGGATTTACAGAAGTCCTAAGACAAAATTACATTGTGAAAATAATTTCTTTTTTAAAGAATGAACTGTGTATGTGATGTGATAATGTACATATGAAATGGTAGAGAGATGAAATGCTATAGATAACATAATGTTGTACTGATCAATGACAAATAAAATTTTCAGGTTTTGCATCAATTACAATTAGACTGTAAGAATAGTATCACACAATTTTTTACAGTGATGATTAAAATATGCCCTTGTTAGTTATTACTCTAAAATTGCACTTTTAAAGTGTAAAATGCTGGTTAAATGTAAAGTTCAGATACTTCTAAGGAGTTCAAAATTTCGAGTGCATCTTCAGGTAGAGAATTGAAAGTTGAACATTGCTGCAGAGGGTGTCTGTCTTGCTTGAGGTCCAATATTTCTGATACAGAAATTAAATGTAGATAAAACCATATGACATTCTTATAATAATGGATTCTTGCTGTGGTGTGAGGAAAATTCCCAATCCAAGTTGGAACCAATAGAACCTGATGATGAAAAAGTAAAATTAACACGAGATATTTTAAAGGAAGGGAATGGAGAAAAACGAAGAAAGAAAACGATGAGTACTCACCTTGCGCGCAATGTGAACGACCTGACCGGTAGAGTGCAAGTAGAGGAATGAGAATGGCATAGAATAGGAGGGGAAGAAAGTTGGTGAAGGTAGGAGTGGAGTTGGTAGCGTGCGAAGGGAGGGGCGAGGAAATGGGAAATGGCTTAAGGCGGGGACGATGGGTGGGGGAATGATGGTGATTGTATTGGCGGAGGACCTCTAATTAACTAAAGATTTTTGATCCGTTAAATTGTATTTTTTTTTTCTGAAAGAGGTAATGAATAACTCAGATAAAAAATTAGACTTTTCTCTTATTTCGTTAAGGTTATAGTTAGCAATGGTTCATGTTTGTGGGTTACTGTAGTCACGTCCTAGTTCATGAACCATGGGCAACGGCTGAGTGGCCTAGTAAGTGGTCCTGAGAGTCGGGATACCAGTTGCTATGGAATGGGGGTGGGCATCTCGGACATATTCTGAGTCGTGGCCCTCCTTGTGCTCAGGCGGCTAGGACTATACAATTCACCGGTGGTCCATAACCCGTTAGAGGAGAGATCCTCACTTGGACTATGTGCAGGTACGGCAGCATCCTGCTTGATGAATTTACCGAGCTCAGAACACTTTAAGCAAGCCTCGGACCTATGGGAGTAATGGAGTCCCACTCCCATTTGACAGGCGAGGGACTCCTTGGAAACAACTTGGCGAACGAAATGGAATTTGACGGGGAGCTATCAATATTAATGGGGCTTATGGAAGAAAGAAGGTAGAACTGGCTGAGTCAGCAAAGAGGATGCATCTGGATGTGCTAGGAGTAAGTGATATTTGGGTAAGGGGAGATAATGAGGAAGAGATAGGAGATTATAAAGTGTACTTGACGGGTGTTAGAAAGGGAAGGACAGAGTCTGGGGTAGGGCTCTTTATCAGGAATATCATTGCACGCAATATAGTTTCTGTTAGGCACGTAAATGAGCGAATGATGTTGGTAGATTTGTCAGTGGGAGGAATTAAGACGAGAATTGTGTCCGTGTATTCACCATGTGAGGGTGCAGATGAGGATGAAGTTGACAAGTTTTATGAAGCATTGAGTGACATCGTGGTCAGGGTCAACAGCAAGAATAGAATAGTGCTAATGGGCGATTTCAATGCGAGAGTTGGGAATAGAACTGAAGGATACGAAAGGGTGATTGGTAAATGTGGGGAAGATGTGGAAGCTAATGGGAATGGGAAGCGTTTGCTGGACTTCTGTGCTAGTATGGGTTTAGCTGTTAAGAATACATTCTTCAAGCATAAGGCTATTCACCGCTACACATGGGAGGCTAGGGGTACCAGATCCATAATAGACTATATCTTAACAGACTTTGAATTCAGGAAATCTGTTAGGAATGTAAGAGTTTTTCGGGGATTTTTCGATGATACAGACCACTATCTGATCTGTAGTGAACTAAGTATCTCTAGGCCTAGGGTAGAGAAAGTGAAATCTGTCTGCATACGAATAAGGGTAGAAAATCTCCAGGACGAGGAAATTAGACAGAAGTACATGGATATGATTAGTGAGAAGTTTCGAACAGTAGACAGTAAGCAGGTTCAGGATATAGAAAGTGAATGGGTGGCATACAGGGATGCTGTAGTAGAAACAGCAAGGGAATGCCTAGGAACAACTGTGTGTAAAGATGGGAAAAGGCGAACATCTTGGTGGAATGATGAAGTGAGAGCGGCCTGTAATCGTAAAAAGAAGGCTTATCAGAAATGGCTCCAAAGAAGGGCCGAGGCAGACAGGGATTGGTACGTAGATGAAAGAAACAGAGCAAAACAAATAGTTGTTGAATCCAAAAAGAAGTCATGGGAAGATTTTGGTAATAACCTGGAAAGGCTAGGTCAAGCAGCAGGGAAACCTTTCTGGACAGTAATAAAAAATCTTAGGAAGGGTGGGAATAAGGAAATGAACAGTGTTTTGAGTAATTCAGGTGAACTCATAACAGACCCCAGGGAATCACTGGAGAGGTGGAGGGAATATTTTGAACATCTTCTCAATGTAAAAGGAAATCATCATGGTGGTGTTGCAAATAGCCAAGCTCAAGGGGAGGAGGAAAATGATGTTGGTGAAATTATGCTTGAGGAAGTGGAAAGGATAGTAAATAAACTCCATTGTCATAAGGCAGCAGGAATAGATGAAATTAGACGTGAAATAGTGAAGTATAGTGGGAAGGCAGGGATGAAATGGCTTCATAGACTAGTAAAATTAGCGTGGAGTGTTGGTAAGGTACCTTCAGATTGGACAAAAGCAGTAATTGCACCTATCTACAAGCAAGGAAACAGGAAGGATTGCAACAACTATCGAGGTATCTCATTGATTAGTATACCAGGCAAAGTATTCACTGGCATCTTGGAAGGGAGGGTGCGATCAGTCGTTGAGAGGAGGTTGGATGAAAACCAGTGTGGTTTCAGACCACACGGAGGCTGTCAGGATCAGATTTTCCGTATGCGCCAGGTAATTGAAAAATGCTACGAGAGGAATAGGCAGTTGTGTTTATGTTTTGTAGATCTAGAGAAAGCATATGACTTTTGTAGATCTAGAGAAAGCATATGACAGGGTACTGAGGGAAAAGATGTTCGCCATACTGGGGGACTATGGAATTAAAGGTAGATTATTAAAATCAATCAAAGGCATTTATGTTGACAATTGGGCTTCGGTGAGAATTGATGGTAGAATGAGTTCTTGGTTCAGGGTACTTACCGGAGTTAGACAAGGCTGTAATCTTTCACCTTTGCTGTTCATAGTTTACATGGATCATCTGCTGAAAGGTATAAAATGGCAGGGAGGGATTCAGTTAGGTGGAAATGTAGTAAGCAGTTTGGCCTATGCTGACGACTTGGTGTTAATGGCAGACTGTGCCGGAAGCCTGCAGTCTAATATTTTGGAACTTGAAAATAGGTGTAATGAGTATGGTATGAAAATTAGCCTCTCGAAGACCAAATTGATGTCAGTAGGTAAGAAATTCAACAGAATTGAATGTCAGATTGGTGATACAAAGCTAGAACAGGTCGATAATTTCAAGTATTTAGGTTGTGTGTTCTCCCAGGATGGTAATATAGTAAGTGAGATTG
Organism: Anabrus simplex; assembly: GCF_040414725.1. Lineage (NCBI taxonomy): Eukaryota > Metazoa > Arthropoda > Insecta > Orthoptera > Tettigoniidae > Anabrus > Anabrus simplex. The sequence goes on from NC_090266.1 coordinate 201,446,531, forward strand.
AATCAAGGTGTAGTAAAGCTAATCCAGTGAGCTCGCAGTTGCGATCAGCAGTATTCTGTAAGAAGGAAGTCGGCTCCCAGACGAAACTATCTTTACATTGGTCTGTTTTCAGACCAACTTTGCTTTACGGGAGCGAAAGCTGGGTGGACTCAGGATAGCTTATTCATAAGTTAGAAGTAACAGACGTGAAAGAAGCAAGAATGATTGCTGGTACAAACAGGTGGGAACATTGGCAGGAGGGTACTCGAAATGAGGAGATAAAGGCTAATTTAGGAATGAACTCGATGGATGAAGCTGTACACATAAACCGGCTTTGGTGGTGGGGTCATGTGAGATGAATGGAGGAGGATAGGTTACCTAGGAGAATAATGGACTCTATTATGGAGGGTAAGAGAAGTAGAGGGAGACCAAGACGACGATGGTTAGACTCGGTTTCTAACGATTTAAAGATAAGAGGTATAGAACTAAATGAGGCCACAACACTAGTTGCAAATCGAGGATTATGGCGATGTTTAGTAAATTCTCAGAGGCTTGCAGACTGAACACTGAAAGGCATAACAGTCTATAATGATAATGTATGTATGTATGTATGTATGTATGTATTATAGTTAGCATTAAACTACTGGTCCAGATGTATATAAAAATTCTCAGGTATATTAAGCAGAGGGCCCTTGTTAGCTATTTCAAGAATGTCCATGTCGAAATCAATATTCTTGAATTTATGATTGTAATTGACCATATGTTGGCCGATAGCTGAAAATGTATGATATTTGACTGCGTTGATGTGTTCCAAATATCTTATATTAAAACTTCTTCCAGTTTGCCCTACATAAGAAATATTAGTGCAGGAGTTACATTTGAGCCTGTAAACGCCTGATTTTGCGTACCTGTTGACCTTATTGATGTGTGACATGTTATGTAGAATGTGTGTACTGTTATTATTGGTTTTGAATGCTAGCATTTTTTCTTGAAAATATTAGTGATCTTATGAATTTCGTCATTAAAAGTGAAAGTGGAAAAGAATTCGTATTTAGGTAGTTCTTTCTTGAGTGTTGTTTTGGGACGAAATTTATATTTATTGATAATACCTTCTATAAAGTGGCTACCAAAGCTGTTGAATTTTGCTATACTGCGAATAGTATTCAGTTCAATGGAAAGATCTTTCTTGGTCATGGGTATGTTGAATGCTCGATGATCTAGGCTATTACATATTGCTCTTTTGTGAGGTTGGGTGGTGAGTTGAATCTTGACGAGTAGTAACTGCGGATTAGGTGGGTTTTCTATAAATTTTATAGGTTAAAGAATCTTGATGTCTTATGATGGTTAGATCTAGAAAGTTGATCTTTTGATCTGTTTCTGATTCCAGAGTAAATTTGATATGGGGGTCGATGCTATTTAGCGCTTGAAGGGTGGTGGGAGCGTCTGTTGATTTTTCATTTATAATTGCTAGAACATCATCAACATACCTGGCTTACAAAATTTCCCTCAGAGGTAGAAATTCTCCCCTCAACCTGTTCCTTTATGCCGGAAACCTGGATTACCATCTCCCCCTCGAAGTTCGAGATATCGCCTTCCAGCTGGCTTACCCTACTATCGATCTGTTCAACCTGTCCCAGTTTTGACCTGATGTCCGATATCTGTTGTGTTAATCAATTGCTGACGTCGCTAATTTGCAATGAAATTTTGTCATCTATGGTTTAAATTTTCTATTCTAGGCCCTGTTCAACTTTGTATACCTGCGTGTACACTCATGATATATATATTTTTTTAATGCTATTTGTTCGGGGTGTCGACCCTTGTGGATCTTTTGCCCCTACTGGCAACATAGTGTATTAACCTGTGTGTTGTTGGAATGACGGAAGTGTGGAATGTTGTCTGTGAGGAAAGGAACATTAAGATGACACAAACACCCAGTCCCCAGGCCAGGGATATTAATCATTACAATTTAAAAAACCCTGACCCAGCCAGGAATCGAACCCGGGGCCGCCGAGTGACAGGAGGACGCGTTGCCCCCTATACCACGGGGCCGGTTTGTCCGTTTAAAACTGAGTTAGCTTGAGAAATTCCGTCGTTTACTTTCCAAATTTGGTCTCTTAGGCCGGAATTGACGCCTGAAATTGTGTTATTTACTTTCAAAATTTGATTTGCAATCTGCCCTGTTAGGTCGGAATTGAGTCTGAAATTTTGTCATTTCGTGCCTGTATCATGGTCATTAAGTTAGAACACATTTTAGGAATATTTACCTGTCTTCTGTCTAAGAATCTTCGTCGACTTCGATGATCAACTTTTCAGGATCTTCTCATTTTTCCACGAGATCTTCCCATAACCGCGTCTGCAGCGATTTCTTCTTCCCATTCGTTGGGAGATTTCTCGTGGTAAGTTTGTCCTTGAGTTGTTTCACAGACATATTCTGTAGTATCACTCGCATTTTGATCTATTTCGCACTACACACATATTCACTCGTAAATTCTTATGTCCTGTCCCACGGTCGCCTATGATGTATCCACAAAGATGCACATGAAATGCTGTCAGTTGGTACACTTATTTATTCACATTTATTTACAAATTAAATACACATAACCTTGATCACTGCCATCGGAAACAAAACACTTCACTCTGAAAATATCAACAAACCACAATTTTAACAACTGCCTATCACTAGCACATGGAGATTACAACCTTGAAACAGATGACTGCTGACAAGCATGTCGTCCACAACACGAGGTCACAAGTACAATTCCTATTAAACTATAACTCCACGTAAACAGTAACTCGTCTCTACCATCAAGACCACCTCCTTATATAGGTGCCTGGCCAGGCTTTTAGAAAGTTAGGTTACAAAATACCTCGTCGTAAATTCTTGAGTGCTTAATACATAGATATAATGTACAGAATATTCTACCATCATCTAGTGTCGGAGATAAGTAATTCTGGATGTTACAGTGGGTTTCACAATACTGTAGTGGATTACAGATCATATATACAGGTAATAATAAATTATATACAGGTTCTTACATTAACTAAACTTATATAAATGTCTATATACAGTACATGTTTCATGACATAACCTCACAAACAATGCGATCATCCAACTACGTAAATAATAATATTAGTACTAAATGGATGGAAACAGTTCATAGCCATACATTTATAATAATAATATCATAATCGTAAAATAATAATAATAATAATAATAATAATAATAATAATAATAATAATAATAATAATAATAATAATAATAATTCAAGCTCAATACTTGTATTGTTTACCCATATGTGAGAGAATATTGTTTTCAAGTTATATCAGTTTATCACCCTTGTGTTACAATAACATAGGTATTTAAGTATTAAATTTTAGGTGCCTTCCCCTAAACTGCTATTTTATCCTGGGTGAACAAAATTGTTTAAAGCTTACTAGGGAATGGTACGAAGTCGGACGGTGAATATTAAATCATTAATTACTCTTAAAAAAGCAAATATTACGAGCCAAGGACTTCAACTTGTTGTTTTCTTTTTTTCAATTTCACGACATTATTTCCGAATAAGATCTAATTTAACTATTCTCATATCGCTGGAATGTATTTCCTAACATTCTGAAAAATGTACTATTTAAAAACTAAAAATAGACCACTGCTACTAAGCCCTATACTATGTACCCTTGACACAACTATTTGTCAACAGCTAACGGCTGTTATTGTTGCTATTCACAATAGAACCAAAAATTGTTTATTCAATCTTTCTTTTTGACTGCTCCTATCTTAAGTTTGTAAACAAGTTCAGATACTCCAATCAAGTTGTCGGTTTATGCCAAATGTTAAATCAACAATTACTTATTGTAAGCCAAAAATCTCGAACCTAAGACTTCAACCAGATAGTTTTTCAATTTTTACGACTTTACTTCTGAATAAGGTCTCAATTAACGTTCTCATCTTGCTGGAATTTTTTTCCTGACATTCCGAAATATTGTAATATTTAAAAATTCAAAACAGACCACTGCTACTAAGCACTTTATTATGTACCTTTGTCACAACTATTATTGTTGTTATTCACAATAATACCAAAAATTATTTTTTTCTTGAGACTGCTCCTATTTTAAGTATGTTAATATTAAATCTTAATAATTATATTTTAATTATAAATCAGGTGCCTGATTTAACCTTGAGGAGGTACAATGACTGAAGATGCCTTCAATGAAAGGCGAAACGTCTCACATTTCATAAGGTAATAAGGATCAAATCCTAATTGTGTAAGACTATAATGTATTGAATAGGTGGTTAAATAATAAATTAATTACCATTCTCTAAGACAGAGAATCAATCCATCAGGTTGCTTTCTTTAGTGCCATATTTTCTACCACTTAAACAATCTTACCAGTATTTTACTGGGACCAGGAAAATTGGCACTTGAATTACGTGATGCTGTACGACTCTTTCGAGCTAAGTTAGATTTCATCATTCAAGACTTTACTCCAAAAACAAAAGTAGTTGTTTGTGGGGCATAATATAAATGACATTAATTATCCAAGACTTGAAGGAGGAAACAATGAATTTTCCCACATGTCGTTCAATATCTTCGAATGTTTGATGCAGGAATTGTTATATTTTTGTACCAGCTGAAGAGAGAGTCTGATGAACTAATCATCCATGTCAACAAATTGGAAGACCTTTTCAGGCTGTGAAAAGGCCTCTTACATCGAACCTCAAGGACAGTGATGTACCAGAGGGACTGAATTGTGCAACTATGGCAAGGCAGAATTAGAGTTGGAAATGCTGCAGCTGGAGATGACAGAAGAAAAGCCAAAGAAGGTTGATTTGTCACTTTGGCTCTCTCTTTGATAGATTCATACCCTAACTTCTGCAAGTTTTCATAACACGTGTTGACAATATTTGGGTCGACATATCCATATGAAATTAGAAGTTTTCCAACATGGATTTTGTGAAAACTATTTCAGATCAAGAATAACTAGTAAATGCCTGAGGGGCTTCTTAACCATTGCTGCAACTTCATATATTCAAGACTTAGGAGGGGGAGGGAGACAGAGAGATATTAGTGATATTTACTTACATTTTACATTGAGTAGTTCAATTGGCGTTCAGTGGATTAGTGTTGTAGGTTAGTATCTGTTTCAATTTTGGGTTGGGGGAAAGGAGGAATAATACTCAATTTTTATTTAAATATCAGTAGGTTTGTTGATAGGAAAACTGAGCAAGTTGGCCGTGCAGTTAGGGGAGCGCATCTGTGAGCTTGTATTCGGAAAATAGTGGGTTCGAACCCCACTGTCGGCAGCCTTGATGTTTTTCTGTGGTTTCCCATTTTCATACCAGGCAAATGCTAGGGCTGCACATTAAGTTAGGCCACAGCCACTTTCCTCCCGCTCCAAGCCCTTTGGGAGTTAGGGATTGGAATAATTTATCAAGGGAGATGTTGATAAATTTCTAAGTTCTTTGAAATTATTTAAGAGAAGACTAGGTGAACAACAGATAGGGTTGGTCGGTCGGTCAGTCGGAAACAAAACATTTTCATACCTCTCAGAGGAACACTAGGCAATAATATGGAAGATGAAGTGAAATCTGCGTTACCGTTATATATTAATTTACATTTGTACGACCGAACTCGATAGCTGCAGTCGCTTAAGTGCGGCCAGTATCCAATATTCGGGAGATAGTAGGTTCAAACCCCACTGTCAGCAGCCCTGAAAATGGTTTTCCGTGGTTTCCCATTTTCACACCAGGCAAATGCTGGGGCTGTACCGTAATTAAGGCCACGGCCGCTTCCTTCCCACTCCTAGCCCTTCCCTGTCCAATCGTCGCCATAAGACCTATCTGTGTCGGTGCGACGTGCGTAAAGCAACAAGAAAAAAAATAAATAAATTTGTACGGAGACTCTAAGCTCACTGGACAAAAATTAGTCATTCCTGGTGAAATCATTACAAGCATCATTATATGGCCTCTGGACATGATGACCGCCTGGATTCACTTAGGAAGCAAGTCCACAAGGTTGTGCCGGTACATCACATTCAGGTTATGCCACTTGCTGAGGATTTCATCACATAATTCCACCAAATTGCGGGGATGCTGAAGTCAGCGTTTTACACGCTGGTCCAGCATGTCCCAAGGATTTTCAATGGGGTTTACCTGCTGTTCCAGTATGCCCCAGAGATTTTCAGTGAGGTTCAAGTCAGGTGATTTTGCAGGCTAATCGAGATGTAATAGGGTGGGGAAGTGTTCATAAAACGAGTCACATATGAGTCCAGCCTGATGAACTTTGCTGTTGTCATCTTGAAAAATCGGGGTATCAATAGCGTCCTCATCATGCAGATGTTAATTGAAAGGCAACACCTGATTATCCAGAATTTTTAAATAAATATGCTGGTTCATTTTCAAAAGTGGAGGAAGAGATAACATTGATAATTATAGGCCGGTTTCAGTAACATCTCTCATTTGTAAGTGTACGGAGTGATTAGTAGCAAGGAATGTGTTTGAATTCTTACGCGAAGGAGACCAGATTGGCTGTTCTCAGCATGGATTTCTCCCGGGGAGTTCTTGCGCAACCTTCTTAATGAAAGCCATTGATGACTGGTGGTGATACTTGGATCATCCAGATGTGATTCACGTAGACTGCTTGTCACTTGATTGGAGCAAAGCCTTCAACCAAGTGCCGCATGAACGACCTCTGTTAAAGCTACAACAGCTTGGTATATGAGGCAGATTATTGATGTGGGTAAGGTCCTTCCTGGAAGGTCGAACACAGTGTGTGGTATCTGGAGGGGCCCGGTCACAACCTATCAAAGTGACATCAGGAGTAGTTCAAGGTTCTGTGATCGGTCCCCTGCTGCACGTCATGTTTGTGCTTGATCTTCCCGGATGTGTAACCGCACACATGGCACAATATGCAGGTGACACTGTTCTGTATAAAAGTATAAAGAACATAGAAGACAGTCGAAAACTACAATCGGACCTACAAAATGTATCTATATGGTGTTCCGTGAATGGGCTAAACATAAATGTAAGTAACGTACATACATACATTATCATTATAGACTGTAATGCCTTTCAGCGTTCAGTCTGCAAGCCTCTGTGAATTTACTAAACGTCGCCACAATCCTCGAATTGCAACTAGTGTTGTGGCCTCATTTATTTCTATACCTCTTATAAATAAATGTAAATGTATTAGGATAAGTAGATCAAGAAACTGCATAGAGAACACATATGAACTAAATAAGAATGTAATACCGCAGTGTGCAAATATCAAACTTTTAGGATTAATTATTTCTAAGGGTTTGAAATGAACCTGCAGACGGAGGAGGCAAGGCGAAAAGGGATAAAAGTCTTGGGATTTCTTAGCAGGAACCTAAAAGGCTTTGAATCAGGGGCCCTACGAACAGCATACCTCAGTATGGTAAGACCCATACTAACCTATGGTTTTCCTGCCTGGAGTCCCACCACAGTCACAAATCTAAACAAACTTCAGAAAATACAGAATGGGGCGGAAAAGCTAATAACTTACCGCTCCCAGCTTAATTCGGCTAACCTCCCTACAATAGAAACCATTGTCAAAAGAACCGACTTGATCTTCCCCCGAAAATTATTCGCCGGCTCCATTAACCTTGACCTCTTTCGCCGCCCTTCCCTACCCTTTTGCTCCGTCTGCAGAGGCGTTAATTTTGTCCCTCCATTTGCCCGCACCACCTCCTACCAATCCAGTTACTACGGCTGCTCTGCCCGTCTCTGGAATGAATAAGCGAAGCAAAGCCACCTCCGTACAGGCCATGAAGGCCCTTGGAGGAGTGGAAGGTAAAGGCTTCCTCCATTGTTAACCTCGGCACATGATGGGGTAGAGTGGTTAGCTCTACACCCGGCTGCCTTTGCCCCCAGGAATTACCCTGGTACTCATTTTTGGTGTAGGCTGAGTGAACCTCAGGGCCATGTGCACCTCTGGAAGTGGAAATCTCATTTCTTAAATTTTACGCAGACGTGCCAAGTCCCCTGATTTGAGCGGGAGACTCCCGATTTTTCATCGTTCCTCCCGATCTCCCGATTTTCAGAGCAATATCCATAATTTTCATATTATTTTAAACTCCCACAAATTTCCTCGTATCGATATATGGCTGAGTATGGCTGGTCGATAATAGTTCTAATAATGATACCAGATGGCAGTACGGGGCACGGTGGCCAGTCATGTGCTCCTCTTTGGTCTATAATAGTCATTATCTTTGCAAGCGAGTCAAGCGAGTAACTTTCTCTTTGGAGTAACCTAACCTCAGAAGTAGCGCACCATAGTCGTTCTACCCGGGGCAAGACCTGCAGAAGTGCTCATGTTGTGCCTCAATATTTGTTTTGGCCAAAATGTCAAAAAAGAAATATGATGCAGTGTTGAAAAAAAATAAAATGAAGTGGCACATGGCTATTAGTGCCGGGAGTGTCGGAGGACAAGTTCGGCTCTCCAGGTCTTTCGTGTCGTGATGAGGATGAAATGATGATGAAGACGACACATACACCCAGCCCCCCGTGTCAGCGAAATTAACCAATTATGGCTAAAATTCCCGACCCTGCCGGCAATCGAACCCGGGACCCCGGTGGCCAAATGCCAGCATGCTAACCATTTAGACATGGCGCCAGACAGTGTTTAAAAGTGCTTATAGGGAAGAATTTCCATGTTTGAGTGAATCCAGAAAGGGACAAATGTTCATATTCTGTACTATATGTAGGTGTGAATTTTCAGTTGCACATGGCGGGAAATGCAATATACTCAAGCATATGCAAATGAAAAAACATAAGGAGAGTGTCCAGTGTGTAGAAAGAAACCAGAAACTTAACTTTTCATGTAAAAACCAAGATGTAAATCTTGTGACGAATGCCAAGGCGTTATTTACGTCATTTATAGTAGAACATAACCCGCCTATGCCTGCTGGTGAGATGTAGTAGTTACAGTGCACTATGTCTGCTGGTATGGGTTATAGCAAATTTGTTACTTTCATTGACCTGTCTCAGTCTCATCCTTGGCTTTGACAATATGAAAGTGACTGAGGTATGGGTGATGCTAGTAATACCATTGCTTATGCAGCCAGTCCTTGTTATGAATGGTGTGAAAATATCGCTCATGGGGTCAGTTGGTGCATGCATTTCAGTGGGCTTGACAGACTGATGTGTAATAGCAACGGCTGGCTCGGTGAGGAAAGCAATGGGAAACTATCTCAATCCTCATTTTCTTAGTACGCCTCTTCAGTGACGCCTAGGCTATTTATGACAGCTGTTGGCGGAGCTGCAGAGGATCAAACCAGCCTTCGGGCTGAATACCCAACATACATACATACAACCCGCCTGTTAATTGTGCCGATCACGCGGGACCTTTGTTTCGCAAACTGTTTCCTGATTTGGAAATTGCTAAACGATATGGGTGTGCTAGAACGAAAACTGTGGCTATCATTACAGAAATGTGCGTGGAAGAAAGGGCGTAAATTGTATGAGACTTGCAGGTGAATGCAGTTTCTGTTGCTACTGATGATAGCAATAAAAGCAACTTGAAAATATATCCCATTGTTGTAACATTTCTTAGGCCTGAACTCAATGAAATTCATTGTTGTGTACTCTCTGTGCCTAATTTGGAAGGGGATGCTACTGGAGCTAACATTGCCAATCTTTTGCTCTCAACTTTTCGGGAATTCTGCATTCCATTAAAAAACTGCCTAGCTCTTGGTGCTGATAATGCTCCAGTAATGGTAGGATTGAAGAATGGTGTGGCAGGATGTTTGAAGCGGGAAAATAGTAACAATCATCGTAGGCTGCTCTTGTCACCTAATTAATCTTGCTGCCAAGAAGGGTGCGGCATGCTTGCCCGTAGATGTAGATGAAAGTATAATTGATATATTTTTATTATCTGGAAAGCAGTGCAAAGAGGAAAGAAAAGTTCAGAGAATTTCAGACTTTACACAACACAGATCAGGAAAATTCTGAAGCGTGTGCCTACTCGACGGTTATCACTAAGAAGGTGTTTAAATAGGTTTGTGCTTCAGTGGTTACGTTATTCAGGAGCGAAATTGTGAGTAAGGATTCTCAGATGGGAACTTTGAAGACTTACAAAATTCCTAAGCACAGTTTAAGTGCAGATGTGTCTTGTTTGTCTGAAAAGGTTAAGGATTATCATAACATTTCACCTCATTCCTCAGTTAAAAGGAAAACTCAGTCATCAGTTTCACTTTTTAAAAATGTAACTACTGATGACACTAAGAGCCATACATTGTCACGTGAAGAACGACTTTTCATGTTCCTTTCATCAAATTTACATAAATCTTTTTGCCTTATTCTCTCAAGTTTTATGGATATCTTTGAGAATCCAAACGTAGCTCTTCAGCCAAGTATGCCGCACATCCACTTATTGAGGTCAGTTTTGGAGGAACTATTGAAGAATGTGATGGCAAGGTTTGTGAAACCAAACGTTATTAGAAGATCCTCCTCTCTCCTTGATGTAGATTATCATACTCCAGCAAATTAAAAGGATGATTGTGATCTGATGATAGGGAACTCTGCGTTTGTTTTAGTGAACACCTTGAAGTCTGAGGAAAACTGCATATTCTTTAAGTCTGTTAGAAAGTGTTTCTCTTCATCGTGTGACTACATGGTACACAAATTTCCATTCAAAGATGAAGTTTTAATTAATGCAGAAGTTGCAAATATTTCTGCTATAAGTAAGGCATCATTTTCTAGGCTTGGATTTTTCATTAACAAGTGTCCGAACATTTTGACTAGTGAAACGGAATGTTTGGATAAAGAAACTGATATTCTGAACTCCCAGTTCTGTAACTTTCAGCTTGAATAAACAAACCCGTCAAAAGGAAGTAGTGATGTTCAATGGGCATTGGTAGGTCAGATGAAATCAGCTGATGGTGTACTTAAATATGACAGACTCTCTAAGGTGATGTTTGCTATTTTATCAATTCCACATAGCAATGCAGAATGTGAAAGGATTTTTAGCACAGTCACAAAGAAAAAAACACAGTTCAGATCCTTGCTGTCTGAACAAACTTTGGAGAAACTTTTAACCTTGAAATCAGTTCAGCAAGCCAAGTGCTTTGAGCAAAAATTTAGTTCCAAGTTTCCGAAGAGGGCTAAGTCAGCTACTGGTGTGTTGAACAACAATTAGTCGTAATGTGATCACCATGTTGAAGGATGAGAAGTGACATGTTCCTACAGTTCAGGTATGTCCAGTATTTAGTATTCACATGTAAATGATGAAAAATATATATATGTAGGCCAAATAGAATTGTTAATGTATTGAATTATAATGAATTTGTACATGTTCTGCAATCAGTGATGTGTCGTAATACGTCGTGATTTTCTGCCAAATTTCTCCTGATTTTTCACTTTTGAAAGTTGGCATGTCTGTTTACGACTTCTTGACGGGGATTCGAACCCACGTCCTTCCGGGCGAACCGAGCACGCCTTTACCGCCTCGGCCAGGCAGCCCCTCTGGAATGAACTACCACCTAAAATAAAAGACTTGCCTCTAACGCAGTTTACAAACCCTGTAAAAAGATGTAAATCGCTGTGTGTGCATGGACGGGAGTGAAAGGGAGAGAAAATGTTGTCGAGTGAATGAATTACTGTACGAGTGTAAATATGTGAATAATGTAATTATTGTATATATTAGCTCAGTATATCTGTGAAGCAACTAATGTACATGGGGCTTGCCCTTTTTTGCTAGACCATCCATATAATCTGTATGACTTGTGGTAAATATATATTTTTGTTTACGGCCATTAGAGACCACGTTAGGTGACAGTTACATGTTTCTGGAAACCTTCTTCACAGTCCAAAACTTTAGCATCCTTTCTCTGGCAGCCTGTCTTCTTTCTTCTGTCTGCCCATGGTTAAGTTTTGGTTCGTCATGGAATCCCTGGAATTTTTCGATCACTGACCTAAACTTTGTTCGGTTTGAGATGTCTTCTGAATTTAGTCCCACCTGTTGGAGATCCTTTCTAACCTCCGTGAACCATTTGTCCGACACTTTAGGTCTGCTGTCTAGTATTGTGAAAATCCTTTTCGTTACTCTCTTCTCATCCATTCTAAATAAATGCCCATAGAATTTAAGTCTCCGTTTTCTCATGGACTCAGCCTTTCATTGTCATGGTAAAGTTCTTCCCTTTCTCGCAACCTGTACTGTCCATCCACAATCTTTGGACCCATTATTTTGTGAAGGATCTTTCTTTCGAATTTCTCAGCTTCTCTCAGTCCCGCTTTCCCTGTCATTTGGAGGCATTCACTAGCGTACAGACATTCCGTTTTAATCACTGTATTGTAGAGCCTTAGTTTAGCTCGTCTGGAGATGGTTTTCTTATTGTACATAGGATATGTCCTACAAAAAGCCACAGCCATCTTCTCCTGTCTGGTGTTGTTTGCTTCTCTTTCATTAGTTTTCAGTTGCACTATTTCACCCAAGTACTTAAAGCTATCATCTCTCTCTATTTTACCGTGTTCTGTCTTCAGGTACCGAGCGGCTATTTTGATGTTTGTTATATATTTAGTTTTTTCGAAAGAAAGCTGTAGTCCTGCTTTTTCTGCTTGTAGTTTTAGTACATTCAGCTGTTCTATTGCTGTGTCAGTATTCCTAGATAGCAGCGCAAGGTCATCAGCAAAGGCAAGGCAATTAATCATGACGCCACTTTTTGACCCTCCAATGTATACTTGGTTAAGTAATCCTTTTCTGTCCAGTTCTTTTTCCCATTCCCGGATAATCTTCTCCTACACACAGTTGAAAAGAATTGGTGGCAGTTCATCACCCTGTCTGACTCCTGTTTTAATTTCAAACTGCTTGGAGATCTCTCCCATGAACTTCACTTTCGAATGTGTCCCAGTAAAGTCTGCTTAAAAATTGCCGTTGTTTTGGCATCGATTCCAAATTCCACCAATATATTGAATAGCACTTCACTGTCGACTGAATCATACGCCTTCTTGAAGTCTGCAAAAACCACTACCAGATCCTTTAAGAGATGATTCTCTAGTACATGTTTCAGACTCCAGATTTGATCAATGCATGATCTTCGCTTCCTAAATCGCACTTGATACTTGCCTAGTTGGTGATCCACTTGTTCCACAAGTCTCCTCTGTAGTGCTTTAGACAGTGTCTTATATGTTACAGGTGTGATTGAAATGCTGCGGTAGTTGTTAGGATCTGCTCTATCACCTTTTTTTGTGTAGAGGATGAATGATAGCATTTTTCCAGTCTCCAGGGATAGCTTCCATTTCCCAGATATTTTCCATTTCTCGCCTTAAAATTGTGATTGCAATTTCTCCACCACTTTTCAGCATCTCTGCTGTGACAGAGTCTTCCCCTGCATCTTTGTTGTTCTTTAAGCCTGCAATTATTTCACAGAGTTCTTTTTCGTCAGGGGGTGTTGAGTTTTTATTCTGTTGCTTTGGATCCTCTTTTGGCCATTAATTTTTAGGTTTTAAACAGTTCAACAATTTCTCAAAATATGTAGCTAATATCTCACAATTTTCTTTCCTATTCACAGCCAATTTTCAATCTTCCCTTCGAAATACCATGGTAGATGGTTGATACCCATGTATGTGCTCTTTAAAGGTCCTATAAAAGTTTCTAGTATTGTTCTTAAACTCCCTATCAATACTTCGGATTTCTTCAGATATTTGATTTCTTTTGGCTTGCCGGAGGGTCTTTGCTGTCTGTTTGCGTACCTTTCACGTCTCAAATTTATCTTCTGTTTTATCTGCGTACCATGTTTTATAGGCTACAGCTCTCTTATCAATTGTTACATCACAGTCTGTAGTCCAGCATCGGTGTCTGCGAGTTCATCGCAAGTGTTTCTCCTTGAAATTGCAACATAGTCTAGTTGATATTCATCTAGGTCTTTCTGTGGAGCACACCATGGTTTTTTTTCCCTTGGTAGTCTTTTGAAGTACGTGGACATTAATTTAAGATCAAATGTCTCACATAAGTCAATATGTCTCTTCCCATTCATATTTGTTCTGGTTTGAGCCGGATAACCACCCACTATTTTTCAGAACTGACGTTCTTTCCTGACCTGCACATTGAAATCACCCATCAGAATTTTGACATGATTGCTTGGCGTCTTTAGCAAATCTTTCTCCAGTTGATCCCAGAATATTTTCACCTTATCAGGATATTTCTGTTGTCTTCGTTTATGGAGGCATGTGCATTGAATAATGTGTATCTCTTGTTTGCACATTTCAGTGTGAGAGTGGAAAGTTTATCAGAAGGAGAAGAGAAGTCTGTTATGGAGTCAATAACTCGTTTGTTTACACAAAATGCTGTGCCAAGTTGCTGCAGATTTCTTCCAATTTTCCGTCCAGGTTTACCTTTAAAGATTCTGTAATTTTCTGAATCAAACGTATTAATATCAGTAAAACGTGTCTCTTGCACTGCTAGTATTAGGATATTCTGATTTTCCATTTCATCCAAAGTCCGTTTTAATTTCCCCGTCTGAAGTAGAGTCTGTATGTTGATAGTTCCAAAATAGTGATGTTTCTTTGTCCGTAGATTTCGTTTTAGGTTAGTCGTGTTTGTCATTAGTACGTCATCAGTCTGGCTACCAGATGGCTCCAACTCCATCTTGCATGTTGGTACAAGCTCCCCAGATTCCGAAGGCTTGTTTGCGCCGCCTGATGCGACGATGGATTTCCATAGCTGGGTACCACCTGGGGTAGTTTTCCTTGAAAGTGTTTCCATCATGCATAATGTTACCTCATGGTAATGCCTGCTGGGACAGATTACTCTGTCCGTGGTTAGAACTACGGCTGTTAGCCATAGAGCCAGTTCTTCCGCCCTCTCAGCCGTTGGGAAATATCCGCTTCCGCCATCGAGACCGTTGACTGCAGTCCTTTTTGCCTCAGTTGATCTGCGGGTGTTTATTTGGCTAAGCCTTATTCACACCTGTCCTTCACATCTATAGGAACATCTATCAGCCATATGGGACGCTAGGCATAGATATCAAGGATACTTGTAATATGGGACGCTCCGTGTCGGGGTTAAAGCCTCCCACCCCAGTGACTTCCATGAAGTTATGCCAAACACTTACTCAGTTCAGTGCCTGACCCCCACAGAAGCTAACCGGGCATGGGATTTGTGGTAAATAAATAAATAAATAAATAATAATAATAATAATAATAATAATAATAATAATAATAATAATAATAATAATAATGATGATGTTAGTGGTCACTTCAGTGAGCGGGCGCAATCCATGATTTGAAAAACACCCCCAAAAAATCACATACCCACCTCCAGCTTGAACCTGTCCTTGCACACATCCAGGATGAAATGCTTCATGTTGCCTTCGTTATGCAGTTCCCGTCGCAATGTTCTCTTTCTAACAGGTTGGGATGGACCTTCATACACTGGCTGCAGCAATGCCTGTCAGGTTTGGAAGCGATTTTGATTCACAAGCCGTGAAACTCATCTCTGGTCCCTCTCGGTCAGGATCTTTTTTCGACCACAATTCTGGCGTAGTGTTTTGTGGCCGTGGCAACGCACCATATGGCCGTGGGCATGGCCAAACATGATTGCCCCTCTTTACCACTCTGTCACATCCTTACATCTACCCATGTTGCCGTACACTGTCCGCTTTAAACATAAATATCTCACTGGTCGCTACTGCCTTATGCTCACATAGAGGCAGTGCACATGGGGTTGAGCATGGGACTCGTTCGATGTGCATTTGGGTGACTATTTTTTTTTTTTTTTTTTTTTTTGTTCGGCGAGCTTACTGAACGCTAATAAGGACTCTTATTTTGTTTCAGTCTAGTTTTCCAACTGTTGTATTCTAACCTTCTCTTTGTTGTTTATTACTTGACTCTAGGAGCATCTTGAGCTTCAGTCTTTCATTAGACAAAACAGAAAAATTCTCCAGACCAAAGGAGAACTTAGTTCTGAGAGGAAGGAAAGGTTAGAAACTCTTCAAGCTTCATTTGACCGCATTTCAAATGGCACGCAACAGTTTGCTGAGGCATTAGATGAAGATTTTCCTGTTTTGCCAGAGGATGGTGAGTATGCATAATTTTATTCTGTGACCCACTGTGGACAAGAGTTTCTTATTTAGTAATATGTATTGTTATGAATTACAGAATCACTCAAAAATGAAACACTTATCATGAATGGAAGTAGTGAAAGTGAAGAAGGTACATCAACAGCTTCCCTCTGGGAGGATGAAGAAACAAGAAGATTTTATGAATGTTTGCCTGACATGAAGGAATTTATGCCTAGCTTACAAGTTCGAATTGCAGATCCAGAACCTCAGGTTTGTATTTGTTTAGATGAAAGTTCCATTGACCATTCGCGGAAGATAGTTTAGAGATCCAATATGGCATGGCTCATACGATGTCACAAATAATAAACATGGGTTGTTAATGCTGGTGAATTAAAAGGAGAGAGGAGCATTGGTCTGAATATGTTAGGATATGGTCTTGAGAAACAGTTGACCTGGATAGGTTAGAATATGGTCCGAAAGTGTAAGTCTCCAGGTTAGTGCTGTGAAACAGTCAACAGGCTTCTAGCATCCTCTGCAGTCTAGATTATATGTGACAAAAAGTAAGGTTATCGGCGCACACAGTGATAAATTGAAACTGCACGTTTTTCTTATTTTTACTAAATGCAGCAGCTCTGAGGTCAGATGTGATTCAAGCTCTACTGGAGACAATAGGAAATTTATCTTCATTATTGCTGGTCCAATCTGACCAATAGCAACACAAAAAGTGTTCACATTTCTCAGATTTACATAGTCTCTGTTTTTGATAAGTATGAATACTTCTCTGGGTGGGTTGGTGCGTCCCTGGCAAGCATAAAGGAAAGATCCCTTCTCCACATTACTTCAGGTATCATTTCACATAATTTTTCTATGATTTTTCACCTATTACTGATTAGCGGAAGCCCCACCTTTCTTTCTTTCTTTCTTTATCGAAGTCCAAGGAAAGGAAACCAAAACCCTGATAATTGCCGATAATATTGTTATTTTATCTGACTCTGCAAAAGATCTGGAGAAATTGCTGGATGGTATGGGCAGAGTCTTGGAGAAGGAATACAAGATAATTAAGTCCAAAACAAAAGTAATGGAGTGCAGTCGAACACTGTTAGGTGATGCAGGAAATATTAGACTAGGAAATGAAGTCTTAAAGGAAGTAGATGAGTATTGTTACTTCGGTAGTAAAATAACTAATGATGGTAGAAGTAAGGAGGATATAAAATGCAGACTAGCACAAGCAAGGAAAGCCTTTCCTAAGAAAAGAAATTTTTTCACCTCGAACATTGATATACGCATTAGAAAGATGTTTTTAAAAACTTTCATGTGGAGTGTGGCATTGTATGGAAGTGAAAAATGGACGATACCTAGCTCAGAATAAAGAGAATAGAAGCTTTTGAAATGTGGTGTTACAGAAGAATGCTGAAGATGAGATGGGTAGATAGAATCACGAATGAAGAGATACTGAATGGAATTGATGAGAGGAGAGCGATTTAGCACAGTATAGGGCGTTATGGAGAGCTGTATCAAGCCAGCGTATGGACTGATGACTCAAACATCATCATTTATTTATTTATTTATTTATTTATTTATTATTAGCTTGAATATTTCTTTTAGTTTTCTCTCATTGGTACTGCGTTGTGTTTGTGATTATCTGGCTGCGTAGCTTATGCAGTTAAGCACTTGGCTTCTGTACTCATGGTGGATTATTAGAATCCTGACAGTTCTGGTCGACATTACAAATGGTTAAATGTGAGAAACCCATGTTGTTAGAAGTACTGGTACATAAGGAACTCCTTTCAGGGAATAATTCCAACATTCCCTGTAATGCTCACAATTCACGCATAATGTAGAACAAGATTGTTTCATTCGTGCAGAAGTCTATGATAGAACTTGCATGTTTCTCACAACTCACTACATTATGTCGGTCACAGAGTTCAAATAAACATCCAGGTTTTGGATCATGGTAAGACTTCGTTTTGCATATTTTGTTATTATAACAGTGTAATGTGAGGTATTTTGTGAAATGGCGAAGCTCTTGGTTTGCGCTGGTCCAAGTTCTGTTTAGCTTGGTCTGTGTTGTGTAGAAATCCAGCCAGATTTCTTTCCATTTTCTCTCCCTTTCTTCTAGCAATTTCTTCCAGCTGTCCACAGATGGCAGAGCATGTTCTTGTTTAAGCTTCTCGATTACAAAGGCTTCTTTGGCTAGTTCATAGGCTATTCTCAATCTTGTATGTTAAGGACCCCCAAGAACAACCTTCAGGGAGTGTAATTTGACATCTTTCAGGCAGAGGAAGTATCTTCTGCATATTATATCCAAAGTTATTTCTATTCTATAGGTGAGGATTAGGATGAACTTGGCTTCAAATAAGGCCAAGGTGGAGGCAAGCAAGAATCTTGTTATATCTCTGATGTGAATAGCTTTCTTAATTGCTGCTGCCTTTTGTCTAGTGTGAATCCTGAACTAAGTTATTGTAGTCTGCAAGGTTAAACCAAGATATCTGAAATTATTGACTGTATTTTTTGGGACTCTTTTAAGGAGTATTTTATCATCTCAGGCTGGCCGTCTTCCCCTCTTGAATATCATATGGTCTGTCTTTTCTAAGTTTATTGTCATTTTGTTTATATCTGCCCACTGGTCCAGTGTGTCAATTGCTTTTTGCAGTTCTTTGTGTGTCATGCGACCACATCACTAAGTCATCTGCGCAGATGTTTATCTTCACCTTGTTAGCTTTTGCTTTACTCTTTGCACAATATCGTGAGTGGCTTTTTTAAAACGGAGGGTGTTAAGGGGGTTTCCTAATACACCATTTGTCTGAATGATATCCTCTGACACTGTTACGCTGTCTGAGTTGTTTCTTCCAAACATATTGTGTATCAGGGCTGTGAACTTGTCGTTTCTCTTCATTTAAAAAAATTTACAGTTTGCTTTACGTCGCACCGACATGGCTATGGTGATGATGGGATAGGAAAGGGCTAGGAGTAGGTAGGAAGCAGTTGTGACATTCATTAAGGTACAGCCCCAGCATTTGCCTGGTGTGAAAATGGGAAACCACAGGAAACCATCTTAAGGCCTGCTGACAGTGGGGTTTGAACCCCTCCTGAATACACGCTCACAGCTGTGTGACCCTAACCGTACAGCCAGCTCACTCAGTTCTCTTCATTGTCATCTCCAGTTTGGTGTAGATGGCATTCCTGTTTAAGCTGTTGAAAGTTTTGCAACAGTTGACAAACACTGTATGGAATATGCCTCGAAGAAGCCACAGAGTGTTTTCAATATTGTCTGTGAGGTTTTCTATGGCCTGTGACATGCTTCTTCCTTTCCTGAAGCTGAACTATTCCTCCGAGATTTTGTTTTCTTCTATGTGATTAATCTTGTCAACACTTTCAGAAGACTGTTCTCTAAAGTGGTCCCCTTACAGGAATTTGGATCATTTAAGCCACCTTTTCCTTCATTTATGTTGTAACAATAAGGTTGACCAAACTTTCCGTACACATTGCTCACATGTAGAAGAAGAAAATATGTTATATGGACATGGGTCCGGGAATGGTTTATTTCCATATTAGAGCTAATTTTCTGCAACACTATATAATACACTAATCATACAAAACACACAGAAATGACCAGCATTCTACGTGAAACTCTTTCTTCTGTGAAATCTTCAAGGTGCTCTTCATTATCATTGATTAATTCACCAACCCGCTGTCGCATTGAATTCCGGATGTGCTGATGTATCCCTGGAGTATTGCATATGGTCTCTTGGTTAGGTCTAGTGAAGTTGTTATTCCTAGGTGAACCAATTGCCTGGCCTTCACACTCACCAGTCTTAAACCCTCTAGACTTTTATTTGTGGAGTCATTTGAAAGCTCTTGTGTTTCGAACCCCAGTGCAAGATGCAGAATGTCTTTGTGCCCGTTTTATTGAAGTCTGCAAAATCATATGCAGTTCTAAAGGGATTCATCAGCGCATCCGGAATTCATTGCGTAGGCGAAGTGAAACCACGTGTTAAACATTACGGCAGATGGGTACAATATGCTGGCTGGGCAGGCAGTTTGAGCTACACCAGCTTCACTTCAGAATATTCCAGTGCAGTCATTTGAATCTTTTATGGAGCAAATCAAACAGTTCTCATTAGTCTTTGAAGTGCCTGATGCAAAGAGGTTTTTGTAATTTTTTATGGCAAACTCGATGACAAGACGTACAGCTAGTTTATAAAAGTGTTTATGAAATATTAAACCACAAAAAGGTAGTAGCAGTACCAGTTCCATAAATGTACTCGGAAAGTGAACAAGTTAATTACAGTATTTTATGCCAATTTTAGAAGGTAAGCACAGAACTGTCATCTTAGAAACTTCTTGAGTAAGATGCTTTGTGACAAAATGATGTGTGGAAACCACTGAAGATGTTCGCTGTAAATTATTAGTGAAGACACACTCAACTGTCAGTTTCTGGGTTCTGTGGGCTTACTAGAGTGGTCGTACCATCTCCTTCAGGGAGAGAGTTGCAGTCTACATGTTTGGTTCAGTGGACTACATGCAGTTTGAAAGTCGTAGTGTTAGAGTGTGGTCAGGCATATGCTGTGCTTCTTGTGAACGCTCAGGCAGTGTTTTCTATTTAGGCACATCCGCACTCTCACTGTAGCATGAGTACAACACAGCGTGTAACGTCACCAGTTGTTTACCTATCCACATAGCCCAAAATCCCATCAAGTAACACGAACCTGTAATAATGCAGTGAAAATAATGATTGATCATAAACTAGCTGCAGTGCAAAGTAATTTGTGAATTAATGTTCGTATCGTGTTTAAAAGAATTTCATCCATCCATGTGTATGGTTGTTGAGCAATCTTGCTAACTTTGAAGGAAAATTTTAAAATGCATGTAATTGCTGTAGAAGTCCTTGACATGGGGATATATTTTTTTAGTATGCAAGGCAGGAAGAGCCAATTGTCATTTTGGTGAGTTTAAGGGTGTACTCTGTAAACTTTATAGAAAGCAGAACTCTGTTAAAGTACGTACACCAGTTGTATGAAGACCCACCAGTGAAAAGAAGCCACTGATGTTTGCGATTGTAGTCTGCATATTAGTGATGTCAACATCAAGGAAACTAGTTATGGTCATACTGAAATTAATGAAATCTTAAATTATGGAGGATTAAACTATCAGTAGATGTAAGTACAATATTATTTGTAAAAGAGATTTTGGGAAGTACTTTTAAAACTTCAAAATCAAAACTGTTAAAGATTCAAAAATCTCAAATATCAATACCTTTTGATACTGGTAGTGCACAAAGAATGTTTTTGCCTGTTATGGACAGTGTACTGAAGGGCATTCCTAGTATTTGTAGCTAAAGTGGATATTGAACAGTGTAAGCAGACCTTATTCCAAATCTTTAATGTGGGGATAAACATGAGAAAATGTTGATTTTTTTAACTTCAGTTGAATATGAATGTTAATGAGTACTGTCTGAATTGTGGCGGGGTTTTTTCCTTTTAAGTTATTTGGTTGTTGTAAAAATGGAATATTATGTTATTTGCTCTTGGTAACATGTACATGTGTGCATTCATGCAACCATATCTCTCTTTCTTACGCATACTTCTTATTTCTTGAAAAAATAAGTTTAATATATACAGTATATGAAGGGAGTGTGTGATGATTACAGAAAGAGTATTATGTTGATACAGGTTTGTGTACAGTTTTTGTATTTATTTATTGATTGATCTTTTTATCACCATTCTGCTTCTCTGTATGGCTCTGAATGTTGGACCAGGAAAAGGACATGATCATTACATGCATGTGATGGAGATGCAAATATTGTAGTGGTCTGCCTGGCATCACTCTGAAGGATCAGCTCTGAAATGAACACCTGTGAGGAACCTTTTGACTTGGAAAAGATTTGTTGAATCCACCTTTCAGGAAGAAGGGGTACTTGAAGATCTGATGGTAGAAAGAAAAGTCTACAGCTGAAATGAAGGCACTGTGATTTATAAACCAAATGAGAAAGGGGAAATTGAGCAAATCTTCTATAATTAACTTTTACATAATTCTGTCTCAGGGGTTTGGGGTAGAAAGGCTGTGCTATTTGTTTCTGTAGTTATAGATTTATTCCTGCAAATAATTGCTTAATAGCTGTTGTTCTACGACTGCAGTACATAGTAAGAATGGATTTGCTTGCTGTTACCAACTAGCCTTGATTTCACTATGCTTTTATTTGTACGTAAGATTGAAAATGAACTTTCAGACTTCATTTACTAGTTTGAACTACTTATGTTGCAGATTACTGAAGAGTCCCTTGATGAAGAATTTGATGGGGATCTCTCTGGAGATAGTCCTCAGGATGAAGATATTGCCCCTCCAGAGTTAGATGGTGAGCATTTTTACTGTTTGGTGAAATCTTTCCACACTGGTATGGAATTTCTACTTCATTGGATTACATGTCAGAAGTTATAAACTGCATTATAGAAATTGTCAAAAGGATTATCAGAACTGTTGGAAATGTTAAAATTATATTACATTGGAAATGTTCTAGCTTGAAATCATCATCTAATGCCAAATGTTCCATAGTACGTGGCATGTACCTTGCCCTTAGTACCATACAGTTCACCTGCATACTTCGAGCATAATGGCGATAAGTTACTTTCCACCACACACTATTCTACCAATATGCAAACTATTTCCACCTTTCCGGTAAAGGTTTTCAGTATTTCTATATTAATTTACTGTATGACCTTGTTCTATTTATTTGGCATTTACAGCATGACTACCCTCACAAAGAGAAGATTGGAGTCAGCTTCCTGCCTTAATTGCTTGTAACTTGTAAATTTATTATTATTTTTTGCTAGTGGCTTTACGTCGCACCAACACAGATAGGTCTGATGGCGACGATGGGATACACAAATAAGCAAGGGAATTATAAGGTCCACCTATTCAATACTGAAGAAAATTATGCGATAGATTCTACAAGTCTGTTAGATCTTCACATTTCATTTATTTGGTCATATGGGACTGGTTTCGACAGAATTGTACGGTATGTCATCATCAGCCAAGAAAAGAAAACAGAGACATAAGAAATACATTAAAATTTACGTTTCTAGTAAAAATATACCAATAATTTACAAAATTATTCATATTACGGCTAAAATGTTTATACAAACGTGAACTGGTAATTGTATTATATCGGTGTATGTTTTATATGATGAGGTATACACCATAATAATTGTAATTGAGATATATGCTACAAATCTTTTTACAATGCATTTTACTACAAAACGTATACAATTGTCAATTTTCGGTACTAAATAAATGTAATATTTTTTTGTTTACACACAATTTAATACATTATTAAAAATAGATGGGTATTGTAATCAAGTTTCATGAGGCTAAAAAACAGGTACTCAGTTATAAGTCGTTCCACAAAAGTATATACAATGATGATGTTAGAACATTCTAATTGGAATACAGCCTTTTGTACTTAACAGAAATAATGATTAAAATATAGTAATTGCCAATGTAAACAAAGTAGGCAGGTTAAGTTTATAGATCGCTGGTGTCTTGGCATTAAAAGCAAAGTACTAAAATAGAGTTTTTATATCAGTTTGCTTCACTTTTAAGTCCATGATTGTGATAATAAATTATGATATGCGGTTGATTAATGTAAAATGACCAAGGCACTTGTTAAAACAGTGTGTCGAAAAAGGATCTTATATGAAAAGTCCGTGGTTACATAGGTGGGTCTAGAACGGTCTCGAACCAAGACGGAACCTCAGGTGCCAAGCTGATAGAAGTTAATTTAAAGAGGAACGATGGGAGGAAATGCCTAGGAGTTGGAAGGAAGCGGCCATTGCCTTAATTAAGGTGTGAAAATAGGAAACCACGGAAAACCATCTTCAGGGCTGCCGACAGTGGGATTAGAACCCACTATCTCTCGGGTGCAAGCTCACAGCCACGCACCCCTAACCGCACAGCCAACTCGCCTGGTGACTTGTAAATTTAACAGCACTTCTGTTCTTGCCCCTGTCGACAAATAAACCCTCAGCCGATTTTTTTCTTTCTTTTTTTTTTCCTGACATGATTATCAGACCTCTCAAAGCAGGTTGAAGTAATACTTTTTAATTTAAATTATTGGAAATGTTTCTGAAGGGAAGTTTGAAATATTTGAGACTCATAGTAGTTATTTCAGTATGCTGCCAGGGCTGAAATCACCTTAAAAATTTCCAAGTAATAGTTGGAAAAGATTAATGTTTTCTTGAAAGTATTGGTAGGATTACGAGTCTTGAGTAGAATCCTCACATTTCCTCTTATGTTACCGAGCTAAAAAGTTACTGTAAATGTCATTCATAAAATATGAAACATGCTGGCTCGAACGATGGGGTCTTTCAAGAATGTGAGAGAAGTGTATGATCATTGGACTGTACAAAAATATGTACGTTCATCAATTTTTTTTTGTTATTACCTGATTTGCAAAATTCAAATTAACATTTTTTGCACTTTTTATATACGTTTTTAGTGGAAAACATTATGACCAGTATTGAGACAAGTCTGTCAAGTGCAAATTATAATAGTAATAAATTATGAAGAATAAAATGGATTGTACACTTACCTTCACAATTTCCTTCATTAGGAAATTTGCACCATTTTGCATTACACATTGCTTATAATGCCAGTTACCATTAACTCCAGAAACTCACAGTTCGGTAAGAAGTTTTCTGAACGTATAGCAAAACCAGCATTATGGTTAAGGGCCTCATACACACGCAGACTTCCAAGAGACTTACCTGTATACACTTCCTCCGAGAGGTAAGTCGGAAGTACGTATCTGCCTATACACGCTCAGACTTTTGATTTGCTAGGAAGCCGCTAGAGGTAGCTGAATACGGGCTCAGCTCTATTTGATTTTACTCTTTGGTGTTAATGGCTGTGCTGAATGAGTTTATAATGTTCGATTTTGGCACCAATGGAGGGGTGTCAGATGGAGTGGCAATTGAAAACACTCAGTTTTATGACAGATTGCTGGAGGGACAACTGAAACTGCCGCTCATGACGAAGAAAACAATCTTCTGTACATCTTTATGGGGGATGAGTCTTTTACACTCAGGCCTGACTTCATAAAACCCTTCAGTGAACGTGAATTAACACCCGAAAGGAAAATTTTCAACGCTAGACTCAGTTGTGCAAGTCATGTAGTTGAGAATGCTTTTGGAATCATGGCCAGTAGATTCCGTATCTTTCATACAGAAATAGGGGTAGCACCGTATAATCTGAGAAGTATTGTTCTCACCTCATGTGTTCTGCATAAGTGCTGTAATACATATTCCTCTGACACATGATTTAGGAGAGACTAGGGAAATGTTTACGCCACTAGAAAGAGGGCACAACAGAAATCATAAAGACAATGCAAGGAATGTTAGAAACCTATTTCTATAGTACTTTCTTGATCACCCTATGTAAACCAGCCATTTAGGCCTACTTATTGAGAATAAAAGAAAAAAGTGTAATTAAGCTCTGTACTTACGTCTCTGTTTTCTTCATTTTCACTAATTTTTCCAGTGCTTATAGAAGGGAGCTCTTAGTTGTACAGGAAATGTAGATATTTATAGTACCACAGTTTGAGTATATAAATGTTGTCCACACCACTTTCACTTAGCATGAATTTTTTAACTTTCTTAGCCTCCTTCCTATAACATGATCTTAAATTGTTTATCCGCTTAATGATTGCGTGTTTGTTAACATTAACGTCCACCTCTCTTAATTTCTCGATGAGAACTTCATAAGCTTCTTGTTTCCTTACTTTTAATTTTCCACAGACATGGAAACGACTTATTTAGCTCTATGAATTGCACAATGAACTCAGGCGAGTAATTTCTCACATCACTGGAACACATTGCTTCAGCCATCGGTAATAACAAACCAAATCACAAAGCACTAGCAAATCATTACCTAAACAGCGGACCTTAACCTCAGTCAACCTCAGTAGTACGTCAGCAACTATATATGACGATTGAACGCAGTTTCACCTTCATATGTTATGTTTTCACTTTCTGCTGCCACCTATAAAAGGGCGCTTCCAACGCAAAGTCTCCGTCTCAATTCAAGCACTGCTAGAAGGTCGGAGCTCTGCGGACATTTTGTCAGTGGACTTAACGGTCATACACGCAGACTTGTCTGGAAAGACTGGTTTGCGCAGACTCACCTCTGGCTAAGCCTGTGCGTGTTTGGGGCCTTTTATGTGCCTAGAATTCTCTCATTAGTTTTTGTTGTGGCAGTACCTCTCAGTCAATTGTTTTCAGACCAGATATACATTTTATCAACCAGTTTTAACTTTTCAATGCTAAATAAGTATTAAATGATTAATATTACGGTAATATAAATCTGTGAAAGCATCAATATTTATTGATAGATAAAGTGAGTCACATGTGTAATATTGACTAAAATCACATGTATTGAAGTCTTTATAACATAATCTATTTTTATACAGTAATTGAGGCTTTTGTTTACACATTAACTTAAATTCAGTTGTTATTATACATTACTAATATAAACAGTAATATTTGGTCTGAAATGCTAATTCATATAAGTATTATCAAAGTAAAGATATTTTAATTTTTTTCTATTTTTGCATTGGAGTTATGCTTGAAAGTTATCATGGATAAACTTTACCGAGAATTTATTAAATACAGTGCACTCCCGATAATTCGCAGTAATTAATGCACGCACTTCCGCGAATTATCGAAAACCGCAAATTATCCGCAGTCGTTTTTAAGCCTGGTAAAAACAAAACCCTAGGTTAAAATAATGAAATGTATTTGAACAAGCAGAAAATAATTATAACACTTCACATAGAATTGTAAGACACACTAGAGAAAAATTCCAAAATGCCATGTGGATTACGCCAATATTCGTATCTAACGCAAAAAATCGGTCATCGCTTTTTGTTTCTTAGATGATTGTTCGTTTTTTCTAATTTTGGATTGTACATTTTTCAAGAAAACAATATCTGAAAATGAAAATTAATATTTCTTTTCTATGTAAGAGATAAGTGTGTCTATAGAGAGACTACAGTAGCTTGGCTGTGGGAAACTTTCGGAGTTTCCGTTGCATCATTCCCACACTCGATATCATCTGAAACTCTGTCTTCCTCACCAACCGTCAAATTCCGTTCAATATCTTCCTCACGTTCATGTCTGAAACCATAATCGTCCTTATCAACGTCTAACCACTCAATAATGTCACTTTCTTTTGCATCTTGGCATTTATCCAGGTTTTTCAGTAATGATGTCATCGTAGCGAGACTACGTTGCCCGTTCAAAATATCATCGTCACTGAAGCCGGCAAATGCTTGCTCTTCACCTAGAACAGATTTCCATGATCCTACGAGTGTAGTAGCGGTAATTTTGTCCCATGACTTATTGACTGCATGAAGAGCATCCAACAAATTGAAGTCCTTCCAAAAATATTGGAATATCAGTGCCTTTCTCACCCAATTGCTGTAACAGAGATGACCGGTAGTTCTTCTTTAAAGCAGCAATAACGCTGTGGTCCATAGGTTGGAGAATAGAAGTTATATTAGGGGGAAGGTATTTCACGTTAATATCACCTTCTTTAAGTTCACTTTTGTGTGGATGAGAAGGCGCATTGTCAATCAAGAGCACTGCTTTGATTGTCAGTGACTGCTTAGTTAGGTAGGCCGTCACTTGTTTCACAAAATTATTGTGAAACCAGTCCTTAAATATCTGTGTGTCCATCCACGCTGCCTTTTGATTGTAGTACTGCAAAGGTACATTCTCTTGTTTTGAAACAGTGGGGTTTTCTGGATTTCCCTATCGCTAATAATTTTAATTTATGATCACCACTTGCGTTAGCACATGCCATAATGGTTATTATTTCCACCTCAACAAAGCAATAAAGAGGGTGGACGGAAATTTCCGTCATTGCATTTATGGCAATCCGCGGACAATGACGGAAATTTCCGTCATTGCAAGGCAATGGGTTAATTTATGATCACCACTTGCGTTAGCACATGCCATAATGGTTATTATTTCCTTGGATGTTTTGCGGCCTGGGGCTTGCTGTTCCTGTTGCATCACTAATGTTCGGGACGGTAAACATTTCCAATACAACCTGTTTCGTCTGCATTGTAAAGTTGTCTAAGGTCAAGCTGTTCTTTTTCAATGAATGATTGAAATTCCTGTCCGAACTTTTTAGCAACACCCGTGTCTGCGCTGAGACGCTCTTTGTGAATAGCAATTTCTCGTATTCCGTAGTGTTTCTTAAACCGTGTAAGCCAGCCAGAAGATCCTTTAGAATCGCCTTCGAAGCCAAGAGCATTGTGAAAATGTTTTTGCTTGCTCAGCACACATATGGCCGGACACAGGAATACCTTCCACTCATTTTTTGATTAAACCACTGTATCATGGCTTCGTCTAGATTTGCATAGTCCGATGTTCTCATTGATTTCCGGGACGATGAACGATCACAATTAGCAGAAAATTTGATGAGGGTTTCCTCTTACTTCTTCATGTGTCTCACTGTTGTTTCACCCACACCAAAAACGCAGGCTAACTTTGATGACGCCTCGCCTTTCTCCAGTCTTTCTATAATTGTCAGTTTTTTACTTTCATTTCAGTTTTCGACCACTCATATTGAAAACTCTTACTACTGACTTATTCGAAACTTCAAAAAGACTTCCGCACTCCGTTCACACTTCTCAAGTACAGTAGCTGCCGGCGCACCTACCCTTCACTTGGCTTACAGTTCAGCGACCTTGGGCTGTGGGGAAAAGAAGGGTAAATTCCCAGTGCATTCCTCTTTCATTGTCCCTTCTTCCAAGATTACAGTAATCTGTGCTCTGCCACGTGCAGCAACATGCTTGAATGTTTCCAAGTTTGCAGCATTCTGGCAGCAGTGTGCATATAGGCCTACTGCTACATCGTAGAGAAACAAAGTCCAGTCTCTTAAAATATCAATGATTTCGTCTCCACGCATCGCATTAAAATTCTTTTAAACTAGGCAGAGATAATTTTACTCAGCGTGATGATTAGTGGGTGTAAGAATTAATACTTTAAAAAATAACTCTCCGAGACCTGCGATTTAACCGCAAAGCGAGTTATCCTCATGCAAATTATCGGCAAATTATTTGCAAATCCTGACAAAAAAAAACCAGCAAATTTCCAAAATGAATTTGTTGCATTTTGGAATTCTGCAAAATCTGAAAGTGATTTTGAAGAACATGTCACTGCAAAGTTGCATATTTTATGCATGAAAAAAATAAAATAATTAAAACAATCTACATTATTCTGGATCAAGGTAAATTACCATTGTTTTAATATTCAATTTATTTTTATTCAGATTTGGCATAATTTAATTACAGTAATTGTCTTAAATTTAAAAAACAAATGTTTTTAACAGAAGGAGTCGGTTGTACATTCTGTAAAGTAGAATAAATGTATAATTATGAATATTGATAACTTCAAAATCAATTTTTCTTTTTAAAATCAACATGTAATAATACAAATAAGTTTACAATTACTTTATTGCACACAGGACTAATGTTATTTTATGTGGAGACCAGTCAAGTAAAACTAAAAGACTCGAGTTCAACATCTGAAATCAGCCTTACTGAGACTAATGCACCTTGAAAAGAAACACATATTTCAACAAGGAGTTAAAAAGTTTTGGACGAAGGAGAGGATAGTGAAAAAATAACAGTGTGTAAAACTTATGCGTAGGATGCGATTTTCTTTTTTTTTTCTTTTTTTTTTTTTTTTTGCTTTACGTTGCACCGACATAGGTCTTACGGCGACAAGGACGATATTGAAAACAGTTTTATTGTTGGAGTGCGATATAAACGCATTGAACGTCAAGGAAAATTGAAATCTCTTGATAAGCGAATAGTTCCACGAGTTGAAATAGAAGACCAAAGAACTCGAAGCTCTTAATAAACTTGTGTTACTCAAGAAAGACCTGGGACGTGCAAAAAAGAGTAGAGCTGTCATGAAAAGGAAAATCCAACAAATAACACAAGATGGTCCAAATGGTGAAAATATTCTCAAACCTGATAATAAACGAGGGCTCCCAACACTCAAAGATAACCAGCCCAGTTCTGTTAGAAACAATTATTAATATCGCCACCTACGGTTATGCAGTAGATTCTAGGTGTCGTATGGAGCTCATTCGCTCATTTACAACACAAGATGATTTAGTTGACATTCTGAGGACTGAGTATGGTTACAAAATCAGTAGAAGTGGAATTTACTTGAGATTGATTGACACCACATCTAATTGATTCGATCGAAAGAAAGAAGCACATTTATACTGTTCCAGTCATGTTGGTGAAGGCTCAAAATGCATTGTACGAAGAGCATGTTGATTTGAAATTTGCTACAGCAACAACACAAAATTTGGAACTGAGGTTAAGGTTAAAGGAAGAACCCCACCGTCCAATACTTTTTGATTTTTAATAGCTAGTTTATTTAATTACAACCATACCCTAACTTAAAGTCTAGTTGATTGACTAAAAGAATAGTACATGTTTCCTTCATCTGGTTTGGAACTTCTTCAGCTAAAAACATACAGTAAGATACGAAAATTGGCACATGTTGATACAAAACCACTTATGGTGGGGATGAGGTTAAAAATGTCCCTTCATATTAAGTTAAAAAACACTCAATAAGTCAATATTCACATTTGTAATGTAGTCTATGTACATGAGTGATCATAAGAAGCGATCTTCTTTTCTTCAGATTTCTAGAAATATTGCTATTGTTGTTATATATAAACTCTAAATAACTGAAGAATGAAATGGACTTAAAATTTTAAATACATTGACCAGGGCAAAACTCCTTGAGAAAACTGAATAAAAAGTTTTTATTCAAGAATTAACTTCGACAAACAGTCTAGAAATATTGACTTCTGAAAATGTTCTTGCAACACTCTGAATTGAATACATCCAAACATACAAAGAATAATCAATTGACCGGCCTCTTGATTGGAGTAGATCAAACTTGAATGTTCAATTACAGTTTACAAACGCACATGGAGAAGTCTATTATGTCCCTAATGCTTCTACATGTATCTGGATAATAAAATATTACAGTAAGTTTCCAGAACCCTCCGTATGTATTGGTTGATAGTGGATTATGCCCAATATACGAATATTGAATATTACAGAGTTTTCTGCAGTTTTTGACCACTCACAATACGTATTTGAGGTTATATGAATTTACAATACATATTAACAGATTATAGTCATACTTAGCATTTAATAAAGGATAATTAAAAAGAATCAACATAATAATTGAAAGTTTTGCAAGAGTTAAATTAGTTGTAGGATGGCATACATACGACATGCATACCTGCCAATCCTTCTGATTTACCCAGAAACTTTCCTTTTTTTAACCCATATGCACCCGTAAGCGGACTGGTACGCGCTCGAGCGGCTGGGCCAGGACTCCACAAGCGGGCTGGTACGCCGGGATGCAAGGTCGCATATTGGAGACATTTGTGACATCTGTTCTTGGTGTCTCAAAATGTCACCAGAGTGCTCTGGTATGCTTCTTTGGCAAAGAGAATTGATTAAAATATCGATTGAGAAATCTGTATTCCGTTGTTGACAAGATGGCTGAGAAGGAAGTTGCTTGCTTGCGCGAAATGCTCAATAATAGTGAAATTCAAAGCATATTTGATGTTTTAGGCTCTGATTTCAGCAATGTTAGTGAGGAAGAAGTTATTAGTGATCCTGTGCATGAATGAACGCGAAATATATCTCCAGAGATCTTTCGCATAGTAATATCGTACGACATGGAACGCCGAATGACTTTCTCCCGCCCCTCAAGATCCGATTGCGATTGCCGGATTTGAACTTAACGATCTTGGTACCTGGATGTGAACACTTTGCCATTGATCCTCAGACATAATAATAATAATAATAATAATAATAATAATAATAATAATAATAATAATACACCGAATGAGACATACGGCTGAAAGTTCGTATTTGGGATGTAGGTTTGAATCTCATCATTCGCCTACTCGTGATTTGTTTTCCATTAGTTCCTTATTTCAAAATCAGGCAAATGTTAGGCTCGTGTTTTATAATTAAGGCCATAACACACACTTCCGAGGTGAGATAAGTTAATGAAAAATTTAAGATTTCAAAGGAATTTCTGTGTGTTATATTTCTGTATTGTTCTGTTTTTTGTGTCATGAGCAATAGTGTGGACTTTCTCAATAATATAAAACAGGTCCCGTGATAATACGCGCAGTCGATCACCCACTATACTGTTTTAACCGAAAGCTTGCAACACCCAGGTTGCATACTAAAAAGTTGGCGGATTCCTAGCAATGTCGGAGCAAAGGGCGGGTGGATGCATATGGGTTAAGTCGTCTTCCGATTTTCCAATTTATTTTTAATTCTTCCTATTTTTGACCAATATAACCTCCAGTACGGTCAGTATTCTTTCTTCCCCTATGATAAAGGATAAATACTTATGTGCTTGTGTAATTTACCCAACCTCATTTTCCCGCGTATTTATTTGATGCTTTATTTCGTGTGTATCATCCGTTGCCTTCGTGTATCGTGTTTCCTGCTCGCTGTGGCAGCGTGTGTGCTTTATGGCTGGGGATTCAGGATGGCAGTCGTCCTACAAGCAAGAGAGGCTAGCCCGCATTAGCGACTCAGTCATTCGGAACGAAAGAATGAGTTTGTTATTGGTGTGGTTCGCACACTGTCAACATCGTTTCTGTGCGTAATTTTGTTGGAGTGGTAGGCCATGTGTTTTCTCTAGCGGTTCTGTACTTTTCCCCCTGTTAAGTTCTTATGTTAATAATGTATGAGACATTGATCTGTTTTGTATTTGGTAGTTTCGCGTATTTCAGTGCATTAGTTGAATGTATTTCAGGGAGTTGTGTTGGTGATAGTTTCTGGTATTTTCACGTTATGGCCGAAAAACATAACAAACGTTATCTCTAAGTGTTCAGAGATACCTATAAAATTAAATTTCTGCTAATTTTACAGTCTAATAAAGGAAACTATTATGCGTTTTGTTGCGTGTGCTGGTGTGGTATATATATTATTATTCATATGTATGTATCTTAAACCAGATTGATTAGGTACATTTTCTTGTAACCACTTTTATGTTTTTTTTAGTTTAAGATATAAAATTTAAAATTCACTTCACGTTGTAACTGTAAATGTGTATGCCTTTTATCCTGTACTTTCTTCACTTAGACCATGCCACAATATATGTGATGAAATCCAAGAATTAAAAAAATCTTCGTATTTTTTATTTCTAAAAGTTGGCAGCTATGGACACGGTTTTCCAGTTTTACACGATTACATTGATCTGAAAGAACCCAACATCACTGAACTGAAAGAAAAGCAAAGGACACATTAGTCCACTATTATGAAAAAGATGTACTAGAAGCTACTTTCAATGATGTTTTGGTTTCATTTTGTGTTTTTGTTTGTCAAAAAGTGGAAAAATTAATCAAAGAATAGTCACAGCAGAAAAATCATGTTTGCATAAGTCGGTACATAATTCGAATAATCAAATGTCAAGACGAGACTTCTTGTACTTCGTTTCACAGTTCTATAATGAAAGTTTAACCGAACTGTTTTTTGTCACCACTTGTGCAAATAGGTCATACTGGCAATCCATTGCGTATTACTGACAATACAGGACATTTTGCGCCATTATTTCTTCTTCAGACATTAATGTCAGGGTTCAAGGACGAATTGAAAGGGGCTCACCAGGCGAGTTGGCCGTGCAGTTAGGAGGGCACAGATGTGAGCTTGCATCCGGGAGATAGTGGGTTCGAATCCCACTGTTGGCAGCCCTGAAGATGGTTTTCCATGGTTTCCCATTTTCACACCAGGCAAATGCTGGGGCTGTACCTTAATTAAGGCCACGGCCGCTTCCTTCCAACTCCCAGCCCTTTCCTATCGCATCGTCACCATAAGACCTATCTATGTCGGTGAGACGTAAAGCCACTAGCAAAAAAAAAAAGAAAGAGGTTCAAAAACTTCCGTATGATTATTGCTGTCCTTCAGCAACAAGAAAAGAAAACATGCAAGACATGTCAAATATACTTTGCTCCCTTAATATATCTCTGATCCAGTTATGCTGTGTATCCTGTGAAAAATAATTTTCTAAGTGGACGTGAAGCGACTAGTGCTCAACAAATATGAATTTGATTTCTTCATTTAATTTTATTTCTGCTTCTTTTAACAACATGTTCAGTGTAGGAAAGCAATCAGTGATGAGGTGCTCTCCTGACTAAGGGCGTGTTGGCTCATGGGCTCTTTTTCCACAGATCTGTTTAAATGAACCACCATTGTTGAATCTGCAATCTACTCCACTTCTTGAAAATTGGTGTGTCTATTCCCTTCTTCCAGCCATCAGGGATATAATGTTTTGCTGCCATACTGTGTTGAGGAGCCTGTATAACTTCTGGACTACTGGAGTTCTTGCTGCTTGCTTCATATATGCAGTAACTTGCCCAATCCAACCGATTTTCCTTTCCTCATACTTTGCTGGGACATCTCTCTCCAGCCATGTAATTGGTGGTTCTATCCTTGTACCTGGCTCATTACTACTACATGGCTCCTCACTCTCTGATGTAGTGCTTGTCACTCCATTTAAGAGCTTACAAAAAACAGGTCTTAAATTCACTCCTGATTTCATCCTCTTCTCACACTAAGATCTGCTGTCTTCCTGTTTTAATGCCTTTATATCCTTTTGCTAACTACTCCTGTTCTTCACTACCCTGTACAATAGTCTCCTATTTCCTCTGCTGTTGACTTCCATTTTATCCACAAACTCAGTCCATATCTTCTCTTACTACCATGTTAGCTGTGAGATTTTTCGTTCTGTAAAGTTCCCAATAATAAGAAAACTTAGGTCAGAAATAGTCCACCTTTTCAATACTATATTCTGTAGTGTTTACATTGCAATTTTTAGTCGAGGACCTGATTTTGGCCATGGCTGGCCATTATCAGCCATAATACAAATCTGTGCAAACACATCTAATAACTAAAACAAATGTACAAACATACACAAATGACATTAAAATATATTAAAGGCATCTGGAGATCCTGAACTAAACAATGTGCGAAACACGTGAAATATAAAATGAAATCACAATAGGGCTCTTAGTAACATCCAAAATCCTTAGATGTGTTGCATAGTGTTAAAAACTTGTTTCATTAATGCTTCCCATTAAAATTTTCTTGAGTAATTGTCTTGAAAACGCTGGAAGGTTCCTCTGTTGGAAGTTGTCAAATGGTTGAGTCAAAGACGACACACAAAGATGAGACTGGATCGTAAGACTCGAAGGGAAACTTGGGAAGGGAGAAGGCAGGGCAAGGAGAGGGGAGAGAGGGGGAGGGGAGATTAAGGTCGGGCTGATGTGGGAAAACAGATAGCTGCTGAGGAAAGATGCTGTGAATATTGTGAAAAATTGAATTACAGTTTTTTGGTTTGACATTTCTAAAAATGGGAATGTGGGATATTTGGCTTTTCCGAAATGTGATTAAGATTATAATTTGGGTTAAAATATTGATCAATATGTGTGAAACATCTTTCTATAATGTTAAGGAGGGGTCCTTTGTTGATGATTTTGAGAATTTCCATATCTTGTTTTATGTTTGTGAATTTGTGATTAGTCACCCATATGCTCTCCCACAGCCGTAAACTTATTGTACTTCAGGGCATTAACGTGTTGTATCTTATATTAAAGCTTCTTCCAATCTGTCCAATGTAGGATGAACCACAACTGTTGCAATTAATCCTGTACACTCCTGATTTTGAAAAACTATTGAACTTGTTAATAGATTTAGCATTATGTAAGACATTGATGCAAGTGTAATAAACCAAGATAACTTGAAAACAATATTCTTTAACCCATGGATAAATAATGCATGTGTCGAGCTTGAATCATTATTATTGGCTTTCCAGAGAATAGTCCACCCAAGTAGGAAGAAACTAAAGTTGAAAATAAAACTGAACAATTTTTTATAATAGATAAAACAAATGTTATTAATTTTATGATATGTATTCATTTATTGATGTCTTTCAGTTTTCAATTGTGTAGTTAATTGAACCTTTATATGCAGTCTAAATTCGTTTGATATTTCTCTATTGTTTTAGGAATTACGTTTTTTTATGATGAAAAGGTATCAAAATTATTATGGTAAATGTTAATTCTAATGCTCTTTCTCTTCGTAGTAAAATACTTATTTAGGTTATTAACAGTTTATATAAGGTGTAATAAGGCAACGAATTTATTGCTACAAGCCATGTAAACACGCAACGAAAAAGGTATAAAAGTTTCTGTGGACAAAAAGTGCGTGGCTCAATTTGAATAAAATTTGGTATACAAAGCCAGTACTGCACACCCTTTCAAGCTGCTATATCAGTCATTTAAAATTTCAAATGGATTCATACGAAGCTGATAGTAAAATATGTCGCGTGTTTATGACGTTCTCGCGAGGACGTTCCCCATCGCATGGAGCTTCTTGTACAGGAATGCATTATATGATGCAACACGTTGCCCACAGGATTATGTTTTGCATCACAGTCCCTTGTAAAGGACATACTTCAAGTGAGGTGATTTTTAATAATGCCACTTACTCACAAGGAATGTTGTAAACGTTATCGCGAGAAGAAAAATAATGAGGATTTTATAAGAAAGGAAAGGGAAAGGCATGCAAGGAGAAGAAGAAAGATGACACCTGCTC
Source organism: Anabrus simplex (assembly GCF_040414725.1). NCBI lineage: Eukaryota > Metazoa > Arthropoda > Insecta > Orthoptera > Tettigoniidae > Anabrus > Anabrus simplex. The sequence goes on from NC_090266.1 coordinate 201,483,252, forward strand.
AGTTACGCATACACCACCAACAGGTATGAGAATCTTTGAAGAAACACAGAGCTGAGAAGAAACTTCAGGGCTTATCAACAGTTACTTCTTATTCTACATGATCAACATCAATTACAGAGCAGTTATTTGCATCATTATACAATGTTTACATAGAGTCCAAGCACTGTGCAGCTTGCTTCTTTAATATGTTAAAGTGTTCTGGTTTGAAGATGAGTGTGTGTTGCTGAAGTTATTAATCTTGAAACCGTTAAAAGCAGGATACACTGGTGTGTAAAACAGTTTTTCTAGGTGGCCCTCTTCCGGTCTATGACATCTGATAACTATTGCTGTTGAGTGGTTGGGAAGCATACAGCTTGGCTGTTTGGTGTGTACTTATGATGCAAAGTGCCCCCATATGAACTTAGCATGTATACGCAATGAAACAAATGCCCCATATAAGCTCAACATATACCTTCATGAATGTTTATACCTTTCATTTGATTCATCAATAGACGTTTGCATCTCGGAGTGTACTTTTACCTTGCGTGCAATTAATGTGTTTTACATGGTTTACATTTAATATGTCAATCAACACAGTTTTCAAGTTACCTATTTTACTATTATTATGAACGTAATACGTTTCATTATATATGTCAATCTAACTTCCGATACATGATTCTTCATTTGACAAGGTATAAAGCGTAACACAACATTATAAGAGCTTATACAGCTGTATTCAAGCATATTACCTTTTTACACCTGACGAATTGATTTAAGAACTTGTTTTAGCTGTATAACTTGAAAGGTGATAGTACAAATGTTCATAACAATGTGTTTTACCAGATAATGTAAACTTTTAATGTGTTTCAAATAGTTATCTTTTTATTATTAGTCTTCTAATGAATTTAAATATACGAACAGGATAACCACTCGAAAACATGAATGTCATTCAATACAAAATTGTTTTAAATTTGGCAAGGTATTACTATTGAGAATGTGTAGTCTAATGTAAATGTATGACAGCTGAAGATGACTCTATGAGGAGTCGAAACCAGTTCTGTTTTAAAAAAATGTCAATAAATAAGTATTGATCAGGTGGAACTCTCTCTCTTTCTATGATATATGGTAGATATCAATACGGAACATAATGAAATTAATTAATCAAGACATACAGTTTTGTCGAAACCGGTACCAAACGTTTATAATCGTGATGATTTAACAGAAATGTAGAAAATTTTACGTAATATATAGTGTTGAAAAAGGTGGATCTTAATAGTTTCTTTGTTTATTGTGAATCTTGATTCAATACGGAACCCGAAGAATGAAATTCCTAACGTTAAAGTGACTTTCACCTCGAAAATCACTCGCGCATTAATCGGGACTCAAACCCAGTCCGTCTTGATGGTTGCAAGCAGCTTGACCGCTGCGACATTACGCCCCTTCTCTATTATTACTTACTGTGATATAAACATTTTATCATTCAATGACCGTATTTGATGTGGTGTTTAATTATTAGCCCCTCATGCCATGTCGCCATAGCACAGATTCACGTGTGTAATCGCGCGATGCTGTCAAGTAAACACATGACGATCGCCTTTAATGATATTACGCAAACATTACACAACTTACACATTTGTTTTTCTTTTGCAAAATGTACCTTCGTCCTTCTTGTAAAAAATATCTTAACCTTACCAATAAAAGTTACCACAATTCGCAGAATTTAGAAAGAACATTTTTTTTTTTTGCTATTTGCTTCATGTCGCACCGACACAGATAGGTCTCATGGCGACGATGGGATAGGAAAGGCCTAGGAATGGGAAGGAAGCGGTCGTGGCCTTAATTAAGGTGGTGTGAAAATGGGAAACCACGGAAAACCATCATCAGGACTGCCGACAGTGGGGCTCGAACCCACTATCTCCCAGATGCAAACTTACAGCCGCGCACCCCTAACCGCATGGCCAACTCGCCTGGCAGAAAGAATATAAAGGTATGTTAAGTTAAAAGTTCGTTCCATGTAAACACCAATCACTACATTTGAAATTTTATAAAATTGCATACATCAGGTTTACAACAATGAAATTTGTGGGGGTTATTAAATATCATCTAGATGTTACTATACATAAATCTCAATTTGTTTAGATGGTAAGATCCATATATATGTTAAAAAGAAATGTACAAATGTAAACACGCGATCCCTGGAATTGGATTATTATTATTATTATTATTATTATTATTATTATTATTATTATTATTATTATTATTATTATTATTATTATTGTTATTATTTGTGAGGTATGGCTATGAAGTGTTTACATCCTTTTATTAGTATTAGTGTTATTATTATTTATGTAGTATTATTTGTGAGGTCATGTCATGAAACATGTGCTGTATATATATATATATATATATATATATATATATATATATATATGAGTTTATTTAATGTAAGAACCCGTAATTAATAGTATATCATTTATTATTACCTGTATATATGATGTATAATCCACTACAATATTGTGCAACACACCGTAATATCCAGAATAACGCTATGTATGACGAGAACTATGTAGAACCTTCCTTACATGGCACTCTAGAATGTATGAGAAAATATGTTGTGGAATATTTTTCTAGAAGCCTGGCCAGGCAACATATATAAGGAGGTGGTCTTGATGGTGGATTTGAGTTATTGTTTGACAGGAGTTGTTTCAATGAGACGTGTGTAGAAGTCATGTTTGAAGTATGTGAATTGGCTTTGTTGAGTTGATAGGTGACATACCTCTGGTGCAGTCTCCTTCTTATGCTTCGCGATAGGCAGTTGTTCAAAATGGTGGTTCGTTGATGTGTGTTTAATTTGAAAATAAGTTGTATGGTGGTTTATTGATGTGTGTTTAATGTGGAAATAAGTTGTAAATAAAACAGTGTATGCAAGTGACAGAATTTTGTGTGAGTCTTTATGGATGCATCAACATCTGTATTCCAATTATTGGTTTTAAAAACTACTTTTACATTGTGCTGTTTAATGATGTTGGTGACTTTGTAAATTTGTTCGTTGAATGTAAATGTGGAACAAGAGTTGCTTTGTTTTTCTTATTTCAAAGTGGTTGAGGGGCAATATTTATACTTATTGATTATTCTTTCAATAAAGAAACTGTTGTATCCATTAGATTTAGCAATATTACGAATAGTGTTCAACTCATTTTTGAGGTCTTTTTTTTTACATTGGGACTTTGAAGGCTTGGTAAACCATGCTGTTTTGTGCTGCTCATTTGTAAATTTGAGTGTGTGAAGAATATTAACAAGCCTGGGTGCCTGACAATAGTCAAGTATACAAAATTAATTTTCTGTCCAATCTTGGATTCAAGTGTAAATTTTATATGTGGATCAATGTTATTTATATTAATGAGAGTGGTAGCAGCATATGTTATGCTCTCATTTATGATTACTGTGATGTCATCAATGTATCTTGCCCAAAAAGGATTATTACCAATTTTGGTATGTTTCAAAAAGTCCAAGTAAATTTCAGCGAAGATACCTGAGGCCGGCGACCACATAGCCAATCCATCTTGTTAATAAATAATGTTATTAGAAGTAAAATAATTGTTATTTAGAATTAATTGAAATGGAAATGAAATGGCGTATGGCTTTTGGTGCCGGGAGCATCCGAGGACAAGTTCGGCTCGCCAGATGCAGGTCTTCTTGATTTGACGCCCGTAGATGACCTGCGCATCATGATGAGGATGAAATTATGATGAAGACAACACATACACCCAGCCCCCCTGCCAGAGAAATTAACCAATTAAGGTTAAAATTCCTGACCCTACCGGGAATCGAACCCTAGATCCCTGTGACCAAAGGCCACCACGCTGACCATTTAGCCATGGACCCAGACTTTAGAATTAATTTAAGGATAGACATGAAAACCTGTATTTCTAATTTACTTAGACTGCTGCATTTGCTTAAGTTGTTTTGAATTGATGGGTATACCTTGGAAATTTGTATACTAGGATACATGTTCACAATATCAACTGAATGAAGAGAGTGATTGGGTTGAATATTAGAATTTTAATTTGTCGAAATATTCTTCAGTGTTTTTAACGGATTTTTCAGACAAAAATCCATAGTTCCTTTTTTAAAACTTTTGAACGAAATGTGACGATTTATATAAAGGACTCCGTCTATTGGGCAGGCCTGGATTCTTACTTATTCGCTTAGTTTCTTCTTGATCTAGCGATAAATATGAAGTATTTTTGAGGGTCTGCTTAAGTTGATGTTGGATTCTCAGGGTTCTTCTTACTGTAGAAAATGAGGTATCTTTAAAAAATTGATTTGTTTTGCTTATATAATCGTTTTTATCCATTATAACTGTGTTTTATGTGTTTTTCAAATTGTTCATATCAGGATCTCTAGATGCCGTTAACACCTTTTAACATAGCATTTGTGTTAGTTATTAGATGTATTATGACTGATGATGGCCAGCCAAGGCCAAAACGAATTCCTAGACTAAAAACTGCAATGTAAGCTTTACGTAATATAGTATTGAAAAGGTGGACCATTCCTGGCCTAAGTTTTGTTATTATTGTGATCATAATTTTATTTGGATCAAAACTTGAAGTTTATGATTTGGGACTTGAAAAATTAGCATTTATTTTTTTCCAAAATTAGTATCTATTTTTCCAAAATTAGCATCTATTTACAAAGTTAAAATAATCGCAGGGTATTATTAATTTTAACGATTCAAAGTTTGTGAAGTGCAATTATTGTCTTTGGTTCACACGCAATACAAATTCATTGTTCAAACAAAAGCATTGTTAGTACTTCGGCATTGCTTTTATTCAAATTGCACCGTCTGTCTGTAACCATTGTGTTGTAATGAGACAACACGCGCTCGCTATCTACATTGTTCGTTTTGGTTCACAACAACTCAAGACAGTATTTAGCAAATATGCTGAACTCTGTCTGAACTGCAGTTAATTCAAGCTTGACATCACATTTTTCACTTTCTTTCATCTGGGGTTTGAATTGCATGTTTCAGAGAACAGTAACCAGACCAGATATCGTTTCGTGAGAGATCTGTTACTCCAAACAATTTCTCAAGCTCATCTAATTTATTAGTGTTATTCAAAATTATATTTTTTGGATGCAAAGCTTGAGAAATTGGCACAAAATGCTTATGGTTGGGGTCTTTAGCTTTCAATGTGGCTAGCTTGCACTGTGAAGAATGAGCAGCTTTGACAAATGTGTCTCTACATGCAGCCTGCTGTAGAGAAGTGAGCTTAATCAGAGCATCATTAGTTGCCTCAGAAAAATTCCCCTCACAAATGAAGGTAAAACTGGCATCAAGGTTATGCAGTTTGGGTAAAGGAGATGAGAGGTAGGATACAGAGACCCTTCAAGTTCAGTAAGGAGGTCAACCAGTCCAGCTGCATGATCTGTGACAAAAACCACGTGGGGAGTGAAGCCTATTCACTTCTCGGTCACTCAGATCAGTCAGGTACTTAATACCACAGTTGTTGATGTCTTTCATGTCAGACATCTTGATAAATGTAACATCAGTAAAGTAAGCACTCAAATCAAATCAAATCAATCAAAATCTCTTTATTTGCAAATGAGGTGTCTACCTCGGTGGCAAATGGTACACTAAAATACATTATTACCGGGCGAGTTGGCCGTGCGCGTAGAGGCGCGCGGCTGTGAGCTTGCATCCGGGAGATAGTAGGTTCGAACCCCACTATCGGCAGCCCTGAAGATGGTTTTCCGTGGTTTCCCATTTTCACACCAGGCAAATGCTGGGGCTGTACCTTAATTAAGGCCACGGCCGCTTCCTTCCAACTCCTAGGCCTTTCCTATCCCATCGTCGCCATAAGACCTATCTGTGTCTGTGCGACGTAAAGCAACTAGCAATAAATAATAATAATAATAATAATAAAATACATTATTGTCCAGCACTAAATTTTAAATTAACAGGAGACGAAGAAAATTTTCCTAGAATACAATATTATACAATTTACGCTAATAATTTTTTCTATTAAACACACAAATCATCCTTAATAAATTTATATTGTTTACAAAATTCTACTTATAATATCTTACAAACATAGTCAACTCATATACAGTATGGTATGTGAAATTACTTCTAATAATACTATACAACTGGTATAAGATTAAAATTAACATTGAATTTATTTACATATTTATATTTTACCCATTTTGGAACCTAAGTAGCGTAACGACCTGCTGCATCTTAACCAGAGCCCCTTTTGCCACCACTTTTCAGAGTTCCTGAAGGGCCTTCAGAGCTACCGTAGCGGTCCCAGGGCCCTCAAAGTCCCCACTGTACTTCACCCCTACAGGCAGTCCCCTACTTGGGCTGTCCAAACTCCTTAGACCAGAGGATGGAATTAATTTAATCACACACATTTTTTATTTACAATATCCTGCACTGGTCGAATGCCCTCTAACATTTAATTTATTATCTCTGTTGTTGTTTATTCTCTTCTTGAATATCTGTACAGATTTTGGAAAAAGATCAAACACTACCCCTGGTAAACTGTTCCACTCCTTCACGCCCTTCCCAATGAAAGAAAATTTACCCCAATTGTTTCTGCAAAAATTCCTTCTAATTTTGTACTTGTGGTCAGTTCTACCAATATAATTATTTTCCAACTGAAGCCTCTCACGGATATCTCTCCATGCTTCTTCTCCTGTGTAGGCTGTATATAATCCTATAAGTCTAGTTTTCTCCCTTCTCTTACTTAAAGTTTCCCACCCAAGTTCCTTTAACATTTCTGATACACTACTCTTTCTCCTGAAATCCCCTGTTACAAACCTTGCTGCTTTCCTCTGCACACCATCTAGTTCTTTTATTAGGTATTCTTGGTGAGGATCCCAAACACCGTTTGCATATTCCAATAATGGACGAACCATACTGAAGTAACTTTTTTCTTTTAATTCTTTGTTGCATCCTTTAAGTAGCCTCATTATGACATGTAACGATCTGTATGCTTTCCCAATAATGTCATCAACATGACCCTTCCAGTGCAAATTACTTTCAAATCTCACACCTAAGTATTTGCACTTGCCATCTTTTGGGATAACTACCTCATCCAAAGTATATTCAAATTCAGTTTTAAAGCTCCTGTTGGTAAATGTTGTAACAGTTGATTTGCCTCCATTAATCTTCATATTATTTTCTTCAACCCATTCTTGGATACTCTCAAGGTCCCTTTGTAATTCTGAACAATCCTCAATGTTATTTATTTCCCTATAAACAATTATGTCATCTGCATACAATCTTATTTTCGATGTTATATTGTTCCCTAAATCATTTGCGTATATTAAGAAAAGTAACAGACCGATTATACTACCCTGTGCAGTTCCCTTCCAGACTTTCTCTTCCTGCGATATATTATTTCCTACTTTGACTTTCTGAACCCTTGAATTTAGAAATGTTCTTATCCAACGTATAACCCTTACGTCCAATCCTATTCCCTCCAATTTCATTAATAATATTCCATGTTCCACTCTATCAAAGGCTTTGGAAAGATCTATGGCTATGCAATCTAACTGGCCTCCTGAATCTATCTGATCTGAAATGTCCTGCTGAAATCCCACCAGTTGTGCCTCGCAAGAAAATTTCTTTCTAAATCCATACTGGCTCCTCATGAACCAATTTTTATCATCACATATCCCTCTGATGTACTTTGCTATTAAACTCTCCAGTATTTTACAAACTATACTGGTCAGGCTGATTGGTCTGTAGTTCTCTGGTTTCCTTTTATCACCCTTTCCTTTATAAATTGGTATTATTATAGATTCCTTCCATTCCTTTGGTATTACACTATTATTTATGACATAGTCAAAGAGAAATTTTAAATAAGGCACTATATACCACCCCATTGTCTTTAATACCTCCCCAGTAATTTGATCACTTCCTGCTGCTTTTCCTTGCTGAAGCAGTTGGATTTCTCTGAAAATATCTTCATTTGTGAATGAGAAGCTTCCTTTATCCCTGTGTGTCTCTCCCTCTCTATCTTCTGTTACGGTTTCCAAGTACTGACAATCTTCTACTGAATCTCTGAATTCCCTACTAAAGAGGTTTGCTTTCTCAGTATCTGTTAAATAGTGTTCACCTCCTTCTCCCACCATTGTAGGAATTTGGATTCCTTTTCCTTTTTTATTCCTAATATATGAATACAGCTTTTTCCATTTCCCTTTGTGGTCATTACCCTCTTGAAGAATGCCATTCATATAATTCTCTTTTGCTTCCTTTTTCACTCTATTCAGTTCCCTCATTAGCTGTTTTCTAGTTTCTCTATTCTCCCTACCTTCTTTGATTTTCCTGTTTACTGTTCTACATTTTCTTTTTAATTTTCTTATTTCCCTTGTGTAATAAACAGGGTCTGAGGTCATTTTACCCTTCTTAACAGGTACAAATCTCTTCTCTCCTTCCCAAATGATTCCTTTAAATTTAGTCCAAAGTGTATCCACATTATTCCCTTCACTTATCCAACAACTGAATGGTGAGTTAAGGTAAGTCCCAAATTCATCAAGTTTAGTTTTTCTGTATAATTTCTTGTCTTTTGTAACCCTCTTATTAAGCATTTTTGGTACGAGTCCTACATCCATCATTACAGCCTTATGGTCACCTATTCCTTCAATTACCTCAGTTTTATCAACAATTTCCCATGGTTTAACCAACAATACATCTAGCAAGTTATTGAGACGAGTTGGTTCTTGTACTACTTGTGTAAATCCTCCCTCCCAAATTAACTTATTTGCCAGTTTCTGTTCATGGGCTTCACTTGCAGCTCCATTCCATTCAACTTCAGGCAAGTTTAGATCTCCCCCAATTATTACCGTATCATTATTGTTTTTATGAGTATAATCTATTATTTTCTCAAATATTTCCATGTCTCTTTCCTCTCTTCCAGGCCTATATGTTCCTATAATTTCCACCTCCTTCATATTATCACAAACTAATTTTTTCCCTAATATTTCATCCCTTTCATCAGTAAATCATTCATGCGAACAATAAGTTTCCTTCACCAAAATAAATACCCCTCCTCCCTTTTTATCTCCACGGTCTCTACGATAGACTGTATACCCTTCTGGAAATACTTCTGTATTACCCACCCCTTCTCTCAACCACGATTCCACTCCTATCACCACATCCGTCTCATAAGATTCTATCAATGTACCGAATTTTAATTGTTTATTTACTACACTCTGACAGTTTACCAAGAGCAATCTCAGACCTCCTTCCTCCCTAAAACTTGACTGTTGCAATTGGGTAACGTTTGACTCATGAGTTGAGAACTTCCCTGGAACCCAGATCCTTGTACATAGATCTTGATTTAAGGGTCTGGGTTTTCTGGCAAGTTTCCCTGTATGTCTAGTGTAGTGGTATGGGTTTTCTTAAGTACAGATTAGTTTACAAATGTCTGTTGATAATTGTAGCAATTTGTCTACAGAGAGTTGCTTTTCCATTACCATTTAGATGTAACCCATGTCTAGTGAACATTTGCCTGCCAAGACCTAAAGTATCTACTACATAGACATTTCTAAAACTCTTACATAATCTCTTGATTTTTATATTTACATCATGTACAGCTTTGTTCACACGAGTCCTCTAAAAGGTCATACCTGGGTGGCACATTAACTACAATTACTTTTGAGTCAGGTAGTTTGGAAATCTTACCTCTGAGAGTCATAATTAGTTCCTCACCTTCATTTGCAGCAATGTCATTTGTACCACTCACAATCACCACATAATTGTCCTTCTCTAACACAGGATTACAACTTGAAAGGACGTCTTCAGTTTTGGCACCTGGTTTTATTAGTCCTAAAACCTCAGTCTCTGGATTCTGCAGCTCATCCTTGATGCCTTCTGCCATACCCCGCCCTTGACTGTCTGCGTAGAGATGAATCTTTGGCGATCTTGACTTTCGGTTGGTTTTCTTCTTCTGTAGCTTACCTCCACTGGATTTAAAATTATTTGGAAAACTTGGTGTGTCTTCTTCTGGAACTTGCTACAATAACTGAAATCTATTTTGGCACTGCAAAGAGTTTTTTCCCGGTTTTAAGTTGTACGTAGTTTCTCCCATATGTTTAACATTAGGCCTAAAATGGCCACGAGTCACTTCCGTCCGCGGCGATCTTTCTTCTCCAATGTCTTCTTTATCTTCCAGTTTCTTTATTCTGTCCTTTAAGCATTCATTTTCATGTTTCAGAGCGCATAAGTCTTCTTGTAGCACTCCTAAAATCTTAATTATAGTTTCGTAAGTCTCTCTTTCTTGTTGTTCTGCCTCACTATCAGTTTGTTTACACTCGGGACACAGCCACTCACTTTCTTCAATATCAGTCCTATTTACAATATTTGCACAATGAAAATGGTACCATTCATCACACTTACGACACAGAATCCCATTTTTAACTACTCTTCTGCATTTGCCACATTTTTCACTGCATCTTACACCATTATCTACTACGGATATCACAGACTCGCACACAATAGCCTGAAACCAGCTATTCCATCGGGTTATGACAGATCCAGGAAAAAGCTTTGTTTCCTTTGAAGCACCATACTTTGATGTTAAGAATTGTAAATAATATTTTTGCTTTCTTGTGTTCAAAAATGCAGAATTTACCATTGCAAATACATGATTTAAATTTGTCATCACTGCGACCCAACTATTGGCAACCAAGCTGATCTTATGTGCCCTGCACTGTACATGCATTAAATGATCCCCTATGACCACACTTAATGTTTCATAACACTGGGTCATGTACGGGGCACTGTCACTAACATACACTTTTAACTGCATCATATGGTACACTATAACTGTGCAGAGCTTCTAAAATAGCACAAGAGCAGTTTGTATCATTTCGTGTATCAAGATAGTTCACCAAAACAACATGCAGCTCTCTTTTCGATCCAGCTGGGACTTGGAATATGACGATAAAAACACAACGGCCCATTCTATCTGTAGTTTCATCACAGAGTATGTTGATGTTCTTCCCCACTAGAGCCTCTGCTGTTCTTTTCTGGTGGTCAGATGCACCTTCTAGAAAGGAAGAAAGACCTCAAATTATAACAAAATAATTTAAAATTACTGGATCAGTTGGGTACGGGTAAGATAGTTCGATATGGAAATCGCACTCAAACTCGGTATCCTTCAATTTTGCGCGTAGTTTCGATGTCGTAGTACCTAAACCGCACCCGATCAATGAAATTGAAATTTACCCGGTAAATATACTTCATGTAGAGTTCTCACACATGGCAGTTCTTCATTTGAAAACTCGGTAATCCAGGCTCTTAGCTCTTCGCTTTCCATCTTTTCTAGAGGTATATTTGCTTTGGCAAATACTTCAACTGTGCGTTTTGAGAAGTTATCTCTGGAAATTTTCGTTGCTTACAACTGTCCAACTATGTAAGCACAGAAGATTGCTTTCTTTGAGACGTACTAGCAGCAGGGGTTGAACTTTAGTTATCGCGTCGCTTACCCACGTGTTTTTCAGATTTAACATGTTTCACAATGCTATCCTTTTTTTTTTCCACCCAACTCGGCAATTACAATACTTGGAAAACACTCTCATTGAATCTGTGGCATATTAACCATCCTTTGTATATTGCTGAGCCCTTTCGTGCGCAGTTTTTGTCGTGCACCCCATAACCTAAACTATCGTTCGAGTTTCTACTCTTCACTAGTTTCAATTTTGAACAACGGGAAAACAATGCTGCGTCTATCTTGTTATTTTCGTGACACTCGATTTACATTTTGATAATAATCAATACAGATCTTATTCCCCTTCTAAATATTGATTAAAGTCAGCAAGCAGCAATCGATCGGCTACTTTTCTTCATCAACCGTAGCGGTCGAAAGATTTATGCATCATATTTTGAGTATTTCTGATGATTTTGCCAAAATATGTTGTTTTTGCCAGTAAAATTTGCCAGCAGAATTTGCACAAAAATCGCATATTCGTACTAATTTTGCATTTTGGGTCACACTTCGCATTTTGTCGCACTTCTATTTTTGCGTAAAAATTATTTTATTCCACATTAGAATTACCGTAGGCTTGGATTCAGTACAAGATTAAAAAATTTGCATTTATCACAAATGCGATTTTTTTAGGTCCCTACTTATGATTATGACTGTTAAGTTCCTGTAGTCTATTATGTGATTTTTTCAGGTCCCTACTTATGATTATGACTGTAAAGGTCCTGTAGTCTTGAATAGTTTTCATTATCTTCATGATTTGCATGATTTTGCTTGGTTTTTCACTTTAATGGCTGTTTTGACTTGGTCATTCCACCAAGGTGTCTCTTTTTCCTTCTTGATCGATCCTGTTACTCCAGATAGTTCTCTAGGATCTCACACAAAATTTATCTTTTAATATTTTTCCACTCTTCCTCTACTGTTGTTGTTTCCCTCTTTGGTAGGTTCCATTGTGTCCTGTTCTGATATTCCTCCTGCATCTGGGATTCTTCTGGTTTCCATATCTTTACTTTTCACTTCTTTTTTTTCTTCTGAGTTACATTAGTCGTATGGTTTAAGTGCGTGATCAACAATCTATGGTCGCTGTTCATCCTTTTGTGAATGCCCTTGACTCAGCTGCCCACTTCCCCCACCTTTGTAATATATAATCAAAGTTTTATGACCAAGCGAGTGGCTGTGCAGTGTGGGTTATGTAGCCGTCAACTTGCATTTGGGGTATACTGGGTTCAAATCCCACTGTCAGCAGCCCTGAGGATGGTTTCTGTAGTTTCCCATTTTTACACCAGGCAAATGCTGGGGCTGTAACATAATCAAGGCCACGGTTGATTTCTTACCACTCCTAGCTCATTCCTGTCTCATCGTTGTTCTAAGACCTTTCTCTGTCGGTGCAACGTAAAGAAAATTGTAAAAAAATATATATATATACGTTTGCTGTCCCAGCTATACCATGTTATACTCAGGCTCTCTTTTCTTTTTTTTTTTTAAGGTGTTTTTGATGATCATACCATTTTGTATACTCAAATCAATCACCTTCCATATTTCTGTTTCTAAGCCCGTGTGGCCCAACAATGTCTTCTTAGCCATGCCTGTCTGCTCCAACGTTTGCATGTAGGTTTCCAATAATGATACTGTTTTCTTCATCGACTACCTCATCAAAGTCTTGAAGAAATGTTCCTACTTTATCAGCTCTGCATCCCATCCGTGGAGCGCACATCTTTATTACTGTGTAATTTGTCGACTCTTAATTATACAGGTAAATTATACAGGTAATGATCCTGTCGTTCTTGTAGAAAACTTCTGTCACGGCATCCATATGTCCCCTTATTTTACCACATCAATAATTGCCCCAAGTTAGTCGTGGATCCCAGGCATGCTCAGTCCAAGCTCCAATAAAATTAATATCTAACTTAAATTACACCCTGGATTTGTGATGGGGAACATATATTTACTACACAGAACAAGACAAGGAAAAGTATAGCTGTAAATGATAGTAGGCAGACAATGACGTAAGATTGAGGAAATATTTCAAACCCCATGGCATTACAGCCCTTGAAGGGCCTTGGCCTACCAAGCGACCGCTGCTCAGCCCGAAGGCCTGCATATTATGAAGTGTCGTGTGGTCAGCACAACGAATGCTCTCGGCCGTTATTCTTGGCTTTTGAGACCGGGTGAGGAAATATTTATTAAACAAAAATTTAAGCAAGATATTGAGAGATCAAACACTTCAAAAAATGACATGAATAAAAGGTATTATTTCCCAAGTTTCAAAATAGTGTTTATCTTGAGGTTAAGTGAAAGGAAAATAATAACTATGCTCCAACACGCGCGTTTAATATTAATCACTTTCAGATGGGCTTGCATGATTACACTACAATCCAGACCTTCTTTGTTTATTTATTCAATCGTAAGATTGAGTACATATCTCGTTCCTGAGCACTTTTACATTGCAGTGGAGATTCTGGCCTGACACATTATCTAATTTGTAAGAAATTTGTACACAAATGCCTGAGTGGGGAGGCGTATTTTACTACATATAGCTCTCACCAGAGTAACGAACTACAATGAATGAGATTGTGGATTGAAACCACAAGCTATAAATCACATCAAAATAAAATACACAAACAAATTAAAGGAACATTCACATGTCATATTTTCCACTCAAAAATAAACAGGCAAGCAACAATCATGCTGGTCCTCTCACACAACTCCAATAGAAGGAAATCAAATAATATTCCTTGTAACAAACACATGTTACATAAGAACCATCAAACATCTGAAACAACACTATCTTTATTCAACGTCGATATCCGGAAATAAAACACGACACAGACGTGCCAAGTCTCTCGATTTGAGCGGGAGACTCCCGATTTTTCATCGTTCCTCCCGATCGCTGGGTCCGATCTCCCGATTTTCAGAGCAATATCCGTAATTTTTGTATTATTTTAAACTCCTGTGGATTTCTTCGTTCTATCGATATATAGCTGAGTACGGCTGGTCGATAGTAGTTCTAATAATGATACCAGATGGCAGTATGGGGCACGGTGGCCAGTCATGTGCTGCTCTTTGGTCTATAATACAGTCATTCTCTTTGCAAACGAGTCAAGCGAGTAACATTCTCTTTGGAGTAACCTAATCACAGAAACATAGTCGTTCTACCCGGGGCAAGACCTGCAGAAGTGCTCATGTTGTGCCTTAATATTTGTTTTGGCCAAAATGTCAAAAAAAGAAATATGATGCAGTGTTTAAAAGTGCTTATAGGGAAGAGTTTCCGTGTTTGAGTGAATCCAGAAAGGGACCAACGTTCACATTCTGTACTATATGTAGGTTTGATTTTGCAGTTGCACATGGCGGGAAATGCGAATATACTCAAGCACATGCAAACGAAAAAACATAAGGAGAGTGTTCAGTGTGTAGAAAGAAACCAGAAGCTGAACTTTTCATGTAAAAACCAAGATGTAAATCCTGTGACAAATGCCGAGGCGTTGTTTATCATTTATGGTAGAAAATAACCTGCCTGTAAATTGTGCCGATCCCACGCGACCTTTGTTTCGCAAAATGTTTCCTGATTCGGAAATTGCTAAACAATATGGGTGTGCTAGAACGAAAACAGCGGCTGTCATTACAGAAATGTGCATGGAAGAAAGGGCGAAAATTGTATCATACTTGCAGGTGAGTGCATTTTCTGTTGGTGCTGATGGTAGCAATAAAAGCGACTTAAAGATATAGGCCTATCCCATTGTTGTAACATTTTTAAGCCTGAACTCTATGAAATTCAGAGTTGTCTACTCTCTGTGCCTAATTTAGAAGGGGATGCTACTGGAGCTAACATTGCCAATCTTTTGCTCTCAACTTTTCGGGAATTCTGCATTCCATTAAAAAACTGCCTAGCTCTTGCTGCTGATAATGCTCCGGTAATGGTAGGATTAAAGAATGGTATGGCAGGATGTTTGAAGCAGGAAAATAGTAACATAATCATCGTAGGCTTCTCTTGTCACCTAATTAATCTTGCTGCCAAGAAGGGTGCGGCATGCTTGCCCGTAAATGTAGATGAAAGTATAATTGATATACTTTATTATCTGGAAAGGTGTGCAAAGAGGAAAGAAAAGTTCAGAGAATTTTGGACTTTACACAACACAGAGATCAGGAAAATTCTGAAGTATTTGCCTACTCGATGGTTATCACTAAGAAGGTGTTTAGATAGGATTTTGCGTCAGTGGGACCCTTTGGTTACATTATTCAGGAGCAAAATTGTGAGTAAGGATTCTCGGATGGAAACTTCGAAGACTTACAAAATTCCTAAGCACAGTTTAAGTGCAGATGTGTCTTGTTTGTCTGAAAACGTTAAGGATTGTCATAACATTTCACCTCACTCTTCAGTTAAAAGGAAATGATAGTCATCAGTTTCACTAAAAAAAAAAATGAAACTACTTATGACACTAAAAGCCATACATTGTCACGTGAAGAACGACTTTTCATGTTCCTTTCATCAAATTTACATAAATCTTTTTGCCTTATTCTCTCAAGTTTTATGGATATCTTTGAGAATCCAAACGTAGCTCTTCAGTCAAGTATACCGCACATCCACTTATTGGGTCAGTTTTGGAGGAACTATTGAAGAATGTGATGGCAAGTTTTGTGAAACCAGACATTATTAAAAGATCCTCCTCTCTCCTTGATGTAGATTATCATACTCCAGCAAATTAAAAGGATGATTGTGATCTGATGATAGGGTACTCTGTGTTTGTTTTAGTGAACACCTTGAAGTCTGAGGAAAAGTGCATATTCTTTAAGTCTGTTAGAAAGTGTTTCTCTTCATCGTGTGACTACATGGTACACAAATTTCCATTCAAAGATGAAGTTTTAATTAATGCAGAAGTTGCAAATATTTCTTCTATATGTAAGGCATCATTTTCTAGCCTTAGATTTTTCATAAACAAGTGTCCGAACTAGTGAAACGGAACAGTTGGATAAAGAAACTGATTTTCTGCACTCCCAGTTCTGTAACTTTAAGCTCGAAGAAACACACCTGGCAAAAGGAAGAATTGATGTTCAATGGGCATTGGTAGGTCAGATGAAATCAGCTGATGGTGTACTTAAATATGACCGACTCTCTAAGGTGATGCTTGCTTTTTTATCAATTCCACATAGCAATGCAGAATGTGAAAGGATTTTTAGCACAGTCACAAAGAAAAAAACACAGTTCAGATCCTTGCTGTCTGAACAAACTTTGGAGAAACTTTTAACCTTCAAATCAGTTCAGCAAGGCAAGTGCTTTGAGCAAAAATTTAGTTCTGAGTTTCTGACGAAGGCTAAGTCAGCTACTGGTGTGTTGAACAACAGTTAGTCGTAATGTGATCACCATGTTGAAGGATGAGAAGTCACGTGTTCCTACAGTTCAGGTATGTTCAGTATTTAGTATTCACATGTAAGTGATGGAAAATATATATATGAGCAAATAGAATTGTTAATGTTTTGAATTATAATGAATTTGTACATGTTCTGCCATCAGTGATGTGTCGTAATACGTCGCGATTCGCTGCAAAATTTCTCCTGATTTTTCACTTTTGAAAGTTGGCATGTCTGTATGACACAATAAATAATGCATCAGACCTTAAAATCAATCATTAATTCAACGTTGGGTTCCTGAAAATATTCACATAACGCAAGTATAAATCGCACCTGATTTCACACCATAATGGATGACTCAAATAGATAACTTGCTCTCATAGATCTCAGAAGAAACGATACTTAATAATGTGGACAACAATGCAAAATCAGCTGCTTCACAAAACTCTCCTTCATAGACATGGATAAATTGCACTCACCGGACATTTATAGAATGACAAATGATTGGAGATCCATGCTCCTAATACAGATAAATCATCTGAGTTTTCAATACCCAAAGAAACACTGGCCTCACAGGCTCATAACATCCACTGCACAGAACATGTTCCCAAGACAAGTCACATTAATAAACACAGGCTGTGACTTAAGGAAACCACTTCCTGTAAATCAACAGTAAAATAGTTCCACATCCTAAGTTTATTTAAGTTGACATTTAACAGTTGAAGCTGAGTATTGTCCCATACCCTCTTCAAAAATCAGTCGAACCACCTAAAAAATCACACTCGTGCACGTCCAATTAATTAAATTTAACCCCCCTCCTCTTGTAACTTGAGAGGGCGTGCGGCAAAGTGCGCCATGCAGTTTTCATTTTAAAATTGGTTTCTTGTTTACTTATACCTGAATATTTTTATTTAGGGACGTTCTTAAATAGTTTATTCATATATTTGAATTTTAAAACTTAATTTTTTTATTTATTTGCTCATACAATGTTATGATAATTTGGCCATCGTATTATTTACAGATTTATTAATATAAGTTACCGAGACAACGTTCTAGTCTTTAGATATCGTTACTCGCGACAACACAACTTTCACAGAGATAGTTAATCTTAGCATGCTTCTTGCAATCAAACTTCCTGCACTGACCACACACTATGGTTGTGTTGACATTCTTTGCTCGTCCACAAGCTTGACATCTGCCTCGTTTTTTCTTGGTATATTGCACAGGTTCCTCCACAACTTCGGCACGGTACCTGATGAGAAATGTCTTCTTTATCTAGGGGTATGCTTGGCATCATCGCGCGGACACTCAGTTGCTCTTTCATCATTTGAAGAGCTAGATTCCCGAGGTAAATCCTCCTCCTGTCTTTTGGGTTGCTCTCATTGAACTGAAAAACAATTTGAGAATTTATACCAGCCATATTCATCAAAGCATAAAAGATCACCAAAGGCCATCTTTTCGTGATCCTTGCCACTGTGTATGACGCACACATCTGATCCACGGTATCCACTCCCCCTTTAGTGGCATTATAGTCTAGAATGATGTGCGATTTACTTGAGGCTTCATTGATTGTGCCTGTGTCATGCATGGTAGAGAGTAATATTACAACTTTGTTCTTTTTAGTAACTTGAGATACTAGAGTCAAATCTTTTTGGTAGCCGAATACTGATGATCCTACCTCTCTACATTTTTGGGGCAGGAATTCAGCTGGTAATTCTTTCTTGTTTTTTCTAAGAGTTCCAATACAAGTTATGCCCTTTTCAAGTAACTCCTTTGCTAAAGGCACGCTTGCATACCAGTTGTCCATAGTCAGGTTTCGGTTAGTACCTTTGATTGGGTCCACTAATCTGTGGACAATTGGCAGATGGCGTATTTTTTACAGAGAAAGGGCCATCTGGCTGCTTGCCACAGTATACTTCTATGTTGCTGGTGTAAAAGGTTTTAGCATCACAGAGTGCAAAGATCTTCAAACCGTATTTTGCCGGTTTATTCGCAATGTACTGTATGAATCCACATCGTCCTCTAAACGGTTCCAGTTTCTCATCTACAGTGACGTACTCACTCAACCAGTAGCTTGTTTTACAGTTATTAGTGAACCTGTCAAGCACATACCTGATAGGAGCAAGCTTGTCGGTTTTCAGTCTCTCAGCTCTGGTCTCCTTGTCATCAAACCGAATACAGCGAAGAATAAAGAGAAATCTCTTTGCACTCAAGCAAGCTCGGAGAATTTCAATTCCAGTCCCATCTGTGGTCCAAAGTTCATCGACATTAGTGTGGCTTAGTTTCTTCATGCCTAGTAAGTACAAGACACCAAAGACCGCCATCATTTCACATCTCGTTGTGTCCTTCGCGTCTCTTTCTCGTGAGTACTGAATTTCATCCTGATGACCAGTTATAAATAAGTTAGTGCACCTAACAATTTCATCTATCATATCAGAATCTATGAAGAGTAAAAAAGCCTGAATTTCTTTTTTTATATCTCTGTACCTTTGAACTGGAAGGGGCAATTTCTTCTTCAAAATGTTTTTGCATTTAGTCTTGCATGCAGTAGAGAAATCATTTTTCCTCCATTTCGTTTCCTTGTCTTTTCCTACAAAATATAAACACGATACAGCCTCACCAACATCATCATCGTTATCATCACAACTCTGTTCTGAGCCAGTTTGGTGGTCACTAAATTGAACTTCTTCATTCTATGCATCAGAAAATTCACTGTCACTATCTTCTTTGCTTGAATCAACTAGCTGATCATCTTGCAAGTTGTCTAGAATTTCACGGATAGCGTCGTCATCAATCAGCACTGACCTGAAAAAATTACTACTATAAGTATGATATTCCTAATTCACCACCGAGTTGAAGGTTACAGAGAGATAGCTCAAACATGTTTTCATCCACATAATGAAAAGCAGAACATTTATAATAAGTCCATAGAAACGGCAAGAATTTCAAATGTGTTTGATTAACAAGCTTTAGAGCTTAATGTATGACAAATAGGCTGTGCTAATTAGATATAAATATTAAACATGAATCAAAGATATTGCCACAAAATTTATCAGTGATAGAAATAAACATAAAGACAAAAAGTAACAAAGATACTTGGATAGTTTTACTTACATGATCAGGCGCACGGCGCACTCAGTGCACCAGTAGTGTATTGGAAAGGAAATGTGTTTCTAGTGTGGCGCCAAATGGAGCTGCAACAATCACGTCTTCAACACACGACAGCAGACACTCCACTGAAGAAATAGACGGGCTAACAAGAAAATGGCCCTCATCCCCTCCACACACACCCCTGGAAAAAGGTGTGTTGGCGCACTCCATGCGCCAGCGCGCCTGGCAGAGGGTTAAGCAAACAATTGACATTAATTTAAGTTGAAGACAGAATTTTATCTACAAGTTACTCAGATTGACACATTAATCATGAAAGTTACTGAGCTATCTCATATTACATCCCTAACAGTAATAATAATAATAATAATAATAATAATAATAATAATAATAATAAAGATGTCTGAACTCCAAATACAATCTGATTAATCCTCTACCATGAAATTAGAATCCTACTAGTTAACAAACAATTATCCCCTTATAGAAACCTGATAAGTTGATCACGATGCAACACAAAAGTAAAATATCATGTTTGCACTTAGGAAGTAAGGTGATGACACTATCAGAGGTGTGGATCAAAGCTCCATGAACATTCATGCTCATTCACACCTTCATGCACGAGCAAAGGAAAATTTGACCGCATGTTTGCCTTTCAAACCACTTTATCTCACTGACATTAACCTTTAATGTTTTTAATCTTCCTTCCCTTAAACTTTGCATATATCCCGAGATGTGCCAGACATCTGAGTACGACAGAAAATTACAGAAACACCAGTAAAAAGAATGAAATGCATCTAAATTACGCTAACCCACTCAGCTTGAAATAAATGTAAAAAGAAACTGGCTCCAATTACTAGTCATCATTTACTGTATAATATTTTCAAGTTATCAGAAAAAATTACCCTATATTTTAAAGAAAGTGAAATGAGGACGTCATCCTATAAAATATTATCCTATTGAACTAACTTATCAAATTTAGCCTATCCCTTCAACCATTAGATAACACCTTACATTTTATAAATTCATTCAAATGCTAGTACTCATCTTTTGGTGATTCACTGCATCCTCCTCAGCCAGGCGGCCCCCGTTGATTCAGTGACCGGACATCGTCTCCGTGGGATCAGTAAACCAGAATATGAAGTTCCTGTGAGTCTCCATTTTTAGCCGTCCAAGTTCCAAATCAACGTCTTCTTTCTTGCACCTCAACACTGGTACAACATAAACTTCATCAACTTTGAGAGCTACCACTGACATTCACAACCTGCGTGACGTGAACATTGGCATGCTGCCACCCTTGATTTACTGAAAACAGTTTACACTCATCTTTCTCATGCGGTTACTGCTTAAATAACATACGTCCAGTCATGCGGTTACTGCTTAAATAACATACGTCCAGCTACATCCCTAATCTACAAGTTCAAGTTCATGTCTATTCATGCTTCACAATGTTTATACAATTTAGTTTGTAGATTTCAAGTTCCTTCTCATATCTAACTTTGCTGGTAACTGAATACTGTGAACTGTCTATTTCTTACTGTTCCCTGCTGCATAATGCAGGCTTTGCTCTCTAAATATAGATTGTCTCCTGTACTAAAATTCTTGTTCTGTATTTAACCAGTCTCTCAATATCTTAACTAGAGAATTTCAGCATTTCCATAGTTCCTGGACACCTAGTCGTCTAAAACATTTTGCATGCAGCAGTTCCATTTCGTTTATCATTTAAAGTTGTTATAGGACTCAAGCCTATGAAATTTTATAAAGTCCAACTTCACCTACTAGACAGCAACTCATGACTGATGACCAAAAATTACTAACGACTTCTCACGAAAAACTCCAGACCCCATACGAAAGACTCCAAACAAATTACGCTCCTCCCTGCTCTAAGATGTATATAGGAAAATATTTAATATTTATTTCCACCTATTCAATACAATACAATACAAGATGTTGGCATTTAAGCTAAAACATTTTTTAAAATGTGCGACATGTTTCGCCTGTTACTGTGAGGCACCTTCAGTCACTATCAAAACCTTATTATTTTTGTCAGGCATCGGGCTAAAATTATTCTAAAATGTGTTTGATGGTGATTATAGGTGAGATAAAAATTTTACAGTTATTGTAAAAATGTTCATGAATGACTAAAAATCTAATATAATGATAAACTCATGTGATCAATAGGACGTCATTTGATGGTACAGTAGCATAGATGATGGCTTGAAGCCTTAGTCATTACTAGATATCCAACACAGAGTGGAAGGCATATGAAAAACATTTCAGTGAAAATATACAATACATTCAAATGATATTTAAAAACTAGTAGATTCTTAGGTAGTACACTTAAGGATGGAGGTGTAGTATAATTATAAGTGACAGTTAATGGCTTAAAGCTATAGTCAATGTTTGAAGTATAAGTAAAATAACATGCTAATATATAGTGAATAAATATGAAATAAAGTACATTGTTGAATATAAAATGTAAAGGAAAAATATTCCAATTTTCTGGGCAAATATTATTTAACGTTAGCGTATATTTGTCCGTGATTTTTAATGGTCAACACACCGAGCTCGATAGCTGCAGTCGCTTAAGTGCGGCCAGTATCCAGTATTCGGGATATAGTAGGTTCGAACCCCACTTTCGGCAGCCCTGAAAATTGTTTTCCGTGGTTTCCCCACTTTCACACCAGGCAAATGCTGTACCTTAATTAAGACCACAGCTGCTTCCTTCCCACTCCTAGCCTTTCCTGTCCCATCGTCGCCATAAGACCTATTTGTGTCGGTACGACGTAAAGCAACTAGCAAAAAAAAAAAAAAAAAAAAGAGATATATATAAATTTGTTCGGCGAGATTGTGTTGACACAAAGTTTATAGTTAGCTTAAATTTATTTTAAGTCATCCAAGTAAGTTTGTAGAGATGATGATGAGCTGTTATTCTCTATGTTGGTATGATTTTGACGCAAAGGTTGAATGGTTGTTGCGTTCTTCTCTGATGACAATATATTTTCAAAACATTGATAGTGGAAATTTATATTATTGAAGATATTGTGGAAGTTTGATGGGGCTGTTGAATTATTGTTGTAATTGGTTGGTTCTGAAATGAAGAAAAACTGTATTTAGTTTTGATAAGAATGAAAAGAAAAAACTTGGGAAGGTTATGTCAAAGTGTTGTTGGAGAGAAGATGTTGGTGCTTACCTATGGCATTGTTGGCCCATTTGTGTGAAGCATTTTCAGGATACTAGTGATCACTAACGTTTTTACTTCTTGTGTTGTATGTATGCCGTCTGGGTGGAGGGGGATGGGTTGAAGGAGGCGGGATTGTAGGCTTGTGAATGGCGAACGACAGAGAGTTGTGTATAGTGGGGGAAGCGGAGGGGCGTGAAGCATTTAATGGCTTAAGATTGGCATGTGGAGGGAAATTACGTAAGTTGGGAGAGGGAGGGGGTGTGATGTATTTGTTGACATGGAAGGAGTGTTTATTGATACCGTTTTGAAAATATTAAAAAAAAAAAATTTGTCCTGAAAGTTTACTTTATTGAATAATGTTACTATTTGGTCATATAAAGGGCTTCTATTGTCTATTGGATCATTAAAATTCTTATTAGTATTGCATTTTTGGTCCAAAAATATGTATAAATTTTCGAATTCGGTCATTAGTCTACCTTTTTTTAGTCTTTTTAAAATTTGAAGGTCCTATTCAATTGTGGTAAAGTTGTGCCCAGTTTCTTTCATGTGATTGCTCATTGCTGAGTGTTTATTGTGTTTCTGAGCATTGAAATGCTCGGTGTACCTAGTTATGAAGCTTCTTCCAGTTTGTCCGACGTATGAGCTGAGGCACTCATTACATTTTAATCTATAAATACCGGAACCTGAGTATTTATTATTTTCAGAATTTATTGTATTATGGTTGAAGAACATTTTTTGGATTGAATTTTGAGTTTTGAAAGCTATTTTGATCTCTTGATTTTTTAAGGTGTTGGTTATTTGATGTATGATTGGGTTGGTGTATGTAAAGGTTGCGTACTTTGATTTTTCATTTTTTATTGGGGAGAGGTTTGTGGATAGTTTCAATTTAACCTTATTAATTAGTTTGTCTATGATGGAGGGGTTATATCCATTAAAAGTGGCTATTTCTTTTATTGTATTTATTTCTTTTTTAAGATTGGTGGTTGAAAGGGGAATTTTTAGAGCTCTACTATACCATACTATAAAATGAGGACTGTTTGTGTGATTGTGGATGTAGGGAACTTTGTTTAATAGTTATAGGTGTGAATGAGGGTTTTCTGTAAATTTGAAAATCAAACTTATTGAAGTTCTTGTTATTGTGATGTCAAGAAAATTAATTGAGTTTTGGTTCTCATCTTCTTTAGTGAATTTGATGCTGTTATCTAGATTATTTAAATAAGTTAATATGTTTTCATTATTCCTTTTTGCCAATCCTCAGGGACCTCCTTATTCTCCCAGACATTCCTGAGAACCCGATATGTCCACTGCAGGCCTACAGCTCCAGCTGCCTTTATCATCTCCACTGAAATTTCATCTATTCCAGCAGTTTTTCCATTCTTCATCTTTCTTACTGCCATTTCAATTTCATTCATTGTAATTTCTTTATCCATTTCTTCGTCAACTAATTGCCTTTCCTGGTCGTCCATTGAATGACTGTCATCCGTTCTTATGTTCAGCAGCTTCTGAAAATATTCTCTCCATCTATTTCTTATTTCTTCTGGCTTTGTTAAAATTATGCCACCTTCATCCTTCACAAATCTGGTGTTTACTTGATCTCTCTTTTTGTTTCTTAAGATACCATACAGTAATTTCTTGCTGCCCTGCGTGTCATCTCTCAATGTCTGTGTAAATGAGGCCCAGCTTTTCCTCTTTTCTCCCTCCACTACTTTCTTGGCCAAATTCTTTGCCTCCACATATTTTCTTCTACTTTCTTCAGTCTTAGAACAATCATCCCAATTTTCAAGAAAGGTGATAAGAAAGTTTTGAAGAACTACAGGGGAATTACCCTAATATCCCATGTTGCTTAGATAATGGAAAGGATACTGGAAAGTAGAATAAGGTTGAGGGTTGAGAAGCAGATACAGGAAAATCAGTTTGGTTTCAGAAGTGGAAGGTCAACAATTATGAGACAACTAATGGAAAAGCATTGGGAGTACAGGAATGATATGGTGATGACATTCATTGATATTGAAAAGGCATATGACAGTGTCCCTAGGACGAAAGTTTGGGACAGTCTGGTGCAAAAAGGAATTGGACAGGGATTAATAAAAATGATCATGGCATTGTATAAGGAATGTTGTAGTTGCGTGCAAACACAAGTTGGCAGGACAAGTTGGTTCAAAATAACTAGTGGGCTGAGACAGGGAAGTGTTCTATCACCAATCCTGTTTACAATAGTAATGGATGACATCATGAGAACAGCAAAAGCAGCATATGGAGGAAGAGAAATGAACATGATGTTATTTGCAGATGATATTGTGATTTGGGGAGAAGACGACAGGAAGGTTCAGGAACAGTTGAATGTGGTGAATGGGAAGATTGAAGAATGTGGATTGAAAATAAGTGTAGAAAAGAGTAAAACTCTTGTTATGACTAGAGGGGAGAAAGAAGGGAAAGGTCAGATTAGACTTGCAGACAAGCACCTGGAAGTAGTGGAAACGTTTAAATACCTGGGGAGTGAATTAATGGAGAATGCTCGACTGGATGCTGAGATTAGTAAAAGGATTCAAGCTGGAAGTTGTTTCTATCATAGTGTAAAAAATATGTTATGGGACAAAGATGTGCCAATGGAAGCAAAGGATACTATATACAAGATGTATTACGTACCCATAACAACTTACGGAGCAGAAACTTGGACAAAGAAGGATGAGAGTCGAATACAGGCAGCCGAAATGAAATTCTTGAGGAGTATGATACAGAAGAGTAGAAGAGACAAAATAAGGAATGAGAAAATCCGGGAAGAAATTGGAGTGGAAAAAATTAATGATAGAATAAAGAAGAGCCGACTAAGATGGTTTGGGCACATAAAGCGAATGAGCGACGAAAGAATGCCAAAAAAGGTGATGGAAATGCAAATCCAAGGAAGGAGAGGCCGTGGACGACCACGATTGAGGTGGAAGGATACCATCCAACGCAGCATTATAGAAAGAAACCTGGACTGGTACACAGTGGTGGAGGAGGAGTGGTGGAAAGACCGAAGAAAGTGGAGAGGAACCATATTTGCCCCTACCCGGCTACAGCTGGATAAAGGGAAATGATGATGATGATGATGATGAATATGTTTTCACTGTTGTTGAGATTTTTGTCAATTATTACTAGCGTGTCATCAACATAGCGTAGCCAAAGATTTAATCCATTGATGTTTTTTATTATTTTGCTGTTTTCGAGGTTATCTATATAAATTTCAGCAAGGATTCCGGATAAAGGGTCTCCCATGGCCAGGCCTTCCTGTTTGTATATTTTATTGTTGAAAGTGAAATAGAGTTTTTGTAAGACAAAGTTTAGTACTTTTAAGAATTCTTCTATTTCTATTTTGCTTAAACTGCTGTGTTTGGAAAGATTGTTTTTTAAATTATTTCTATAGTTTTCTTAGCGGGAATGTTTGAATACATGTTAGTGACGTCGAAAGAGCGCATTATGTGATTAGGTTTCAAGTTGAATTTTTTAAGGGTTTCACATAGTTCTATTGAATTCTTGGGGTGTTTGCTATGGAATTTTAAATGTTTTTTGAGAAATTTTTGGAGGAATTGTGAAGTTTTATATATAGGGCTATTTTGGCTGTTTATGATCGGTCGAATGGGAACGTCCTTTTTATGTACTTTCGGTAATGATCTGACGGTGGGTAGTTTGGGGTTCACGTTAATGAGACTTTGGTATTCATGTTCATTAAATAAAAATGAAGAGTTTTTAAAAAGTATTTTTAGATTACGTTGAGTTTTTGTGGTGGGATCCTTTGGGATTATTGTGTAAGTTTCATTAGAGAAGAACTCCTCTGTTTTATGGATGTAATCCTGTTTTTTCATTGCCTTTGTTGGCTTTAGTTACTATGATGTTGTTAGTGTCCACTTTTTTCCTTAATTCTTGGATCTCTTTTTGTGAGGTAGTTATTTTTGTTAAAAATTTCTTTTACAAGGGTAGGTAATTTCTTTTTAATTTCGTATTTTACATCGTTCTGTTTATTTGTCTGTTGGAATTTGTTTACTTATGTTTGCTTCAGCTTCAGCTATTGTGGTGATTATATCTTCTGCTTTATGTGGGTTGGGCCAATTATGTTTTAGGCCTTGGTTGAACATTTGTGTTTCTTTAGCTGAGAAGGTGATGTCAGATAGATTAATTGTAGTTGGAACATTGTTCCAAGGGGAGGGGGTTATTTTTATACTACTGTTCTGGTTTAGCGATTTTGCTTTTTCTTCTCTCGTAAATTTATTAGTTGGTCTATCCTTCCCTCATTATGCTCAGACGGGGCCCCGGTTCATACTTCAACCAGTCACCTCGGAATATTTAGATAATCCTATTTTCCTATTGGGCTGCATGCACACGGCTCTTTCGTCTTCTTCAGATTTTTAGCAGCCAATATTTGCACCAATCATCTTAAATTATGCTACTTGAAGCCTCACACCAGGCCTCTGAAATGGTAACCGTTGATCCTGGCCATTGTTTCAGTGGGTATCTTCTTGTCTCTGCCAAGGTCACCTACATATTGAACAACGAATTTCTGCCCCTTTCTCTTTCCCAAAGACGAAGCGTTGTTCTATCCTCCCATTTCCATTAAATTTGTTTATTTATTTACATGAGTACAATAAGAGCTCAATATCTTTTGTCAATAATAGTCCCACATAATTTTTGGCCTCCTTTTCCACCCCACACCAATTGAATTGGTTATTACTTTCTTTCTGTCTGTCTGTCTGTCTGTCTGTCTGTCTGTCTGTCTGTCTGTCTGTCTGTCTGTCTGTCTGTCTGTCTGTCTGTCTGTCTGTCTGTCTGTCTGTCTGTCTGTCTTTCTTTCTTGCTTTCTTTCACAATCCAGGGGAAATTGATACAGAGAATAGCTGCAGCTGGCACTGACTGAAGGAAGACTATTATTTACTGAGCATGTTGGCCCTGCAATTAGGGTTGCACAGCTGTGAACTTGCATTCGGGAGAGAGAGAGATAGTGGTTTCGAACCCACTGTCAGTAGCCCTGAAGGTGGTTTATCATGGTTTCATATTTTCACACCAGGCAAATGCTGGTGCTGTACCTTAATTAAGGCCATGGCTGCTTCCTGCCCACTCCTAGTCTTTTCCTATCCCATCGTCACCGCAACACCTGTGTGTGTCAGTGCGATTTAAAACAAACTGTAAACAAAACCCTGCTATTGTTATCTATTTACTTGGCTTATGACTAAATTACTAAAAAATTAATATTTACAATTATCTCATAATAAAAGTACAAACTAATATCCAGGCCAAGAATGTAGTCTATTGATCCCTCCATCATAACTAGGAAATCTGTTGGATCGCCAGGGGCATTCTTGAACTATATGATGAACAGTCAGCTTTTCAGCGCCACAGTCACAACTTGGAGAAGTTATGTTCTTCCACTTATGGAGAGAATTGGCACACCTGCCAGTGTTGGTTGATATTTGGTTAAGAACTGACCAGATCTTGCATGGCACTTCAAAGCCAGGTGGCTTGGATGTTATGCATGGCATCCTAAGTTGTTCCATTGCAGCGTTAATCTGACATGCCTGTCTCCAGCAGTCATTAATATTAAACCCTTTGTCAATTAACATCCTTACAGTTTCCAGCGGTGGGTGACGAGAGCAAAGCCTTCCTTTACTTATGGTTGGGATGACTCTGTGAGCAGGGAAGTGAGGAGTTTTCCAATAGTTTTTTTGTACTCCCGTGCAAGTGCTCTCCAGCTGCATAGAAGAAGGTGGTATGTGGTTAAGTATGGGTAGCCAGAAAGTAGGTGTAGGTCTCATTGTGCCAGTTATAAGACGCATGGTATGGTTGAGCTGTATGTCAACAAGTCTTGTGCTATTCAACCAAGCTGGAGAGCATTATTCCACAACAGGGTGAACCAACTCCAGAGCTGAAGTACTGAGTGTCAATGATGTGCCACAGAGTTTCTGGAGAATGTTATTTCGAGTTTTTATTTTGGCAACTGTTCTTAAGAGGTGTTGTTTGTAACTGAGTGTTCTATCAAGTGTGACCCCTAGATATTTTGGGTTTGTATTGTGTCTGAGTAGCCTTCCTTCAAAGTAGACAGTGAGCTCTTTGTTGCCCAACTTGTTGACTAGGTAAAATGTTGAGACTTCTGTTGTAGCGATATTTGGTTGCAACTTCCATTTGCAGAAATATTCACCAATAATTGTTAAATCATTGGTCAATACGGACTTGGTAGCTTCAAGATCTCTATGCCGCATTGCAAGTGCCCAGTTGTCAGCATACCCAAACTTTCTTGTTGTGGTACAAACTGAACAGAAGAGGGGCCAGGACAGATCCTTGCAGCAATCTGTTGTTTAGATTCATCTGTGAACTCATCTAGTTGCCCATTAGTACTTGGAAACAATGGTTACTGAGCATTTCATTGATGAGATTGCCAATTTTTAGGCTTGGAATGACTTGTAGAAGTTTCAATCTGACACCTTGCCTCCAGACACTATCATATGCAGCTGTCAGATCAATGAATACGACTGATGACTTCTTCTGATTCTGGAAGCCATCTTCTATGAAGGTTGTTAGGGAGAGGATTTAACCTGTAGCTGCGATTAGATTTGAATCCTGTCTGTTTGACCGGTATATTTTCAAAGATCTTGTGACATATTCTTTTGTATATCATTCTTTTCAGGAGTTTATATAACATTCTAAGTAAAGCTGTGGGTCAATAACTTTCAGGCTTGTCATTTGGTTTACCTGGTTTCAGTAAAGCTATCACTTTTGCTCGTTTCATTTCATGTGGTATGTTTCCCGTTTCCAGAATATTTGTGAAAAACTCGGCCAGCCACTTTTTCACATACTTGCCACAGTGCAAAAGGAATTCTGCATTAATGCCATCAAAGTCCGGGGATTCCCTGGTTTCATATCTTTCATGGCTTACTTCTTCAGTGCTGAATGGTAGGGAATTTTCAGTTTCAGCTTTGCAAGCTGTTTTGAGTGACTTTAATTTCTTCTTAGCCACAATACTATATGTTCGGATTTGTGGAGTTCTGGAAGTGGTCACGATGTTGGCTGTAACTTGGTTTGGAGTAACAGCATCATGTGTGATCTCGTGGGATGCCACCTCCTAATTTTCTGAGCAAAGACAGAGGTTTCCTACTTGATGTATGGAAATCCAGGGATTCAATGGTCTCAGTCCACTGTATATGTCTAAATGTGTGGCTGTTACTCAGCAACTTATCTGCTATTTCATGATTGTTACTTTCACAGAATTCTTTGTGTAGATTTTCACATTCTTCTGTCCAGCCAGGAATATATATCTTATAGAATCCTCTTGGAATACACTTCTTTCCTGTACTAATTACAGCTTTGACAAACTGCTTGTAGTTTGAACTTGCTGGTGGGATCCATCCTACACATTTATCCATATTTTCTGAGAAGGTATCATAATTGGCCCTTTGAAGATTCCATCTGAGCCTAGGAAATGCTCTTATTAAAGGAATACTCGTCCCAAATTTAAAAAAAAATGGGGCAGTGTTGACTGTGTGGGAAGTCTCCAAGGACTTCTTTTGATACTGGAAGTGGTTGATTTCTACTACAGATGAGACAAAGCAAAGATCAGGATAGTGATCCATTTTCCAGGCACCAGATCTGAATGTGCCCCAATCCTTAGCATCCAAGATAAGATAAATATCATGTTCTTTAGCCCAGTCCACCAAAGCGTATCCATTTTCATTATTGTGCCTGTATTTCCACAGTTCATAATGGCTATTCAAGTCTCCCAGATATGTTGTAGGGTGATTGTGAGTATTAAGCACTTTAGAAGGCCAATTGATGCCTGGAAGCTTATAAATATTAACTACAGTCATTTTGCCTGCTCTTGTGACAACTTCATGAATACCATCAACAGCTTATAGAAATAAGGTGTGCGTTTTTTATATTTTGCTTGACATATTTTGCCCCACCATAAACATTATCATAGGTAGCACCCAGTAAGTCATATCCAGGTATTTTTTTCTCTTGGACTAAGTTGGGTTTCGTTTGCTGCATAGGTTTCCTAGAATTCAACTAATTCAATTTTGTTGTCAACTAAGATCTTATGCAGCACTTGGCATTTTGTTCTACTAATGCCTTCAATATTTAACTGACAAACTCTTACACATTGCCCTAGCTTTCTAGAGGGATAGTCCTCGGATGGACCATTTGTCAACTCATTCCTCTTCTGATGTGTGATGTGCTATTTACCAGGATACCTCGGGGATCGTCTGGTTGCCAGTATTTTGTTGCTTGCTTACCACCACGCGGGGGACACTTGCATGGTAATTAGAAGGTAAAACATGCAGACGTGAGCAACAGCCATTGAAAGCATTCTTCATGTGATGTGTTCCAAGTTATGTATGACTTCATCTGTAGAGATAGACCTTGAAAAGAGGCGAGATAAGAAGTAATTTTTAATTTTAGGAATAAGATTTACTGACTGAACCCTGAAAGGCATTGTCGGCCATTTAGATGATAACGCTTGCTACTGATAATGATAATAATGGCCTGTGCCTCTGAAGGGACCTGGTTCAGGTCGTTCGAGTTGATGCCCTTTAGGCGACCTGCATGTCTGTGAGGATGGGGCCCTACCTGAGATGAATTCTAATGACGAAAATGGCACAAATACTCAGCCCCCAAGTTAGGGGTTTTAACTACAGAAAGTTAAAATCCCCTACCCATCCAGAAATAGAACCCGGGACCCCTTGGGCTCTAACCACTTTGCCATGACACTGGTAGCAGTGACAGCACCTTGATGGAGGTTCAACACTACTAGGTATTTTGTGTTAATCTTTATGCAGTCTTCCACCTTCTTGCTTTTTATGCTCTCATTATTTTAATTTTATATGCCAGGAAGGAGTTATTGTGTAAGTAATTTAGAAATAATAGATTTTCAAAATTGCACTTCTTCCATTGTCTTGTTCTGTCTCATGAGATCATATGCAGTTAAGTCAGTGTTAACTACACTCTTGTGTTTGCAGAAGTCGAGGAGTCTGAGCCTGTTGGGAGTGCAAGTAATAAGATACTATTGGAGTCCTTCCTAACAGCATTGCCAAACTGCATCAATAGAGAAATGATAGATAGTGCAGCAGTTGATTTTGTGATGACTCTTAATACTAAGCATAACAGGAGAAAACTTGTAAAGTAAGTATTATCATCATCATCATCATCATCATCATCATCATCATCATCATCATCATCATCCTTCATGCAAAGTAGATAGATTACCAGTATTAATTCCCTGTGGATGTATTATGTAATTTCAAATTCATTATTAACTCACATTCCTCTGTTCTCTTCGATACTTTGTTGAAAATGAATGGTTTGTAACACCATTCAGGACTAGGTAGAGCTACTTATTTTGATAGTTTAGCTTGATCTCGTTACCACCCACTCAGGGTAATAGCTGATCATGTGGCACTGTTATTTTTGTACTGTGGCTAAACAGTGAAATTGATGCTGATCCAGTAAATATCGAGCAGTTTCGAGATAGAGCAAAATAGAAAGAAGTAAGTTTTCATATATCCTTATGATAGAGATGTAGTTCTAAGAAATTTAACATCATATAAGATACTGAACATGATAATATCTCTCTTTACTTAGACGTAGCCTGGAGAAAACACAAAATTATTTTGCAGCCTTCTTGATAAAATCAGAGAATATCGTAAATCATCTTGCAAACAGTATTATGAGGAACTTGATAGTATATTGTGTTAACTACAATTAGCTTTCTTCGCAGATATGACATCTAAGATTAATGACCGGGCGAGTTGGCCGTGCGGTTAGAGGCGCGCTGCTCTGAGCTTGCATCCAGGAGATGGTGGGTTCGAATCCAACTGTCGGCAGCCCTAATGATGGTTTTCCATGGTTTCCCATTTTCACACCAGGCAAATGCTGGGGCTGTACTTTAATTAAGGCCACGGCCACTTCCTTCTCCTAGGCCTTTCCTATCCCATCGTCGCTATTAAGACCTATCTTTATGGGTGTGACGTAAAGCCACTAGCAAAAAATAAGAAATAAATGTTTTCAAAAGATACTCGAACTATGGATCGCACATTCAGGCAGAAATCCACTTTCACACTTTTCATATTTGCAATTACCTACGTAAACTAACGTGGTATATGTAATGATTTTCCTTTCCTTTAGCATCTGGAAACCCTTGCAACAGAATTGGTATTAGATTTAACCAGCTTTCAAGCCTTGAAGCTGTGATAATGTTAATCTAAACTCTGCTGCCTTCTGTTTATGTTAGTGAACTTGCAGGCTTGGTTTGTGAAACCTTCATAATGCATAATCTTGTGGAAAGGGACTCATTCACTCACTCCAGCCTTTGATACCTACATTCTGCCGGGCTGAGCAGCTCAGACGGTTGACGTACTGGCCTTCTGACCCCAACTTGGTAGGTTTGATCCTGGCTCAGTCCAGTGGTATTTAAAAGTGCTCATATATGTCAGCCTCGTGTCAGTAAATTTACTGGCATGCAAAAGAACTCCTGCGGGACAAAATTCCGGCACCTTGGCATCTCCAAAAACCATAAAAGTAATTAGTGGAACGTAAAACAAATAACATTATTATTTGATACCTACTTTCTGGAGATCTTTTTCCACATCATTGAGCCGTCTTTTTCTAGGTCTGATCCTTCTCCTTTTCCCACCAGGTTTCCCAGTAAATACTTTTTTCAGAGCCTTACAATCTGGCATTCTCTGAACATGCCCAGCCCATCTTATTATTTCTTTCTTGATTTTCACTAAAATATTTTGTTCTCCAAACAATTTTTACACCTCTGCATTTGTTCTAATTTTCCAACCATCCCCCTCTCTCACTGCTCAGATATCTTCCTTAGGATCTTTCTTTGACATCTAAGCAGTCAGTCTTCCTCCCTGATGGTTATCACTAAGAAAATAATTTTAAGGTGGAAAGTATGGTCAGAAAAGTGGAGGGGGGTGAGGGTTCTGAAAATACATACAAAAAGGTGCAAAAAAGGTGAAAAGGTGTTGATGAAATAATTTTATATGAACTTTCTTTATCCCATTTACTCGGTTCTAATAATTAACAAACGTGTTATATTGGATTACACACAATAATTCAAGGTTTTTGACAGTAAGTCGCTGGCACTTTGAGCTCAGTAGATCCTTATATACAGAGAAACTCCGCTCGAAATCTACAGAAACCAATGGAGCATATCTTTCACCACCCATAAAGGGAGTTCAGTCAGAGTTGCATAGGTTTCCACATGTGGATTGTTCTTCAAATTTAATTTGAATATGTCTTTAGGAAATCCATCAAGGTTGTCCCTAACAGTCACCAACTTCTTCCACTGTTCCTCCTTCTCCATACCTTGTTCTTCCAAACTCTGAATCACATGAGGCAAATACTTGTAACCATGCACTACAAAATGTTCCGAATCTAGGTCTGTGTTGTTGAGTAATAGTTGGACCTGCTTGATGCCTGCTGCATCTGTTGAATCTAGAATACATATGAAGCATTCGATTTTATCAAAGATTTTGTACATAAACCTGGGCATCGCATCCAAATACCCCATCTTCTGTTGATAGAAAGTTACGGAAGGTGGAGCCCAGTCACTTCTTGGTACAAAACTTGACAACTGAGAGCATTTACGAGAATCTTCTTCAGAGCAGCAATGAAGTCTGTAATTCTGCTGTAATTCTCCCTGATACTTTTACAAACATGTTGTAGTCCTTGTACAATACATATCACATGGCTGAGATCGGAGCACATGCCCTTCAGTTATTGAAAAGCCAAAAGCATGTAGCATGCGTGATTAGTAGGGCCCGGATACATATGCACTAAAAACTCCAAAAATATGCATGCACATATGCACCACAAATGTTGAAAATATGCACAAAAATAAAACAGAAAATAAAACAAAATATACTTACCAGACGTATTATTTCATTTTAACTCGGTGTTGAACTGACAAACATGTTTAATTCCTTGCAAAATGATGCATAGCAGTAGGCTATCAAGAGTTTTTCAACGTTTTCAGGGGTCAGTGACTTTCTGTTGTTGGACAGAATTGATTTATACGCTGAAAATGATCGTTCTACGTCGACGGACGTAACTGGGCAATACTTGTACACTGGCACTGACTGCTCAGAACATTCTTATGGCAAAGACTGCCTGATTCCACTTATGTAGTTGCTTATGGATTGAATCTTCTTCAGTCCTGGGTTTGTGTCCTACACCGCACTGACTTTCCTTTTAACTTTTTCTCTAGTTTCACCAGAGACACCATTTAAAGAACAAATGGTGTTATGAATTAACTGAAGGGATTTGTGTAGGAGTGCACCATGACTTTTTAGGCCCTTAATCGCCTTTAAAAGTGACGAATAATGCACATGGATGAAACTGATATCTTTATATACAGTTTCAGATTCAAATGCGCACTTTGCTTCATGAATACACGGAGTATGACTATCATCAATACCTTTAACTGTATCTTTCACTTCATTAAAGTTCTCCTGGTAGAACGATACTGTGGATAACAAAGGTCCCCATCTTGTGAGAACAGGTTCCGGCGGAAGAGAAACCTGAACAGATGAGTTTTGTACAACTGTACACGAGCTGGTGCTTTTAGGAACAGTTTTTTCCCAACCTGAAATTAAGTTGTTGACAGATGGAACAAAGGTATGTATCTCTTCTGCAATACGATGCAATCCATGGGCTAAACATGTGACATGGATGAGATTTGGAAAAAATACTCAAATATTCAACATATTCGAAGCTGTATCTGTGACTAAAAGGTGCACTTTGTAACAATCGCTCTCTGATTCACTAGGCCACATGAATCGGTTGTTTCATGTACCGATATCCAGACACAGTTCCCTCCTATGTCAGATTGTATCGAAAGACGACAGAAGCGTGCCGTGAAAGTAAATAGTTCTTCTTAAGGGTAGATTCATTTGGTATCCTTTGATTAGCATAATACTTTTCAAGAAACGAGCGTAGATGTGGATTATTGAGTTTATGCAGTGGAATGTTGCTGCATACAAAAGCTTTACAAATATCAGTGGAAAATGTACTAACTTCACCCGTATTTTCACGTCGGTTAAAAGTAGCTGTTGCATATTCTTACATTGCTCTTTTGATCTCAGATGTAAAGTGCTTTCCGAATTATGTTCAGTTTGAATTTTTTTATCACATTTTGCACTCTTGTTGCACACTTTACAGTATAGTACATTACCGTCAGCCATGGATGCCCGCAGGATCTCTTCCGGGGAGGGGGCACATTAACAATTTTCTTGAATATAAAATCCAATATAACATCAGCAACATTAAATTGTTTACAGAAATTTACGGTTATAACAGATGCTAGACGACTGTCAGTAAGTTCATTTTATGAAATAATCTGGTATGACATTAAACAATTGAACATCACCTTTTTGTAATTCTAGGGAGTGGGGGGGGGGGCAAGTGCCCCCCTTGCGGGCGCCCATGCCAACAGCTGTATAGTCACTATTGTCCGATATCCACTGTTTACTTAAAAAAGACCTAAAGCCCTCATCTTTAGGCATTTTTGCAGCTTATTCTGATAAAACACTGCAATAGATGACCAGCAAGTTAACAGATGAACGCACTTGTTAAAGCAAACCGTGGGAGGCTACTGTAAGGAGAAAGGATTGTCAGAAAGGAGGAAATAGCTGTTGTGAAATGGGTCATTATCTGTCTACCTGCTTGTATTGCAACACTAAAAGCCCTTTCCTTGATCAGGCGAAGGCTTCTCGTGTTGTCAAGGGATGTACAACATATAGAGTTCATTAGATTTTTTATTTCCTTCAGAAATCTTAGAGAATCGATCACACATAAGAGAAAAATATACCTGTATATACACCAAGGTTCAAAATATGCACGAAGGTTCAAAAAATGCATTTGCATATGTGCATATGCATTTTTAAAATATCCAGGCCCTAGTGATCAGTCACTACAATCCTGACTTTTTCGGATTTTATGCCCGCTGGCCACAGGTTCATACACGAGTCATTGAATGACTGCAATATTGATCTTTTCAAGTTGGTACACTTTAAATAGCATAGGTTTCACCCATTCACCAGATAATCAGTAATTTAATCAAAAATGAATCTCACTTATTTTCTCAGATACATTCTCATAAATTGACTGTATGTAATTTGTTCCTCAGAGTGCTCTCATCCGGTATTGACCTTTGTGTGTACTTCTCAAGGAATGATTTGAATGCAGGATTGTTTACCTTGTGGACTGGAATTCCTGACTGGACTAATGCCATGGCAAAATTTGCACCAAACTCATGCAATGACCCCTGCTTTTCAGATCCTGAAGCGAAGGCGTATATCAGAGTACTTTGCTTAGGTTTTGACTTGTGAAGTTTGATATTTTTTACATGTTTGCTCTACTGGATATGGTGGTTTATTCTCTTTCTTTGATGCTTGTCATTGATTGCAATATTTACTTCGATACGGCACAGTGAAATTACATTTTGAATTCTTGTGAAACTGTATGCAACTTCTCCTTAACCTTTAACATGATTTTATGTTGTAAAAAATACGTTCTGGTCTGGCTGGTAAAACACTAACTTGGCCAAGAAGAGAGTCGTTAGGTGCAACCATTAAATTCATATTCATGCCAGTACTAACTGAACTTAGTTTAACCCTCTCCCGCACATAGCATAGTAATGCGTAGCGCGAAAGCTTATGGCCTCCCGCCCATAGCGTAGTAAAGCGTACTTGTACTTCTAGTCCCTTGTATGAGCCATCTATCGGCTGATAGACAAATATAACTTACTGTTACTAGCATGCGCACTTCCTAGAGACCAAAGATATTAGTTTTCTTCTTTTAAAACCTTAGCAGGCGTATTAGAACATGAAATACAGAAGGCAGTGACATATTGTAAACAAACATGTCTACGGTTAATTCGCATGAAAATATTTTATGCGATAACGACATTGAACGTTTGGTGAACGATAATTCTGACTGTGAAACTGTTAGTAGTGGCTTAAGTGAACTCAGTGAAGTGGAAAGTGAAAATGAAAGTGACAATATTTCACGAAATGACGACGTACACATGCGTGATGACATAAATTGTAGGCCTAACTTTCACTGGACAAATACATTGTCTTACGTTGAACGGGCGGACTTTACTGAAGAGGTAGGACCTTGCCATTCTCTTCCTGTGGGTAGTACAGCATTAGAGTAATTCTCCCTTATATTTGATGAAAACATTTTCGATTTAATTGCCCGGGAAACGAATGAGCATGCTGCTTACTTGCAGCGTAAGAAAGGTATAGTTGATACGAAATGGAGGGATACTTCTATTGAAGAAATAAGTGCATATTTTGGAATATTAATCTATATGGGTATTGTTCAGCTTCGTGACACACACATGTATTGGTCAGACGACCTTGTGTCTTGCCCTTTAGTAGTTCAGGCAATGCCGCAAAATCGCTTCAAAGACCATTTGGTTTCAGAAGAGGAACAAGAATAGGACAATTTGGATTATTTGTACAAAGTGAGACCAGTTCTCAACCTTGTGGCAGTATTCAGAGAAATCTATAAACCAGAAAAGGAACTTTGTGTTGATGAGGCTATGATTGCTTTCAAGGGTAGGTTAGGTATAAAACAGTATATAAAGTCTAAACCTACCAAATGGGGGATGAAAGCTTGGGTTTTGGCAACAAGATCAGATTATACTTTAGACATTGATTTCTACCTCGGAAAGAAACAAAAGAGGAATAAAGATTTGCTACTAGGTCAACAAGTTGTTCTCGAATTGAGTAGGAAATACTGGGGAAAGTATCATCACCTATATTTTGATATCTTTTTCACTTCACCAAGACTCCTGTCAATATTGAATGACAGTAAGACTTATGGTTGTGGAACAGCGAGAACTAACTGAAAAGATTGGCCCTTACCCCTCAAAAATACCAAAAGCCTGAAGATGAAAAGAGGGGATTCTAAATTTATACAAGCTGGAGATGTCATTGCCACAGTCTGGCATGATAAAAGAGACGTTGCTTTCCTCAGTATCAACAGTAACTCTGCAGTTTTTTTAACCTTGAAAAAAAAAAAAAAAAACGGGGCATGGCAATGAAAGAATTGATGTGTAAGCACCAGAAATTGTACACAACTACATGAAAAATATGAGTGGAGTTGACCGAAGTGATCAAGCATGTTCATATTACGAAGTTGGCAGACCATCCGTGAAATGGTGGAAGTATATCTTCTATTTCATTATAAACATTGCTATAGTGAATTCATTTATTGTATTTAACCAAAGTAATAGACCCTGCAACAGTAGACATGGAACAACACAGCTAGAATTTAGGACGCAACTTGTCAAACAGCTGATTGGGAATTTCACTTGCCGCAAACGAGTAAGAAGAAAAAGAAGTCTTCCTGACGCAACCACATCTCCAAAACAATTCCATTCCATAGTAAAAATTCCTGGTAGGGTAAAATCGTGTGTGAAGTGTGCTGCTGACAAAAAGAGGACTTTATATGGAAGAAATGTGCAGCTTTTATGTGTAAACAACGCAACTTGTGTTTGTGCAAATCCGATTGCTTTCTATTGTTCCACCAACAAAGAGGAGTTGAAGTTATAAATTAAACTCTACAATGCACCCATTTCCTATATGTGTGGACTGTTGATTTTCATTTGGTGAAAGAATCCTATTTCTGTGTTCATTAGTTTTTATACAGTATACATTTTTATAAATGTCTGCATTATCATAATGATGGCTGAAAAGAATTGCTTTAATTCTGGGGAAAACATGCATTTTAATATGGGCGGGAAAGGGTTAAACTGTTGCATAATCATTGTTTACATTTTAATTTAATTTCACATTTGCGGTTGGCCTTGTTGTTGGGATATGAATTAGTGCTGGTTTCCATAAATTTTTATTTGAATATTTATTGACTATTGTTGACTTCCGATTAAACAAATTTTAAAAATATTTTCAAAAATAGAAAAAGAAAAAGAGGTGCAAACAGTGCAGCAAATTGTGCTTATTTTGCTTCATATCATGTCCCTCTATCTGGATGAAAATAGCTATATTCGTGGAAAGGTGTTGCAACTTAAATCCTTTCACTAGCATTTCGAACTGCAAGTAACCTTTGGTCTCAGAATCATTTTATATATTTTGATTGTTTTATTCCTGTTGACATTTCTCCTTTTAAACACATTCGGCAAAGCATAATAGGATTGGTTTCCACATGTTATCCTTTCTTGAATTTCTGTTGCTATTCAGCTCTCTCATATTTTTTTCCATTGAAAGTTATTCCATAATCTCTTATTTTGGCTCCTCCTACATCTCCTGTCATCATGTGTTTGCTATCACTTGTGTTCATCTGAAGTCCTAAGTCCTGTGCTTTACTTCATAACAAGCTATAGCTCTCTTCTAGTACTCGTCTGCTCCTTGCATTGAGTGCTATATCATCCACATATGCCTCCACTTGTACTTGTCTATTAAATACACTCATGTTCACAAAAACCAGAACACCTTGAAAGACTAGAGATAGGAAGTTTGTATTCACAGGACATTTGAATTAGCATGTTTTGAAGAAATGATTAGCATTTGAACCATGTCGGCCCTCAGCTTCAAAGTCCACATCGATATCTCGGTGCACCACCACCGACTGGTAAAATGTGGCTGCGGCTCTCATTGTCGATATAAACTGAAGGTAATGGATCAGTGTGACTTGAGCAGATGTGCAGGATCCCTCGCAGACGTATGCGAGAATCCTACCGTCAAATGAGTGAGTTTGAAAGAGGGCGTATTATTGGCATGAGAGAACGTGATGCATCCATCCGGTAAATTGCTGCTGGTGGGGGACGAAGTGTGTTGGCAGTGCAACGGGTGTGTAATTGTTCACAGGAGGCCGTAGAACACGACGAGGTGGGTCTGGTCGCACCACCCAAACCACCCCCTGAGAAGATCAACACCTCATCCGAATGGCATTGCAGGACAGATCTGCATCCTCCTCAGCTCTGGAACAACAGTGGAACAGTGTAACACATCGTACACTATCAGGAGAGACAATCTGTCACTGTTTGTTACGGTCTGGGTTACCGCGCATCATCCACTTCTCCGTCTACCCTTGACTAATGTGCATAAACATGCTAGCCTGCAATGGTGTATGGAACGACATCACTGGGGACAGGAATGGCAACAGATAGTGTTTTTGGACGAATCCAGGTTCAGTTTGTTTGAAAATGATGGCCACATTTTGGTTTGCCAAAGACAGGGGGAGAGGCATCACATTGACTGCGACATACGACACCCCAGACGCCATAATTCAGCAGGACAATTTGCGACCACATGTTGCTGCAGGAACACGTGCCTTCTTGTCACAGGATGTCAGACTGTTGCCCTGGCCCGCCCAATCACCGGACTTGTCGCCAATCGAAAATGTGTGGGATATGGTAAAGTGACAGCTGCGGCGCTGTGACCCAATGCCAACCACCAAAAATGAACTATGGAACCAGGTGAATGCAGCATGGATGGCTATACCCCAGGACGCCATTCGCACCTTATACACTATGTGATCAAAAGTATCCGGACACCCCCAAAAACATACGTTTTTCATCTTCGGTGCATTGTGCTGCCATCTACTGCCAGGTACTCCCTAGCAGAGACCTCAGTAGTCATTAGACATCGTGAGAGAGCAGAATTGGGCACTCTGCGGAACTCACGGACTTCGAACGTGGTCAGGTGATTGGGTGTCACTTGTGTCAGAAGTCTGTACGCGAGATTTCCACGCTCGTAAACATCCCTAGGTCCACTGTTTCTGATGCGATAGTGAAGTGGAAACATGAAGGGACACGTACAGCATGAAAGCGTACAGGCCGACCTCGTCTGTTGACTGACAGAGACCGTCGTCTGTTGAAGAGGGTCGTAAAGTGTAATAGGCAGGCATCTATCCAGACCATCACACAGGAATTCCAAACTGCATCAGGATCCACTCCAAGTACTATGACAGTTCGGTGGGAGGTGAGAAAACTTGGATTTCATGGTAGAGCGGCTGTCCATAAGCCACACATCATGCAGGTCAATGCCAAACGATGCCTCGCTTGGTGTAAGGAGCGTGAACACTGGACGATTGAACAGTGTAAAAACATTGTGGGGAGTGATAAATCACGGTACAAATGTGGTGATCCGATGGCAGGGTGTAGGTATGGCGAATATCCGGTGAACGTCATCTGCCAGCGTGTGTGGTGCCAGCAGTAAAATTCGGAGGTGGTGGTGTTATGGTGTGGTCGTGCTTTTCATGGAGGGGGCTTGCACCCCTTGTTGTTTTGCATGGCACTATCACTGCACAGGCCTACATTGATGTTTTAAGCACCTTCTTGCTTCCCACTGTTGAAGAGCACTTCGGGGATGGCGATTGCATCTTTCAACACGATCGGGCACCTGTTCATAATGCACGGCCTGTGGCGAAGTGGTTACACGACAATAACATCCCTGTCGTGGACTGGCCTGCACAGAGTCCCGACCTGAATCGTATAGAACACCTTTGGGATATCTTGGAGCGCCGACTTCGTGCCAGGCCTCACTGACCAACATAGTTACTTCTCCTCAGTGCAGCGCTCCGTGAAGAATGAGCTGCCATTCCCCAAGCAACCTTCCAGCTCCTGATTGATCGTATGCCTGCGAGAGTGGAAGCTGTCATCAGGGCTCAGGGTGGGCCAACACCATATTGAATTCCAGCATTACCGATGGAGGGCGCCACGAACTTGTACGTCGTGTTCAGCCGGTTGTCTGGATACTTTTGATCTCATAGTGTACTTGTCGATGCCATCATGCATGGAACAAGTTCAATCAGTGCCCATGGAGGACCCAGTGCATGCTAGGCAATAGGACACATGCTGAACCTAGGTGACTGAAATGCTAATTGTTTCTGCAGAACATATTAATGAAGCCCATCACTGTAGTTACACAACAGCATGACCTAGGTGTAATATTCAGTACAAAATTACAATTTAAGACCTACATACAACCAAGGCTATGAAATTACTAAGCATTCTCTACCGCCCCCTCCCCCCCCCATGGCACTACAGCCCTTGCAGGGCCTTGGTCGACAAACCGACAGCTGCTCAGCCCGAAGGCATGCAGATTACGAGATGTCGTGTGGTTAGCACGACGGATCCTCTCGGCCGTTATTCTTGGCTTTCTAGACCGAGGTCGCTATCTTACCGTCAGATAGCTCCTCAATTCTAATCACATAGGCTGAGTGGATTTTGAACCAGCCCTCAGGTCTAGGTAAAAATACCTGACCTGGCCGGGAATCGAACCCGGGGCCTCCGGGTAAGAGTCAGGCACGCTACCCCTACACCATGGGGCCGACAAGCATTCTCTACCGCTTCACAGAAATTTCTGACCCCACTGCTCCTTGTCACTTCTTCCTCACAATCATTCAACCTCTCTTAAACTACCACTCTCCCATTTGGACAACAGCCTCCGCCTCCAATATTAACCAGTTAGACAGAGCAGTATCCTGGTATCCCCCTTTGCTGCAATTGTTAGGAACAGAAATCCCAAGCTCAGAAATCTGTCTGTGCAGCAGGTATGTGTCACCGCTGCGCATCAGGCAACAGG
Source organism: Anabrus simplex (assembly GCF_040414725.1). NCBI lineage: Eukaryota > Metazoa > Arthropoda > Insecta > Orthoptera > Tettigoniidae > Anabrus > Anabrus simplex. The sequence goes on from NC_090266.1 coordinate 201,526,949, forward strand.
TAGCTGACCTGAGTCTCCTCCACGAGATCTTAAATGGGCATTACCGCTCGGAACATCTTGTCTCACTCTTCTCTCTCCGTGTTCCTTCCCACTCCACCAGAACCAAAGATCTTCTCCACATTCCCCACACTCAGCACTCAATACTTCAACGATCTTTCCTAATTCGCCTCCCAACTCTCTTTAACAATATTAATAGGAGACAAGCCCTTGATATAGCAGCAAATAAAAGCATATTCAAGAGGGGTGTAAATAGTGTCTTAAAAGATAAGTTGATGTGAAGGGGTTATACCACCATCTTGACCCACGACGACTTGGCTATGAACATGGACATTCTCATGATTTTCGATTTGGAGAGTTGTTATTGGTAGGCTGTGTACCTGATCTTGTTATATTTTGTTATGTTTGTTATATTTTATTATGAAAGTTTACGTTTGTTAAATAGTCTGTTGACAGTGCAAGTGAAATTTGCTCGGTGTAGCTGTATCTTGTGCTTCGTGAATAAATATATTTTTTTAAATGTATTTTCTAGAGCTAAAAAAATGCCGTGTAGAGAGCACATCTCCTTGTCTCAAACCTTTCTTAACCTAAAACTCTAGGCATCTCTAGTTCCATTCTCACCTTAAATACTGTAACTTGCATGGTCATTTCAGTCAGTCTGCCCAGCTGCTGTGGAATTCTAAAGTCTTTCATACTTTCACTTACCTTACCTCTACCTAAGCTATTATATGCCCAATTAAAATTGACACACAAATAGTGAAGCTGCTTGTCATTCTCATAAAATGTTTCCAGGACTTGTCCTAGAATATCCGATACAGTTTCGAATGGTGTTTCCTAAATCCCACCTGGTAGTCTCCCAGAGTTCTCTCCACTCACAGTTCTAGTTGAGAGGCTAAAATCTTTCCAAACACCTTATACATATGTTACATTTATTAAGGTAATCGCATGGTAATTTCCTCACACTCACTTATCCCCTTTCTTATCATCATCATCATCATCATCAATGTCCCACTCCAGTCGCCCGGGTGTGGTTAACAAGCTCCTCCACTCCTCTCTGTCCTTCCACTTTCCCTGCTCCATTACTTCCGCCACATCCAATCCAGCTTCTCTAATGTCCTTCGAAATCTGATCCATCCACTTTCTTCTTGGTCTTCCAACTGGTATCTTTCCCTTAACTTCACTTTCCAATTCCCTTCTTGCTACCTGTTCCTTTCCCATTCTTTTTATATGTCTGAACCATCTCACTCTTGCTTTCTGTATGTTCTGTACTAACGGTTCTGTATTTAGCTCTTCTCTGAGTTAATATTTTCAATTGTATCTCTTCTTGTCTTCTTAACTGATGTTCTTAAAAATTTAATTTCTACTTCTGGGATCTTACTATCTTGTCTCTTATTAGTTACCAGTGTTTCTAGTCCATATGTTACAATTGGTATGAAATACTGTTTATTAGTGATGGGACATTCGATTCATTTTACTGAATCGATTCATTTGATTCCGTTCACGTTACTGAATCGATACAGTGATCTGATTCACGGCACATTAGTCACCGCTCCTACTGCATCTGTGTAGTATGTGCTGGTAAGACAGCAGCAACAGCATTCAGTGCTCGCAGCTGCCATCTGGTTTTCATACTATGAACTACTTTCTTAGAAAAAAATGCTAGTCACTCTAATACATCGAAGGTTTCCGGCGATGCAGGGTGGGAAAGGTTAGGATTAGGAAGGTAGCAGCCATGGCCTGAATTAAGGTACAGTCCCAGCATTTCCTGGTGTGAAAATGGGGAAACTACGGAAAACCATCTTAACGGCTGCCGACGGTGGGATTCGAACCCGCCATCCCCCGAATGCAAGCGCATAGCTATGCAATACTAACCACACGACAAGTAGCTCAGTCATTTTTTAAAATGTATTTTTCTATCAGCTGAGGATATCTTTAAATAGTCATATTTTGTATAGGCTACCCGAGATGTACAGTAGCCCGCTGGTTTTCTGATTCAACATACTGTTGGTTAAGTTATTGCGTGTGTCCACATATGATTGAAGTCTTGTGCAACGATGTGACATATGAACTGAGAGAATTCTAAGCCGTTCTTCCCAATATTAAACAGGTACTTTTGAGTGGTCATGAGCATGATTCATAGTCATGTCAACTAAGTTATAATACTAAGATTCTTTAAACTAATAAATAGTATAACCTAATAGCCTACTTACTAGCTACTTCAGAATTATGTTTTGACTACCTTTTTAACACTGCAAATAAATCCATCTATTATTTAAACCTCCCTGTAAGAAGAGGACAGTGAATGCAAATGGGTATTATTTTCAAATGAGCTGAGCTCGAGAGTCCATTATAGCATACGATTCTTTCGGTGTACCATGGCTCACTCTATGTCTCGCTGCAGCGGAAGCTCGGCTCTCCGCCAGTGTCCAGTGATACCAATATAATGGTCCGTTATTGGACATTATAAATTTTCCAGCTAACTCATTCTTGGTTGCCTGCGTTTCGCCCTCATGTGCTAAGTTAGGCTCATTTAAAATATTTAAAATATTTGTCCTGAATGAGTAAATTTTAAATTCCCTATGGGAATCAACATCTGAATTATCTGATGGCCAGGCAGGCATCAATTTTTGGAAATGAGACATAGCTCTCATAGTGCATTGGCACTGCTGGTGGCTTCAAGTAGCCTATGCAGTGGCCTCCACGGTATGCACTAGCCTTGCGTCTTGGGTGGTGTGCTAAGTCCCAATTGATGAGCCTAACTTAGCACACGAGGGTGAAACGCAGGCAACCAAGAATGAGTTAGCTGGAAAATTTATAACGTCCAATAACGGACCATTATATTGGTATTATAAATTTACTCATTCGGGACAAATATTTTAAATTCCCTATGGGAATCAACATCTGTATTATATAGTGTCCAGTGAGCCGATAAGGAGCCGTGTGTATCTTGTGTCTCACTGAGCTGATCTCGTTCACGATTCTTTCGATGAGCCATGATTCACTGTCTCGCTGCAGCGGAAGCTCAGCTCCCCGTCAATGTCCAGTGAGTACGCCACTCAGCACTGTCCGCTGGGAGTAAGCTGAATCGTGTGCCGTGAGCTAGCTGTTCCTGTGAATTGATTCACTCGGACACTTGAATGAATCGATACACTGCTTCGAGTCATGAATTCAGTAGCCAACACTACTGTTTATATAATGTTAATTTCGTTCTCTTGGGCTGATGACCTTCGATGTCAGGCCCCTTTAAACAAGCATCAGTTTTGTTCTCTTGAGTACTTTGTCATCCCATAAAAGCTCTCTGACTTGATGATAAAATGTTGTACCTTTACTTAGTCTGTTATTAATTTCAGGGTTGAGTTCATTACTTCCATTAATAATGCTACCCAGATATGTAAACTGTTCTACATTCTCTAACCCTTTTCCGTCTATGTTCACTTGGCTTTTCAAATCAAATCAAATCAAAATCTCTTTATTTGCAAATGAGGTGTCTACCTCGGTGGCAAATGGTACACTAAAATACATTATTGTCAAGCACTAAATATTAAATTAACAAGAGAAGAAAATTTTTCCTATAATACAATATTATACAATTTACGCTAACAATGTTTTCTATTAAACACACAGCTCATCCTTAATAAATTTATATTGTTTACAAAATTCTACTTATAATATCTCCTGTACTACTTACAAATATAGTCAACTGATATACAGTATGTGGAATTACTTCAAATGATACTATACAACTGGTATAACATTAATATTTACATTGCATTTATTTACTTTTTTTTTTACCCGTTCTGGATCCTAAGTAGCATAACGACCTGCTGCGTCTTAACCAGAGCCCCTTTTGCCACCACTTTTCAGAGTTCCTGAAGGGCCTTCACAGCTACCGTAGCGGTCCCAGGGCCCTCGAAGTCCCCACTGTACTTCACCCCTACAGGCAGTCCCCTACTTTGGCTGTCCAAACTCCTTAGACCAGGGGATGGAATTAATTTATTCACACACAATTTTTAAATTTTATTTACAATAACCTGCACTGGTCGAATGCCCTCTAACACTTCATTTATTTTCTCTGTTGCTGTTTATTCTCTTCTTGAATATCTGTACAGATTTTGGAAAAGGATCAAACACTACCCCTGGTAAACTGTTCCACTCCTTCACACCCTTCCCAATGAATGAAAATTTACCCCAATCGCTTCTGCTAAAATTCCTTCTAATTTTATATTTGTGGTCAGTCCTGCCGATATAATTATTTTCCAACTGAAGCCTCTCACGGATATCTCCCCATGCTTCTTCTCCTGTATAGGCTCTATATAATCCTATAAGTCTAGTTTTCTCCCTTCTCTTACTTATAGTTTCCCACCCAAGTTCCTTTAACATTTCTGATACACTACTCTTTCTCCTGAAATCCCCTGTTACAAATCTTGCTGCTTTCCTCTGCACACTATCTATTTCTTTTATTAGGTATTCTTGGTGAGGATCCCAAACACTGTTTGCATATTCCAATAATGGACGAACCATACTCAAGTAACTTTTTTCTTTTAATTCTTTGTTGCATCCTTTAAGTAGCCTCATTATGACATGTAATGATCTGTATGCTTTCCCAACAATGTCATCAATATGACCCTTCCAGTGCAAATTACTTTCAAATCTCACACCTAAGTATTTGCACTTGCCATCTTTTGGGATAACTACCTCATCCAAAGTATATTCAAATTCAGTTTTAAAGCTCCTGTTTGTAAAAGTTGTAACAGTTGATTTGCCTCCATTAACCTTCATATTATTTTCTTCAACCCATTGTTGGATACTTTCAAGGTCCCTTTGTAATTCTGAACAATCCTCAATATTGTTTATTTCTCTATAAACAATTATGTCATCTGCATACAATCTTATTTTTGATGTTATATTGTTCCCTAAATCATTTGCGTATATTAAGAAAAGTAACGGACCGATTATACTACCCTGTGCAATTCCTTTCCAAACTTTCTCTTCCTGAGATACATTATTTCCTACTTTGACTTTCTGAACCCTTGAATTTAGAAATGCTTTTATCCAACGTGTAACCCTTACGTCCAATCCTATTCCCTCCAATTTCTTTAATAATATTCCATGTTCCACTCTATCAAAGGCTTTGGAAAGATCTATGGCTATGCAATCTAACTGACCTCCTGAATCCAACTGATCTGATATCTCCTGCTGAAATCCCACCAGTTGTGCCTCACAAGAAAATTTCTTTCTAAATCCATACTGGCTCCTCATGAACCAATTTTTATCATCACATATCCCTCTGATGTACTTCGATATTAAACTCTCCAGAATTTTACAAACTATACTGGTCAGGCTGATTGGTCTGTAGTTCTCTGGTTTCCTTTTATCTCCCTTTCCTTTATAAATTGGTATTATTATAGATTCCTTCCATTCCTTTGGTATTACACTATTATTTATGACATAGTCAAAGAGAAATTTTAAATAAGGCACTATGTACCACCCCATTATCTTTAATACCTCCCCAGTAATTTGATCACTTCCTGCTGCTTTTCCTTGCTGAAGCAGTTGGATTTCTCTGAAAATATCTTCGTTTGTGAATGAGAAGCTTCTTGTTTCCCTCTGTCTCTCTCCCTCTCTATCTTCTGTTTCGGTTTCCAACTCTTGACAATCATCTACTGAATCTCTAAATTCCCTACTTAAATAGGTTTGCTTTCTCAGTATCTGTTAAATAGTGTTCACCCCCTTCTCCCACCATTGTAGGAATTTGGATTCCTTTTCCTTTTTGATTCCTGATATATGAATACAGCTTTTTCCATTTCCCTTTGTGGTCATTACCCTCTTGAAGTATGCCATTCATATAATTCTCTTTTGCTTCCTTTTTCACTCTATTCAGTTCCCTCATTAGCTGTTTTCTAGTTTCTCTACTCTCCCTACCCTCTTTGATTTTCCTGTTTACTATTCTACATTTTCTTTTTAATTTTCTTATTTCCGTTGTATAATAAACAGGGTCTGAGGTCATTTTACCCTTCTTAACAGGTACAAATCTCTTCTCTCCTTCCCAAATAATTCCTTTAAATTTAGCCCAAAGTGTATCCACGTTACTCCCTTCACTTATCCAACAACTGAATTGTGATTTAAGGTAAGTCCCAAATTCATCAACTTTAGTTTTTTTGTACAATTTCTTGTCTTGTGTAACCCTCTTATTAAGCCTTTTTGGTACGAGTCCTACATCCATTATTACAGCCTTATGGTCTCCTATTCCTTCAATTACCTCAGTTTTATCAACAATTTCCCATGGTTTAACCAAGAATACATCTAGTAAGTTATTGAGACGATTCGGTTCTTGTACTACTTGTGTAAATCCTCCCTCCTAAATTAACTTATTTGCCAGTTTCTGTTCATGGGCTTCACTTGCAGCTCCTTTCCATTCAACTTCAGGCAAATTTAGATCTCCCCCAATTATTACCATATCATTATTATTGTTTTTACGAGTATAATCTATTATTTTTTCAAAGATTTCCATGTCTCTTTCCTCTCTTCCAGGCCTGTATGTTCCTATAATTCCCACCTCCTTCATATTATCACAAACTAATTTTATCCCTAATATTTCATCCCTTTCATCGGTAAACCATTCATGTGAACAGTAAGTTTCCTTCACCAGAATAAACACCCCCCCTCCCTTTTTATCTCCTCGGTCTCTACGATAGACTGTGTACCCTTCTGGAAATACTTCTCTATTACCCACCCCTTCTTTCAACCACGATTCCACTCCTATCACCACATCAGTCTCATAAGATTCCATCAATGTAGCGAATTTTAATTGTTTATTTACTACACTTTGACAGTTTACCAAGAGCAATCTCAGACCCCCTTCCTCCCTAAAACTTGACTGTTGCAATTGGGTAACTTGAAATTCCTTACTATCCTGAGTTTCTTTTTCTAGTTGACTGAGCCAGCTTGAAGTACAGCTGGCTCTTTCTACTAGTTTTCCTGGTCAGTATTATAACTCAAGGGAGATGCCTGTTTTACAGTACATATCTTAAGATTAATAAAATCTAGAACAATATTTGCTATCTTTCGTTTTCGTTTTTCTCTTTTCCACAGTGCATGACTACAGTTTTCTTTTTACTAATTGCCATTCCAAACTCCTTCAGATTTTCATTTCAAATGTCCAGTCTCCTTTGTACTTCCTTTCCTCCCTTTCCCCAAATCACCAGATCATCTGCAAATACCAAAGCATTCACTTCAACACTACTGATACTCTGTTTTACACATTTCATGATTTTATCCATCAATATGGTTCATGTTTGTAGGTTACTGTAGTCACGTCCTAGTTCGTGAACCACGTGCAACGGCTGAGTGGCCTAGTAAGTGGTCCTGAGAGTCGGGATACCAGTTGCTATGGAATGGGAGTGGGCATCTCAGACATATTCTTAGTCATGGCTCTCCTTGTGCTCAGGCGGCTAGGACTATACAATTCACCGGTGGTCCATAATCCGTTAGAGGAGAGATCCTCACTTGGACTATGTGCAAGTAGGGTAGCATCCTGCTTCATGAATTTACCGAGCTCAGAACATTTTAAGGAAGCCTCAGACCTATGGGAGTAATGGAGTCCCACTCCCATTTGACAGGCGAGGGACTCCTTGGAAACAACTTGGCGAACGAAATGGAATTCGATGGGGAGCTATCAATATTAATGGGGCTTATGGAAGAAAGAAGGTAGAACTGGGTGAGTAAGCAAAGAGGATGCATCTGGATGTGATAGGAGTAAGTGATATTCGGGTAAGGGGAGATAATGAGGAAGAGATAGGAGATTATAAAGTGTACTTGACGATGTTAGAAAGGGAAGGGCAGAGTCTGGGGTAGGGCTCTTTATCAGAAATACCATTGCACGCAACATAGTTTCTGTTAGGCACGTAAATGAGAGAATGATGTTGGTAGATTTGTCAGTTGGAGGAATTAGGACAAGAATTGTGTCCGTGTATTCACCATGTGAGGGTGCAGATGGGGATGAAGTTGACAAGTTTTATGAAGTATTGAGTGACATCATGGTCAGGGTGAACAGCAAGGATAGAATAGTGCTAATAGGCGATTTCAATGCGAGAGTTGGGAATAGAACTGAAGGATGCGAAAGGGTGATTGGTAAATGTGGGGAAGATATGGAAGCTAATGGGAATGGGAGGCGTTTGCTGGACTTCTGTGCTAGTATGGGTTTAGCTGTTACGAATACATTCTTCAAGCATAAAGCTATTCACCACTACGGATGGGAGGCTAGAGGTACCAGATCCATAATAGACTATATCTTAACAGACTTTGAATTCAGGAAATCTGTTAGGAATGTACAAGTTGTTCGCGGATTTTTCGATGATACGGAACACTATCTGATCTGTAGTGAACTAAGTGTCTCTAGGCCTAGGGTAGAGGAAGTGAAATCTGTCTGCAAACGAATAAGGATAGAAAATCTCCAGGACGAGAAAATTAGACAGAAGTACGTGGATATGATTAGTGAGAAGTTTCGAAAAGTAGACAGTAAGCAGGTTCAGGATATAGAAAGTGAATGGGTGGCATACAGGGATGCTGTAGTAGAAACAGCAAGGGAATGCCTCAGAACAACTGTGTGTAAAGATTGGAAAAGGCGAACATCTTGGTGGAATGATGAAGTGAGAGCTGCTTGTAAACGTAAAAAGAAGGCGCATCAGAAATGGCTCCAAACAAGGGCCGAGGCAGACACGGGTTTGTACGTAGATGAAAGAAACAGAGCGAAACAAATAGTTGTTGAATCCAAAAAGAAGTCGTGGGAAGATTTTGGTAATAACCTGGAAAGGCTAGGTGAAGCAGCAGGGAAACCTTTCTGGACTGTAATAAAGAATCTTAGGAAGGGAGGGAAAAAGGAAATGAACAGTGTTTTTTGTAATTCAGGTGAACTCATAATAGATCCCAGGGAATCACTGGAGAGGTGGAGGGAATATTTTGAAAATCTTCTCAATGTAAAAGGAAATCATCCTGATGGTGTTGCAAACAGCCATGCTCATGGGGAGGAGGAAAATGATGTTGGTGAAGTTATGCTTGAGGAAGTGGAAAGAATGGTAAATAAACTCCATTGTCATAAGGCAGCAGGAATAGATGAAATTAAACCTGAAATGGTGAAGTATAGTGGGAATGCAGGGATGAAATGGCTTCATAGAGTGGTAAAATTAGCGTGGAGTGTTGGTAAGGTACCTTCAGATTGGACAAAAGTAGTAACTGCACCTATCAATAAGCAAGGGAACAGGAAGGATTGCAACAACTATCGAGGTATCTCATTGATTAGTATACCAGGCAAAGTATTCACTGGCATCTTGGAAGGGAGGGTGCGATCAGTCGTTGAGAGGAAGTTGGATGAAAACCAGTGTGGTTTCAGACCACAGAGAGGCTGTCAGGATCAGGGTCAGATTTTCAGTATGCACCAGGTAATTGAAAAATGCTACGAGAGGAATAGGCAGTTGTGTTTATGTTTCGTAGATCTCGAGAAAGCATATGACAGGGTACCGAGGGAAAAGATGTTCACTATACTGGGGGACTATGGAATTAAAGGTAGATTATTAAAATCAATCAAAGGCATTTATGTTGACAATTGGGCTTCAGTGAGAATTGATGGTAGAATGAGTTCTTGGTTCAGGGTACTTACAAGGGTTAGACAAGGCTGTAATCTTTCACCTTTGCTGTTCGTAGTTTACATGGATCATCTGCTGAAAGGTATAAAATGGCAGGGAGGGATTCAGTTAGGTGGAAATGTAGTAAGCAGTTTGGCCAATGCTGACGACTTGGTCTTGGTCTTAATGGCAGACTGTGCCGAAAGCCTGTAGTCTAATATCTTGGAACTTGAAAATAGGTGCAATGAGTATGGTATGAAAGTTAGCCTCTCGAAGACTAAATTGATGTCAGTAGGTAAGAAATTCAACAGAATTGAATGTCAGAATGGCGATACAAAGCTAGAACAAGTCCAATAATCGAAAAAAATTCCAGAACTACTTTCTCTTTTCAATATGAATAATTATAACTTTATGAGAATTTTTAATTATACAACCGCTAATAATATTTCCTCTGTAACAACATCTACTGCTCTACCGCCCCTTCATGCAACACCCCCTCCACGAACATTCGACCCGCCCAAAGAATCGGTCGCCCCTGCGCCTCACATGACTCACTTCCCGCCTCTACATATACATACATGTAACACTAGAAGCAGCAATAAAGCTACTCACCAGTTTACTTCACGCAGCTAACACTAGCGGACACCTCACACTAGTCCCAAGGGTAAGCCTCCTCTTTCAATTTTTTCTTTCCTCCTTCTTCATTTTCCGTTATAACATAATTTCATTTTCCTCCCTTTTCTTTCATTCCAGATTTCAAACTCCAATTGTGCCATAATCTGCTTCATTCATCTACGGATTGCCTGAACTCTCCCTTATTCAAGATCACAGTTACTCCTTAATGAGTTCATCATTGATGTTCTACATTGTATACGTTTTTAATTTTATGCTAGCGCGTGAATGTGGACTAGTTCAACTTGTATTTCCTTCTGGCATTGTGATTCTCTCTTACAGAATTTGCAATTACCGGTGATAACGTCATATCATCCTTGGTTACGTCGTCATGCGCCTTTTGACTGGTTCCATTTGACTCGTACTGTTCTATTAACTCTAATTCAACTTTTGTTTTCGCACAATTGTAAGAACTCCAACGTCAATAATTAATCCACACTTCACACATTGACGTATATTTTAATTGTCTACAATATCTATTTTTGTTTTTTACTTTAACAACCCCATGATTGTTTTTAACTCCACAGACTGCCATCGTCAATGTATTTCACCATAAATTCGTGCTGTTGATCTGTACATACTGTTACTAATTCTAATGTTATCATATTACTTTTTATTACGACATTGTTATTCTTTTAACAATTTTAATCACTTAAGTTCAGGGCCCTGACCTTAGTCTTTGTACTAACGGCTGATGATGTTCGCAATGCCGAACGAAACATGTTCCGTTATTTAAGCCATTTTTTAAGACACCTCATGATTATTTTATAATTCAATGAGTGTATTATATTGTATTGAGTAGGTGGTTGTTAATAAAAGAATTTTATAATTTTAAGCTAGAACAGGTCGATAATTTCAAGTATTTAGGTTGTGTGTTCTCCCAGGATGGTAATATAGTAAGTGAGATTGAATCAAGGTGTAGTAAAGCTCGCAGTTGCGATCAGCAGTATTCTGTAACAAGGAAGTCAGCTCCCAGATGAAATTATCTTTACATCGGTCTGTTTTCAGACCAACTTTGCTTTACGGGAGCAACAGCTGAATGTACTCAGGATATCTTATTCATAAGTTAGAAGTAACAGACATGAAAGTAGCAAGAATGATTGCTGGTACAAATAGGTGGGAACAATGGCAGGAGGGTACTCAGAATGAGGAGATAAAGGCTAATTTAGGAATGAACTCGATGGATGAAGCTGTACGCATAAACCGGCTTCGGTGGTGGGGTCATGAGAGGCAAATGGAGGAGGATAGGTTACCTAGGAGAATAATGGACTCTGCTATGGAGGGTAAGAGAAGTAGAGGGAGACCAAGACGGCGATGGTTAGACTCGGTTTCTAACGATTTAAAGATAACAGGTATAGAACTAAATGAGGCCACAACACTAGTTGCAAATCGAGGATTGTGGCGACGTTTAGTAAATTCTCAGAGGCTTGCAGACTGAACACTGAAAGGCATAACAGTCTATAATGATTATGTATGTATGTATGTATGTATGTATGTATGTATGTATGTATGTATGTATGTATGTATGTATATAATAAACAATAATGGTGACAGTGCTCTCACTCCCTTGCTTGAGACCTGTTTTTGTATAAAATGTACACTGCTTTTACTCTCATGATACAACATTTTTATCTTGTTAATTAATGATTTTGGTACATTCCTTTTCAGTAGGCATTCCCATACATGTTTTCTCTTAACTGTATCATAAGCTTTTTCCAAATCTAAAAATACAAATATGATTTCCTTGTTCCTTTCCAGATGTTTTTCCATTATCGTTCGCACTGTAAATATCAAGTCTATTGTCGATCTGTTTGGTCTAAAGCCATATTGTTCTTCCTCTAACTGTGTTTCTATTATATCTCTCAGTCTTTTGTCTATGACTTTCTTCATTATTTTTAGCCCATGTGATAATAGGGTTATACCTCTATAATTTTCACATTTCTTCCTATTTCCTGTTTTGAACAGTGGTAAAAGCTTCTTTGTTGCCAATCCTACAGGTATCCTTTCATCCTTCCATATGGCATTGAGGGCTCTGTATAACCACTGTAGTTCAATGCTTCCTGCTGCCTTAATCATATCAGCATTGAATTCGTCTTTTCCACTTGCTTTACCTTTGGTCATTGCTTTCACTGCCCTTTCAAGTTCCAACCATGTTATCGGGTTGTCTTCTTTTTCTCTATCTATTATTTCCATTTTCTTATCTCCTTCTTCCTCCGAGCAGTCATCCTCATTATAAAGTATTTCAAAATACTTTGTCATCACTTTCTGAAGACCCTTTTCGTCATGTACTATGGATCCATCTTCCCTCTCTAACGCCTTGATTTTTTCTTGAATTATTCTTTTTGATTTTATTACTCTGTATAATAGTTTCTGATTTCCTCGACTATCTTGCTCAATTTTGTTGTAAACTCTTTCCAACATTTCTCCTTTTCTTCCTTGATAGTCCTCTTTACTTATAGTTTCAATCTCTTGTATTCCACATGTAACCTTTCTATCTTCTTCTCATCCCTCTGATATGTTTTTTTGCTTTTCCTTATCCATTTCTTTCCTCACCTTATTCCTTTCTTTTATTTTTTATTTTGACTGTCCACCACCATGTCTCCTTTCCCTTAACCTTAGCTTTTGTTTTCCCACATACCTCAATTGCTGCTCCCACAAATGTCTGTCTTAAATTGTCCCACTCTTCTTCTCCACTTCATATTTCCATTTTAGGCAACTTCCTTTTTATACAATCTTGGAATGCCATTCTTTTATCCCCCTCTTCCAATTCTCAAATCCTGATCTTTGGTTTCTTCTTCAATACAATTTTAGGGATTTTTACTTGTTTTAATTCCCTTTTCTTATGTACGGTGCAAATTATTCCCACTGTCCAGTTTCTTGGCATTTCCTCTTTATTCCATACTTCCTTAATTAGTTCATAAACAGCCTTTTCTACTCTTTTTCCACCATAATATCTGCTTGTATACCATCTTCACCTGGTGCTTTATTGTTCTTAATGCTTTAGTTGTACTTCTCACCTTTTCTGCTGTTGGTGGTGTTACCTATTCTTCTTCATTCAGTTCTCTTCCATCTACCATCTCAACCAAATTTTCTTCCTCTTTATTGTCATTCTCGTTTCCTTTGAGCAACTCATAAAAGTATTTCTACCATATTTCCAAAGTTTTGTTTGTTTCTCCAATCAAGTTACAATTTTTATCCCTATAGAAGACTACTCTGTCCTGAAATCCTCTTCTCTGATTGTGTTCTCTCATAAAACCTTTGGACTTCATTTCTGTCTTTCATTCCATCCAATTGTTCACTTTTCTTTCTCAAACTGTGTTTCATCATTTGCTCTACATATCTTATCCACTCTTCTTCTTTTCTCTCTGTAAATCCACTGTTTGCCTTGTTCGCTTTTGATGCATTCTTTTTCTAGCTTTGTTTCTCTTGAATTAGTACCTAGCATTCCCCATCAAACAATCCTGCATCCTTTTTATGTTCCTTTTGTCTCAGTGTGCTGTCTGCAGTTTCAGTGATTGCTGTACTCAGCACCATTTACTTTTACTTTTTCCTCTCCGCTATCCCATAATTTAACTCTTACAGTGCCAAGATGCCGATGCATCGGTACTATCATTCTGTACGAAAAATGTCAGGATGCCGATTCGATCGGCACCCTCTTATAAGTGGTGTAGTTGTGCAGTAATTCGCTTGATTGTTCCACAAATCAGGTAGTAAGAAGGTAGAATGTTTGTAATTCCTTCTTATGTCATTAGATGGCACTGACATAGCTTCATTTTGCTAGTTTACTCGTCTATTGTGAGTGTATGGTCTGTGAGCGCTTGACGTCTATGATCCAATATGGCAGCCTCCTTGTTTGATTATGTCCGTGTGTTGTGATTTGTTTTCAATAATTTTATGTTCTAACTGATGCATTTGAGTTATTTATCATAATATATTAAGTTTATTATTATTTCTACAGTAGTTACAGTTACATAGAAATTTATTTAGGTCGTAGTAAAGTTGTAAATAGTACATTTATCACAACAAGGCATGTCGTCACATAGGCCTATTTTGGGAGAAGAAATTGAGGAACTTCTGGGTCGCTTTAAAGATGTAAGCTACTCTAATTTTAGTGAAAGTGATGATTATGATGTTTCTGGGTCTTCAGACAGTGCACCAGAGAATGATGGAGCTGTGCCAATGGCTAATGGGCTTACAACAGTTCCTGCAATGTCACAGAGTGATAATTGAAGTGACAGTGCTAATGAAAATGACAGTGACAGTGAATTAGATGATTTTTGAACAAGTAATGTTGTCCATCCCCACCATTTTTATGAAATCCCAGGCCCAAAACATGTACCTCAACCTGATGCTTAACCCATAGAATATTTCAATCTGTTCTTTACACTTCCATTCCTGACACTATTAGTAACATAGACTAACAGATATGTGTCATAAACTATAAAGAAATTTCAGAATAAATGTTCACGTGCATCAAGGGCCTCCGGCTGGCACAACACTACAGTTCAAGAAATGAAAGGTTTTTTGGTTTGCACACTGAACATGGGACTGAATAAGAAACCTACATTTCCTAGTTACTGGTCAGCTTCATTCTCCCAAAGTTCACCTTGGTTTACGCACATTGTTTGCCAGAAACATATTTCAGCTTCTGTTGAAATTCTTTCATGTTGCAGACAATAGAGGCCTTGCTGCCCCTAATGAAGCAAATTATGACCCCTGTGGAAAATTCCAGCCTGTTGTAGACCATGCCAATCAAGATTCAAGGTACCATTTCTCTCCACATCAGCAACTATCTGTTGATGAAAGTTTGGTGGAGACGAAGAATCACACAACACTCATGCAATACCTGCCAAATAAACACCACCACAGGTGGGGCATATAACTTTGGATGATATGTGATTCAGTAGTGAATTACTGCTTAGGATTTTATGTGTACAAAGGTTCGAATTTTCAAAAAGATAAAGACAATATTGCAAAGCGTGGTTTAGGGTGCAGTGTGGTATTGCACCTGCTCACTATAGATAATTATTTACAGAAAAAAATCAGTCAATCACTACTGATCTGCATTTAGGGCAGTCGCCCAGGTGGCAGATTCCCTATCTGTTGTTTTCCTAGCCTTTTCTTAAATGATCGCAAAGAAATTGGAAAATTATTGAACATTTCCCTTGGTAAGTTATTCCAATCCCTAACTCCCCTTCCTATAAACAAATATTTTCCCCAATTTGTCCTCTTGAATTCCAACTTTATCTTCATATTGTGATCTTTCCTACTTTTAAAGACACCACTCAAACTTATTCGTCTACTGATGTCCTCTCACGCCATCTCTCCACTGACAGCTCAGGCTCGTCTCCTTTCTCCCAAATCTTTCCAGCCCAAACTTTGCAACATTTTTGTAACGCTACTCTTTTGTTGGACATCACCCAGAACAAATCGAGCTGCCTTTCTTTGGATTTTTTCCAGTTCTTGAATCAGGTAATCCTGGTGAGGGTCTTATACACTGGAACCATACTCTAGTTGGGGTCTTACCAGAGACTTATATGCCCTCTCCTTTACATCCTTACTACAATCCCTAAATACCCTCATAACCATGTGCAGAGATCTGTACCCTTTATTAACAATCATATTTATGTGATTACCCCAATGAATGTCTTTTCTTATATTAACACCTGGGTACTTACAATGATCCCCAAAAGGAACTTTCACCCCATCAAGGCAGTAGTTCAAACTGAGAGGACTTTTCCTATTTGTGAAACTCACAACCTGACTTTTAACCGCATTTATCATCATACCATTGCCCACCGTCCATCTCACAACACTATTGAGGTCACCCTGCAGCTGCTCATAATCTTGTAACTTATTTATTACTCTGTACAGAATAACATCATCTGCAAACAGCCTTATCTCTGATTCCACTTCTTTACACATATCATTAATATATATAAGAAAACATAAAGGTCCAATAATACTTCCTTGAGGAATTCCCCTCTTAATTATTACAGGGTCAGATAAAGCTTCGTCTATTCTAATTCTCTGAGTTCTATTTTCTAGAAATATAGCCACCCATTCAGTCACTCTTTTGTCAAGTTCAATTGCACTCATTTTTGCCAGTAGTCTGAATGCATATTTCATGTGTTTGTTGACAATTTCTTTATGTCAGTGCCATTAGTGAAAGATTTGTTTGGGGACATACATAACAGGAACTGTATGACGAAACAGAAAAGAATTGCCTCAGTGTTAGAAACAAAGGTTTGGTGTTGGAAATAGAAAATACTTCAGGTCAGGGCCTGTGTTAGCTATGGGCTGTAGGGAAAAGAAGGATCAGAGGAATCCTGTCCTTCTTCTAACTAGTGAAGCCAGGGCTGCTGATAAAACTTTCACAACTAAACGCCATGGTCAGCAGAAAGAAATTACAAAACCAGAAGTGGTGTGTAATTATAATAAATACATGGGAGGGATTGATACTAGTGATATGATGATGTACACATACCTTGATGAGAGGAAAACTGTAAAATATTAGAAGAAGGTAACTTTCAACATCATTGCAAGGATGGTGTTAAAGAGTTACATCCTATATAAGGAAAATTTTGAAGGAGCCCGACACCCCATGTCAAGACTGGCTTATACAGTGTCAGTCATTGAGACTTTAGGAAGTGAGTGGCTTGAACATAAGCAGTCTGGTGTGGTTTCACCTGGCAGCGTGAGTGATATAAATGGAAGTACCGGTACTTATACTAAAGTGCAAAAACTTCCTGAAAAAAAAAAAAAGGCGTCTAACTTTTGCATGTGTAGTACCAAATCAAAAAGTCCTTGAGCAAGAACAGTGTTTTGCAAATGTAGCCAAGGCATACATCTAGA
Organism: Anabrus simplex; assembly: GCF_040414725.1. Classification (NCBI taxonomy): domain Eukaryota; kingdom Metazoa; phylum Arthropoda; class Insecta; order Orthoptera; family Tettigoniidae; genus Anabrus; species Anabrus simplex. The sequence goes on from NC_090266.1 coordinate 201,544,093, forward strand.
TTGTGATCCAAAACATAAGTGCAGTATGATCACATGAAATTTATCATAAAGTTCTGCTGGAGGATTTTGTAATAAATTAGGCTATTTACATTCTTAATTTTATTATGGATATTAATTGATTTTGTTTGTTCTTCTTATCTCCTGAACTGTTCTCTAGTAACAAATACTGCTACTAGGCACAGTTCTCTCAAATGTTCACGATTACTCTCCCAAAATTCATAAAATATCCAGTAGTTGACAGGTTACACTGTTGGTGTCTTTCTCTCGACATGTTGAATGTTTTTGGAAATTAATTTATAAATTGGAAAGTAGGCCTACTTTAACAATATAAATTGGTATATATGATCCCAGATAAGAGTTAAGATTAAATATCTTCACTTAGTCACTTTGGATTTAGTGTGAAATGTGCTTATTCATTTCAAATTATGTTTTTCCTTTTTTAAATAAAAAATATGTTTTTGTGCACAGTATTCCATGAAATTTTGTTTTTCGAAATGCAAGTCACATGTTTATATTCCTTTGAGAATATCAAGCTCACATACCAAATTTTACCTCCATAGCTTTTAAACTGAGACTTTATTAATAAAAAATTTTATACAGTGATGCAAAATCCATTGAAACATGCTTGGCATTCTGTGCACCTGATGACCTATTATGGGTCGGCATTCAAAGGGTTAATTTTGATTTTCAAAGTCTTTGTAAGTTTCTTCTGATATTCCTCTCCCTGCTCAATATTTCTGACACTCTTGACATTATATTTCTGTTTCTTTCCTCCCCTCTTAAATCTAATCATATCAATTTTTCTCTGTAGTCCTTTATTCTGACTAGATAGATAGTGATCTATAATATCTGTTGCATGTTGCCTGATTATAATCACATGGTCTATTTGATTCATCTTAACCCCTCTGGTGGTATGCAAGTCTCCTTGTTAATGTCATTTTATGGATGCCAAGTACTTTTTACTACCAACTCCTTCCAAATAGCCATTGTCATTATTCCGTGAAAGCTTTCTTTTCCTATTTGTACTTCTATACACATCTTCTCTTCCTATTCTCGTGTAAGGGTCCCCAAGAATCTTTTTCACATCATGTCTTTGGATTTTGTTAACTCTTCCAGTTTCAAGTAAAATTCATCTCTCTCTTCCTCCTTACCTCTTCTGTGGGAGTATATACACAAAACATTGCAATGTTAAAGAATTTTGCTTCTAGTCTCAGACTTTTGCAGAAGACATCCAATCCCATTACTACTTGTATCTCCTCCACTGTACATCACAACATGGTCACCTGATGATATAATTCCTTGTCCTTTTCATTGTATTTCTTGTACTGCTGCAATTTTCACTCCATACTTATGCATTTCTTTCAAGTATTTCAAGTATTGTATGAAAATAAGTGCAGAGAAAAGCAAGACCATGATGATATCAAGAGGAGAAAGGCAAGGGAAAGGCATTGTGAAATTTGGTGGTCAAAGCCTTGAAATTGTGGACAGTTTCAAATATCTAGGGAGTGAATTAATGCAGAATACAAGGCTGTACATGAGGATTAGCAAGAGGGTGCAACACGACAATGCATTCTACTGAGTGTATGAAACCTTGTCTGGAATAAGAAACTACCAAGGAACTGTAAAGAGATAACGTACAAAATGTATTATGCACCCATGTTGACTATGCAGCTGAGACCTGGACAATGACAAGTAGGGAGGGGAATAGAATTCAAACTTTGAAATGAAATGCCTAAGAAATATGGTAGGAAAGACAAGGAAAGAGTGAGAAACAAAGATGTTAGAAAGGAAGATGGAATAAAAAACCTAAATGAGAGAACTGATAGGAATAAACTAAGATGGTTGGACATGTAAAGATGATGGAGGAGAAAAGAATACCAAAACATGTGATGGAGATGAAGTTCGAGGGAAAGAGAGCGAGTGGGAGACTGAGAACAAGGTGGATCAATTCAGTCAAGAGGAATGCAAGAAGAAGAAGCCTGGACTGGAAATAAATGATGGAAGAGGAGTGGTGTGAGGAGTGGAAGGGGGGAAGTGCCATAAATACATTCGTATAGCAGTGCATTAATACCAATATAAATGGTCCGTTATTGGACATTATAAATTTTTCAGCTAACTCATTCCTGGTTGCCAGCATTTCACCCCCATGTGCTAGGCTGGGCTCATCAGTTGGTACATAGCACACCTACCAAGACACATGGCTAGTGCATACAGTAGAGGCCACTGCGTAGGCTACTTGGAGCCACCGGCAGTGCCAATGCACTATGAGAGACTTTGTCTCATTACTAAAAATTGATGCCTGCTTGGCCATCAAATGATATAGATGTTGATTCCCATAGGCAACCTGAAATATTTGTCCCAAATGAGTAAATTTATAATACCAATATAAATGGTCCGTTATTGGACATTATAAATTTTCCACCTAACTCATTCCTGGTTGCCAGCGTTTTGCCCCCGTGTGTTAAGTTGGGCTCATCAGTTGGTACATAGCACACCCACCATTTATATACCGTGGCCTCCATGATATGCACTAGCCATGCGCCTTGGTGGGTGTGCTATGTACCAACTGATGAGCCTAACTTAGCACACAAGGGTGAAACGGTGGCAACCAGGAATGAGTTAGCTGAAAATTTTATAATGTCCAGTAATGGACCATTTATATTGGTGGCAACCAGTATTATAAATTTACTCATTCAGGACAAATATTTCAAGTTCCCTATGGGAATCAACATCTATATTGCAGTGCATTACCGCAGGGCACATAAACAATTACAGGGGTGTTTACTTGTGAAAACCTTTCATTAAATAATTCCCTAGAGACAGAAGTTTTGTCACTACAGTGTAGGCCAGTCCATTCATTTTTATTTCAATTTTGTCTTCAATGGGTCGTGCTCCACGGTACATAAATAACCCAACACAATACTTACTATTTTATCCCCCACTTGTGACGGTGCTTTTACAGCATATATTGGAGTAGTTTTGTATGGCATTTAGTTCCAACTAAACTTTTGTGTATGGATAGTTGCTGGTGAGGAATATAATGATGTCTAAGTAGCCTATTAGCATGATCTACAAGAAGCCGGAATCGATTCCAGGGATCATAGTTTTGGGAGCCAGGAGGAGAAAGCTTACTGTTGTCAATTAAATGAAATTTTTTTTTTAAGAGAACCTGAAACCTATTCATTGAGAAAATTTCCCAAACCAAGGGGTAGTGAAATGGTTTACAGTATTCCAGTACGAAACAATGGTAGGTTTTCTTAACAGTCCCACATTCAGAATGACAGCAATGAACATCCTTATTTCATCAATTGTGGTGCATCTCCAAAATTGGGTGACAGTTCCTTACATGAAAGCAGTTGGTCAGCGTAGCGATTGGTCTCTGTGACTATGAGGTAAAATTGCTATTTATTTGGGGCGTCGACCTAAGAAGATTTTTTTGCCCCTACTTTGCACCATATGTTGTGAACCTGCATGTATTTGGAAATGGCGGAAGTGTTGAGTGTTGAATGTGTGGAAAGGAACATTAAGGACGACGCAAACACAAGTCCCCAGGCCAGGCATATTAATCATTTACAATTTAAAATCGTTGACCCGGCCGGAAATTGAACCCGGGGCCGCCGGGTGACAGGCGGACGCGTTGTCCCCTACACCGCGGGGCCGGACTCTTTCTGAGCTAGTAATTGTCCATATTTCACCTGCATGCAATGCCACACTACAGATAAAAGTCAGTGTTCGAAGTGAGCAAATTTCTCTTCTTAAGAAAGGCCTTCCTTGCTTGTGCTAGCCTGCATTTTACATCCTCCTTACTTCTGCCATTGTTAGTTATTTTACTACCCAAGTAGCAATATTCACCTACTTCCTTTAGGACTTTCTTTCCTAATCTAATATTATCTGCATCACCTGAGTTCGTATGACTGCACTCTATTACTTTTGTTTTGGACTTATTTTTATCTTATGGGGCCAATGACCTCGATGTTAGGCCCCTTTAAACAACAAGCATCATCATCATTTTTATCTTATACTCCTTCCCCAAGACTCTGTCCATACCATTCAGGAATTACTCAGATAAAATAACATCGGCAAATCTGAGGGTTTCGATTTCCTCTCCTTGGATTGTGATGCCCTTTCCAAATTCCTCTTTGATTTCTTTTACTGCCCCTTCTACACAGATAAAAAAAATTAGGGGAACATGTTTTGTAACGTCTGGTATGTGAATGTTAATTTGGTAGATGGGGCTCCAATGGTCGTACAGCGTACCTTGAGACCTTAGCTACTCAGGGTATGTCAAATCGAAGTTATACTCCATCTGTAGGTGTAGCCATGCATTAAACTGTCCGGTGACCCCTCAAAACAAAGTGAATAGCGGTGCGTCCATGTGTCGTTGTGAGGTACACAGACTACTGCGGTCATTTGAACATATTGTACGTAAACCAGCACATCCCATGAGACATCTTAACGAGGTTCAAGTTTTAAGGACTGCCACTTTGATCCAGGAAGGATGGACTTTTCATTGTGTTGCTGTGGATCTCAATGTCTCTCCGTCAGTTATTCAGTGCTTGTGGAATTGCTGCAAGGAGACAGGCCAGTTCACAAGGAGAGTTGGACAAGGTCGTGGACGCATGACAACCCCAAAGGATGACCGATATCTGACCATCTGTGCCTTGCGGCGTCATTCAGCAAGTGCCAGAGAACTGCAACAAGACCTCAGGAGGGTCACTGGAATCACGGTGCCTGACCAGACAGTAAGGAACAGGTTAAGAGAAGTGTCCTTACATCCCAGATGTCCTGTTCGAGTGTCCCGTTTAACGCAGCAACATCGCGCAGCTCGCCTTCTGGTTGCCCGTACCCACGTCAACTGGCAACTTCGCCAATGGAGACCTGTGTTGTTCACAGACGAGTCCAGATTTCCCCTGACACAGCGTGATGAACGTCAACGTGTATGGAGATGCCATGGTGAGCAGTACATGCCAAATGTTGTCCAGGAAGGTGACCGATTTGTACAAGGTTCTGTGATGGTATGGGGTGGCATCAGTATTGATGGCCATACAGATCTTGTCATCGCCCGTGTTAATCTTACCGCTGCGTGGTACATCGAGCAGATACTGATACAGCATGTGTTGGTTGCTGCATACGGTGTTCGCCCTGAATTCGTACTCATGTACGACAATGCCTGGGCTCATGTAGCGCTCATCACTAGAGCGGTCTTGTGAGAACTGAACATTCAAGAGATGAAATGGCCAGCAGTGAGTCCCAACCTTAATCCCATCGAGCATGTGTGGGATAGGCTTGACAGAAGTGTTCGTGGGCATGCTGTTCTACCACAGACTCTCCAAGACCTCATTGAAGAATGGGACCTGATACCGCTATGTGACCTCCGTCGACTTATACGGAGTATGCCACGTAGGTGCCAAGGTGTGATAAATGCTCGTGGAGGACACACACCATACTGAACGAGGGGGTCAAACTGCAGCCTTGTCTACCTTTCTGGATTGCTGCTTCTTTTTCTTAGCCCTCGATTCTTATCACTGCAGTACCTGATCCCGACCACCTTCAGGAATCTTAAATACCTTGGTCCAATCAACATTATCGAATGCCTTTTCTAGATCTACGAACACCGTGTATGTGGGCTTGTCCTTCTTAATTCAGTCCTCTAAGATCAGACGTAAAGTCAGGATTGCTTCACGTGTTCCTAAATTTCTTGTGAAGCCAAACTGATTTTCTCCCATTTCAGTTTCAACTTGTCTTTCCATTCTTCTGTAAATAATACATGTTAGATTTTTCAGGTTTGAGAAACTAAACTAATGGTGCGGTAGTTTTCACACTTGTCAGCACCGGCTTTCTTGGGAATAGGTGAAACAACATTCTGCCGAAAATCGGATGGCACTTCTCCTGTCTCATACATCTTACGCATTAAATGGAATATCCTCCCTTGCCATGGTGGTTTCTCCTAAAGCACTCGGTAATTCAGAGGGAATGTCATCAATTCCAGGGGCCTTGTTCTTGTTTAGGTCTCTCAAAGCTCTGTCGAATTCTGACCTCAAAATTGGGTCTCCCATTTCATCAGCATCAACAGCCCCTCTTGTTTCAGAATTATATCATCTACGTCTTTACCTTGATACAACTATTGGATATGTTGCTGCCATCTTTCTGCCTTGTCTTCTCTCCCTAGAAGTGGTTCTCCATCTGAGCTCTTAATATTCATGCACCTAGTTTTCCTTTCTCCAAAGGCTTCCTTGATTTTCCTGTATGCAGCATCTACCTTTCCTAGGACCATACAACCTTCGGCGTCCTTGCACTTCTCCTTCAGCCATTCTTCCTTTGCTGTCCTGCACTTTATATCCACTTCATTCCTTAATCGCCTGTATTCTTTTCTGCCCTCTTAATTTTTGCATTAATGTATTTTCTTCGTTCGTCAATGAGGTCTTGTATCTCCTGAGTTTTCCATTGATACTTAGTTGAACTTTCCTTTCTTCATATCATCTCTTCAGCAGCCCTATAGACCTCATTCTTCACGACTGTCCATTCTTCCTCTGCTGTTTCCTTCAGCTTTTTCATTTAGTCATTGTGCAACATATTCCTTGAAACAATCCCTCATACTCTTTTCTTTCAACTTGTCCAGATCCCATCTCCTTGGATTCCTTCCTTTCTTCAATTTCTTCAGATTTTGATGGCATTTTATGACCAACAAGTTGTGATCAGAGTCCACGTCTGCTCCTGGGAACGTTTTACAATCCAACACCTGATTTCTGAATCTCTGCCTAATCATAATGAAGTCTATTTGATACCTTCCAGTGTCGCCAGGTCTCATTCATGTTTCCAGCTGTCGTTTGTGGTGTTTGAACCAAGTATTAGCAAGGACTAAATTGTGATTGGTGCAGAATTCAACCAGCCAACTTCCTCTTTCATTTGTTTGTCCCAATCCGAATTCTCCTACTGCATTACGTTCTCTTCCTTGGCCTACCACTGCATTCCAGTCTCCCATCACAATTAAATGCTCGTCACCTTCTACATATTGTATTAAATCTTCTATCTCTTCCAATATTCTTTCGATTTCCTCATCATTCGCTCAACTATCTAGCATATAGACCTGTACTATTGTGGTGGGCATTGGTTTCGTGTCTAGCTTGACAACTATAATCCTTTCACTATGCTGGTCATAGTAACTTACCTGCTGCCCTATTTTCTTATTCATTATTAAATCACCTCTTGCATTTCCCCTGTTTGATTGTGTATTACTAATCCTTTAGTCGCATGACCAAAATTCCTGCTCTTCCTGCCAACGTACTTCACTTATACCAACTACACCTAACTTTAGTCTATCCATCTCCCTTTTCTGATTCTCTACCCTACCACAACGATTCAAACTTCTAACATTCCATGCTCTGACTCGCAAATTGTTAGAATTCATCTTCCTGATTGCCCCCTCTCATTATTCCCCTCCCGGAGATCCGAATGGGGGACTAGTTTACCTCTGAAATATTTTACCTGGGAGGAAGCCATCATCAATACATCATTCATACAGAGAGAGCTGCATGTCCTCTGTAGTTACGGCTGTAGTTTCCCATTGTTTTCAGCCGTGTAGCAGTATCAACACAGCTAAGCCATGTTGACTATCATTACAAGTCCATATCAGTCAATCGTCTAGGCTGCTCCCCTTGCAACTTCTGAAAGGCTGCTACCCCTCTTCCGAAGAACCATTCGTTAGTCTGGTCTCTCGTCAGATACCCATCCAATATGGTTGTACCTGTGGCTCGGCTATCTGGTTCGTTGGGATGCGTAAGCCTCCCCACTGCGGCAAGGTTACATGGTTCGCAGGGGAGGTGAAGTATGATATGGGGGGAAAATCAGACGGAGGGGCATGTTTAGATCCATGAAGTTCCATGAAAGAGACAGGAGGTTGAGGAATGTTGTCAGGTTCATTGGGAGAAATTTCCATAAAATATTCTCCAGGTACATCATCATCATCATCATCATCATCATTGTCATTACTAGTTTAATCTTCCACCATATTCCCAGTAGCTTTAATGCCATTAGAAACAAATACAATTTCTTCTTTAGCTGTGGTGATCCCGGGGGCGTGTCCAATATAATTTCGTCACTACTCTCCGAACTAAATCCATTATCAATATCCAAATAAATCAACCATGTTAACTTTGCATTGTTCCAAAAACTCCATTAACTTATCGTCATCAATACCTGCTGAAAAAAATATCACGTGAAGCACTTGCAATTTTGCTGTCACCAATCCACTCACTACAAGGAGCAATCTCTTACTTACCGGTTAATGGTATTTCTAAACACAGAAAACAACTCTTGTGAAAGCTAGAACACCCTCTTAGAACTACCAAAGCAAGGTCGGACACACAATAACTTGTAGCCCCTTTACTATAGGTTGTCACACAAGTATGCACGTCACTATAGGTTGCCACAAAATTATGTATATCATAGAATTTTAAGCCGGTCGATGTAATCGGCGCTGGCAACTTCTGACTGGATTTTTAAAGGCCGACCTGATCAGCTTTGGCAATTTAAAGGGCAAGTGCTGGCACTACTGTCTGGCTCCAAAAGGGTTAAGCATTGAAGCTTTATATCAATGTAAGAAAAAATTGTACGGTGTAGGATTTGACCATTAATTGGTAGGCTAACGTGTGACTCAATGTGCTGCTCTACAGCTGTGGGTGAGACTTTTAGTAAGAATGCCTTAGATTACGTTACTCCTCCAGTTCACTGTTTCTATTCTTCCCTCAACACTGCATTGAAGTTTTAAGCATTAATTTTGCATTTTGCTAAACTCAGTCACTTGACACATCATCTTAAGAAAGTTACATGTTAGATTGATTTACCATAGATGATTGAAAGCACATCATGTTTTTCGAACAGTGTTTTGTCACTTCGCGGGAATGATAATAGTGTTCAGAATCATTTGCAGGATGTACCTACGGAGCATTAGTATCATATTGGTTGCTGGCATAGAAATATTGATCTCATGAACATCTAACATGTTTGTTGGGCTGCAGAACAAAATATTTGTAGGAGCAGCTGATTCATGTAGTATATGTCAAAAAATAATCTTAGGAGGGCTTGGAAAAATCAAGATGATCTGTATGGGGGAGGGGGAGAAAGATGATAAGACCACCAGTTATACAGATACGGTAAGTGTAGGCAGAAATGGAAGTAGAACCGCCAGTTATAATTTAGGGTATTGTAAGAATGGGGAAAGATTTTGGAATTAAACTCAACATCAGCAAGATGAAGCTAATGAGATTTAGGATGGAAGCAGACACTGTTAATGCATTACTAGAGGGAATGCTGCTGGAAGACGTCAAGTAAGTTCAGTAATTGGGATGTTAGGTGACTTGTAATAAAATCTGTACTGGGGTAGTTAGAAGTAGAATTTCAATGGGAAATACTTTATGGAAAGTAAAAGGATTTGTTGACTGTCAGGAGCATCCCTATTAAATTAAAAAAGGTTTGCCAAGTATTTCATAGGTGTGTCTTATGGCTCTGAAACAAACAATCAAAGAAAGAAAGAAAGAAATAACTTTGAAAACTTTGAAAATTGATTGTGGATAAAGCAAAATAGACAGAATGAAGAATGAGGAGAAGAGAATAACCTGAGGATGATAAAAAAAGAGGGAAACATCTTGGATGGGTCACACACTGCTGAGGAATTGTTTCCTGCAGAGAATCATGGAGGGGAAAATAGAAGGAAAGAGAGGACGGGGAAGGGAAATGGTCTGGAATATTAATAGATATGAAGAAAGGAAGGAGTTACTGTTGAAGGAAGAACGATGCTCTTGCCTAAGAAAAATGGAGGGCAACCTATGGTCTTCATTATTGATCATGTAGGGATATAGTACTGACCTTATCAGGAAGTTTAAATGTAAACAAGACCTGGAGAAGGGAAAGGAGAATGGATGTTGTATCCATGTTACATTGCTTTTAAATTTGTTTTCTATTTGTGTCTATGGGATGATCTCCAATGTGGTCTTTGATCTTAATTGTTTTTGTTATTCTCTTTCACAGAACTTTGTTCAGCGTACCTCGAATACGCTTGGATTTGCTTCCATTCTATGCCAGATTGGTAGCTACTTTGCATCCTGTTATGCCAGATGTTGCAACTGATTTGGCTCAGATGTTAAAACAAGATTTCAAATATCATGTTCGCAAAAAGGTAAGTAACAACGTGTAAAACCTCTATCTTACATATGAATGTAAAAAATGCAGGAGTATGTTATTCTTTCTTCTCTGCCAGATAATACCAACATTTCAGAGACATAACAGACTTGTGATACAGTCTAGATCTTCCTTTCTATTCTCTCTTTAACATAACATTTGGTGTGTCATTATATGAACACTACTGATGTCTACTTGCATTTCTGAAATAGATAAGTTCAAACATGACGTTAAACTCTCTAGCAATTGGGGAAAAAGTTTTTTTTTTGCCGGGCTGAGTGGCTACGACGGTTAAGGCGCTGGCCTTCTGACCCCAACTTGACAGGTTCGATCCTGGCTCAGTCCGGTGGTATTTGAAGGGGCTCAAATACGTCAGCCTCATGTCGGTAGATTTACTGGCACGTAAAAGAACTCCTGCAGGACTAAATTCCGGCACCTGGGCATCTCCGAAAACCTGAAAAGAGTAGTTAGTGGAACGTAAAACAAATAACATTATTATTATGTTTTTCTTTTGTTCTTTGCCAGAAATACTAGCGGGGTGTCTTTACTTCCTTTACTGGGTTATAAAATAGTATAAAATGTTGTAATTTTTTTATACTATGCTACTTTACATTTCTTTATTAGAATGAGCAAATGTGCAAACATCTGCCAAACTTCATAATTATTAAGCTATCAGATGCAAGAATTGTCATTTTATCCAGATTCTTTTCAGCTATGAAGAGATGAACCTATCATCCAAATTCTTGAGCACTGGAGCTGATGATATCAATATTTGGCCCCAAAAAATTCATCATCATCATCATCCTGAACACTATTTTCACTTTTATAGGGAGTTCTGGTTAACCTTCAGCATATTCATAAGTGGCCATGTTTGTTCTTGCTTTTGGAGTTAATGTGATTATTAGTTGTCTGACACTTTGTCCACTTGTGTTTATAAAAGTAGGAAAGATCACAATATGAAGATAAAGTTGGAATTCAAGAGGACAAACTGGGGCAAATATTCATTTATAGGAAAGGGAGTTAGGGATTGGAATAACTTACCAAGGGAGACGTTCAATAAATTTCCAATTTCTTTGAAATCATTTAGGAAAAGGCTAGGAAAGCAACAGATAGGGAATCTGCCACCTGGGCGACTGCCCTAAATGCAGATCAGTATTGATTGATTTTGATTTTTGATTTTGTGTTCGAGTTCTGTTTATCTAAATATGTTCTGAGAAACCTTAGTGATCTGTGAGGAATTTGCTGGGGTTTTGTTCATCCAGGGTAGTGGCTTTCTTCACATTTATCAATTGCCCAAGAAAACATGGGAAAATAGTAAAGTAAGGTCCAAGAAAATATTTTTTGTGGCATGGGTTCATACAGGGTGGGCCATTTTAATCTATCGAAGGAAATATCTCGAAAACCACACATTGGATCAAAAAAATGGGTAATAAAAGTTGGTTGTTTCGGCAGGGGACATCCACTGATACCAAACTCCGCCCTCTACCCGCACCCCTTGGGGGTGGGGGAGGGGGCAGAAGGAAATCTTAATAGGAACCACCATTTTTATTGCAGATTAGGATTCCCCAGAAAAAATTACCCCAATTCGACCTATGATTAAAGTTATTTTGGCTGACAGATGGCACTGTAATCAACAAAAATTAAATTGCTTAAAAAATCATCAAAAAATGGGGATATTTTGAGAAAAACATGTATCAGAAAAGTAAAAATAAATGTAAATGATATTTTCAAAATTGATATTCTGGGGCATCATTATTCACCGACGCACCCCATCCCCACTTATGGGAGTGGAAATTATTTTGAAATCTTCAATAGGAAACCAATTTTTTTAAATCAAATCTTGGTTTTCCAGTACTGAATCAAATGTTTTGGTTTTATTATTGATGCGAATTTATTTTTAGATGGCGCTGCAGTCAAAAACGATGGGAAAGGTCATTTATTTGTTTATCGATAACTAAATACTACTTTTGACAGTGAATTTGACATATAAACCAAACGAGTGTAATTAGACTTGTGTTTTTGGCTCATTTGGGTATGTAAATTAATTATTTTTACTACAGATTTATTTTATGTAGAAAATAAATGAAATTTTTAATATAGCTTCATATTAGGTTGTACTATTCAATAAATATGTTCGCGATGTATAAAATACATTTGTTCTATCTAAATTTTATTGCTAACTTTTGTTTTGTTTTATTTTTAAATAATATTTTTGGGTTTTGGCTGCCAAATGCTTACTAATGGTCATAAATGAACTTATAGGCAATCATATTAGTAAAAAAGTAATGAAAATTTCAAGTTTCCACCTACAATAACAGCTGAAATGTGAGTAATCAAACAAAAGCTTGCAAAAAACGGAAACTGGCCTTGGTGCTCAGTGTTAGGAAAACCGTAATAGCACGTGACGCTCAAAAGGTTAAATGCGTGTGTTCATTGATTGGTTTAATTGGCTTTTTTTTGCAATGTAAATTTCAGTGGTGTCTTTAATGTTCAAAGATTTACATCTACTTTCGAGGTGTAACATTTTTCGATCGGGTGTTCTTTTTACCTGGTGTGAAAATTACGTTTTGTTTGGCCTATATATGTGGCATTGTAGTTTGGTTCTTGACATTTGAGTTCATAAACTCCTGATTTGGAGAAATGGCCTTTTTGTTCAGGTTGCATTTGCTGATGTGTCTTTGCAGTGTGTTGTTCATTCTAAAGGCTACTTTTAGACCTGTTTTTTTAATGTTAGATATCTTGTATGTGTTCTTGTTTATGTAGTTAAGGACAATATTTTTTTTTCTTTCTTGTGTGGTTTTTCTGATGTTTTACCTTTCTTTATTTAATAGTCTGTCTACTGTGTCAGGAGGGTGGTTGTTTTCTTTCATTATTTGTATTTCTTCATTGAAATCTGTTGTGCTCATTGATATGGCAATTGCCCCGTGTGTCATTGTATTCAGTCCTGCTAATTCGTGTGTGTATGCGAGGTTTCCTGGTTGGATTTGTTGTCAGTTGTGTGTGATGTCTGAGTGGGTTTTCTCTATTTTTTGTATGGCAGGTTCTGATAATTCCTACTGATGGTGGTGTTTAAAAAAGTGATTTTCCGTTCGTTTCTGGTTCCGTTGTGAACCTGATTGACTTGTGTAAAGAAGGGCTATTCACTGCTACACATGGGAGGGGTGTAGGACACCATATCCATAACAGATTATATCATAACAGATTTTGAATTCAGGAAATTCAGCTTTTTCAACTGTATTTCAAGTCATCACTTTGTTATCAAATGGCACACAAAGGCCACATAGATTTAAGTTATTGAAGACATGTAGGCCTATATAACAACTTTTTTGATATGCTAATTTTACTATTTAACGTTCGTTCCTCGCCAGGCTGAAGCTGTCACTAAGCGGGGTGAAACATCTACCTGTAACTTTGTTTTATGATTAAATTTTGTGAGTTTTGTAAAGGTGGAATTTTCATTGTTAATATCTTTAAATTGTTCAAAGTTGACAATATGGGCAAACATTCCTTATATTACCTGTAATGAAAGTACGAGAATCAACAAGTTTGACCATTATTGGTCCTTGATTGGTCCGTATTGACTAAGTTTGTAGAAAAATGCCACAGGTAGATGTTAGGTCCGCCCTGTCAATATTTATTATAAACTCGTTGGATTTCACGTTCTCTTCAGCAGCATATTTAACATCATAAAACAAAATTCCTCATATTCTACTGTGTGTGAGTCTGTGATATCCGTAATGGATAACGGTGTAAGATGCAATGAAGAATGTAGCAAATGCAGAAGAGTAGTTTCAAAAGGGGATTCTGTGTCGTAAGTGTGATGAAGGGTACCATTTTGGTTGTGCAAATATTGTAAATGGGCTGATTTTGAAGAAAGTGTGTGGCTTTGTCCTGAGTGTAAATAATCTGATAGTGAGGCAGAACAACAAGAAAGAGAGAGACTTATGAAACTATCCTTAAGATTTTAGGAGTGCTACAAGAAGACTTATGTGCTCTGAAACATGAAAATGAAAGCTTAAAGGACAGAATAAAGAAACTGGAAGATAAAGAAGACATTGGAGAAGAAAGATCGCCGTGGACGGAAGTGATGCATAGCCATTTTAGGCCTAATGTTAAGCATATGGGAGAAACTACGTACAACTTAAAACCGGGAAAAAACTCTTTGCAGTGCCAAAATAGATTTCAGTCATTGCAACAAGTCCCAGAAGAAGACACATCAAGTTTTCCGAATTATTTTAAGTCCAGCTCGCCAAAAATTCATCTCTACGCAGACAGTCAAGGGCGGGGTATGGCAGAAGGCATCAAGAATGAGCTGCAGAATTCAGAAACTGAGGATTTAGGACTAGTAAAACCAGGTGCCAAAACTGAAGACATCCTTTCAAGTTGTGATCCAGTGTTAGAGAAGGACAGTTATGTGGTGATTGTGAGTAGTACAAATGACATTGCTCCAAATGAAGGTTAGGAACTAATTACAACCCTCAGAGGTAAGATTTCCAAACTACCTGACTCAAAAGTAATTGTAGTTAATGTTCCACCAAGGTATGACCTTTTAGAGGACTCGTGTGTGAACAAAGCTGTACATGATGTAAATATAAAAATCAAGAGATTATGTCTAAGTTTTAGAAATGTCTATGTAGTAGATACTTTAGGTCTTGGCAGGCAAATGTTCACTAGGCATGGATTACATCTGAATGGTAGTGGAAAAGCAACTTTCTGTAGACAAATTGCTACAATTGTCAACAGAGATTTGCAAATTAATCTGCACTTAAGAAAACCCATACCACTAAACTGGCACATACAGGGAAACCTGCCAGAGAACCCAGATCCTTAAATCAAGATCTGTGTACAAGGATCTGTGTTCCAGGGAAGTTCTCAACTCATGAGTCAAATGTAACACTAGGAAATAGTAGGACTATTAATACCAGACAACATCTTTCAGTGGACCAACCTATACCAGCAGTCAAGGTTTCAAGAGAGCATTATGTAAATTTAGACCTTATTGTTTTTCATGTCAATCTTCAGTCGATTAGAAATAAGCTAGGTGAACTTGAAATATTCTTGAATTCATTTCCAGTTGATATTTTACGTATTAATGAACATTGGCTTGTAAAGGATGAGGTTGGTTTTTATATCCCAGCGGGGTATGAGATATTTACATATTTTTGTAGAAGTAGGACTTCAAATGGGGGAGTTGCAATATATGGGAAAATAAACTCTAATATGAAATACACTGTTTTAGATTAGAGGAGTACTGTATAGAAAAGCTATTTGAAGTGGTCGGGGTGATATTTACAAATACTAAATTGATAATTATTTCCCTGTACTGAACACCAGATTCTGATAGTCATGCCTTTCTGAACGTGTGGAATCATTTTGCAGAGTACTTAGCGAGGTATCGGAATTACAAAATCTATTGCATGGGTAATATTAATATATTAGTTGAATCATCCATCAAAAAACAATTTTGTGATATTCTCAGGTCTCATGATTTCTATCTTGCCAATGATCAACCCACCAAGAAAAATTATTGTTTGGACAACATAATCACTAATGTTCAAAACAGTGACTTCACATGTTGTATTACAGAGCATATATTGTCTGATCATAGTTGTCTCTGGCTAAAATTAAAAACTGAATTGGAAAAGCAACATGACAATAGACAATTTAAATATTTCAGGAGGGTGGGAGAAAATAACATTTTAAAACTAAGAAGTGAATTAATTCACATCAGTTTTGAAAACATTATTCTAAACTATAATAATGCCTCGGAAGGAACTGAAAATTTTATACAGTTACTAGGGTATTGTGTGGAAGAGTGCTGTCCTAGAACTACAAAGGTAATTAACGGATCGGGTAAAATCAAAAGGAAGCATAAAGGGAAATGGTGCACTCCTTGCCTTGCAACTATCAGGAACTTAATGATGATCTATTACAATAAAGCAAAACAAGGAAAACAAACAGATAAAGAAAATTATACCCTCATTAAAAAATCTACCGTAAGGAAATTCAACTGGCAAAACAACAAGCTAATGATTATTTTATTAATAACTCTAAAAATAAATGTAAGGCGGCCTTGTCCATCATAAATGATGAAATTGGGAGGGCAAAGAGGGAGAATTCTGTGCCAATAGAACCGAATGTACTTAATGAATACTTTATATACATTGCCAAACATATGAATATCAGTAACACCTTGGGAAACAATGAAACTGCATACAACAATCTACTAAAGAATAGTGTAACTCCTGAAAGTAACAGACCCCCCTTTAAATGGCAAGTTATAAACCATAAGAAAATCTGCAAAATAGTCTCCGAACTGAATTGTTCAAACTGTAAAGACTACTATGGCATAAGTAATTTTATTCTAAAACAAATTTTTGACATAATAATAATAATTCCTTGAAGCAATCCTGACTTTACGTCTAATCTTGTTTCCACCTCACTACGATTGCTACATTATAACGGCTTGAAGATTTTATTGAATTATTTTAATACGGTTCTACATCACGGTTAAGGAAGTGTTAAACTGAGCTAATGTTTCTTTAAGAAGATTGTGTTTTCAGTGGTTGTTCTTGTTAAACCACGTTAATTTATGAGGAAGCAAACCAACTTACATCGGACCTCATCAGCTTAAAGTTTAATACTCGTAAGTCTCAGATAATATGGACTTTGAAACAATATAATTTTAACACGGTTTTTAGATCATCAATATGTTTTTTAAAATATGTTTTATGTGACGTAGATAAACTTATGTGTTTGCCAATATTTCCTAAAATGTATATCAGCTGATGATGATGCAATAAAAGGTGTTGAAACTAGTTCTGATAAAATATATGTTGTAATTTCATCTTAACAACATTTTAATCTACTGAATAAGGTGGATACAAATTTTAATAAATTGTAATCTTGGTTCAATACGGACGAATAATGAAATTTATTAACTTAACTGATCTTAGAGGATCAAATCAAGAAGGACAAGCCCATGTACATAACATTCGTAGATCTAGAAAAGGCATTCGATAATGGTGATTGGACCAAGCTATTTACGATTCTGAAGGTGATTGGGATCAGATACCAAGAACGAAGAATTATCTACAATCTGTATAAAAATCAGTCTGCAGTGATAAGAATAGAGGGCTTTGAAAAAGAAGCAGCAATCCAGAAAGGAGTGAGGCAAGGCTGCAGTTTGTCCCCCCCTCCTCTTCAATGTTTACATAGAACAGGCAGGAAAGGGAATCACAATCCAAGGAGAGGAAATCAAAACCTTGAGATTTGCCGATGATATTGTTATTTTATCTGAGACTGCAGAGGACCTCGAGAAGCTGCTGAATGGCATGGACAGAGTCATGGGTAAGGAGTACAAGATGAAAATAAATAAGTCCAAAACAAAAGTAATGGAGTGCAGTCGAACGAAGGCAGGTGATGCAGGAAATATTAGATTAGGAAATGAAGTCTTAAAGGAAGTAGATGAATATTGTTACTTGGGTAGTAAAATAACTAACGATGGCAGAAGTAAGGTGGACATAAGATGCAGACTAGCACAAGCAAGGAGGAGCTTTCTTAAGAAAAAGCTCAGAAAGAAAGAGAATAGAAGCTTTTGAAATGTGGTGTTACAGAAGAATGCTGAAGGTGAGATGGATAGATCGAATCACGAATGAAGAGATACTGAATCGAATTGGTGAAAGGAGATCGATTTGGCTAAATTTGACAAGAAGAAGAGATAGAATGATAGGACACATCTTAAGACACCCAGGACTTGTGCACTTGGTTTCTGAAGGAAGTGTAGGTGGTAAGAACAGTAGGGGTAGACCAAGGTTTGAATATGACAAGCAGATTAGAGCAGATGTAGGATGCAGTAGTTACGTAGAGATGAAAAGGTTAGCACAGGATTGGGTGGTATGATGAGCTGCATCAAACCAGTCTATGGACTGATGACTCAAACAACAACAACAACAACAACAACAATAATTCCTTTAACTCGCCTCATCAATTGGATACTGGCTGAGGGGACTTTCCCAGATTGTCTAAAAATTGCAGTTACATTTCCTGTGTTTAAGAATGGAGATGTTATGGATCCTGGCAGTTATCGACCCATTTCTATTGTTCCAATCATATCTAAGATAATAGAACATTGTATAAAGGAACAGCTATCTGTATATTTTGAAAAGTATAATTTATTAAATTCTGCACAGTTTGGGTTCAGAACAAATAAATCCACCATTAAAGCCTTAGAAGCTGTTGTGACTGAAGTAATTCAAGGCTATGAGTCCTACCACATTACAAGTGCTACACTGTTTGACCTCAGCAAAGCTTTTGATTCAGTACCACACAATATACTAGTAAGTAAGCTCAGCTAATATGGCGTGAAAGATTTAGAGTTATTATTAATTACATCCTACCTCAATGACAGTTATCAAATTGTACTGGTAGAAAATCAACGATCTAGGGCTCTCAAAGTAAAAACGGGGGTGGTTTAGGGTTCAGTTATAGGAACTTTCCTCTTCCTCGTGTATATAACCGATATTGTTAGTAATTTACCCTGTAGGTCAGTGCTCTATGCAGATGATATTACTATCATAACAAGCAATATAGACTTAAAATACGTTGAAGAGGAAAGGATAGAAATGCTACAAAAATCATCCTCTTGGTTGCAGGCAAATAAACTTATCCTAAATAATAAGACAGAAGTGATCTACTTCCATTTAATTAATTCAGGTCTGGGTAATAATGATCAAAATTCTGTCAAATTATTGGGATTGTATCTGGATTGTAAATTAACCTGGAATACACACACACACACACTTGCGCGCGCACGCGCAAAAGTTATGTACAAAACTGGCTAGAGTGATATTTTTGCTTCCCAGACTCAAAGGATCAGTTAGTAGTAGTCAGATGATGAATGTATACTATGCTTTCTTTCACTGACACTTATCATATGGTACCATGTTATGGGGTAACTCAACAGGGACTCAAGATGTGTTCAAGTGGCAAAAGAAGGCAATAAGATGTATTAATGGTAAGGCCACAAGGGAGTCATGTAGACCTATGTTCCAAGACCTTGCAATTATGACTCTTCCCTCATTATACATTTATCATAGTATACACGCTACTGATGAAAATCTCATCGACCTAACAACTCGCAGAAATGTATACTCATATGGCACAAGATACAGGAATGATTTAGATTTACCACACGTTAGGCTGAGGAAAACATAAGAAAACTATAGATATAATGGCATTAAATTATTGAACAAACTACCTGCCCATGTAAAGGATATGCCCCTATATAACTTCAAAAAAACCCTTAAAAATTGGTTGACATCCAATAGCTTCTACTCAGTAATCTGAATTTCAAGGAAAAATAACACTGTTTCAAAGTGGGTAATAAAGGCCAGCGCCATCCTAACACGTTGGTAAATTAGTAGTTATTTATCACTCTTTTAGACGAATAGTGGTATGATTATTTTTACTCGTGTGTATATAGTTGTATTAATTTACTGTGCTTAATGCGATACTTGTAATATCGTGTAACTATGTACCTATGACTCTGACCATTGCAACCGCCAGTTGCCTAACAACAATAAAATTCTATTCCATTAACCTAACTTACAAGAAAAACACAAATAGTTAAACATTTTAACACACACACACACACACACACACACACACACACACACACACACACACACACACACACACACACACACACACTCACACACACTCTCTCTCTCTCTCTCTCTCTCTTGTTTAAATTGCATTAATAGCCGTTAAGTTTGTCCTAAATATTGAAGAAGCACTTTAAAAGTTCATATTAAAAACCACTGTTGATCTGTTGTATGAAGTCAAAAATCAAAACAATTAACATCTCTGGTCTTGCTTGCTGTTAAAAAATCATGCTAAGAAGATCTTATCCTCCACAAAGTTATGGGCTTTCTGTCTCATAAGACATATTTAGAATGAGTTGCCCAATGTTATGTAGCTTTATTGGACAAACTTACCGTATGAAAGGTATTGTCCGAATGTAAACAGAGCGGATCCAACAATTCCGCCGTGCCCTTGAAATGAGTGCGTGGTAGATGTTCTTCTTATTCTAAAATAAGAAATCTTATTAGAATAATCAATTCAAAACCAAATGCTGAAAGCCATGATGTGGAATAATGTAACTGAACTTACATAATGTACTGGGGCAGTGAATGCCTTCTCGCTCTCCAGCCAGACACGAACTAACATTTTGAAATAAGCCTGAAGTGACTCGAGCCCACTAGCGGATAAGGTAGGGGAATGAACGCCTGACCTTTACAGCTTGAAGGGGTGGGGGCTAGTGGCTAGGGTTATTGCTATCTATCTTTGCCTTTTACGCATTGATTTGTTAACATGAACAATAGATTTTCTTCACCCAAGTTTTCAATTTAGATTATTGTCACTATTTTGTTTCTGTGCCAAATACATTTCTAATTTCTCCAGGACATCCATATACATCACTTTACTTGCATATTGTACTAATTTCATGTCTTGCTCATTTGGTAAAGGAATGATTATTACTGTGCATATGTTCACACACGGCCGATTATGTAGCATGTTTTACGGCGTTTGTATGTTCTTTACATCTGACCACTATGGTTCTTCCTGATAGTCCAATATATTGTTTCTTACCACTCTGACATGTTAATGTGTATACCTCTGGTTTTCCATATTGATTGTCTTTCTTAATTTTACATGAGCCGGCAAAAAAAAAAAAAAATCATTTCTTCGGTATGCTACTTCGTATTGAACAGGTGGATTCATAATAAAACTTTGGTATTGTATATCAACAGATTTCAATACGGATTAAAACATGAGATTAGTCACTTGCAATGCTATTTCAATGTTGTATTTCTTGAAAATTTTGGACAAATCGTAAGAATGCCTATTTCTGTAAGTAAATACGACGTATTTTTTCTTTTCTTTTCATTTTGACTCTCAAGAAGTATTTTTGTGTTGTAGATAATCTTATTCCTAACTTTATTAACATAATTTCTTGAGTAACCATTGCTTTTTGCTATGTCATAAATTATTTTCAGTACTTTTTTCAAGGCCTTCCTCTGATAGTGGATTATTTACCGCCCTATTTATTAAACTACAAAAAGTGGCCTTCTTGTGGTGGCCTGGGTTATTTAGAATCCTTTCTAATTACTGTATTAGTTTGTGTTGGTTTTCTATATATTTGATATTCAAAATTGTTGATATATCTTGATATCGTTATATTAAGGTAATTTAAAGACACGTTCTTTTCCTATTTAATTGTTGTTTTTTTTTTAATCTGTAATTCTGCCGGTATTAATATTTGTTCATTGATAATGACAAATACATCGTCCACGTGCCTCAGCCACAAGCCCCACCCTTGTATTTTACCTACTATCCCATTAAAATCCCCGTGATCCAAATAGATGTTTGCTAATATGCCTGAAGCTGGTGAACCCATTGCTAACCCCTTTCCCTGTTCACAAATTTTGTTATTAAAAGAGAAATATTGGTGTCAACAAGATTAGCTTTACTACTGAACCTAAAATGATTTTCTAAAGTTTGTGTTTAAATTGTACAATGTTTTAAGTCGGGCTGTTTCTTAAATTTGCTACTGGTCTAATCGGTACATTCTATTTATCAATTTTTGGCAGTGCTCTTAAAGTGGATATTTCTGTGTTCATAGTAGAAAAGAACCTCGTTTATCTGGATTAAGTGGGACCAGAACTGATCTGGATTATCGAAAATCTGTATAATCCAGAAAAACTAAAAAACAAATACAGTACATGTTATGAGTAATCTATTAACATAAGTTGTACAAAAAAATAGCAGAACACTTTTTGTACATTTATGACTCTGTTTTATGCACTAAAATAATGTGAATTGTTCTGTTTTACATTTGTATAGTGTTTGCGTGCAGCACAATGACAAAGATGTTTTACTAACAACAGTTCTGCCAGTGTGGTTTCAGTCAAGGATTCTAAATAGGCCATCAGTTTGTCCAGCTGCATTGTTGCCTTTCCATGAGTCATTGTTTCTTCTGATGGAGCGCTGGTTTCATTTTCGAATTCACCATCAGTGAAGTAATAGTGTGTTGCATTCAGAAGAGCCTGGGTTTGAATCCCACCTCGGCCATCCTGGGAATGGTTTTCCATGATTTCCCATTCTCAATTCAATTCAAGAAGAGTCAACGCCGTAAAAGAAGTACTGTACAAGTAGATCTGGTTAAACAAGGTTCTTGTGTACAAGAATGCAAAAAAATGAGGATGATGGAAGAGAATAAAGGCAATTAAAGAATGAAGTAGATAGAAAGTGCAGGACAGCTAACGAAGAATGGTTGACAGGGAAGTGCAAGTATGTTTAAGGTTGTATTGTCCTAGGGAAGGTAGATGCTGTGTACAGGAAAATCAAGAAAATCTTTGGAGAAGAGGAAAACTAGGTGTATGAATATCGAGAGCTCAGATGGAAAACCACTTCTAGAGAAAAGGCAGAAGGGTGGCAGGAATATATACAACAGTTATATCAAGGTAAAGAAGTAGATGATATGGTACTGGAACAAGAAGAGGCTGTTGATGCTGGTGAAATGGGAGACCCAATTTTGAGGTCAGAGTTTGACAGAGCTTTGAGAGGTGTAAGTAGGAACAAGGCACCTGGAATTGATGACATTCCCTCTCAATTACTGACTGCCTTAGGAGAAACCAGCGTAGAGATGTTATTTCATTTAGTGTGTTAGATGTATGATACAGTCCAAGTTCCATCCAATTTTAAGCAGAATATTGTTATACCTATTTCCAAGAGAGCTGGTGCTGCCAAGTGTTAAAACTACCATACCATTAGTTTAGTATCCCAAGCCTGTAAAATTTTAACACGTATCATTTACAGAAGAATGGGAAGACAAGTTGAAACTTAGTTGGGAGAAGATCATTTTGGCTTCAGAAGAAATATAGGAACACGGAACACACAAAGCAATCCTGACTGTACGTCAGATCTTAGAGGACCAAATTAAGATGGATCAGATACTGAGAAAGAAGAATTATCTACAATCTGTATAAAAATCAATTTGCAGTGATAAAAATCGAGGGCTTTGAAAAAGGAGCAGCAGTCCAAAAAAGGAGTGAGGCAAGGTTGCAGTGCTCACTTGTTTTCAATGTTTATATAGAACAGTTGGTAAAGGAAATCGGAGAGGAATTTCGAAAGGGAATCACAATGCAAGGAGAGTACATCAAAACCCTGTGATTTGCCGATGTTATTTTATCTGAGTCTGCAGAAGATCTGGAGTAATTCCTGAATGGTATGGACAGAGTCTTGGGGAAGGAGTACAAGATGAAAAGAAATGAGTCAAAAACGAAAGTAATGGAGTGCAGTCAAACAAAGTCAGGTGATGCAGGAAATATTAGATTAGGAAATGAAGTCTTAAAGGAAGTAGATGAATATTGTTACTTGGGTAGTAAAATAAGTAACAATGGCAGAGGTAAGGAGGACATGAAATGCAGACTAGCACAAGCAAGGAAGGATGTAGTTCTGTAGAAATCTAAAGGTTAGCACAGGATAGGTTGGCATGAAGAGCTGCATCAAACCAGTCTGCAGACTAATGACTCCAATACCAACACTTATTATTATTATTAGTAATTTATTGTGGAGAAATTTGCTCACTTCAGACATTGATACGTAGGAATTAAAAAGATGTTTTTGAAGACTTCGTTTTTTGTTTTTGAGCATGACATTGTATGGAATTGAAACATCTATGGTAACTAGCTGAGAAAGAAGGTGAATAGAAGGTTTTGAAATGTGGTGGCAGAGAATAATGCTGAAAGTGAGAGGGGTAGATTGAATCACAAATGAAGAGATGCTGAATCGAATTGGTGAGAGGAGATCGATTTGGCTAAATTTGACAAAAAGGAGAAAGAGAGAATGATACGATACATCTTAAGACACCCAGGACTTGTTCAGTTGGTTTTTGAGGGAAGTGTATGTGGTAAGAATAGAAGGTATAGGTATAAATATGACAGGAAGATTAGAGCAAATGTAGGATGTAGTAGTTCTGTAGAAATCTAAACGGTAGTGCAGGATAGGGTGGCATGGAGAACTGCATCAAACCAGTCTGTAGACTGATGACTCCAAAAACAACAGTTATTATTTTTATTATTCATTATGGAGAATTTCAGTCTTTACTCTCAGAAATGCCCAATCAACCAGCCAACTCCCTATTTAACTCCGCCCCCCACCATCGCACGCGCGCGCGCGCGCGCGCACACACACACACACACACACACACACACACACACACACACACACACACACACACACACACACACACACACACACACACACACACACACAGGGAGTGTCTGCTGCAGTCCTTAGTTAGAGGAAAGTAGATGATGGTTTGTTTGTCACATTGTTTTAAAAAAATAATTTTCCTTAACTTTATATTTTTACTAATACCTGATGGTTGGTGGTTAACATTTATCTATTATTGATTCTTTGATTACAAAATTACACTTCTCCTTTATAGACATTCTTTTCTCCCAATTTTTATTTCCTGAAATTTACCTTCTTTTTCTTTTTCTTTTTTTTCTTTTTTTGCAGGATCAGATGAATATTGAATCCAAGATTAAAATAGTGAGATTCATTGGAGAGTTGGTGAAATTCCGTATGTATTCGAAAATAGAAGGTTTGTACTGTTTGAAAGTTTTAGTGCAAGATTTCACTCACCATCACATAGAAATGTGCTGCAATTTGCTGGAATCTTGTGGAAGATTCTTCTTTAGACATCCTGACTGTCACCAGAGGATGAAGGTATATTTGGTGAGTAGATACGAGTAAAAGTAATAATTATTATTTCAGATGAGTGAGAAAATAAGGGTGAAAATTTTGCTGACCCATTTTTCTGAATAAAGACACATATGCATGGACTGGTGAGACAATCTGTTTGAAACAACTTCATTTGCACTCATAGTTGATTTTAGAAGTAAATGATTGCTGTTTTAAAGCCATAACAAGACTGTAAAATGAGGTTAATTTGTTTAATAATTGAAGTTGAGAAGTGTATTGCACTTACAAAAAGACCTAAAGATTAAAATAGCATTTCCTCTTCTTGCAAACAAATATGAATCATTTCATTATATTTTAAAATGCCATTTTGGCCAGTAAATTTGATTCTTCCATAGAATGAGCACTGTATTATTAGACTGTCTCCTGAATGCATATGCTTCCCCAATGAGTTGATTGATACACTGATATATATTTTGTATCCGGTATTTGGGAGATAGTGGATTCGAACCCCAAGATGGTTTCCTGTGGTTTCCCATTTTCACACCAGGTAAATGCTGGGGCTGTAACCTTAATTAAGGCCATGGATGCTTCCTTCCCACTCTTGGCCCTTTCCTGTCCCATCATCACCATAAGACCTATCTGCGTCATAAAACAATTTGTATAAAATATATATATATTTTCTTAGTCAACTAAGCAATCTCTGGAATGAGCTTTTGGGTTCTTCAGCAGTGGTAAGCTTCAAAGTCTACATTAGTCATCACTCATCAGATTTGGTTCTTGCATTTGATATTGTTTATTGTAGAAGTATTGAAGGCAAATAAAAATATTATGTCCACCAGTACCATGCAGCCACTGACTTAGGTATAAGAACAAAATCTAAATGCCAGAGGTCATCAAAAATATTTACTGTGTAAACTAAAGCATGCTCTAAAATTTGCAAGGGCAGATATTATAATAACAGGCAGTTAGTTATATTTGGTTGATAACGAGAGAGCAGCATGTCATCTTTATATTTCTCAGAATCAGAGTTTTCTGTTCTGCTGGATTATTATCATAGAGTTATTTCACCTTCATGTTAAAAGAAACATGTTTTACTAAAGTTTGAAAGACTACTAAAATGAACTTTACAAACAGTTTACAAACAATATAATTCTTCACAAGAATACTAAGTAGTCAGTCAAGAAATTCCCCCTATGTTATTTTCACAGCTTCATTACCTGTGAACTATACAATTTGCTGTGTACGCCATGACAGTTTTAGACAAATTATACAGGTAGTAAAACATTATAATGGGAAAGTATCACATCATCTTCATATTCTGTGGAATCATAGTATCCTGTTCTGCCAGTTCTTAATATTTTACAAGATTATTTTATTTCATTGACAAATTTAAATTCAGTTTGCCTTTATTTGGTTATCAATGTGGTATATGTTATTGAACTTGCATATTAGAGCTCAACCATAGCTCCTACTTCCCTCCATTTAGAGATTTTTATGCCTATTTCTGAAAGCATATTGGAGGTGTCTGAAATATCATTTTTAGAGCTTAAAGAACTACAATGTATACTAATGTTTGCTTTCATTTAAGAAAGTTATAAAATGGCCTAGGTTGCCTCATAATGTTTAGGATAGCTTTCCATGCAGTATGAGAAAAAAGTAAATATGTGAAGAGCTTTGCTATCTGATGCAGAAATTCTTTGTTTATTACACTAAGTATAGTTACACTTGTCCTTTGATATAACGATATATTAGGATTTTGGAAGTTTTCGCTTCAGTCATTTTTGTTTAAACACTTTCTTCTTTTCTTTCAGGAACAAATGATGAGAAAAAAAGCAGTTATGGCACTTGATTCCCGCTACGTAACAATGATAGAGAATGCATATTACTATGTCAATCCTCCAGAATCAACTCAGTCTTATGTCAAAGAGAGACCTGAAGAGCATCAGTTTATTCGCAAAATTTTATACCAGAATTTGATGAAATCTAATACAGACAAAGTATTGCGCTTAATGCGAAAACTAGACTGGAATGATTGTGAAACTAATGCATATGCAGTTAAATGTTTAACATATGCATTCAAAGTAAAATATTTTAATATTCGGTGTTTGGCTAGTCTGTTGGCTGGATTGGCAACTCAACAGGTTTGTAACATTTGCTTTCAGTGATTGAATAATGTTTTCTTCATTGTTTGTTTCATAAACTTGTGTAAACTGGACTAAATTCTGCTGTGTAAATCATTATTCAGCTTTTAAATAAGTACAGTTCAAGGCAGTTTATACCTCTTCTATTAAAAGTAGTCCCAGATTGAAGGCATTGTCATGAAAGATTTTCTAGTTCTAGGAGTAAGGTATTTCATGCTGCTTGAATTACGCTATCAGATAACTATCTCTTTTCTGTTATCAATGTTCTACATTGAAGTGAAGAGAGAAATGATAGCAAAGAATGCTAAGCCTTTCTTAAAACATACAAGTTGGAAGAAATTAACTGTATTACAATTTCCTTTTAAAATCTGATTTTCAATAAGTTATCAACCATACTTTCAAAGAACTTTATAATTTTACATTGCAGTTTTGTTTTTGGACATGAATCTTTTATGCCACAGTAGCTTGTGCAACGTTCTGGCATCCATCATCACTGCATAGACTATGAGAATAAGCACATTATGTGAAATGCAGAAACTAAGCTTAATGTAGCATCTACACAGATCATATTATTGGTAAGGCCACTCCTTGTATGATTTGTGTCCAAGGGGATCATCCAGGAGCAAGTGAATCAAGATCGCCTAAGGTTACAGCATCCTCTGTGCAGATTGCCCTTGACACCAGTCCATTGTAAGGACATAAACTTTAAAAGACGGGAGTGGCAACAAAATTGATTTCTGGAGTGAATCATAGCCATGGGAGTTATGATGTGGATGGCCACAATGTATGGAAATGTTTCAGACTCTCTCTCCTGGTAGAAATCGATCATGTACAGTGAACGCCGCTTGTTATGATTACTCTGGGACGCAGATAATTTGGTAACATTAACCGATTAATAACAGTAGACGAAAAATAAAAATTTATAGGTAGCCTACTGTATTTATTCATAACCTACATACACTACAATGAAACAGATACCAGTACACAGCATTACAATACAGTTAACTGTTTTCAGCTATTTAAGATAGTTTCTAATTGTTGTTTTCTTCTGATTGTCTCTCAAAAGTCCATTAATGAATCTTGCATTTTCATAACGTCTTTGGAAGTCCACTGACCTACGCTGAACACCTTGTCGCAAGACACCTAGCGCCTGTTGCATTTCAGCATTCTCCGTATTCTTCACCCTCATATCTAATTCTGCGCCACGAAACTTCCTGAACACGCATTACGCGCAAGGTCAACGGTGAAGACGTTGCCACTGGTGCCTTCATTGTTTCTTTTAAGTTGTCAGTGTTACCAGAGAAAGTCAAGGTAACAACTTATCTTTGCGATGTGAGGCCGTACATCCCGCCTCCTATGCGATGCTATCAATGTCAGAGATTGGGACATATGGTATCTTGTTGTTCTAATCAGTCTGTGTGTGGTACATGTGGAAGAGTAACTCACGGCAAGTAGGAGTGCACAACTCCGTACAAGTGCACTAACTGCTCTGGTCTTCATTCTCCTCGGGATCGGAACTGTCCAACATATCTGAGTGAGAAGACGATCCAGTAGATGAAGACCCTGGATGGTCTTTCCTACCAGGAAGCGTGCCGTAAGTTTAATTCTACGAATACACCTGCCCGTACACTCGACTACAGCATGATAGCTCAGAGTCTCCCAGGTTCGTCTTTCACGACATCGTTACCCGTGATGATCGCTGCACCCAAGGAGGCTGTTGCTTCTGAGAGCAAAGTCGCAAAGAGTATAAGCTCAAAGGGGGGGGGGGGGGACCACCCTTCCTTCGACCACCAAGAAGTCTGTACCGGCTAGCAGTTCTAAGCCGGCACAGAAAGGGGGGAAGGTTAAGTCTCCCCCCATTAAGAGGTCAGCGAAAGCCGTGCGCATGCCGGCAGAGGCGGTATCATCGACCAGGGAGATAATCTCCCAGCCCGTCTAAACTTGAAAAGAAGGCGGAGAAGAGGAGCGCCCTTACTGGACGCTCCCGCACTTCTCCTGCAAAGGGGAAATCATGCACTCCATCTGGAGGGTATGAGTCTGCGTCAGCAGGTATGCCTGCTCCAAAACCTGCGCGCTCCCCTCGTTGGGGGACTTCCCGTCCCTGGAAATCGTCGGTGTTTTGGGCGTCGGTCCTACCACCTACCAATGGTGGGGTGGACGTCGAGCTGTCATCTACGTCTTTGGATGTAGATGTTGATAGTGTTTAGGTTTAAAAACATCTTGTCCCTCATAACTTAACACTCTTTTTATAGTCTACACTATGGCACTGTTACAGTGGAATTGTAATGGTTATGACAGGCATCTTGCTGGGCTGCTTCAGCTCATTAGTGAGTACGCGGTGAGTATAGTCTGTATTCAGGAGACAAACGTCAGACCAGGTCATCATACGGTCTTGAAAAATTTCAAACTATACTCCACAGAACAATATTATGCTCACCAGGATTCTTGTGGCATGGGTATTTTTGTTCGTTCTGATACCTTTAGCGAAGAGGTTCCTCTAAGAACCCCACTGGAAGCATTTGCAGTGCAGATACCGCTGCTTGTCATAGCAACAGTGTGTAACGTTTATTTTTCACCAGGCCAGCCTCTTAACATAAATGATGTCACTGACCTTATAGATCAGCTTCCACCTCCCTTCCTCTTATTGGGATATTTTAACGCCCATCACCCCATATGGGGCTCTGAAATGCCTTGCCCCAGGGGAAGGGATTTGGAAACAGTAGTAACAGAGCTGGATTTATGTATCTTGAACACAGGTGAACCAACTCATTTCAGTATACATTACGGCACGCACTCTCGCATAGAGTTAAGTCTATGCAGCTGAACGTTGGTTCCGCTGTTTCGGTGGAACACACACGACGATCTCTGTGACAGTGACCATTTTCCCATTATTCTTACTTTGTTGAAACAGAAATCCATCGAGGCTCCTCCTCGATGGATTCTTAAACATGCTGATTGGCCAAAGTTCACATCACTCGCTGTCTTTAACGACGAGACCTTGTGTACTCTAGATGGCGATATAACTTACATAACACAAGTTATCCTTGCTGCTGCTGAGGAATCCATTCCCTCCTTCTCAGGGACTCCTCGCCGAAATATCGCTCCTTGGTGGAATGAAGAAATTGCAGCAGCTATCAAAGAATGCCGTCGCACTCATAAACATTATCGTAGGCAGCCTACTGTGGTGAACTTGGTAACATTTAAAAGACTCCACGCTAAGCCACGAGTTCTTATTCGCCAAAGTAAGAAAGTTTAGTGGGAGGGGTATGTGTCGTCTATGACGTCACATACTCTGTCTGAAGTGTGGACTAAACGACGTATTTTGGATATCCAAGGATCATCTTCTGTACCGGGAATTTCCAGTGCAGGCAGTATCGTCACTGAACCACTCTCGATTGCTAACCATCTCGCTAGCCATTTCATGGATGTGTCTGGCTCCAGGAATTACCATCGTGACTTCCTCGCTCTGAAGCGGGAGGCAGAACGTCATCACCTTTGTTTTTTCACTCAAGCTTCAGAGGACTGTAATGTACCCTTTACAGAGTGAGAACTCCACAGTGCCTTGGCGGTTTGCAAGGACACGTCCCCTGGGCCAGACAATATCCATAAACAGATGCTGAAACACCTTACTGAGGATAGTCTACCATATCTCCTTCATGTGTTCAACCGAATCTGGATAGAGGGTGAGTTTCCGTCTCAGTGGCGAGAGGGCATAGTCATTCCTGTCCTCAAGCCTGACAAAAATCCCAAGTATGCAGGAAGTTACAGACCTATTTGTCTTACAAACTGCCTG
The DNA here is from genome assembly GCF_040414725.1 of Anabrus simplex. Lineage (NCBI taxonomy): Eukaryota > Metazoa > Arthropoda > Insecta > Orthoptera > Tettigoniidae > Anabrus > Anabrus simplex. Next base: position 201,574,978 of record NC_090266.1, read on the forward strand.
TGTAAGCTATTTGAGAGGATGGTAAATCGCCGACTTGTGTGGTGTCTGGAGAAATGAGGATTCTTGTCCGAGTACCAGTGTGGTTTTCGAGCCGCTTGCTCGACCACTGAACACTTGGTACGCCTGGAGAGCTCTATCCAGGATGCGTTTCTCCGCAAACAGCATTTGGTAGCTATTTTCTTAGACTTAGAAAAGGCCTATGACACTAAATTGTGATATGGCATCCTTTCAGTCCTGCATCAATCGAGATTCCAAGGTAACTTGCTGGTATTTATTGTGAATTTTTTGTCCCTCCATCTATTCCGTGTCCGAGTAGGGAGGGTATATTCACAATACCACGTTCAAGAAAATGGAATCCCACAGAGATCGGTTGTTAGTGTCACTCTGTTCGTGATTGCCATAAACGGTATTGTCGCCGCTGCTGGTTCAGCAGTAATACAGTCGCTGTATGTGGACGATTTTGCTCTGTACTATAGCTCGCATAATATGGCAGTCGCAGAGTGACAATTACAGCAAGCTATTAGGAGAGTGGAGCAGTGGACCTTAGAACATGACTTTCGTTTTTCCACCGCAAAGACCTCTGTTGTCCACTTTTGTTGGCACCGTACCCTTCACCCTTATCCTGAACTTTATTTAGGAAATGTCGCTATTCCCATAGTTGGCACCGATTTCTTGGACTCCTTTTCGATAGTAAATTATTGTGGGAGCCACACGTGCAGCAGCTAAAAGTGCAATGCACCAAGAAGCTTAATCTCTTGAAGTTTCTTAGCAGCCCTAATTGGGGAGCTGACCGCACGGTGCACCTACAATTCTATAGGGCATATATTTTATCCAGGTTAGACTATGGCAGTGCAGCATATGGGTCAGCAAAACCAAGCATCCTTGTAAAACTGAACAGCATCCACCACAGCGGGGTTAGGTTGGCGACGGGAACTTTTTGAACAAGACCCTTAGCTAGCCTGCTCGCTGAATCTGGTGTGCCACCTTAACATCTGAGGCGCCAGCAGCTCCTTCTGTCGTATGCTGCAAATTTGCGACAGATGCCACTTCACCCAAGCTATCCTTGCGTATTCAATATTGGACACCGTCGGCTGTACGCTGCTTGTCCTCGAGTAACGCGACCGGTTGGACTACACTTGGATAGCAGTCACAGTTTGTTTCAGGTACCTTGGGTTCCTTGCCTTGTCAGAGAACCAAGTGGGGCACCTCCGTGGGTAGTACGACGACCTGAAATAGTCCTGGATCTGCACACTGGCCCGAAGGAAAACACAAATCCTTCGATTTATCGGAGACTCTTCCTGTCCATTGTTGGCCGGTATCCAGGTTCAGTCATCGTTTACATAGATGGCTCGAGAACAGACATGAAAGTGGGCTGTGCGTTCGTTGTCGACACTGATAGGTTTCTTTTTGCTCTCCCGGAAACATGTAGTGTGTACACCACAGAGCTCTATGCTATCTGTGAATCTCTGCAGCATGCACTGTCCGATGAGTGCCGACACTTTCTTCTGTGTACTGACTCCTTGAGCTCGCTACAGTCTATTGATACCCGTTTCCCTCGGCACCCTCTGGTGCAGCAGATCCAGGAGCTGCTGGCCGGGTGTTCGGATGCCGCCACAAGAATCACGTTTATGTGGCTCCCAAGCCATATGGGTGTAGAAGGAAACTAGTTAGCAGATAAGGCTGCCAAGGAGGCAGTAACACTGCCCCTGTTGCCTTACAAGGTTCGAGCAAGTGATATTCTCTCTCAGCTGAGATATCTGGTTATGTCCCATTGGGAGATGGAGGCCACTCCACTTCCAAATAAGCTGAGAGCGATAAAATTTACAACGAAGGTATGGAAGACTTCCCTTTGGGTTTCTCAGAGGGAAGCAGTGGTATTATGTCGTCTTCGGATCGGCCACGGTATACTAACGCACTCCCATTTATTGAAAGGAGAACCCCCTCCGGTGTGTACTTGCGGCGATCATCTTACCGTGGTACACATCGTTACGGAGTGCGTGGACCTGGTCGATCTGCGCCATAGGCTAACACTCCCGAGTACCATCTCCCTCATCCTGCGAGATGACTAGCATTCAGCAGACCTCCTCATCCGTTTTATGAGGGATAGTGGTGTTCTTTATCGCGTGTAATAATGTACTTTGTCTTAGTGGCTTTGTGTTAACTGCACATTCATCCCTTTGACTCTATTTTAGTTTGTGTTTGCGTATTTTAATGTGTTATTTTAACTTCTGACATGAATATTATATATTGTACCAGGAAGGCCTAGGTCCTGGCACATATCAATTGAAAAACTTTATTTCAGCATACAATTTCCGTCTGACATGCGATCAGCTAAGCGAAGGAACGTTCCAGTACGTACCAGACTCCACGAGTGACCAGGCGAGGCCAAGTGACGTCACCTACCGCTTGAAACTTGCCTCCCCTAGAGATATTTCTCGAAAGAATTTTTCTCTCGTGAACGTTTTAACGCCTTAACCAATTTGAACAGGACCAACGCTGAATTGTAGCAGACATCGTAAAAGTAAAATCCTGTAAATTTCAAAGCAATTTGTCCAGTAGTTTCCGAGTTATAACAATATAAAGTTTAAGAAGATCGAGCATTCTCGGTCACATGACTTAGAACACCACCCCTCCTGGCGCAGATATATATGCCACTAGGTCAAGGCTAACAACCAGTTCAGTTCAGCAGTACAGTCTGGCAGTGCAGAGCAGTGCACTATGTGTGTGTGAGTGAGACAGAGGGGAGACTGACCCTCGTAGAGTATGTCCGTGCGGTCTCGAAGACAGTACTTTCCGTCGCGTTTCGCAGAGACAAAATTATGGGATAATCAATCGCCGTCGCACTTGTAAAAGACATTGCAAGTGACTAATCTCATTATCCTCTCATCCTGTTATAAGTTCAATCATCAAATTGACGATAAATTTGAATCTTTATAGACTCTTATCCACAAGGGATAAATAACTTTTTTACCAGATCTCATTGCCAAGAAAATCCTCAAATTTAGCTCTTAAGATTGATCTTCACGTCTTTCTAGGATTTTGGACATGATATATATATTATTTATTTTATATTTTAGTACTCTCTCTTCCATAATTTTAATGTATCTTCCTATTAAGCACATGTAATTAAGCCATGTATACAAAGATTTTATATTTTATGATTTTCTAATAGAATAAGTTTTAAGTTTGTCAAAAATGTTCTAATAGTTCTTAAGTCTTTATTTACGTAAATAACAATTATTGAGATTCAGATTTGGCTGATGATGCTCTATAAGGGAGCGAAACATGTCACATATATAACATTTTAACTAATGAAGTTATGTTAAATGTAACAACATTATAATGTATTGAACAGGTGGATTCATAATTTAAAAAAAAAAAAACTTTATTATTGTATATCTTGTAAAAGATGTCGCACCGTAATTAGTCTATCGTGCCGCAACTTCGATATAATTCACAGACATTTCGAAGTATAACACGTGTGAAATCATTGAAGTACGAAGTTAAATATTTGACATTCACAAACTAGAACATGACGTGTGGACTTAATTAATTTCACATATTAAATTACTACAATAAACAGAAACTGTCGTGTACAATAACTCTTAACTACTCTAAGACTCATTTTTCTAGTACCGTACATCCTTGAACTGTGTCTCTTTATTTACGTGTCATATTAGGACATGACTTACTACAGTGATAAACTTGGTGAATATTAAGAACTTTTTCTAAAATAATATAATTTTATCACCACCAGAAAATCAGTGTTATCTGTTAGGATAACGATTCAGAGACTGTGGTCAGAGACAGTAATGAGAAATGTTACACGTAACTTTTTCAATTGTTTGAACTGTGTATTTATGGACTTTCTCAGTGACGATTTAAAATAAGTGTTTTATGCAGCAAGGACTGTGATTATTCATTTAACGTCATAAAATTAACACACGAACTGAACTGTGTTTAACAGTGAATGATAGCATCTGTAAATACTACTTGCGCCAAATGAACTTTCCGTGTGCTAAAATCACCTCTACGAGCAGCGGAAATCTGGGTGAAATTCTACAAGATCCAGCAACCTTCAACATCATCTCATCTATGGTACCCATCGAGGGACATCAACGTGGTTTCTTCGTGGAACATCAAGTTCGAGTCTTTGTCCGCACCCCACGGAATGTTCCAGATTCCCATCAACATTTGTAAGCCAAATTTTCTTTATTAAGTGAGTAGTCACAAACTGACTGACTTTTTCTTATCAATCTTGAAAAGTGATTTACTCAGTGCTGCGTGTGACGATATTTCGTAGTTTTTCACCATTTCTCAAAAATTCATCTTTTAATGATAAATTTATTTTACATAGAAGAACTCTAGGATTTTCAAGTGTTCTATATTACAAGGCTAACAAACTGAGAAACTTTCAACAGAAATTTAAATTCTTATTGCAATTTTCAATTATAAGTGTGTGTTCATTTCGTGAATTAATACTTAGAAAGACTTTAGGTGAAGAACTGACACTTCGTATTTTCACAAAAGACTATAGGATCTGTGAGATTTATTTATTTTATTTATTTATTTATTTATTTATTTATTTATTTATTTATTTATTTATTTATTTATTTTATTTATTTTCACAAACTGAATTCAAGAAGATTTACGTTAACATTTTTGATTTCAACAAAATATCTGAGTCCTATATTGATATTGCAGGGTGATGAATCATTTAACATTATTAATAAATTGTTTGGAAAATGTATAACCATCTATTATTCGCCCTGTGATTCTATCCTGCTCTGTATCGGCTCCAAAACCAACTTCCACTACCTGAGATCCTTCTCATGCCCTACACCCCGAACTTTTCCTGGTACAATATATATATATATATTTCCAGGCGATGCCTTATTCCATAATCACCTCTATTTTCTATACTTTTATTAGAAAATAAGGCACTGCGAATTAGATCCACTGATTGTTTTAATCTCATAATCGTTTTTCATCACCATTTATTTATACTCTAGTCAGAGGATACATTTTAATATTTTAATTATCATCTCATGTCGTCCATTTCGTACCATTAGGGGCCGATGTCCTTAGATGTTAGGCCCCTTTAAGCAACAAGTATCATCATCATCATCATAGACTGCAAGCATCATCGATTCATTATTGTGCTTTAGAAACAGTCCCTTGTGCCACCTCATCAAGATGTACATAGACAAAACAATGCAAATGCACGAACAACAAAATGAAAACAAAACACAGTTACTTACCATGAAGGCAGTAGCACAAAATACAACGCGTTCAGGGCCAAAACAT